>NC_045718.1:10158946-10864343 GCF_009834535.1 Camelus ferus | reverse complement strand
TATTCTTTTTCATTATAGGGTATTCCAAGCATTGAATACAGTTCCCTCTGCTGTACAGTAGGACCTTGCTTATCTGTTTTGTGTAGGGTAGTGTGTATCTGCTAATCCATGATGGTGTTTCTGAAAAGAAAATCTTCAGATCAACCCAATAATTCATCGTCAGGGTAGCAGCAGATTCAGCGTAACACGGAAGCGTGCCCGTCCAGCCCCGCCAGAGACAGGGGACTGCTTTCTCAGAAGACTCAGAATAGGAATCTCGGGCCTTGCTTCTGCTTCAGTAATTAGTCCTGTTCTGTGTGTGATAGCGAGAACCTAATCCGTTTAGCAGATTTCATTCATCAAGTTAAAGAAGCATGTGCTATATTTAATCCCCAAAATGAGTTGTAGAAACTGACTGACAAGGCTCACACAGGGCTGGCAGCGTTCGGAGGCTCTGAATTATTTCACTCGTAGAAAGAGCACACCAACGGGCACCCTGCCTCCTGTACATTATGAATTCACCGCATTTGTCCTGAAAACGTGTTCGTTATTTCAGAGCTTTGAATGGTGGCCGCCCCGATTCCCCGCGGTGTGGTGGCTCAGGGCCTGGCTGCCCTGCAGGGCTGTGTGTCCCCAGCTGGTGGCCACACCCTCAGCAGACAGCCCGGGGCCGCAGGCAGCCCTCCCTCTGGCAGCCCTCCCTCTGGCTCTCGGCTGCATCTCGACTTCCGCAGAGACAGACTCTCTGCCGAGTCCTCCTTGAGGGAAATGCCCAGGTGGGTGGGGACCGTCCACCTCCCTGAGGTGAGTTACCCGCCCTGGTCCTCAGCCCTGCACCTGAAAAGTCGCTTGGGCACAGGCAGGGACGGTCCTTTGGAAATTCCCCAGGAAAAATGAACCCCCTACCCTCAGCCCCTTTAGGTCACTTCTGCCTGATGCCGCGTCCTTACGGTGCCAGGGCCGGAGGGAGGAGGCCCCGGCGAGGGGGCGCCGCCGGTGGGGGCTTCCAACCCGGGGGGCCGCAGCTGCCGGGCCGCAGCTGCCTCCCCGCAGTCCGCGCCCCGGTTCCCTTCCTACCTGACTGCGGAGGCCTACCTTTAATTTGGGCTACTGTTCCTTTAGAGTAATAGTAAAGAATGTTCATTCTCTCCGCCCTTAGCTAATGATCTTCCTTGTACTCAATGCAGTGACGCAGGAAACTGTTCTCAGTGAACCTTGTAGCAAAGAAACAGCCCAACCGACCTGCCGCCTAGGGCTCCACGTACTTCTAGGAAATCTCCTTCCTCTGTCTTCCTGTCAAGGGTCACAGAGAAAAAACCACCACGGTGTTTTGCTCGTGGATTCTTCTGGTAATTGTGGTGGCAAGAACAGGGTCACGGCTCTGCCACAGATGAGGACGTGGCCGAGGCCGCTTCTGACACCTGAGGAAGGAGACAGGCTTCAGAGAGGGTCTCAGACCTGCACAGTCGGCTTTGCTGCTGGCAGGCAATTCCTCAGAAAACTTGGTTCTTCCCGTTTGCGTGGATGTCCCGCCCCTCGTCTCCCATCCTTCTAGATGTTTAGAATAGGTTTATATTTTAAAAATCCAACTATCCACACAATGGTGTAGACAGACTGGATTGGGGGTAAAAGGCAAGAGGGAAGGTTGTGAAGAGCAAAATCCAAGCTCGTCTGGTAGTTACCCGCTGCCCAGATGTCCGCATTCCTGACACCTGTGGGTAAGCATCTCCCATAGCATCTTGTGATTTGTCTCTCATGTGGATCAGGTAGAACTTGTGCTTCCTAACTTTTTTTTTTTGGAGTGTCAGTTCACTAATGGGAAGATGTATCATGGAAAGTACAGCTTTAAGGTACAGAGTAGAGTTCTGCAGGCCATGCTTTCTTTTGTTTCCAAGTTATGTTTACCTTCTTCCTTTCAAATATTGAAAAATAACGTATTATTTTCGGATGAAGGAGGGGGAAGAGGGAGGCGTGGCAGAGGAGGAGGAGGAGGAGGAAAGAGAAAAGGAAGAGGGGGTTGGGGAAAAGGGAGAAGGAAGGAAGGAAAAGTATCCAGGGGGTTAAGAGTTAGGTTAAAAGTTTTTGTTTATTACAAAACATCAAGCCTTCAACTCCTCCTCTCAGGGCAAAATAACAAAGAAAAAATTCATGAAGCATCCTTGCTCTGCAAAAGCAAAATGAATAGAGGTTTATGTTTTATGACATTTTGAGATCAAACGCATTTGCCAGCGGCTCCCGGGGAGACGGGAGGGAAGGGCTGAGTGGAGAGACGGGCAGTCCGTGTGGCACCAGTGGGTGACGCTGATCCAAAGGAACCGGGAAGTCCTAGATTTTTAAATGCTTTTTTTTTTTTAATAAACAAAAAATAAAAGAGATTAGGACCGATTAGAATAGGAGGTAAAGGTGTTAGAATTAAAGATCGTAAAACTCTAGGTGCTATGTTTCGGCTGAAACAAAATAAAAAGTGAACTCATGTGAATTGAGACAAAATAAAAAAGTGAACTCATGTGAAGAATCAAAAAGTGAGCCGAGGGCTGGGGTAACAACGACAGGCTTGAAAGTTGGGAAGAGACTTGTCTCATGACCGTCCCCGAGCACCTCCGAGAAGAGGCAATGATGCTGGAGAACGGTCCCCAACTGTGACTGTGAACTGCCCTCTGGCCCTGACTCTGTATTCGTATTGGGTTTTAGGCAAGTCACTGAAAGTTTCGAAGCACCCATTTTTTCTTTTATGAGATGAAGTGATTTGATTAAACTGGGTGAAGAAAAAAATCGAAGGAATTGGAATTTTAAATGTTAATCTATTTTGATAGGAAACATATTCTTAGAATATTCTTTGTCATGAAAGAAATAGAATGAACTTGAATCATCTGTCAGCATTGCCTCATGAAGCCATTATGAAGGTTAGAGTTACTTGTTAAGATTTCTTCTGATGAGAGAGTGTATGTTTGTGTTTTTAACTAAATGAGAAATAATCCAGATTTGTGCTCACTTTCAAATAATAACCTGGCATCACTGAAGCATTGGACCCCTTTACTCAAAGTGTGAAATGTGCTCTATGTGGTATCAACTCCTCACGCTTCTGTGCTCGGTAATTAAAGCACAGACTTTCATCATTTTCAATTTCACAAAGAAAATCAAAGATAAAGCAGTGGTCAGAGTTTGGTTTTTTGTTCTGCTGTTTGGTTTGTTTGTTTTTGTTTTGTTTGCTGGTTTGTTTTCTCTTTTCTTTGCAGATAACGCTGTCAGGAGGGCACCACACTCATTTAGAAATCTTTTTGTTTCCCTCCCTTCCTCCCCTCCCTCTCTTCCTCTCTCCTTTTCTTTCTTTATTGCCTTATTTTCCTAAGAAAAAAATGTTTAAGCAAGGGTAGCTTTAGATGGAAGAAAGTGTTTTACTGATTTGTGTGCGGGGCTTCGAGGCGAAGTTGCTAAATTACCAGCGGAAGGGCAGCATTTGGTTTGCATGTCTGCTTCTGAACCTAAGGGGGAACAATGTGTCGATCCTGCTTGGGAAGTTTAACTTCAGGTTCCTGAAGACTTTCCTTATGTTTCCAAGGTCCTGTAACCTTGCACTTGAACCTTCTCTGCTGAGAATTCCAAAGCAAGCTAGAAAGCCATAAAATAAGAGAACTGCCGCCGGCCCCAGGTCCAGCCTTCTTCCTGCAGGGAGATATTTGACAACAGCCCCGATTTATATTTAAATGTACCAGTCTCCAAAACCTTTAAAAATGTAAAAACCGAGGAGGGGGTGGTGAGCAAATATCCCACAGGACACATGCAAAACCTTGAAAGTAAGTCGACTGAAATCAAATCACCAATCTTTGCTCACTTGAATATTTCTTCAAATAGAAGGGTTTGGTCGCTCTTGGAATAACCGTAAACTCTCCACCTGAGGCAGCTTCTTCACGTGCAGAACTTTGGATTTAACGTATTCTCTCTCCCCGACTCCCCCCACCCCATGACACACACAAACTGTCCAAAAGAAGAAATGTCATGTTTTGGAAAGCTATCCTATTTACAAGGATGGAAATATACTGAATTTTAGGAGACATCTGTTTTGAATTTCTCAGTATACTGTGTTTATTTTTATTCCACGATTTCTCCCAGAGTATTCCAGATTTGTGATAATGGATGTACATCTAATTTTAAAATTTTACTGTCCATTTCAATAATGTATATTTAGTAACCACAGAGGTTTGCAAGAATTGTACTTTCGGTATAATACTGGCTTTAACTACAGTAAAAAGTTATATTTAAAGCAGTAGGGAAATTGAATCCTTTGCCATTACTTCTTCCATTTGCCTCAAGCTGTTTCCCATAATAGCAAGGAAAGCTTATTTATCCATATCTTTTGCCTCCAATGGACATTTTTAGCTTTTTGATACTAAACTTTTATCCCAAAGAAACGATAATATTTTTTCTGGACTGTCCTTGGCTGTTTTCACTATCGTATGGGAAAGCTGGTAACTGGGACGTGCTCGTGGAAAGATACTTGATGAAACTCGTCTTGTTTGTCAGAATTACAGCCTTGTAGTTTGGGTCCATAAGATTGTGCTTTTATGGTTTCTTTTTAGTCAGTATAAGTCAGCTCTCTTTTGTATCATTCAGGTGATCTTAACATAACTGAGTGTGTAGAATTGAAAATGTGAAAGAAACTATTTTTAAATGAATATTCAGGTCAAAACCTCCATTTAGTAAGCCATTTTTTGTTACCCTAAAACAGCAAAAAGAATTGAGGGGATTTTTTTTTTTGAAAAGTTATTGCCAAAAAAAATTTTTTTAACCAGAAAATAAAAGCTGAAAATAGATGGAAACATACTATATTTTGATAGCTCTCTCCAGAATGACAGATTTTTCTTAGTGAATCTCCTTATGTGAAATATGCCTTCCCTGTGGTAAAGTATGAGATATGGGAAGCAACTAATTGGATTGCTCAAATTAGTCAATGTGTTTGAAACTTTTGGGGGGATATTTTGCTTTTTGGGTAACTATATAGTGCCAGTTGTTGTTTTCTGTTCAGAATTTCTTCTTGTGAACAATAGGCAGAAATCCAAAGTAACATTAAAGAAATGCCACGTTAGGCATAATATGATGACCGCAGGTACACAGGCATTTCAGCAAGGAAGCGGTACTGAAAAGTAAGAGCGATAACATGATAAAGAATGATTATCGATTTTTTAGACGTTAATATGAACTGGACTTCATAAAAGCAAAAGAAGTGTTGGAAAAAGAAGACTCTAGAATCAATGATCTTACAGTATTTTGAAAGGTCTTTCTAATGCTATCTTTTGGGGGAAAAGATCTTCTAGCTACAATGATTTTAATAAAGCAAAAAACCCCGAAGGCTGGGACATTTTCCTTTAAAAATATTGAAATTGATAGCATCTTAGTTATTAGTAGGAAAGCCTTTGTGTTTCTTTAAATTGACTGCAAAGCAAATTTTCCGTTTGCTAAGACTTTTTGTAAATGTCAATTGTATGTTAAAATGACTGATTTTTGGATGAACGTACCCCTGTAATATCCATCCGCGCTCACTGGCCTTTCAGAATTAATCCCCTTAGAAGATGTCACCGTAAACCAGGGAACTGTTACCAATCACGTTTTGGGAATTGCCTTAAAATCCAACCCGAATGATTTTTTTTTAGCACTACTTTTCAAAGAAACTGAAAAATGACAACTTTATATCCTGTAATGATTCGGTTTTCAGATAAGCTGAAAAACCCTTAATGTTACAGTTTGGTGCATATAGTAGCAAATCAGATTGACTCACAAAGATCGGAATGAAAAATTAAGACTAATTTTCACCTGTGCTTAATAAAATACCTCAGATGGTCATTTTGGTGGACGGAAGCAGATTCTCTCTCTTTTTTTTTTTTTTTTAAACTGAACCTTTCCTCAATGGGGAAACGGTATATAGTTAAAGTATTTGGATACAAGTTCGGTGGAGGTGCAAAACTCACTGCCAAATGTATGTTTTGGTGAGAAGAGAAGTAGAAAGACTCATTCTCAGGAGGACTTTTGTCGAATCAAAGCACATCACTGCTTCTCTGCATTCCCTTGTGAAGCCTTTCACTAAATAAACCCAGAACAGTTAAAGGCTGGGCCCTCCCAATTACATTTTCCATAGTACCATCATTTTGTTCAACAGAGATAATAGAAGTGTTTTCAAAGATGAGAATATTATTGGAAGAAGTATGCAGTTGCTCGAAAAGTACTTTAAGGGCTAGAAGCATGTTCACGAGGGTAAGTTTGCAGAATGTGTTATCTTCATGTATATCATTAAAAGAAAATATATGGTCTGCTGCATGATAGAGTAAAATTCCTAATTTAATAAAACACTTGATTAAAGAACAACAACCACAAAAACCCCTCCTCGTCTGAAATTTGGCCCTTTGCAGTGCTTGATACCAGCGACCCTGGTGGTGGCCAAGATCTCCGACGGGCGTTCGTTCACCTGTTCGAACTTCTCCCCGGCAGGTCTTCGGGGAATGATTGATTAGCTTCTGTGACTCTGACTTTAGATTCCAGGACGTCCAGACACATGGCGCCCCACCGTGGAAGACAGCTGTTCACACACTGTTTTATATCAAGTCAGGTAAATGAGGGGCTGCGGGGGTGTAGACTGCGTCTGGTGGAGCAACGGGATGTAGCCATGTGCCTGAGAGTTAAGGAAGACACACGCACACACGGAACACCGACTGTATTCAAGGAAGTACGTTGGATCCTCGGGGTCTGTAGATGATGAAGGGTCAGTCCCTGACCTCAAGGGTCTCACTGTCTGGTAGGAGAACAAGAGAGACGCCCATGCAAGTGGCTGGTGTATCTATTTTTCACTTTTAAAGGGACTGTCACATAGAAAAAGATTTGGTATCGAAACCAGAGTTCTCCATCCTCTTGGGTGCTCGTCCTTAACCTCCCACACTTACTCTCCTCGCTTTAAAGTTCACTGGGAGATACCAGATGGCCTGTGAGTCTCAGAGTATCTGCACAGAACATCGTTTGCATTGTCTTCTTGTACAATTTTGTTTAAGAAAATCCTCAGCTAGTAAATTTGGTCACAAAAAGTGTTAAAAATAGATACAAATGCATTGTACACCTAGAATGAGTGGGGAGGAACCGCAGACTCTGTCACCGCCCAGCAGCTTGTCCCAGACGAGTCTGTGTTTTGAGAGTCAGTTGAGTGTAGCACTCAATGTTTTTAGAGAATAGACATCTGTCTCCATCCTATGGCTGCATGATGTGTTTATTTGTACAATGATCACCATCTTTTTCTTAAAGCATTTAGGGTACTTATGGGCAGATCTATACTCTTGTGCCTGAAATTCTTTGACCTCTAAGCTTTTTGCTTGTCCTCTTTTTTTTTTCCCCCAAAATTCTTGCATTCATTAGATCCTTTTCAAGAAACCTAACGGTATTTGCATTTGTGTAATTCTCTCATTGCTGAAAAGCATTCGTTTCATGGCTGGAATGTTGCATCTGTTCAACAGCCTCCAGGCAACACTAAAAACTAGTTTTAAGACAGGAAACTGGGAAGAGTCGTGTGTTTAACTGGAGTTTCAGAGGGGATATAACGAAAAGCACCTACATTGACTTTGATCCAAGATTATCTGGTTAATGCCCTCGCTGATTAAAAATTGTGAGCTCTGAAGCCACTCCGTTAT
Organism: Camelus ferus; assembly: GCF_009834535.1. Taxonomy (NCBI): domain Eukaryota; kingdom Metazoa; phylum Chordata; class Mammalia; order Artiodactyla; family Camelidae; genus Camelus; species Camelus ferus. The sequence goes on along the minus strand of NC_045718.1, from coordinate 10,856,700 downwards.
TAATGGTAGATAACAGATTGCTAAGAACATTTCTACCACTGTGTCATTGTGTCTAACAGACATTTACGATTACTGCAGGAGAGAGGTAGCTTGTTAATTAAGTCCAAAAGGAATAATTCTGAAAAATAGGGCACAGTTATCACACGCTTTTGCCAGAAACTAAGTGTTTTCTCACTGGCTCTGAGGTGGTGAGCAGTGCCCTTACAGAGTTCTAAAGAGTAATTTCATAAAGATCGCCTACATCAGATCATAATTTTCCACTATTACCTAATAACATCAAAGATAGTTTAACTCCATCTCTGATAGACATACATTTATCAGGTGGTCCTTTTTGAAAATTTAAGCCATTCGATTTTCTGTAAATAAGTCATTATGAAAGGAAAGCAACTCAACAGTGAAGATTTGGAGATTTGGGTGGAAGAAAACCTTTCTCCCTGCGAAGTCACTTTCTTCTTTCTCTCTCTCGCTGGAAAAGTCTTTTAATATATAGTAATTTCTGTCTAACTTTTTTCAGAGGAGAAAGTTATAAATATAATGAGTTGTTTAAAATTGTTTAAATATCTGGATTATTGCTACACATTTAATAAGGGACATTCTTACATTGGTACAGAGATAAAGTAATCTCTGAATGAAGTCTTTTGTCTTTTCTCTCCTCAATTATGATTTCGAGGACTCGAGTTGCCACGTGGTCCCATTGTTCAAGGAGCAAGCTGATCTATTAATATTTCTTAAAAGAAAAAAATTACTGTGAACTGTTAACTAAATGCTGGGGTTTTGCCTGTTTGTTCTTTTAAAATGTAGACTGGAGGAAGTATTAATGAAAGCCTATAGAATTATTATCTTTGACTAATGAAAATAAAAAATAGAATAAAAATATACCAACCATAGAATCACTTGTCTAGAAGAGGTCATTAGTCAGGGTTCAAAATCAATGCATCAGTCCTTTAGACAATTAATCCAAACATATCATATGGCATCTATTTGATGAATAACTTGTGCTAAGGTTTTTCATTTTCATAAGATTTATTGAGCACTGTGATACTTAACTTTAATGGACTGGACTTCTGGCTGGAATCCTTTCTCAGCCCACAGGTCACCTGCAGAGAGGAACTCCTGGCTGCGCGTTTCAGGAAGGAACCGGGAAAGGTTCTTGCATGCCCAAGTCTGCTTTGGATTATTCATTCTTAAGGGTAAATCCTTATAAAAGTGATTTTGATGGTAAACCAAAATCCATGTAATGCATATCAGCACTTGATATAAATTTTTTATAAACTTCCATATTTTCCAAGATAGGATTCCATATAATATTAAAGCTGCAAGAAATAATCTTTTAATAGAGAGGCAGCTTGGTCCTTAAAAATGATCAAGTTCTGCTGATCTTCTTTATTTTACATTTCTATATAGAATGGACCTTTATAGATTCTTTATAGAATTTATAAAAAATTATAACTACTTTTATTTTTTACTTTTTATTGAAGTATAGTCAGTTACAGTGTGTCAATTTCTGGTGTACAGCATAATAGCCCAGTCATGCATATATATACATATATACACACATATATTTGTTTTCATATTCTTTTTCATTAAAGGTTACTATAAGATATTGACTATAGTTCCTGTGCTATACAGAAGAAATCTATGTTTTTTAAAATCCATTTTCACATATAGTAGTTTGCAAATCTCAAACTCCCAAATGTATCCCTTCCCACCCCCTTTCCCCTGGTAGCCATAAAATTGTTTACTATGTCTGCGAGTCTGTATGACTAGTTTTATATCATGAATTTTTTCTGTTAAATCCCCATGGATCATACTTTGTAATACATTTTTGTTTACTGTTTTTCATCCCCCTTTCACCGTCCTAATCAAACTGTTTTTTTTTTCTACAAAGTCAGTGCTTACTAAAAACTCACGGGAAATAAAATGGTATTATATACATTGTTTCACACACGCTGATGTCAAAAACATTTGGTATCCTGTTGATTGAAAGAACAGATGCTTGTGTAATTTATGGAGCTAGAAATACAGTCACAATATCTTCCCAAAATAGTAACGTGTCCTAATAACATGGTTAGTGGGCAGTGAAGTCAAAACCTTGGACAACTCAAGGCTGCAGACCTGATTTTGAGTGGAGCGTAGACAATTTGAAGGATGTTTTCAATATTCTAAAAATATGATTGTTTATATATAATATAACTATATAATCACAAAGTAATATAATATAAATATAATATAACAATATAATCACAAAGTAGTGCTTGTTTTACATGAAAAAAAAATCCCAGCATATAGCTTCTGTTTTATTTTTCTTTTTGGATTATGCGTATCTCGTCTTCTCTACTGACAAAGTTTAAATAATCCGTATAAGCAGGAAGTCAAGAAGTCTACTTTATTTTAAAAACTAGTATGTTTCCTAGAAAAATCTTATTTTCTATAACACACATGTGGTCTTAATTTTCCAAGATTAATTTACACAGGTAATAATAAACCATGTTGTGTTACTAACACAATGATTGTGTTCACTGGGGTTAATTTTTAAATTATTTTGAGTATCAGTCAACATATCTATCCTTTCCAAACTAAAGGATTAATCAGCTATTCCTGCAAAGTCTTAGATCACAGACATTATATTTCTTTGCTAAAAATAAACACTGCTTAAAAGGACGTTGGCACAGTTTGTTGAAGTCACGGTGGTTGTACTATTGACAAATGGTTCTTCATTATAAAACAAAACAAAACAAAACAAAAAAAACCTAGATTCAACCATGACTTGAATTTCTCCTTATTTCAATGTTTTACTCCAAACTCAACACTATCCTTGTGGCTGTTTCTACAAAAAGGGTTTATTCTGTTAAAAATAAACATTTTCTTGTTGATCAGTTCTTTAAATAATTAATTACTCATAAAGCAATAGCTTCAATAGCTCAATATAATATAGCTACAAAATAAGCTCATGGGTTTGGGAAAATGCCATAATGTATATATTTTCTTTCCTTTTTTTTTGCTTCAGGAAGAAGTCTAAATTTCAAAGCAAAGCAATCCTGACATATTTTTCCAGTAGCCAGACTTTGAAACATTAAAGCATATGAAGATGTGATGAATGTTCAAATATACAGTAATACTGAAACCCTCGTCCAATTCTGTGCAGAGCCAACGACATACTTATTTGATTTGAAATAACGTATGACATTAGCTCAAGGACAAGAAACTTATCCGCAAGGGGACCAGGAGACGGCATCCTGACCGGACCGTGGTTGCCGGGCTCTGTGTTAACATCGGCGGCCAGACAGAGATGCACTGGGTTCGTCAAGGGTTCCGAACTTCGGGAGAGCTTGAGATTGAGTCTGACTTGTAAGTCAGCATCAGCCCTCTCGGGGAGGAGCCGCCTGTCCTGGAGGAGCTCGCCCTGCCTGTCAGCACCGCCCCAGGCGAGGAAGCGCCACGCGGAGGGCCATCTTACTGGGGATGTCCTCGTGCTGCTTTTTGAAAGGTGATATATCTTGAGGCTATTGAGAAAAGAAACCTGACTTTTCTTTCTCTCTCTCTCTCTTTTAATCTTAGAATTGGGAACACAGCAGTTTGTGAAGGGAAGAAGCATTAAAATCTCAGGAGACCCAGATTTAAATACCTGCCCCTTAAATAATAAGGCGCCTCATGCTCTCTTTCGCAGAATATCTCTTAGAAAGGACTGTTTGGAAATAAATTAAACTAGTGTATCTGAGGGTGATTTTATTATCCAGACATAATCTAGGAAATGAAAGCTCAGACAAGTTATGTAACCAGGCGGGTGAGGGGCAGACCCCAGTCCGATGACTCAGTTCCTCTCTGTTCAGTTACTCTGCTGTGTCTCCTAGGAAGGTAGCTTTGCGGTTGCTGCAGTTCCCATGCAGATAAAACCTTTCTACAATACACATAGTTTGTATATATATATACTCTCTACTAAAAGAAAGTTTTAATTCAACTTGAAATAATAAATGGTTAATATAAGGAAAGTGAGATAAGCAAAAAATATCAATAATTTTAGGCTTGTATTAAAAGTGACCTTCATTTTGGAGTAATGATGGTTCCTTGTTTCTTTCTTTCCTTCTTTCTTTTTTTATTGAGGTGTAGTTGGCTTATGGTGTTGTGTTAGTCTCTGGTGGACAGCATAGTGATTCAGTTATATACGTATGTATATTATTTTTCAGATTCTTTTTCATTATAGATTATTACAAGATATTGAATTTAGTTCCCTGTGCTCTACAGTGAGTCCTTGTTGTTTATCTGTTTTGTATATAGTAGTGTGTATCTGCTAATCCCAAACTCCTAATCTATCCCTCCCCTTTTCCCCCTTGGTAACCATAAGTTTGTTTTCTATGTCTGTGAGTCTCTTTCTGTTTTGTAAATAAGTTCATTTGTAACCTTCTCTATTAGGTTAAACTTTGTAAATATTTGAGACAGTACATAATTTTTAAACCAACAACACATAAACATGTCTGTAAATACTTTCAGAAACAAAGATAGCTAGTCTGTCAATTACCAAATCTTTCCAGAAAATACAACTTTCTTTTAAAATGATAAGGGCTTCATAACGGTTAGCTGGACTGATTTGCCTGTGAAAAACATTTTTAAATGACTTACGGTGTATTTTGGAACATATATATAATATGGGATTCGTATGTATAAATCCAGTTAATATGTGTATTAAAAACCAATCATTTTTTCCTCATTACTAGTAACTTTGCCAAATAGTACAAAGGTTGGGCTGGAAATGGATCGCATCTCCAAAAACAATTCATAAAGACACTTTACAAAGCGAGCAGCGTAGAATGATTTCCACAGCTCAGTGGGGGAGGAAAACCAGAACCACTTTGGGCCCTTTGCCGTCGGCAGGAGTGAAGGCTGTCAGTAATGACGAAGCTGTTGGACAACAAAATCATAGGCCCCTCTGGGATGTCAGTGTTCCAGTTGTAAAATCTGGCTAATCTGAGCCAGGCTTTGGCACGACCGGCCCCGCGTTCCTGGCCTTCTCAGAGGAGAGCGGTGTCCAAGTATCCCGCTTGGCTCTGGCTGCACCGAGCCAGTTTCTGACTCTGATGCTCGCACTCTTCCTATCGAAGTGGCCAGAAGTCCCGATCACAGTTGTAATCACCCAGAGCAAGCATCTCTGGAACAGGCATTTTACCTGTGTAACTGGTAAGGTGGAAGCGCCCGTGCTGAAACACTTCACGAGATTTCATATCCGAAAGAGAGGAAGAAATCCTCTAAGAAAATGGTAATGGGCCTGAGAAAGGGGTCGAGGCCCCCCAGTACCAGCGAAGCTGGCACCTCATGTGTCACGAGCTTCTTTCAAGGCAAGAGAAGGGCGGATGGCAATGGCTCCCCCCTCCTTTTTTTCCTTTAATTGTAGTACAGTCAGTTTGCAATGTTGGGTCAGTTTCTGGTGTCCAGCACAATGTTTCCGTCACACATACACATACATACATTCCTTTTTATATTCTTTTTCATTCTAAGTTACTGCAAGACATTGAACATAATTCCCTGTGCTACACAACAGGACCTTGCTGTTTATCTATTTTATATTTAATAGTTAGTGTCTACAAATCTCAAACTCCCAGTTTATCCCTTCCCACACCATCACCCCCACACCATCCCCCCAATAACCAAAAGTTTGTTTTCTGTGTCTGTGAGCCTGTTTCTGTTTTGTAAATACGTTCATTTGTGTCTTTCTTTTTTTTAGATTCCACATATAAGCGATACCACGTGGTACCTGTCCTTCTCTCACTGGCTTACGTCACTCAGAATGACAGTCTCCAGGTCCCCCATGTTGCGCAAATGGCAGTTTTTCTAAGGCACCATTTCTCACTTTTTCTATTCTGAATAGACTCCCTTCCATGAATAGAAAGTAAACGTGATGAAACGATAAGCACCCATGAGTGTCAGCTGCCCCTGGGACGGTCAGATGAGCTGGAATTCAGGCTGAAGGCCGTGTGGTGGGAAAGCCTCCTGCCCTGCGGGTTGTCAGGATCGGAGCCCGCGAGCTCCACGGAGGTCAGGGCGTCAGGCCGAGGCGGGGGCTGCAGACTGACGTGGAGACGCTCTATTTCACACGCTTGCCCTCTGGAAGGACTGGCAGAGGCAGTCACTTAAATTAAACACAGGTCGTCAGACAAGACACACAGTCTATTCCTGGAACAGACAACTTGAGCACGCCAGGTCCCCGTGGCCTTTTACCGAGCCTCATCACACTCCCCTTTACGTCCCTCTGTCAGTTCACGTTAGGGCTGGCTGTGTTTAAAAGTGGCATTGCATGTGTTCTGCGACCCTCTGGCTCGGAGCAAAGAAATTGCTTTGGTTTAGTTATGACCTAGTAACCTTAACAAAACTGAAAAACTTAATGTTCTCACAAGCCTAGGGAAGAGAGAGAAAAGCTAAAATAAATCTGGCCTTGATACAAGCTGGTCCGATTCTGCCCACACCCCTCTCCAAATCCCAGGGAAGTGAATGGGAAGATCTCTGACCCTTAACTATCTTATTTCTTGTGACTCTTTTCATTCAAGGAAAACTAGGCATGGATTGAGATGGCTGCCACCTACTTTGAATTCTGGAATTATAACAGTGTGTTCTAAAAAAAAAACACTACACACCACGGAAAATGTAAAGGCTCAGTGCAATCGAGTCTCGATGTTTCCAGCAGGACTATTTTACAGTCAAGGCTGTCATGAAAATAAAGATGTGGAGGGCGTAGACTAGAAGGGGCAAAGTAGTGATTGAAAGCCACGCTCGAATTAGTGGAAAACTATCGAACCAGCAGGTGGGGTAAATTGTGAACCGAAAGTTACCGCAAACACAGGGCCCTGACGTCCGTTCTCTTTTCTGACACTAGGGTAGCTGCGAGCGAGAGCAAGAGCCCGACCTCCAGCCGTGGGCCGTCCACACCGCGCAGGGGTGAGGTAGGCTCTGCAGCAGACTCTAACTTTGTGAACCACGTATGCAGCTTAGTCCAAGGAAAGGAAAACAGTGAACGACGGAATTTGCTGAACTTACTCCTGCTGTTCCCTGTGCACATGACAAGGCATTTAGTGGAATTTCTTACTGTTGCGGGTGAATCATTTTTGCATAAGAATTTTAAGTTTTGGTTATATTCTGCTAAGGACTTCTAGAAAAATATTTTGGAAAACAAAGAAAAGCAAGGTTCTGCGTTGCAAATAGTCCCAGCTGCCCTAGGATTTTGCTGTCAGTAGACCGATGCATATTTCGTGTTAATGCAAAATGCTCAGTTTAGCGGCTCCTTTCATAGGGTCCCTGTTCTACAGATGTCAGCAGCTATGCCAAGAGGTGAGTGCGCATGACTGAAAACGTTTGTATATTGACTCGACACTCATGTCACAGTCGACAGGCAACAGAACAGGAGTGACACGCCTTTGGTTGTAACGGACCCTGCAAACCACTGAGTCCCCTGTCCCGCGCTAATATTTTATCCAGCAGCAGCATGGCAACGCCTACTGATTAGGCAGATTCCCCTATGGGGTTCTACTCTGTAAGAAATACTTGCTTATTTCAAAAGGATTAAACTGCCAGTCCAGGTTCATCATCGTCTTATGTCCTGAGACTACTGGTCACCTCAGTATGTCCTCCCAAAAAATGACTAATCTCTCTTCCCCTAATAAAACCGTCAGTCCCCGCGCAGACAGTTCGTCTGGCAGGTATTAAACAGTTACAGACTTTAAACTATTTTAGCTGACTGGACTATGGCATTGTGTAAAAATTTCGAGTACCCGTTTCCCTTATGTTTCATGAATCATCTCTTATTTGATGAGCCCGTGGTCATCCCCGAGGTGGTGCTCCGAACTGTTGTCAGCTGTCTCACCACAAATAATTACGGCCACGCTGGATGCCAGGGAAGTGTATGAAATAATGGCTTTCAGGTCTTGTTTTGATATCTGCCAAATGACTTTCTTTTTAATTGAATGATAGAAAATTATGGAGAGTGGTCTTAACAATGTATTCACTAGAGTTCATGATAATTTAGAACAACATAGATCACAGAGCACTCTTGGGGAAAGAGGATATGAAAAGAACCAAAAAGGAAAAAAAAACTGCTGGGATTTTCATATCCAAAACATTGAAAAATGAACGGTTTTGTAGCATCCTAGAGTGCACCTGTCACAGTGCTGATGGAATCTCTATGTCGGCAACTATGAAAGAATGTATTGAGTTGTTTCTTCATTTCTTATTTGCTCAGTAGTGTCTAAATTGTACTAATTTTGTAACTTTATTTTAGAAAAAAATATATTAAATATGAAAGGAGAACACTAACAATATAATTTTAGCAAACGTAAGAAGATTTTGTTGAATTTGTATCATCTGAATACACCATGTTTACCTACTACACGCATAGTCATATTTAAACGATCAGATGTGTTCTGATGCGATACCTCCAGCTACTTTGAATAACAAACCCTCCAGGTTATTAACCGTGAGATAATTTCACCTCTGGAACGAAGCCAAGATAGGCATTTTTTTAGCTCAATGAAACAGATCCTTTCCTCCCACACAGTGAGACGTGGAGGCTCGCCAGCCTCTCAGCTGGAAGAACCCCACTTCTTCTTTCTTATTCTTTCGAAATGGCCTAAAACGCAGAAACCGTGTGACTACAGCTACCCTGTTGTTTCTGTCTTCACCCCCCGCCCCTTCAGAGCCTCACAGACACTGCAAAGTCGGCAGAACGCTGAGCTTAGAGGTTGCTTCAGTGAACATTCAACGCTGTCGGTGAGTTTGGAATTAAAATCAAAACCATCGACCGTTGATTGTACCCTATGGCCAACCACCACCGCCACCGTGGCTTTCGGACTTTGCTGAAGACAGGAGACCAGAGCGGGGCGCCCGGGATGCTCTCCTCCCTGGGCGGAGACTACTTTTTAAAAGGTCACAATCAACATTCATTGCTGTCGGTGGGTTAACTGTGTGGACAAGCTCACTGAACAATGAATGCAACTGTGGCCCCGCATTTTGCAATCGCCGTCAAGAGACGTTCCCTCCCTGCAGGATCTCTTGACGGTGGTAATGCTGTGGTTTCCTCCGAAGTCTCTGGTCTACAGAGGCTTCACGTCTGTTCACTCAGTGTATCTCGTATGTTCAGATTTCGACGGAAAAGGTACTCATTTAAACAAGAGCAATACTTTTCTACACTTCCGTGTGTTATAAATAGAGCATGTTTTAAGAGGTAAACTATGTCCCTCATGGAATCTATAACATAACAGGCTAAGTCTGAACATCTTCCTGCAGGAGTGAAAAAAAGGCATGGAGGAGTCCAGCGGCCACGCCGTTGGCACCCAGGCCTTAAAACAGCAGCAACACTGCATCTTCTGTTAGATTCCCTGGTCAGAGCGGTACATAAGCACTGGCTACATTTATCTTTGTGCCGCTCAGGGTGGGGACTGACTCAAACCATATCTCCTCTTGCCATGGAATTTGCTAAGGAGGGAAGAAAATATGTATAAGTAACTATGTAACTATCAGAACACTTACGAGAGTCATACAGCAGACGGATTTCCATAATTAAATCCAAATTGAAGGTAACAGTTTACCCACCTTCTTTGTGTTCTGCCTTCCGAAAGCCTTCCCCACATCATCAGACTTAGGGCCACAGCCTGTGAGTTGTCTCACGTCACATCATGGCTGGGGTTCCTTAGCTAGTTTGGCTCTACATCTTTACATAGTACAATTGTCTTTGAATTTGATCACAGCAGTTTTAAGTTTATCATTTGTAATGATAATAATACTTTTTAAATGATTTTATTAGTAATTATATTACCGATGGAGTGTCTATGGTTAGCATTTCTGGAAGGCATCCGTGTTTATTTTTTGAAAATCTGTTAAATACATTATTCTTCCATTTCTTGCCCTTTTCAAGTCCATTTACCTTTGATTCCCATCACAGGAGCCCATTCCTGAGATCCTTCCCCAGATCTCGTTATGACCATAAAGGATTCCACCATATCCAGTATCTAAGTTGTGGCGCCCGCTCTCTGATTGCTGCTTCCTGCTAGTCTAGGCTCTTACTCTCTTATCCCCAAAGCAGCCGTCCTTCCTGCTGCAGTGTTGCTGGAAAAAAAAATGAAATCACACAATCTTAGGATTTTTTTGTGTGTATTCATCGGTTTCCAAATCCTTTGGTCCCTCAACTTTAAAACAAATTAAAAAAAAATTTTTTTAATTGAAGTACAGTCAGTTATAATGTGTCAGTTTCTGGTGTACAGCACAATGTCCCAGTCATGTGTGTGTGTGTGTGTGTGTGTGTGTGTATATATATATATATTCATTTTCATATTCTTTTCCATTAAAGGTTGTTACAAGATATTGAATATAGTTCCGTGTGCTCTACAGAGGAAAAACTTTTAATCTATTTTTATATATGGTGGCTAACATTTGCAAATTTCAAATTTCCAAATTTATTCCTTCCCACCCCCTTTCGCTGGTAACTATAAGATTGTTTACTATGTCTACAAGCCTGTTTCTCTTTTGTAGATGAGTTCATTGGTGTCCTCTTTTTTTCTTTTTTTAGATTCCTCATATGAGTGATATCATATGGTATTTTTCTTTTTCTTTCTAGCTTACTTCACTTAGAATGAAGATTCCCCAGGTCCATCCATGTTGCTGCAAATGGTATTATTTTATTCTTTTTTATGGCTGAGTAGTATTCTGTTGTATAAATATACCACAGCTTCTTTATCCAGTCATCTGTTGGTGGACACTTAGGTTGCTTCCATGTCTTGGCTGCTGTAAATAGTGCTGCTGTGAACATTAGGGTGCATGTATCTTTTCGAATCAGAGTTCCCTCTGGATATCACGTTGTCCCATGCCCCTCCCCAGGAGTTAGCTGACACCTCCTCCTTTTTCCTCAGCTGCTCCTCTCCGCCATCGTGGTTGCCGCAGATGAACTGACCTCTGGTTTTTGAGGAGAAGCTTCAGTTCATCTGATTTCTCTTCCCTTTCTTCATTCAGAGTCCACAGACGTATGGGCTTCCGCCCGAGGGTTAGCCAACAGCCTCCTGCCGGACTCAAGACAAGTCTTCCTCCATGAAAACCCTCTCCTTCTCCACCATATTGGCTCTTCCCATTTAACATGTGACCAAGTTCAGTTTTCTCCCTTTTCAAATGGAAAACAAAAAAAGTTTAAGAATATAGTTCCCTGTGCTCTACAGAAGAAAAATTTTAATCTCTTTTTATGCATGGTGGCTAACATTTGCAATTTAAGAAGAATATCTGTCCTTGCTTCCTCCTCTAAATGGTCATCCCACTTCTTCCCTCCTGTTTCAGAACGGGGCTTTGGAAGTAGCACGTGGAGCTGCAGCAGGCCTGTGGTTGACGGCTTGGTATTTTCACCTCAGCTGGCTGCAATCTGGCTGCATCTAGCGTTCCTCTCCTTCACACGCGCGTAACATTGTTCTCCTGAACCTGCTCTGGGCCAGCTCACCGGCGAGCTCTGCGGTGACAAGGGCAAGCTGCGCTGTCCTGCCAGCTGTCCTGCCGGAGTGCCCCTGGGCGTCGCTGACTGCTGGCATCCGTTCCTGTTATAAACTCCAGTCTCCGCTGACTCTGTGAGCCTAGTCGCATGTGAACTTCTTTCCGTCCTTATAACGGTGACGTCCTGTTTTTCAGAGCCCCATCTTATCCTGCCTAACCTAGTACGCCTGGTTTCTTTGTGAGACACGTCGTGATTGGTTTTCAGGGTTTTTTTCTTCCCATGCTTTACAGTCTTTGAAGGGATCTCAAGCACTGGATGATGCTGGCCTCTGCTTAGAGGCTGCTGATTGTCAAGTCTCTCTCTCCAATCGAGATGGCCCGAATCCGCGTCCCTAACTGCCATCTGCTCTCCCCGCAGACCCTTGTCCGTGCTGAAATCATCTCGCGCTCCTGCTCTTGCCTTCCTGCACATATAATCACAAAGCCCTGAAGATGCTTACGTCTCGCTAGCCCGCTGAGATCGCAGTTTCTGTGTGTGTGTGTGAGTGTGTGTGTGTGTGTGTGTATTTCTACTACCTAATTCAGAAACTCATAATTCTTACTTGGACTTCTCCAGTAGTCACCTAATTAACTTTCTGTCTACCATCAGCCATTTGTTCAATATATTTTCTCCACAGTATTTAAAAAACAACAACTTAAAAACTTAATCATGTTGTGGAACTCTTTAATGCATTCTGAATAAAATCTCCTAATATGTTTAACAGATCGATTGTCCTGGTGGGAAATGTGAGTATTAGCTAAATGCGGAAAAATGAAATTTTACCTGAAACTTCACAGAATCCCTGGAGTTTTATTTCAGTATATTAAGGAGCTAATTGCAACTTTAAAATTTTTTCTAAAGTGAGTGTCGTGGAAGATTTACTCATCCTGAAATGGTGAAGACCTTTTTAAGTATTAACATGATCAAAGAAGAAAGAAAAAAGAAAACAAAATCATGGGAAGATTTGACCACTTAACCTTCAGTCTGTAGCATGTCAAAAACATACAGTGAAAGGGCAGACGGCCAAATGGAAAATAATATGAGAAATAAAGAAAACAAATGATTAATATGCTTAGTCGATACAATTTTTAGAGATATATTCTTAATACAGAAAAAGCAATAAGGAAAAATTAACACCTCAAGAGATAAATGAACAGTGAATCTGAACAGAGAAGTCACAAAAGAAATGCAAATAAATCAGGTAAATTTTACATAAATGATGTAAAATTCTGCTTCACTGAAGAAATTCAAATTTAAAACAGTGAGATGTGCTTTATCTTTAGCAAAGCTAGCTGAGGAAGAAAAGGTCACAGAAGCCAGAAAAGCCGAAATGAATTTCCTGACGCCGTGTAATGTAGGGTGATCTTTGGTTTTCTGCTTTCACTCCTTCTCAGCGCGGTCTTCCTGCCTCTTCTGAACTCATGGCCTCCCCGCGACGGCGACTGGACCAGGGGCCCGAGGGGGACTCTCGCGTGGGCTCGGTGGGGGCTTTTGTACTTGCCCCTCAGGAGTTTGGGCTAGATGGTCAGGAGGCAGTCGGTGTGTGCAAGATCTGCGGCGTCTCGAAGGTGTTGGCAGGTGCACACTTTGCTTTTTCCACACGTGGGGTCGGTGAGTCGGAAGCAGGCGGTGCTTCGGGGAGAGCAGCAGCGGGAGGCGCCGTGCAGCTCCTGCTCCCTGCGAGACGGAGGGGACGGCTTGCCTCCGTGACACTCCGGGTCCAGCATGCATTTTCTCAGCTGCCTTTGCTGGGTTTTGATGGCTTTTAGATATAAGGTGACTGAAGCCTGGAAATTAACCCCAGTTTATTTGTCAGCTGAGACTGGTATCCTTTCTTCATCTCAGAACCACACAATGTTCATGAGACTGTGAACTGATGTCAGCTTTGTGGAAGCAGTTTGGCACTACCTAGCGGGACTTTTAAATGCTTGGATGCTTTGAATCAATGGTTCTCGCTCTGGGATTCTCTGCAGTGTATGCACGTGTGAGGATAGTCAAAGCAACGTTACTTGAAAAAATTTAATGGTGGAAGCAAGCTGCAGGCCCAGCAATGGGGAATGGGGCCATAAGCTGTGCCAGGAATGTGACAGAGAACGGTGATAACCCAAGAGTGTTTTAGTAACGGAGAGCCTGCTTATAATGAAGTAAAACTCAGACTGAGGATTAAACCCCAGCCTCCTAGAGGAGCAGCTATGGCGAAATTCATTAACCCCCCTAAGCCTACATTTTCCTAACAACATAATTGGTACAGTATTTCTTGTCTGATAACACTTTTTGAGGATGAATGAAATCATTTATGCAATGACGTTAGCTCAGTGCCTGACCTTAATAAATGTTTACTCGCAGCAGCAGTAAACGCTGTCCCATGCCTGAGAAGACCCGCTATGTAAAAGTTATTCTTTTCATTTAACTCTCGGTCCTGGAATTTTGGTCATTTTTATTCTCCTATGCATTATGCATTCTATCTTTTTTCCTTTTTCCCTCTTTTTTTTTTTTTTTTTTTTTGCTTTGTTTGTCTTTGATTTGTTTCAAGCTGACAACATGTGTCTCTTTACTATCCTAAGAGAATCTCAGTACTGGTTCAAAAAAAATCACACCATAAATTATACTTAACTTTTGGCCAATTGCAAAAAGAAATAAAGTTAAATAGAATTATCACCCTCCTTGTTGAATTCACACAGTGACCTAGCTATACTGTCTCTCCATCCTTACAGGAGCCATTTGAGGAGGAAAATATTATTTTGGAGAGCTTTGAAGTTGGGGACGAGACAATCAGGATTAAGTCACGTGCCTTCTGTCGTAACTGGCAGAGGGGTGGCTCTAAACTCTACTATCGAATTTATATTCAAATTTTGAGAATCTAGCCATTAATTAATAACTATTTCTGAGGAAAGAAAGAACAGGATATCCCTTTCAAAATAATAGTTCAGCCCAAACTAAGTTTCACTGGAATTTAAGTGAAATATAAAGTCGTGGTCTGAGAACAAGACTCCATATTTGGAAGGATGACACTGTAATTTAAGCGATTTGAGACCTGCTTTTTCTTGTTCAACAGAGAAAGTTACTTGTTTTGGTTGCTGCTCCAATCTGGGCCCAAGAGCAATGTGAAACACATGATCAGAGTTCAACGAATATTAGTTGAATGAATGAGTCATAAACATATCTACTCAGCAAGCAATGCCTTTAATGACTGACTCATGTAATACAATGCTGTACGCCAGATGCTATGAGTCAAAGTTGAGTCTTAGTTAAAATGTAGTTTTTAAAAAAAAAAAAAAAACTACCTCTACAACAGTGGCATTTATTTCAAACCTCAAGACTGGATTCCTAACATTCACTTATGTATTTACCGTACATGAATTTAACCACGATGTTTCTTCCAATCTAATAGACCAATAATGGCAAGACAAACCTTCATTATATACAGTAGTAAGAGAAAAAAGAGAGAAAGAAAGAAAGGAATAAAGAACACTGACCATTACAATTTTAAAATGCCATCAGTTATAAAACACACCTCAGTTTTAGAGATGTAAAAATATAAAGCAGATGCATCTCAGGATCAGTGAAATACAGCGTTTATTTCCAGAAATCCACCATTAAGTGGCTGCATTTCTTCTATTAAACGATGGACACAATTAAAGCTGAAAAGTTAATGCAAGCAAGAAAAGAAATGATGGAAAGATTTTGGGAAATGATTTTAAGTTTTTTTTTCCCACCAGGGACCACAAATGAAATGCTTGGTTTGAACTTTACAAGGATTTTCAAGGGTCATTTTAGCTACACATGATTTTTATCCCAGAGGCTGACTTTGAAATCTAACTTTCCCCTTGACCTTAAGGTATGACCAACCCCTAGGTATAAATAGATTTTTCTTAATTTCTAAGATTATACATTTTAGCTAGTAAAAAGAGCTAGCGTTGATCTAGCAGCCAAACTTGTATTTTTACAAATCCTTTCTTTTACTTTCCAAGGGGCCATCACGATTCAGTGTAACTTTAACAGGTCTTAACCACATTTTCCAAGTCACCTTCCCCCATCCCTCTTCAGACAAATTCACTCATTCTTCCTACTCCCTCTGAGGAAATCTTCGGAGCCCTTTAAGTCACCCCTCCTCGTGCAAATTTTTCTGGAAAATCAACACTGAGTAATAATAATAAAAGATTCCACTATTTTTACTGCCTGAGTCTCTCTAAACCCTGGACAGACAGCTTGGACCCAGGCACAGAAAGCCTTAGCGAGTGGCGCCAAGTCACACAAAGCCATTCTTAAGATGCCTGTTCTGTGCTATCAACCCTCTTACCTTAGGCAACCCCCTCCTGCTGGTTAAGTGCTAACACATGCTTTACAACCGCAGGAGTGGATATGGTTTACAGATTAAAATTAGATGCAGAATTAAATTGCTTGAACACAGCAAAAAAAGAAAAGGGGTGTAGGGAGGGGTGGAGAAGACAATTTGGTCATGTCAATACTCACACTCACTTAATTCCAAGGCTTGGATTTCCATACATTTCCATTAGAATTCTTGGGTTCAGGGTCTACTTTCATAACTGAGAGTCCCTTTCCGAGGAATAACACGGAGATTCTGTCAAAGAATCTGCAGCCCCATGAAAATGCATGTTCACTATGTGGAATTTACAGCCAGGCAAGATCGCTGAGTCAAATACCAGAGCTCCCGTAAGAGAGCCAAGTAGAGTAATTTAATGACTCCTAATGACATGTGTAACTTTTCAGGCTACTATAATAAGAGTAATCAGATCTCAGGCTTCAGGGTGTAACCTGATCACCTGTGCTTTTCAGAAAAGAATTTCTGTACACAGGGACAGCACTGCACAGCTGGCCAGGCTCGTTACCGGTCACGTCAGGAGGAAGGGAAGGAGAGATCAACTTCTCCAAATCATTAAATGCCTTTTGCAACTGGGAAACACAAACTAACACAGCAGTTGTGATAGAAGAGTCTGATGAAATAGAAAACGACAGTTGTTGCCTGGAAATTAAGACCTAAACTCGTGGAAAAGGAAATTAGTAAGTTCATAATATGTAGTTTCTTGGTTTAGAATACAAGGTTACAAAACGAAAAGTTATTTACTCTTCCATCAGAGACATGTGAGGGGAGCCCATGTACTATTTACTGATATTTTCTTGAGTCCTGGGTGACACCGTGGTAAGTACACTCACTTCCTCCTGGGAACCTGACGTCAAGCGGTGGAGAAAGACATTCATCACATAGTCTGCTAATTAGAGGACTCTAAAGTGAAGGGCTAGAGGATGAAAGACAGGCCACCAGGACTTCAAAAAAGAGGAAAATGAGCAAGGCCGAGGCTTACTAACTTGCAAAAGAAGGGAACACAAACCAGTGAAGAAACTCATTAGGTCATTCAAAGACAGGGGAAAGTTACAGGTTTTGAACTGCTAGACAGGGTTATTCTTGGTCACGTGATAAGTCAGGTTTGAGAACTAACTTTCTGGATAAAAATGATGAAGGAATTCAAGTCTATCCAACAAACTTCGTAGTTTATTGACCAGCGAAGTCTTCAGCTGGGTCCAGTAAGGGTTTGGTATGCCAAGGTCATTCAGAGTTCATGGCTTTCTACAAGTTTCAGCTGGTTAGAGCTAGCTGTGATGAAATTTAGTTTTGATGTCGTCCAGGCGGGTTCTACTCTAGTGGAAAATTTTTCATTTGCAGACGTAGAGGATAACTGGTAAAAGAGTAGAGGATATGGGGTCAGGAAAAGGAGACAGAGCATCCTGGGCAGAGAGAATAACATGTGTGGACACCAATGGTGGGATAGGAAAGACAATTCAAGGAAAGGATAGAGACCAGCCTGGTACGGATGAAAATAAGCCTGTGAGGAACTGCTGTCACTTGAGGTTGAGAAGGTAGCCTATGGCAAGGCTATATAGGAATATATAAGCCATGTTTGTTAATTATTAGAGAAATGCAGGTCAAAACTACAATGAGGTGTCACCTCACACCAGTCAAAATGACCATCATTAAAAAGTCTACAAATAACAAATGCTGGAGAGGCTGTGGAGAAAAAAGAACCCTCCTACACAGTTGGTAGGATTGTTAACTGGTGCAGCCACTATGGAGAACAGTATGGAGGTTCCTTAAAAAAACTAAAAATAGAGTTACCATAGGATCTGGCAATCCCACTCTTGGGCCTATATCTGGAGAAAACTCTAACTCAGAAAGATACATGCACCCCAATGTTCATAGCAGCACTATTTACAATAGCCAAGACATGGAAGCAACCTAAGTGTCCATCAGCAGATGACTGGATAAAGAAGATGTAGTGTGTACATATATATATGTATACACACACACAAACATAATGGAATATATATAATGTATATATGTAATAAATATATGGCAATATTAATCAACCATAAAAAAGAATGAAATAATGCCATTTGCAGCTACATGGATGAACCTAGAGATTATCATATTAAGTGAAATAAGTCAACAGAGGAAGACAAATATCATATGATATCACATATATGTGAAATCTAAAAAAGAGTGATACAAATGAAATGGAAATAGGCTGACAGACAAAGAAGATGGACTATGGTTCCCAAAGGGAAAAGGTGTCAGGGGAGGGATAAATTAGGAGTCTGCGATTGGTAGGTACACACTACTAGATATAAAGTCGATAAACAACAAGGACCTACTGTAGAGCACAGGGAACTATATTCAATATCTTGTAATAACCTAGTATGGAAAAGAATCTAAAAAAAAAATACATGCATACGTGAATCACTTTGCTGTACACTTGAAAGCAATACAACATTGTGAATCAACTCTTCTGCTTCCATAAAAATTTAACATTTTTTCAAAGGTTAAAAAAAAAAGAATGCATAAGCAATGTTGATTTTTTCCCTACTGTCCTAAGAACAATAGGAATCCACTGAGGGATTTTAAAACAAAGCGTAGGCATGGGAGTTGGAGAGTCATGGATGATCTGATTGAGTTTCAGAAAAGTCGCTGTTATTGTGTGAAAGATGAAATGATGTGTCTGCTAGTTGAGCTGCTGATACACCATTTAGGAGGCAATTATCACTGTCCAGAAGAGAGATGACAGGCTTATAAACAGAGATGTTTCCAGGAAATCTGGATGATTTCAACAATGAAAAAGAGTGTGAGGGGAGATAATCTGGCACCCAAAACTCAACTGCCCAATAATTTACTAATGTAATACTTAACCCTGGATCCAGCATTTTCCATCTTCAAGATTGTGGTTGGCAGCATTTAAAATGAGCCCCAGTGATCCTCATTGACAGATATTTATTCTATGTGTAGTCATCTTCTCTTGAGTGTGGCCTGGACCCAGTGACTTAACTCTAAAAAATTGAACATGGTAGAGGTGAGGGAGTCACTTCCAAGATGGGGTTATCCAGAAAAATGTGCTTTCTCATTTGGTTCTCTTTTGCTTTCTCCTGGGTCACTCTTTGCGGGGAGACCACCTGCAGTATCACAGAAAACTGCCTGCCGTGAGGGGCCGAGGGCACAGCCGCGTGAGTGAGCTGACAGGTGGGCCTGCTGTGGTCCGGGCTGGTGAGGACTGAGGCTGAACCAGCACCTTGACTGCAGTCTTTTGGGAGACCCTGAGCCAAGAGGAGCCCAACGAAGCTGCATCAGATTCCTGACCCCAGAATCTGGGAGAGAATAAGCCTTTATTCTTTTAAGCTGCTAAGGTTTGGGGTGGTTTGTTACACAGCAGTCAGTGACTAACGCAGAAAGCTTGCTGGTTAAGCAACCAGTTTGCCTTTCTTACGTCACTTTCACTAATTTTTAAAAATCTCCTGATGCGCCTCTTTATGCCTCTTCACTATTTTATGCCTTTTCACTTTTCTTGCTAAATCTTTTCTTAAAAATGTTATTTTTTCAGCGGCCAGTGTACAGAGAGACATGATAAAGTTGAAATGGTTTTTAAAGCTTTAATGATTCTGAGGATGATAAAAGAAAGCAGACACGTGCGGTGTACATAAATTCAACTCTATGATAAAGTTAGGAGGTATTTTGCTTTGGTAAATTTTGCACTCTCAAAGAATAGGTAAGCTCACAGTACTAAATATGTTATCTTTTCTGCTTTGTTAATATTTAGTAATTTTTGATAAAAACTATGATTATCCTTATTAAGTAAAAATAATAGTCTTCAGATTTTTGATGCATTTATGTAATATAAAAGAAAGACCTTTTGGTATCTCATTGATGATATTTGGATACTAGAAAAAAAAAAATGAACTTTGGCCATAAATAGAATATGAAATTTGCGTATTTCCATGACAGTCTTGCCCCTGGATACTGCAGGGCTGCAGGCTGCAGTAATCCCTTTTGTGTCTCTACTCCTACCTCAGAATAGCTCTGAGCGGTTCCAGGAGATTTCACAAACCCCATAAAACTGTATGTACACGGCATCAACCATCTTTGCCCGCTTCTCCTTTCCACTGAACTATAACTTTTCCCATTTAGCGTCACTGTTCTTTTGGCTGCATCCAGTTACACTCAGCAGGGACTGCGTCCCCTGCTGACAGAGCCGTCTCACCAGGTAACAGCAATCTGCCTGCCAGTTCTGCTGCTCCAGGTACCACCACTCCCCTGGAGAGCGGCCTCCAGCTGCCCGAGCTGCCAAGACGAGAACTTGTAGAGACTTCCTTCCATCTTTCAATGTAACACTGGCAAAATGGCACCAAAGAGCCACATTTTTTTCCAATGTCATAGAAAGCTGTAATGGAGTAGTTCTTTCTGTTTATGCAGAGAATCAAGCAGAAATCCATAGATGGAACCAACAGACTTATCTACACGTCGAGCACTTGTTAAATTCAGAACTGCCCCTCATGCTAAGATGAAGGCTTTATAATGAAGCCAAAACTAAAAACCTTTTCTTCTTCTTCTTCTTCTTCTTCTTCTAAAATGAAGCTCTCTGTAAAAAAGCTTTTCAATTCTTTATTCGTTGATTCCTGGGAAGGCGTGGCCAGAATCACCATCACAGCAAAGAAGACTCCTTCTACCCATCATCAAAGGACAGTAACCCTCTGCTCCTTTCTCTTCTTTCTGTTGACAACAATAACAACAAGAGAAAAACAAACAATAAGGTCTCAAGATTTCATGGTAAAAGCACTGAATTTAAAAAAATTGGGAGATTTGTGTTTCAGCTCAGTTCTACCTTAGACTGCTTCTTTGATACAAGTCAGACTGACTATTCTTCCAGGATCTTCCAAATTATTGCCTCATCTCTATAAAATTTCTGGAATGGTTGATCTCTAAAGCCTTTTGCAACTCTAAATCTCTACAATTGAATTAAGAAAAAAATTGGCAAAATTATTTAGCAAAAATATTATATGAATCTTAGAAACTTTGTTTTACACTTGTGTTTATTGCTATGGGGATTTTTTAAAAGTGCACATCAGTTTTCCTCCCACTTTTGCCATTTATTCAACTGAAATACAAACAGAGGGAAAAGCATTTGTTGGTTTGCATTAATAATCAGATTGGTCAATTAAAAATATGGAGATGAGATGAGAAAAGAGAACTTCAAAGAAAACTAAGTAGAAAATGCTTGTGAAGCCAGGACGACGACAAGAAGGGGTTTAAGAAGGCGCTGTCACATGGTTCTTCCCAGAATTTCATTAGGGAACTAACAAAGAAAATAATTTCAAATTTTGCAGCTAAACAAAAAGATTTTCTTAGAGTCAAGCCAACTAGGCAGTTCCTTAATGCTTGTGATGTGCAATGCTTGTCAAATTTTACGAATTATCAAAATCGCCCCATGACAGGAAAAATTATAAGAAATCGACACGGCCAGTCGTAACCACAGACCTTTGGTCTCTCAGCTGGCAGCGTGGTTACCCTCCCTGGCACACGCACGGCTTCTAAGCGTGAACCAGACGCCCATGTGTATTTTCGATACCAACGTAACATGGACAGAGCAGGTAAAAGACATCCAGTCTCTGTGGCTGCAATAAACACACACACACACAAAACACAACTCTCAGCTTTCCATTGGGATTTATTTAGATATGTAGATATTCAGATATTTAGAGCCAGTAGCACAGAAGGAATTGACACACGGAAAACAAGATTTTGATCTAAAACACCTCATTTAACAACAAAAAAAAGAACATTTATCATCAGTTGAAAGGGCAGCGAGTTAGCAAGGCCGCAGTGAGAACGCGGCCTGACCGCGGGGCACGAGGTTAGAGCAGAGTCACTTCCCGCTGCCAGCAGGTGCTACGCTGGGTGTCCGTCTGAAGACTGGATTCATTAAGGCCTGCCGGTCCGGCGCTGCGCTCTTCATGACACGCAAAGCAAGAAGGAACAGTGAGCCTTTTATATTCAGCCCATAAAACTTACCACTCTGACCTCAGCCATATAAACCAGAAGTGAAAGAGGCAATTGCAAATCTGGCCAATAAAGCCGGCGAAGCAGTTCCACGCGGGGGCTGGAGGGCTGCGCGGCCAGGTGCACGGGGCCCGGGGCCGTTCGCGCAGGCCTCCGGGCGGCGCGTCCGGGGCGGGGGCGGGCGCGGTCCTCGCTTCAGGTCCAGACGCGTGGGTGAGCGACTGGCCGGCTTCGGGGGCAGCAGCCCCCCCTCCAAGCCCCCCACGCCCCCCACGCCCCCCACGCCCCCCAACCCCGCGAGAGCCGGTCCGGGCGGCAGGCGCGGTGAGGCCGGGGCCCCTGCTAAAGGGAGCCGGCGACCCCGCACGTCTGCCGTCTCGGCGCCCGCGTGCAGGTGCGGAGGCCTCGGGGGAGGGGCGGGGCGCTGCCTGCGCGGGGGCCTCAGGGCGGGCTGCTCGCCTCCCGCGCCGCTGCGGCCGGGGTGCGTTTCTTCACGTGGAAAAAAAAAATGAAAAAAATCTCCCACCCCTGGTGCTTTTCAGTGTGCAGGGCTAGAATACATCCTTTTTAAAGCTCCTTTCCATACTCCTCTGGAGGTAAGGGCCAGAAAGGAGATTGCTGTGAGAACAAAGCCCTGATCGATGACTCTTTTGCTTAAGAAAATTCCAGAACATGTGCTCGGATAGCGTAAGGTAGGTGGTGAACCATGACGTTGTCCCCTAAAGAAGTCGTTGGTGGCCAGTGCACGGGAGGAGGAGACGGTCTTTAAGAGGAGGAACTGACCCTGAGAAGATGGTCGTGACCAAGTGCCAGGAAGGACTTGACCTGGAAGAACATTTGGAATTTTCTCATGTTTATTGAAAGGTTTCGTATTTATTGTGTTGTGACATGCTCTCCTACGAAGACCCCACTGAGTTTCCAGCGCGCTGCACAGGGTAGTTTTTTGTTTTTATTTGCCAGACTACTGATGGATTATGGAGGAAGCGTATTCAGTATGGGATAAAGTCACATTCGGAAAGCAGGGTGAAGAACAGGGGACTCAGGTAAGGAGGCAGTGGGAGTTGAGGAAACCTCTCAGAGGGTCTTGTGTGGCTGGCAGCATTTTAGGATGACTCCCTGTGGATAAAAGGAGGTCCCACTAACATGACTGTGTTACAATACATGACAAAGTAATTTTGTAGGCTCTCAACCCGTTGGGATTGGAAGACCATGGCCCGTGGCCAGCCACCTGTGTTTGTAAATAAAGTGTACTGGGACGTCCACGCCTGTCTGGATTACCCAGTCAGGGATTCGTGCATCATCGGTGTGGTGCCTTCCGGCTACAGCAGCAGGCTGTAAGGTACCCTTTCAACCCGGCCGGTTAACCAAGGCGCTACCTTTGGCCTGAGAAACAGCCAGGCGCAGGGTTGCCTTCTTCCCGTCAGACTGAGTGTGGATCCAGCCCTTCTCCCTAGGGTGTTAATGTCCACGTTTGACAGTAGTGTGTACATATTAACAGCTGACGTGCCAACCGCTTTCGTTTTTATCTGTGCAAGTACACGTAATACTGATATTTTTAAATGAAGAGACTTTTTTCAAAGATGAGATACGTACCTGAAGTCCATGCCAGCTCTCCAACAGAAATGCACTGAATTGATTTTATTTTTAGATTTTATTTTTTATTGAAGTGTAGTTGATTTACAATGTTAGTTTCAGATGTACAGCAAAGTGATTCAGTTACACATATACATACCTTTATATATGTATTTTTTTGGATTGACATTTTATTCATCTCAGAATTTCTTTCTCACACCCACTGGCCTTAATTTTCTTACCTTTAGGAGGAAATCAGACACTGAGGAGTGCAGTAGAGTGGCCTCTGTCAATGTGCAGAACGGAGAATTGGTGTCACCCATTATGAGCTGTGTCAACTTAGATTATTTCCTCTTTCTCAGCCTCAGTTCCCCCCTTTGTAAGGGTGAGGATTAAATATAATTTAAATGATGGCTTAGTACTACACAAATGATCGTTTCTATGATTAAAAAAGAAACTATGATTAAAACAATATTAAAAGAATAATTATTTCATTATTCTTTTCTAGGAAACTGTTTCATATTCAATTAAATTCATGTTCTAAAAATGTTTAGACTTCTCCATCAATAAGTTTTCAATGAAAACAATCTGTGTACTTTATTCTATAAGACATTTCTGAAATATTCACCTTAAAACTACTGACATCTTAAAAACACTTTAATTTTTAGGCAATGAATGAGGTTGAAATGTGCTTACGAAAAAAAGTCAAACTGCATAAATAACAACCCATTTTTAGCATCACGTCTATGTATTGAAGTGGCACTTGTCTCCGCTGTAGGGGGCATTTTCATAGCTGCCATTGGCAAAAGCCGTGAACTGTAAACCAATGGGAGACCTACTCAAAACACACTTTTGATGAGAGACCCAGACGCACCCCTTAAACTCAGGATGGAAGGCACCTCCTCTTCCCAGATCTCTTCTGCACATTGTCCGACTGAGCCCGCTGCGGAAAGAGTGTTACTTGGAGAACACAAGTTCACTGTCAAGATTGTTTTCTAGTACGTCCTTACCAACGTATCTTTCAACAATGTATTTAAAAAATCACAACAGTGGGGAAAAAGAAATTGGCTCTGAGGCTGGGCTAAGGCTTCAGGGTTTGAGAGGTCAACGAATCAAACTTCATATTGATAGAGATGCTCAGACGAATTGATAAACCTGGTTTCCTAAGTACCATGACTGTTGTTTGCTCCGAAGAGGAGTTGACATGGAGGCGAGGAAAGAGCACTGCTTTTGCAATCAGGTCCAAACCCCAGCCCCGCCCCCGCCCCCGTGTCGCCCTCTGCAGCTCGGTTGTGACATCTGTGCCTCCCTGTGAAATCTAAGAGGGGGGATTCACGGGGGGAGGGTGGGATGCTGTATACGGGGGATGACGGGCATCCACGGTCCACGGTCCACTGGTCCCTGGGTTTCAGGGCATGCTAGTGTTTCTGGTGCATCCCGCCAGTTCTCCAGGAAACCCTTAATTCACGGCAACGGGCTCAGTTTGGAGACCAAGGAGATGGAGGTGGTCGGGAAAACTGAATAACTGATGTCCAATGAAACGTCAGGATTCTCTAAACACTGTTTTAACCCAAGCTTTAAAAAAAGAAACTGGCTCTTTGGTGTTTTATTTGCTTTCTCTTCATTTTTCACTCTCCCTTAGAGACACCAACGCACAGTTAAGCCAGCAAGCAAAAACAGAAACAAAACAACGACAAAAAACTGAAAAGACAGTGATGATCGGAAGAGAAAAAAACACCACCATCTGTATAATTCTCACACTGATGAGCAATGCTGGACAATTGAAATTTGGCTACATTTCTATGACTCAGAGCTGCTGGAAGGCTGGAGGGGGGCTCCCTAACGTGAAGCACGTTCTACACACGTTAACGATGTTCCTGGTGAGCCAGGAGCAGTCATTCAACTGAGTCGTGCCCCTCCAGAGCCTTGCATGTGTGACAGAATTGTTTAATTGTAAAACAGAGAAATGATTTTATGAAGTTCAATGTCATGTTTAGATAAAATCCCGGGTATTCAGTAGCAGCGACCAGGTGATGCACCTTCTGCTGCAGAGGAAATGGTGCAGTCGGAGCTCTTTTTCTTCTTTCTTCTTCAGCATGAAAAGATCTCAACTTCCAATTGAATGTGGCTGAGTTTGACGGTTTTGTAATCGGGTTACTTAAAGAGGTTTCTTTCCCTTCCTTTCAGGTATTTTTAAAATGCTTTTATTTACTCTTTGAGCAATTCCAGGAACGACTGACCTGTGGTCATGGTACTGACAGGTCTTTCGACACATTTGACACAATGTTCAGGGTGACTGTGATGTTTGTAACGTTCCGAGACATCTCTACTGTCGTGGTCGGGTGGATGGCTGCCCTGCTCTGTTTGATACTCATAAAAGGACCTGCCTGTTGTCATGTAATGGCAAGTCCTCAAAAAAGATCTGTAGAAAAAGGGAGGGAAATGTGTGAACTCACAGATCTTGTGTGGAAATGACTCCCAGGAGACTGTGTGGGACGGAGGACTGGGTGGCGCCCACTCAAGGCTGCTGCCGACCCCACCCGAGCCCATCTAGGCATCGATCTAAGCCCAAAAGAAAAGATCTCTTTGCACCTGAGCTGCCTCCCTCCTAACAACTGCGGGAAGCCTGGTAATTAAACCCAACCCTTGTTTTTGAGTGAGCCCGAAAGAGGATTAAGCATTATTCTTAAAACGGAGTTCTAGCAGACCACCCCCGTCCAGGGCAGCTGGCGCTGTTGTAAGTGGTGGAGACGACCTGCTGTTCTGAGATTAGGATCATCTTTGCAGCATGAACGTGGCTCTAGGTGATCTTTTATTTGATTCGTACATGGAATTCAAAATAGATTCGGGGCCAATCTGAAGTTAAGAGTTCGTTGCTAAAGGAAGAGTGATGGGTCTCCACCCACAGTTCACTATTACTAGGATCCTCAAGCTCCCACACAGATGCTGCAGCTGTGGACACCACTCTGCCGACCTGGGAGGGGCTGCGCTCCCCACGCACTGATTTATCGACATCCTCCTACTCCCCTGGGTCTCGCCAAGCTTCCGAAACCTGCACGGAATTCGTTGGGCACGGCCAAGGAGCCGATGGGGTGTGATTTGCAGAGGCGTGACCAACCCACCACGTGTTTCACGTCTGATATGTGCGGACCCCCGAGGGGAGAACGGGTACCACATTTCTCAGTAACTACAAGAGGGGAATAACTGTCTAACACAGGGGAACACAGAGTCAGCAGTTGGCAGCATTGAAGAGGATATTTAAAATAACTCAGGGCCACCAATGCAGAGAAGGCAGTTCAGTCTTGTCGTTTGAAGGGCCGTCCAAATCAGACGTTATTGAAAAGTAAGTTTCCCTTTCAGACTGAATGTAACATGAAAATGTCTAATGCTGTCCACTTCACATCCTTTAGGTATCAGTATGTGTGTGCACGCACATGTGAGCACGTGTGTGTGTGTGTATTTGTGCTTTGATGGTGAGGGAGCATTAAACATGCTCCTGCTAAAATAAAATCATTAGATAGAAGAGGTGCCAACCTAAGCTTTATCTGTCACATTCGCGCTAGTTATGATTAAGTCCCTGGATTCACGGGACTCGGTGCTGATCTATTTTTTAAGGCCATATAAAAGACAGAAATAATTGGGAGCAACACTGAAACTTTAAACTGCTCCTTGGCACATCCTCATGGTCCAAGAACATCTTAAACTCAGCGTACCTGGAGGTAAAAGCATCTACTCCCCCTCCCAACCCTGATCACCTCACTGAGACCCTGCTGCCTCCCCGGGCAGCTGGACATAAACCGCGCGGTGGGCTCTGGCCCCCCCTCTTCCCTCACCTTCTCTCCCCGCACGGCATTTGTAGGCCAGGTTCTGACACCCCACCCTCCTTTTCTATCTCCCTCTGACCCTGTGTCTTGGTTCAGGATGAATCATTGCTCGTGTGGAAATGCGCGTGTCCACTTGTGGGAACCCTTACATCCAGGTTAATTCATCGGTTTAGCTGCTGGCTTCTCTGTCAGTTGAGAATGGGTTCAGTGGTAGAAACTAAGTTTCAGTCATGGTTCTGCAGCGTCTGATGAAACCCGTTGCCTGGCATCTGTGTGTGTGTGTGTGTTTGTGTATATTTTGTGGCTATGCATGTGTGGAGGGGTGTGTATGTGTGTGTGCCCTTCAGTCAAATCCAGCATCCTGATCACAGGACCCGGCTGTAGGTCCCGGCAAGCCGGGCGGCAGCGTGAGCGACAGTAAGCCCCATTTTCTGAAAGCCTGCACGGGGGCCGGGCGACGGAGACCTCTGGTCAGGTGGGTCTCACCCCCGCTGGAGGCAGCTGTGACTAGTCGTGTTTTCCGGGTTCCTGATAAAAGACTCTCACTTGAAACTAACACTGTAAACCAACTACACTTCAATAAAAAAATAAACAAGAGAAGGACTCAGAGAGGTCAGGTAAGTGACTGACTCCAGAACCCTTATCTACCTAGAGGTGAGTGCTGCAAAATGAAGGAGGGCAATAAACAAAAAACGGGATGACTGAGGGTAAACTTTGCCAGCCTTAACCTTTCACCCAGCCCCCTGGTCTGTCCACTAGGCTCACCCAGGTTTGCTATTAGAGCTCATTTGTATATGAAGATTACATTTGAATGAGCAATGAAAGAGTGTGTGGGCTAGACTCCTATATCTGCATACAAAATTACTTTCTGATTGTACAGCTGCCATTTTCAGTATGAACGTACATTGTGTGTGTGTGTGTGTGTGTGTGTGTGTGTGTGTGTGTGTGTGTTTTAAATGTTTGGAGACCCAATATTTAGACTCCTTCAAGATTTACCTGAAAATCCCCCGGCAGAGAAAAATCAGCAAGATAGGAGGGTGGCTGTGACTGAGGACACTTTTCATTGCATCTTGAGAATGCTCTGTATCCTTTCTGCACTGGACGTCATCTGCTGAACTGGGACCTAACGCTGAGTACATGATGATATTCTAGAGTATTTTCAATAGCTTCCTTACATCTAGTCAGACGCGCTAAGTGGTGAGTGACACGCTGAGATTCTTACTTAGACTGGGAATTCCTTTCAGGGTCAGTTCATGCACGCTCACCTAGAACAGGTTTTGATTGCGTTACTTGTATCACATGGGTTGGGAAGGTGTTAATGGCTGATTCATATTTGCTATGTTGAGATTTATTCTGAAAATAGAGTTTCATTCTATAGGCATCCTCCTGTTGTGCACAAGTGGTTCTTTTTCTGCTTCGTTGGTTAACAAAAGGCAATTCAAAGTCCATCAACTTGACAGCACTATTTATTAGAACCACCCCATTTCCACAGAAGTGTTTGCTCTAATTCATCCAAGCGCCCGTTAAGGGTTTTCCATGTATCAGGAACTGTGCTATCTTATCTACTCCTCAATGGCCCTGTGAGTTGGGTACCATTATCTCTTTCTGATAGATAAGGAAGCTGAAATCCAGAAGCTCAGGCGTTTGGTAACAAATGAATTCTACCCTGGGCTCTTGAGAACGGAACAGCGTTGTAGAGACTGTTTCCCCAAGTCTCAAAGCCTATTAGCCATGACGTATCTATTTAGCAGTTCCTCGTAGTCTCTAGGGGTAAAGACCGTGATATCTAAGGCACCCTGGGAACTAAATTAAGCCAGGTCCCTGGCCAGCGAAGCAGCCCAGAGACCGAGTGAGCACCGCCTTGTGAGCGCCGATTCAGGAACCTCTGAGGAAACACGGAACACGTTCAGCACACTTCCTCCATCAGTGATTAACGTGAAGCCTGGTTCCCGGGGCTGGGAAGGGGGGCTGGGAAGGGGGGCTTCCGGCCGCGCGCTCTCGCTGATAAACAGCTCGAGCTCTAGAGCCAGAAGCTTGCTTAGCAGATCCTCCCGCCTGAAATACTGCTGAACTCGGGGACTTTATTCAGCCACCTTAACGCCTCTGTGTCTGTGTTCCCTCTTGTGTTACATGTGTGTAGTAACAACATTCATGCCGTGGAATGTTATTGTGATTGACTCCTTATTGAGAATTATTACCTTGGTTGTTGTTAACATTTCTTTAAATCCTTTAAACTATAAATTAGACGATAAAGCTTTTCTAACAGTTATTACTGTATTTCAAGACACGCGATTGGAGCTCAGTAATCCAGCACTGCCCCCTGCGATTTACACAGCCTGAGAGATAGAGTCACTCCCCGCTTTCTGCTTCTGAAGTTAAAATATTTATGGGCAAGTTAATGTTAATACTCTACTTGTCTCTAAGAGGCACTTTGTAAACTTGAGAAGTCAGTCATTTCCTGTAATTTATACAGCACTTTTAAATTTCTTTTTTAAATGTATTATTTTTTATTGAAGCATAGTTGATTTACAGTTAGTTTCACGTACACAGCAAAGCGATTAAGATATACATACATACATACATATTTCAGATTCTTCTCCATTATGGTTCATTACAAGGCATTGAATATAGTTCCCTGTGTGATACCACAGGTCCTTGTTGTTTATCTGTTTTATATGTGTAATGTGCATCTATTAATTCCTAATTTTTGAAGTGTTTTTGCATAGCTTATCTTATATTTACAATAAGCCTGTGACGTTGGAAGTTAAATATTACTGCCCTTATTTATAAAAGCAGAAAGTGAGTTTAACAGTGAAGTTTTCGCAGAAGGAAGAAAACACTCCATCTTCTAATTTTTAGTGCCTCTTGTCTTCCTCTGGACCAGTTTGAGAAGACAAGAAAGGTTACGATGTTTTGTTTACAAAGAACTGAGGTGCCCCCTCTCCCTCCCCTGCTGTCCCCCACCCTCCATCCCAGTGAGGCATTGTCCCTATTGAGGGTAGCGGAACGCAGGAGAAGGGACTGAATCCCCTTTAAAACAGTACTGGGATAAAATAGGAGTTCGAGGTTTGCAGATACACACGTTACTGTATATAAAACACATCAACAAGGACCTACTGCAGAGCAGAGGGAACTATGTTTAATATCTTGCAGTCCACTTATGATGGACAAGAATATGAACAAGAATGTATGTCTGTGTATGTGTGACTGAAACGTTATGCTGTGCACCAGACATTGACCGAGCACTGGAACCGACTTGACTTCAGTTAAAAACAAAAACAAAAAACAATATCCGGGAATAAAAGTGCTGGAACATTCTCCTTGATGTTAAAGGCTTCTAGAAGCCTCTCAAGCAAATGCAGAGCAGGTTATAAAAGTGAGAGCCCAATTTATTAACTACAGAAAAGTGGTTTCCTCCTCAAAATCATCATCCATAATTCCTTCTCTCCCTGACTAACGCTCACAGAAGAGCAATTCTGTCATAAACCTTCCCAAACAGCATCCATCCAGAATTATCTTAAATCGCATGCATTTTATCTTTGCATGAAAACTCAGTGTCAAAATTAAAAGTTAAAATGCTTTAGAGTAAAGCAGTTGTGGCAGATTGCTACATTCTCCTACAAAGCCTCGATGCTGTAGGGCAATGTGTTTAGCTTAAAATATGTACATATGTATTATATTTCTATAGTATATATACAGATATGAACAAACACACAACCAACCACAAACAAAAACAGAACAATCTCAAGAAAAAAGAGTGTCCCCTGGAGCCTCCAGATTTCAGCCCAGTAAGATGTCTTGTGGATGTCTGACCTTCAGAATTGTAAAGCCATACTGTTGTGTTGTTTTATGACACTGATTTGGGAGAAATTTGCTACAACAATAGAAAACCAATGCAGGATTTATGTTTGATTTGATCTTGAATTTTGAATTCAGTGGAAAGACCAGGGAGGCTGTGTATTCCCATCTAAGGGGACAGTAAATACTCAAGTAAAAAGACCCAGGAAAGCTCTCTGTTCCATGTTTACCCCGATACATAGTAATAGGAAGGTCATTTACTTTCACTATGTGACAGAGTTTGACTATTCAACAGATTGTCTTTTGCTGAAAAAATTCACAGGAACATGAGAAACCAAGACATGCCTAATGTTCATTCTCTCTTTAAATTTTTTTTCAAAATATCTTACCCACATTTTGTTTTCCTTCCTCCAAAGCCCAAATCCTTACTTTCCGGCTTTTGCTGTCTTCCTGAAAGGCGTTGGTGTACAGCAAACACATGCTTGCCGTCCCTTTTAGGACTCACCTCGGGAGTACGTGTGTTTGTGACAACCTGTGTGAATCTTTTACCTGCATTTTGAAAATAACTTACCAAATGCAACATATTCTCTAAATACTCTAACCTCCTCTCTTATCTACTTAATTCATCAACTTTCTTTTCACTCTTAATAGAATCGTGGAACAGCAATTTGCTTGCCCTCATTCGGTTTGACAAGTTTATCAGATTTATAAAGAAGGTATCAGTGGAGACAGTGTTCACTATATCTAAAATATATATATATATTTCTGCTACAGACGCTGTGAACCATTAATAAAGTTAATCCTTTCGGCATTTGTCATTTACTGAAAGAAATCATTATAACCATTTTGCATAGGCCTAATGACAGAACCATAATAAAATGAACTAAGGCTTATTATGATGATTTAACCTCATGATAATGATATAAAAATCATTAGGCAGAACAGAAAATTGAAATTGGAAACATGTGGAGACTGTCTTTCTGGTCTGTGGGTTAATCTGAAATGTTAGGAGGACTAGTCAGTGGGCTGCCCTACTTTCTATAGTTCTATTAAAACTTTAAGATCAGCAAGAACTTTTCCCCAGGCAGCAAGACCAGGCTTAGCTGGGCCCTTCACCCAGAGGACACCCAGATCTGAAAAGAGCAGAGATGTGCTTGGAGTTGACATAGAAGAGCTTTCAATGTGGTTTTAATGAAAATGAACAGCAGAGCAGGCACTGAGTTAAGCCGGTATATGATGTGGATGCATAGCTGCTACAGAGGCGGGCAGATAGATAAACGCATAGATAGTAGATAGATAGGTGATAGACAAGTAAGTAGATGGATAGATAGCTAATAGGTAGTTGGATGATAGATGGATAGATAGACAGTAGGTAGTTAGATGATAAATAATAGATGACAGATGATGAACAACAGACAGATGACAGACTGATGGACAGATGGAGAAACAGGCCAGTGGATAGACAGAGAGATGACAGATACGTAAGTGACAGATCGATGGACAGATAGATAGACAGGTCGGTGGTAAATAGGGAACCTGAGGGTGCCGGGCCAGTGCTCTGAGTCAGTAAGGACAGGAGAACCCAGAGGAGTTTGGGAGGAAGGAATGAGGGCAGGTTGAGGCCACCCAATTCCCTATGAAGAGAGACACAACTTTGAAACCGTCATGGTCCCCATTCCTCTCCAGTCTGTATTGTAACTATTGGTCATCTTCTACTTCTCTCTTCTTGTAGGACAAGGATCTCTTAAGAGGAAACATAAGAAATTCGTTGTTAAAATCTAGCATATTTAACTTGGAGTCCTGGTCCCGCCTCCTAGCAGGTCAGCAACTTTGGATTTTCCAGCATCTTTAAATCTCAGTTTTCTCATCTGTGAAACAGAATTAATACGCTCCTCAAGGGTCACTGTGAGGCAAAGTTAGAGAACGGGTTAAAAACAGAGATGTGGGCCCAGATCTCCCACTGAGCTGCATCCTCGGCTGTTGGAGGACTTGCTGAAAGGACTGTCATTTGAGGCGTTGCTGTGTTTGTCTGTGATCCGGGATTGTGTGCACACGGACATCCAACAGGCATCTCCACATTGGCCATACAATGAGCATAAACTAGATACCTTCCTTCAAATATAGGTAACCAATCCACAAAGAACTTGAATGGAAAAATGTTTTTTTGTGCAATCTATATATTGAAATTTTATTGACCCATAGAATTGTAAACATATACTTATTGTGATTAGTAAAATGATGTGAAAAACTAATAATGATGGCAAAAGCTACTCATTTAATGTGCAAAAGCAATGAAGAACTTTTGGTTCTTCAAAGGGGAATGTAGTGGAATCAGAGGTACAGTCATCCCCTTTATTCATGGTTTTGCTTTCCATGGTTTCAGTGACTTGTGGTCAGCCACAGTCCAAAACTATTAAATGGAAAATTCCAGAAATAAACAATTCTTACATTTTAAGTTGTGCACCATTCTGTGCTGGGTGATGGAATCTCACAGCAACCCACTCGGTCCTGCCTGGGAAGTGTATCATCCCTTTGTCCAGTGAATCCTGCCCAGTGGCCACTCAGTAGCCATCTTCGTTATCAGGCCACAGCACTTATGTTCATTAACCGTATTTTACTTACTAATGGCCCCAAAGTGCAAAAGTTGTGATGCTGGCAATTCAGATATGCCAAAGGGAAGCCTTAAAGTGCTTCCCTTAAGTGAAAAGGTGAAAGTTTTTGACTTAATAAGGAAAGAAAAAATAATTATATTCTGATGTTGCTAAAATCTACAGTAAGAATGAATCTTCTATTCATGAATTTGTGAAGAAGGAAAAAGAAATGTGTTCTAGTTTTGTTGTCATGCCTCAAACTGCAAAAGTTATGGCCACAGTGTGTGATAGGTGCTTAGTTAAGATGGGAAAGGCACTAAATTTGTACAATATTTGAGAGAAAGAAAAATAGACCACATTCACATAAATTTATTACAGAATATGTTATAATTGTTCTATTTTATTATTAGTTATTGTTAATCTCTAATTTATAAATTAAACTTTATTATAGGTGCATACATAAGGGAAAAAACATAGTACATAGAGGGCTCGCTGTCTGCGGTTCAAGGCATCCACTGGGGGTCTCGGAACACATCTACTGAAGGTAAGAGGGGACCACTGAATAGGCCATGATGGAGATGCTACTTTACATAGGGTCAGGGAATGTACCTCTGAAAAGGTAGTTTTGAAATAGACACCTGAGAGACGTGTGAGAATGAGGCACTTGGGGGGTGGGGGAGAGCATTCTGAGTGCAAGACATAGAAGTGCACGGTCCCTGAGGCGAGACCTTAGCCCCTTTTAGGAAAGGCATAAAGACCAGTGAGATGGTCACCAGCAAGCCAGGGTGAGGACGGCAGGGAGGAGCGAGGAGTGAGGAACGAGGACAGACTTGTCATATTTGTAGACCATTATAAAGAATTTGGATTTTACCAAGTGTAAGATGAAAACTCATCCAAGGTTTTAACGAGATGAGTGATATGGTCTGACTTTGTATTTTTGAGGTAAACTGGCTGATGTATGGAGGATAGATAATAGGAGACCAAGGGCAAAAGTAAGTGAAGTAGTGGAGAAAGTGAAGGGCAAGAAAGTTCAGTTTTACTTAGAAGGAAGAGTTAACAGCATCTCCCAGTCGTTTGTATGTGGAATTGTGAGGGAGGGAAAGGAACTGCAGACTGGTTGCAAAAATGGCCCCAGTTCTTTACCTACCCCTTATACGTGCCCTCAGCAACCCAGCTGGAGTCCATTTCCCCTTGAATCTGGGCTGTCCCAGTGACTTCACTGGGCAAAGAGAGTGAGGCAGAAGTGATCGGGTACTTGTTTGTAGCTTAAACCTCAAGAAGGCATGTGTGTTTCTGCTCACGTTCTTGGAACTCTAAGGATACTGGGTGACGAAGCCAAAGAAAATCACTGAAGGAGGGGCGTCCCCAACTGATCAGCCTGCCAATCCCAGACCTATGAGTGAGCTATCAGACAAGACCAGCCCAGAAAATTTGACTCCCAGATTAAATACCTGCTTGCTACCTGGGTTATTATGATAAGGATCTTATTGTGACTTGTGTCAATTAATAATTGATACAGAAATTGATACCTAGAAGAAATGATACCATAACAAAAACTTAAAATATATGGCATTGGCTTTAGAACCAGGTGGCAGGAAGAAACCGGCAAAATGGTGAGAAAATTATTAGCAAAGCCTGAAAAACAATGATCTTTTAAAAAAAAAAAAGTATTATAAGGCTAGAAAAAAGGAGACCTAGGCTATGTAGAAGCAGCAAAAACTATGTTCACTTGAAATTGAAAAAAAAAAGAAAAAGTACCCAACAAACTTTAGGATTTTGTTAAGAAGACCTTTAGAAAGAAGCCTACAGCCCCAGCAAGTTGCTTCTAGCCGCGTCTGACGAGATGTAGGACTAGATGAGCTAAAGAAAGAACTGAACAAACTGTAAGTATAATTTAGAGGAAATGTAGAAGGGAAAAGCCTTATTGGGCTGGAAAATAAAACTTTTTTTTTTTTTTTAATCCCTAGCATCTCCAGCCAGCAAAAAAAATCTGAAAGCTTGGGGAGGAGATCAAATAAACAGGGCGCTTCTGCAGTCCTTTGTGATACTCCTGAAAGGACTGAGCTGGTTCCCAGTGGGCACTCTCAGCGAGGAAGAAAGAGCTTCTCAAAATCTTCCGGGATTGTAGAAATCTCACAAGAACTTGATATGCCCCAAATAGCTGTGATTAAACCTAAGAGAGAGGCTTCTCTCTCAAACTGTAGGCATGGCCTTCTGAGTTAGAATTGAGTGGGATCCGATTCATAGAAAACCTGAAAAGTTATTAAGGGAGGTATATAAGCAAAAGCGTTGCCAGACTGAAAATAAAACTATTTAAAAACCAAAAAGGCTTCCAGCTTCCAACTTTCTGCAGACAATGAAGAACGAGGGAATTTCTTCAAAGGCCGTGTTTTCCAGTAGAAATCCTCCCACTGCCAGGGCAGGGGCTCTGGGGACATGGCTCACCCGGATTCTGGGATGCTATGGGTCAGGGGCTGCTGTAGCTCTCATTCATCACTTTTTCAAGTGCACATGTTTAGTAAGGGAATCATCCTCCGTTCCCATCCTTGTATGTTGGGAGGATGTGAGACAGATACCTTGTGTTTTTGGTCCTTAAGCCTCTACATCAAGAGGAGTCACATCAAGAGCTGATGCAGAATCCAAGATACTGAATTTTGACCCTCCTGCTGCAGGTGGTAATGCTTTGAGGATCCTGGAGGGGGGAGAAGACATTTTGTAGGTGGAAGGACCATGAGCATCTATGGCAGAAGATAGACGACTGCATATTGGTGACAGAAAGTGCCCGCAATTCTTCACCCTGCCCTCTACTCTGCAGTGCAGTTTTGCAGTCCTTCCCCTCGGAGGTCACTTGGACCTGGCATGGCCTTGTCATTTCCATCAGTCGGCAGGTCGCCCTCTGGGCCAGCCCCGCACTATCTGAATGACTGTGGCTTTGTAGTAAAACCTGAAATCGAAACGTGTGAGTCCTCCGACTTTGCTCTTTTTCAAGATTGGTTTGAATATCCAGCATTGAGTTAAAGATGGAACCCAAGTCTAGTGAAAGGTGTGTGGTTAACGTTGGACAAAGGGACCGTTTGGTACTGGCCCTGCCAAAATGAAGCTGTTCAGCACGGTTCTCCCTTGCACGGTATGTGTATAATAAATGTGCATCCCATTTAAGTGTACTTCCGGTTCACATGTGAGATAATATTCTATAGCCTACGGTAGATTTTGGCAGCTGTTAAGTATTTTCTGACTACAGATCTCAGATAACAGGATTTTCTATCTTCCAACGCGGCATAGAGGCACAGCCTCCAATGAAAGATTCGCGATCACACAGTGAAAACATGAGACTCTTGGCAAATGGCGGCGGGGCCTTGAATCATCGGGTCGAGCTGCGCAGCCCGCGTGGGACAGCGAGGGCCCGACGCCCACGGCGCGGGGCGGGCTGGGCTGCTCGGCTCGCCGGCCTGAGGAGCCCCCCCGGCCGGAGCTGCCCGGCGCCGCGGGCCCGGCGAGCCGCGGGGCGGCGCCTGCTGCTCGGACTGCGGGCTGTGCGAGTGACAGCCACAGCCCCCTGCAAGCTCCGTCTACTGGCCTGAAGCACTGAGTATCCTTCTAGGCTGATTTCTGACGGTGCTCAGATTTCTTCAAGAAAAGCCAGAGCCCCTGAAATCAGTGAACCGCCAAGGGCTGTTCTTGTTCTTTTGATTCCTCCGTCACCGCCCCCCTCGCTTGCTGGGTCCATGTCCCTTTTTAAAAAATTTTTCTCCTCTTTCTTTGAGGTCCGTTTATCCTAAGTACACCCTTCTCTGCACTTCGTCCTGCTCCTCCTGGAGATCCTGACCCTCGATTTCTCCCTCCCACCCCCACCACACCCTCACCTGATCATCTCTTTACAAAGCCTTCTCAAAAACAGAGATTTATAGTGAAACCTGAGGACGATGGCGACAATTTCAGACAATAGCTTTTATACCAAATATACTTTTGAGTGGCTGTTATAGTCCAGGCATTTTGTGAGCCGCTGGAGACACATCCAGGGAAAGGATGGGCACCTCCCTTTCCATGCAATTTAACAAACACTTACGGATGTTTAGTAAGGGCTACAGAAAAGTGCAAGGTTCGACTGCACGATGCATTTGGCCAGAGATACCTCGCGGAAATTGAGACCTGATGGACGAATAAACGGAGGTCAGTGGAAGAAACGTTCCAGCCAAAGAAAATGACGTTTGGAAGCTCTGGAGTGGGAGAAACAGCCTATTTCAAGATGAGAGAGGAATCCATTATGGCTGGAGCTTAGGAGAGACAAGGAGGATAAAGCTGTGCGTTGAGAAGGAGGTACCTGGAGACCACTTGCAAGACTTTGCCCCAGTATTTAGGGGAAGTAGATGGTTTACCAGAAGGCTGACATGAGGGCAGCTGTATCTTCAAAAGATGAATCTACGGATTGGAGATGGATTGGAAGGGGCAAGACTTGGTGTGGTGAGGAGGTTATTTCCCACACCTAGAGGAGACATTGCAGTGATGTAACAGCCCTGCAAGAGGGTATAAAGAAAAAGGAGTCAATCCTTTAGCTCCTTCAGAGACAGAAACTGCAAACATGGAGGCGCCGCGTGAGGAGGAAGCATCAGGGCTGTGAGGGAGCAGCCCGTGGCTTCCTGCCCGAGAGAGCGGGGGTCTGCAACACTCAGATGCGCCACGCTGCGCAGACGCCAGGACGCCGGGGGCTGGGGGCGTGCTTACTGTCGAAGTGGGGGGCTTGTTAACAGCTTGGGGCATGTGAAAGGACGTGACTGGAATAAGTACTTTGCAAAGGGGAGTTAGATGCTTTATACCATTCCCACATATTAAAATCGGCTGAGTTTTATTTTTTGCTAACTTAGAAATATTTGTGTCTGCCTTACCTCATCTTACACTGGACTTCAATAAAATAGAGTTTTCATTTGGGTAATAAAACTCAGTCTGCATAACTTGTAAAATTTGAGCAGGAATCCTCACATAGACCGAGGAAGGAGACAGCGTGAGCCAGGGTCCGTGCAGGGAATCTGAAGGTTGGCGACTGAGGACAGTCTCTGAAAAATACACGAATTCCTATTTTTACCTCCGTGGGGACCTTGGGAAGAGAAGGCAGTGGGATCTGGGATGAGCTGGAGTATTTCTGCCACTGACTGCACTTGAGATCTGGCCATGGACTCGTAATAAGCCTGTCATGGTGATGCTCATAATTTTTTAACTCAAGCCCAAATCTCTTCTCTGAGCTTCAGTCTCATTTATCCTACCGCCTACTTGACCCACTTTTGTGTCTAAGGGAGAGCTTAACTGACATGCCCAGATCTGAACTCCAGGATTTCCTCCCTCAAACCCTGAAACTTCTCTGCCTGCATGCAGTCTCCGTGTCTCTCAGTTCATGGTGCCACTGCTCACCCAGCTTCTCAGGCCAGAAAAATGGGAGGCATGTTTGGAGTCTTCCTGGGCTACCACATCCGCTCTTCCTGTTCTTCTTTTCTTCTTTCTTTCTTTCCTTTTCTTTTTTTTTTTTTTGCTTTCCAAATATAAGAGAGATCATATGGTACTTGGCTTTGCCTGTCTGACTTACTTCACTTACTGTAAGGCCCTCAAGGTCCATCTGTGCTGCCGCAAACAGCAGGATTTCATTCTTTTTTACAGCTGAGTAATATTCCATCTGCAAATAATGACAGTTTTACTTCTTTCCTTCCAATTTGGATGATTTTATTTCTTTTTCTTACTTAATTGCTATGGCTAGAACTCCCAAACCATGTTGAACAAAAGCTGGTGGCAGTGGGTCCTTTTTTCCTGATCTTATAAGAAAACCTTTCACTGAGCATGCTACTAGCAGTGGGCTTCCTCTGCATGGCCTTTATTATGTAGACCTGCTGTGCCTTTATAGCCCCTTTGCTGAGAGTTTTTATTATTAATGGAAGTGGAATTTTGTTTAGCTGTTTTTCTGTGTTTATTGTGATGATTATATAATTTTTATTCTTCATTTTGTTAATATGGTGCATCACATTGATTTGTGGATGTTGACTCGTCCTTGCATCCCTGAAATCAATTCCACTTGATCATAATGTATGATCCTTTTAATGTATTATTGAATTTGACTTGCTAACATTTTACTGAGAATTTTCGCATCTATGTTCATCAGGGATATTAGCCTATAATTTTCTTTTTTTGTAGTACGCTTGTCTGGTTTTGGTGTCAGGGTAATGCTAACCATGTAAACTGTGTTTGGAAGCATTCTGCCCAGCCCCACCCCCCCACCACCACTTTTATTTTTTTTGAAGATTTTGAGACGCTTTAGTACCAGTTCTTTTCTGAATGTTTGGTAGAATCCATAAGTAAAGCCGTTTGGTCCTGGACTTCTGTTTGTAGGCAGGTTTTTGATCTCATGCTTCAATTCTCTTTATGAAGGCTCAGAACTTAAGGGCAGCTCCGTGTCATTTTACAAGGAATGAGAGTGAGGAGGACTGTGAGATAATGGTGCCAACACTTTTATTGTAACACTCAGAGGGAGAGGTTCAGTTTTCCCACGTGAAGTGAAATTGGAAAAGGGTCCTTCCCTGTGCATTTGCGCCCCCTCTGTTTCCCTCTTGTGGTGGAGAAATAACAGTAGAGGGAAATTCATTTGGTCACAGGCTCCAGTTGGTTTGTTCTGATGAAACCCTCCTGTTTGATCCAGCAAGGGTAAGTAGCCAACATTGCCTGCATTCCTGCCTCTCCTGTGTCTCCTCTGGTTCTTAGAGACAGAATGAGAAGTTATAATTTTGTTCCCTGAGTGCTTCACGCCTGTTTTCCTGCTGTGTCTGTTACATACATATGAGTCATTTTCCAAACGCTCAAAAGAGAAAAATATTGTGTCAGAGCTCATTGTAGCATCTTGAAATTCCCTGGGGAGGCTGAAGGCTCTAATGGAAACTGCCCTGGGCCAGGAGCCTTGATATTAGCTTTCTAGCTCACTTTGTCACTCCCTCACTGCATCAACTTGGACAAGCCAGTGTGTGTCTCCGGACTCCAACTCACAGGCCTAGGTGCAATGAGAACATTGGATGAGATTACCTGTAATCATGCTTTCATGATTTATTTTGTGTGTTTGAGGACCCTTATTTAATTTATAGATTCTCAGGAATTAGAAAGATACCAACATAGTGGTTCTCACTCCCGAGCTGTTCACAGAAAGAAATTGAGAGGAACAGAGAGAAGGGAAAAAGGGGAAACAGGGCAAACATTGGGCTCGAGACCATGTGACTCATTTTAGTATCACAACTATATTTTGGCCAAGTAAGGAGCTCCATTTAGGATGCTGTATCAATCGGTTTAAGTGAGATTCTGCTCCTGTTATAAATGGCTCCCAAATTATCAGCGACACACAACAACAACAAAAGTTGTTTTAAACTTACATTGCATCTCCAGCATGGGTTGGTTTTGGCTCTGCTTCAAATTTTCCTCATTCCTGGGCCCAGACTTAAGGAGCAAGCTTTCCCAAGGATGTGTCATTCTTAAGTCAAAAGCAAAAAGCCATGGTAAAACCACATGAGGGCCCTTAAAACTGCTACCGAGAAACATCACAATTCCCTGCCACTCCCATTTTATTGGCCAAAGCAAAGTACACAATCAAGTCTGAATTCAGTGGAGAAAAAAGTATGACCCTCTTACAGAGAGAGTGGCAAACTAATTAGAGACAAGAATGTAATCAACTGCAGGAACATTTTTGTGAAAACTGAGCAAAACGTAGTGGTCCCACGGGGAAAGTAAGGGCCTCCGACCACTGACACGCTAGATAAATCATGGTCTGCACAACCATCACTACAGGCTGACTTTCCCTACACAGGGTAAAGAAATTCGTATTAAACAGCTTTCTAGCACAGCTATCTTGCAAACTCTGGCTTAATGATACACTGATCACAGCCACGAAAACCACCACATGCCGCTCACTGGTTTGTCCTCAACTGCTCAAACCTCTACCAAGCCTGGTCCTCACTCCGTCCCAGCACACAGAGATTCTTTCTCTCCCCATGCCCAACTATTTTTCCTGTTTGAATTGTCTCTACAATTTTAGAAGCTCAGAGTCTCACAGCTTCTAAAAGATTTGAAAAGTTCTCTGTTCAGTAAGTGCGGATGAATTTGGCTTCCTACAAATCAGCTGCCTCAGGAAGGCTGACACTCCTGCAGATGGGAAAATGTGCAACTTGGTTCGCATGTCATTATTTTAGCATTTCAGCATTTAAGTTTCTTGAGCATTCATATCCCATCTACAACACTGAAAAAATTAAAGTAATTTGGGTGTGCTTAAGCCTTACAGCCGGCCAAGACAAGTTGCTTAGTTGAATGAGAAGAAAAAAATTGGTCTAAGGGAAAATGAAATTAGAGGTTTGCTAC
Source organism: Camelus ferus (assembly GCF_009834535.1). Classification (NCBI taxonomy): domain Eukaryota; kingdom Metazoa; phylum Chordata; class Mammalia; order Artiodactyla; family Camelidae; genus Camelus; species Camelus ferus. The sequence goes on along the minus strand of NC_045718.1, from coordinate 10,814,718 downwards.
ATATTAAGAATCAACCAGTAATGGCCTTTCAATGTTTATTGTTGTTTTGCTTAGTTTTTTAAGCAGGGAGAAACTTACATAAACACATGTACTCCGGAAAACACTCTTAGCAGGGTTCTTTAATATTGTTTTACTTATGAATGCAAATTCTGAATCTATTCAATTCATTGTTAAACCATACTACACTTTAATTAGCCACATAAAAATTGGAAATGATCAGAAACTTACCACTTCTATAGAGCAATTCTCTAGAGGAGACAGGATTGGCGACCACCATTAGGTAGTCTCGCTCCTTCTATTCTGTCATCTGATACTAAAAAAAAAAATGCCCGCTTAACAAGATTTCTTGGGAGGCGCACACGCCCCTGTTGCACCAAACTTTATGCTGATTAGATGATTCTATCACCATCTTTCCTTTACTGCCTCATTTCTCTTCTTCTTAACACATCAACTCCTCCTGCAGATACATATTTAAAAAGTATCAGCAGACAAAATGCATCTCATCCTTTCCCTAACTTACGCGTTTTCTTTTCAGTTGCCACGTTTTTGCTGTTTGAAGTCTGCTGCCCACGAGGCCAAGGTCAGAGGCTGGCTCATTGGAAGACTTCTCCCAGTCAAACCTTTCCAACCGTTATTTCTAAAAACTCTATGACATGCCGGCAACTTACTGTGTCGTGATTGTTTTCAGCTTCCACATCTTGATTTATCACTTGCTGCTATTCTCAGCTGTGTGATCTTGGGCCAGTTATTTAAATTTCTTGTGTCCCAGATTTTCTATTTGTATAATGAGGAAAATATGAGCATCTTATGAGCACCTACCTATTTGTGTTGTTCTGAAAAGAAAATAAACCATTGCTAACAAAGCACTTGAAATGGCATCTGGTACATAATAAATACTCGGTAAATGTTCACTATTACCATGGAGATGAACACATGTAAATAATCTTGAGCTTTGGAATTTGACTCTTCTATTAATGCAGGCCTTTCTGTTGTTGCTTTTGAAAATAAAAATATTTCCAATAATCCAATAAATGTATTTAACCACTTTATGTACAAAGCACTTTTGTGTAAGCCCCATGAGAGTAGAAATCTCTGGCTTCCTGTCTTGGTTACTGTGCTGAGATGTGTCTTGGCAACTCTTTGTTGACTCAATGAATAACAGAATGATATGATTTTACCCTTGCCATTCTGAATCTCGCAAAGGAATGGTGATATATTCAACCAGCTGTGTTAGTTTGCCACGGCTGCGTAACAAAGAATGCACGCTGGGTGGCTTCAACAACAGACATTTATTTTCTCACTATTCTGGAGGCTGAACATCCAGGATCAAGGTTTTCAGTAGGATTGCCTTCTCCTGAGCCTCTCTCCTTGGCCTGGACGTGCTGCCTTCTCCCTCTGTCTTCACGTGGCCTTTCTTCTATGTGTGGCTATGTCTTCATCTGCTCTTCTTATAAGGCTATCAGTCGTACTGGATTAGGGTCCACTGTAAAAAATAAAACAACAAAAAAAACCTCATTTTAAATGTAATCATCTCTTAAAAGGCTCTATCTCCAAGTACAGTCACATACTGAGGTGCTGGGGGGTTAGAACTTCAGCACATGACCTTGCTGGGGTCACTCTTCAGCCCGTAATGCCAGTCTCCCATGTTGGGGTCACCACAGAATCAGACATCTTTAGTCACCAGGTTCATTTCTCTTCCATCAAAATGTGCTTCATCTTGGTAGCAGGGGGCACAAGTCGGCAGACATTGAGGAAAACAAAACATGAGAATAACAATGAAGAAATTAAGGTCAAAATCAAGAAACAGAGGAGGAAAATTATCATAGCAAAATTACTGATAAAAGTAAGTAAGGGAAGGAAGGAGAAAGGAAAAAAGACTAGTTAGGAAAGTAACTTATCCTGTGTCTTGGGCATTTTTTTAAGCCTAGCTCCATGCAATGTGAAAAAGAAGGTTATAACAAGTCAGTAATCTAAGAATTAGGGGGAAAGCAAACTCCGGCCACAACATTTTCACAATCTTTCTCCATGATTAATTCAAAACCTCGCTTGTTACTTTAGAATCACATTTAAATCATTTTTCATTATGTGGATCTTAGTTGCAAAGCACTGATGAAATTTAGTTATTTTTAATCTTATATACAGCAAACCATTAACAAGCAAACAAAACCAAAATTAATCAGCGGGGGTTGCACTGACTGGCCGAGAGCTGGCTGTGTTTCCGGCGCCCGCAGCCCGTCCCCGCCACCAGCGCCGCGACGTCCGCATCGCACAGCTGCGCACCCCAGCCCTTGCAGCGACGTTCCCCGCGCTGCCTCTGCATTAATCCACGAACTTAATAAGCGTCTGTCTCCCCGATGGTGCCTCACTGTCTAAGTGAGCTACTTATCCTCTGTACAGTTGCAGTCTGTTTGACTTCCAGAAAACAAAGCAGTCAGGGTTGCCTGATCTCATCAGTTTAATCGCAGAATATCCAAGCTACTCAACAACTCGTGTATCTTTATGTTAAAAAAAAAAAAATTGGCTCAGCCAGAGCTGTTATTAGAGACATGTGTTCCAGGCTGTGATCAGAAACCATTAGTCTTCCTGGATGAACATGAAAATATGAATATGATCTATTAAAAACGAATGTGGCCAATGAGTGACTACGTGCTGAAATTACCACGGTCATCTGCAGGATGAGAGTCGGGGCTTGAGTATCAGTCACAAAACATATTTTCTAGGAAAAGGGATCAGTCAGGAGAGTCGTGAATCTGCCAGACAACTCAAGAGTGTGAGTGTGGCAGTGCTTCCGATACATTCATTACGTGTCTATCTGAAAGTTTCTTAGCTCTGCTAAGTTAAGTCTGAAAAGTCAGGAAACGGTATATATTCACCAGAGGGCCTTGATCCCAGAGGTACTTGGGGACAAAACCTTATTTTTTCCTGAACCACGTCCTTAATGGCCTCCACCTTCCTGGCGCCAGACAAGCGGGCACTATCGTCATATAATGTTGCAGGAAGGGGAGTGAATGACTCGTGACAAAGAAGAACACCTTATGAGCAAGGCTTCCTCCTGTTTTTCCGTTGGGGCAGAACCTCACAAAACCCCTCCCTGTCTTGGGCTTGGTGCAGGGAGATAGTAAAAATGGGCAGCATTTATCAAATATTTGGTCTGCTCCAATCAGTTCCAATCACACAAATTATATAACCACCCTATGAACTGAGTCATAGCATCACCCCCAGTTAAAAACAGAAAAAGCCAGGGAGCTTAAGTAACTTCCCAAAGGTGCCATCCTCAGGGAGTAGTAGACCTTGGACTTGAACGCAGGCATTTAACACCACAGCGCTGAGATTAACCACTACGCTGTATAGCAACTTGAGGCATAAACGTCTGGGTAATGAGGACTCTTGTCTTAGAGGGGAGATGAGGAATGTCTTGCTTGCCCCACTTTGCACACACAGTCAGCTGTGTGTGAAGAGATCCAACAGGACAGGGGCCAACTTCTTTCAGAGAAGAAAGGACAGTAGGACGTGCCCCAAGTGGGGAGCTTCCTTCGTGACCATCCCAAGCATCTTTTAAACATCAGCCAAGAGGAAGGGCTGGGGGAGCACATTGAATGTGAGGACCTCTCTACCTGGGGGATGCTGAGCAATTCTTCTAACTTCTCTGAACCTCAGTTTCTTCACTACTTACTGAAGATAATACATTTGTTACTGCTTCCATCTGAAGAAAGCATAAGACTTGCTCATTTCATCTTCTTAAAAATAGAGCAAATAATATTAAGAGGCAGACATTGTTAACTCCATTTGAGAGGTAGAAAACTAGGAAGTAACAACATTTAAGTTAAATTTAGTCATTTCTGAACTCCATACTTTCCTCCTAAACCATGTAGCCTACCATAAGGCACATTTTCTACATTTCTAAAAGCTTCAGTGGATTTTTAGGTGATAAGAAGTTTCTTCTCCATGGGGATGTTCATTTGTGGGCTGGAGACTGCCCAGAAAGGAAGTAGTATTTGATTGGAAAAGGAGATACATAAGGGTCCTTCTGAACCTGAGATTCCTTGACTGTGTGATCACCCAAGATGGGGCCACCCATGCTTCTGATCTTGCAGAAGAATTCTGATTCCACCCTCGAGTTCTTTCGTGTAACCCATTGTTACAGTGTCTCTCTGTAGTTAGTTAACTTACCTGGTTATTCCATGCTCCTAATTATATTGAATTATTGAATCCAGAAGAAGGTATTAATTACACTGTGAGCCAGTAAGCTTTGTGTTCCGTGACCCTGAATTAAATCATTAAACCCATCAAGATTCCTTCAAATGCAAGGATGGATGAATTCACTCAATCCATCTCAAATTCTGGGCAACAGGCGAAGATACATGCGTCCTTAAAAGCAAGTTGGTAGCCTTGTCTTCCTCAACATCTGGTGTCTCCACATCCAAAAGATATTATTCTTCCTTGGGTAAAAAACAACTCATTGCCAAAAAGAAAAAAAAGAAAAGGAAAGCTCCACTTCATGGAGGGTCATTTCAGCTGTATTGTCCTAATGTGCTCCCTAAAATCTGAAATAGACCTGCCCATTTCTGAATTTATACTTAAGCTACACCTGCCATGCTAAGTGGGTTTATTTTTAAACTAAATTCGTAATTAAATAAATAATTATAATACCCACATTGGAACACATCTTTTGATGCAATTTACTTTTCTAATACCATCTGTTGCCTTTCGGAGGCGTTACGAACAAGTCAGGCGAAAGGTTAATTCAAGAAGAAAACAGCATTCTCTTTGAAGTATTTTACTGCAGCTGGGCATTCTGCTTCCATTGGTTGTGTAGAGTTTATACACTTTTGTTTTTGAAGAGTCAGGCTTCTCCTCAGAGCAGGACTTTCCTGAATTTGCATTTTTTATTTGTTGTGCCTGGTCCTTCTATTTTTATGCTCAAAGGCCATACTCAGTTCTCATTTCAAATAAACAGGGAAAGATCAAGTTGAATGAATTGGAATAAAGGAAAGATACACACACGGCACTTAGCCACTTGCCGAGATATGGGAGCGTCAACTTTGATCTAATTTTTAAAAGAGATGAGAGTGAGATTCTAACCAAAAAAAGGCCGGGGGCGGGGGTGGGGCAGATTTTTTAGGTAAATCTTCACTGAGATTTTCAAGTAAATGAGGACGATACTAACGCAGGACATCGGGCCTAACATCCAGCGGCACGCGTGCTCCAGCTTCCGCTTCGAGGTGGAGTGCTGCTCTGGGTGTAACCGCCCAGTCACTCCTCAGCACAGGAAGCAATCTTAAAACTGAATAAAATATGCACGGCGACACTTTGAAGTACCCAACAACCGAAAGCAGAGGGTACGAGCCTTAAGAGCAGGAAACACATAAAATAAACTCTGGGACTGTCCATACTCCAGAGCAGAGACATAGTGCCCAGGGGAGAACAGGGGTCCATCCCGCAGGCAGAGGCTGGGATCATAGCTGAGCCGACGAGGCCCCGGGAGTCCGTGGGTCTCGACATCTGAAAAGTGGAAACTGCCTGGAGAGAGAAGCCCCTGAGGCTTCAGGGGAGTCCTCTTGGGTTCGAGGCTGAGGGCTGGCTCGTACACACACAAGACCGGATTCACAGCTTAGTGTGGTGAGCAGAGGCAGTGTACTAGGTGGAGACACCAGGTGTTGTGTGGGGCTGGGAACAAGTATTCACTAAGCTCCTACTGTCTGCACCAGGGCACCATGGAAAGCATGATTGTGTTTTTAAACACAATATATAAAACATATAAATTTATTTATGTAAAACATATTAAGATATATGCAGCAATATTTACAATAGCCAAGACATAGAAGCAACCAGGCAGACAACTGGCTTAAGAAAATGTGGTGTGTACACAATGGTGTACTACTCAGCCATAAAAAGAATGAAATATTGCCATTTCCTGCAACATAGACAGACCTAGAGGATGTCCTGCTTAGTGAAATAACTTAGAAAGAGAAAGACAAATATTAAATGATATTACTTATGTGTGGAAGCTAAAAAAATAATACGAATGAATGTATACAGAAAACAGATACAATTTATGTTCATGTATAACTGAAGAATTGTGCTCTACACTGGAATTTGACACAACATTGTAAAATGACTATAATTCAATTTAAAAATGTTTAAAAAAAAAAAAAGAAAGAAAACAGAAACAGACTCACAAATGTAGAGAACGCATTTGTGGTTATCAAAGTGGAGAGGGTGGTGGGGAGGGACAGATTAGGAGTTTGGGATTAGCAAACACAAACTACTGTATGTAAAATAGATAAGCAACATGGATTTACTGTAGCACAGGGAATTACCCCAAATCGCTCATAATAACCGATAATGGAATATAATCTGCCAAAATTACCAAATCACTGGGCTGTCCACCTGAAACTAACACAATGGTGTAAATCAGCTGCACTTCAATAAAAAAAAGAATGGGCTCAAAATGCAAATAAATAAATACATTTATAAGTATATAAATAATATTTATAGAAATATAGACAATATTTCTAAATATATAAAATAAATTTATAAAATCTATAAAATACCTAACTGATATTTGCCTTTTTCTCACCAGTTTTTCACCATCTGCCCACAAAGGACCCCGCGCAGCCTCTCCGAGCCACCTTTCCCAGTGACAGTCCGAGGGGCACCGGGAATGAAAGCGGCCCTCAGGAAGGGGGCGGGGCGCGAGCCAGCCGTCCACGTGAGTAGATGGAGTATGGATTGTTTCGTGACAGCTTCTGAAACAATCTGCCTGTGAAGAAACTCAGGGACAACTGCTTCTTGAAATTAGTGTTGGAAGGACTGACAGTGAAGCCGTGCCTGTCACCGTGGGAGTCAGCACGCCGGCTAGGTCAGCGTGCTGACTGTTCCATCCTGGGCTGAATGGCTCCGTCCTTGTTTTCCCTTTGAGAAACTGTCTCCTAAGGACTGAGATAAAATGATAACTTGGTTTTCAATGAAATATTTTTATTCACAGCAAACTTGTTATTCAGTCGCCTGATAAATCACAATTTTGCTCTCTATAGAGGAAGTGGGAATAGCCCGGCAGCTTTCCCTCTGTAATTCCAGAGGGAAAGGCGCTAAGCGAAGCCGTGGTGTTTATCACGAGACTGGGCCCTGTGACTTTTGTGGTGATTTCATTTGGGCTTAGCTAATGGCGCTTCCATTCTTGCTGGGCGACCAGTAGAAGTGGGCAGGATTCTGTAAGACCACCCAAACTGGAATAATCTAGGGGGTTCCAAGCACCATGGCAAACAGGCTAGTCTAGAATCCTCCCGGGGGGGTCCCGTGGCTGGGGTGTGTGCGCTAGTCACCTTTCACCCCTAAGCCTTTACATTCAATACCAAGCACTGGAAATACTCTCTTTCTGAAGTGATTGTCAAAGCCCTTCGCAGTTCTGAAATGCTGTGATTCTCTGTAAGTAATATTGTTTTTCTTTTTTGTAGCACGATCTCTTCTAGTAATGCTGCCAGTTGAACCACTTTCTGAGACGCTGTCAGCGTTGTAATAGAAACGTATCTGGTTGTCGTTAAGTCTAGGCACAAGAACTTCAGGATGGACTCCCCGGGGTGGAGTTATCAAAGAAGGAATTTATGAAAGCCAGGAGAACACGTGGATTTAAATGCTCAAGAAGAGTTAAAGGTAATGCACTTATGATGTATTTTTAAAATTTTTCTAACGTGAGACTTAATTTGTGAAAGCACACATTAAGAAAACCAGAACAATGAAAACTGGAGTTATCTAGAAATATGATTTCTAATTAACCTATGGTCTGCTCCAGGACAATTTAGACCACCTAGAAGCTCCCCGACCAGAGGAGTCCGCGGGCACCGAATTTCACTGCATCCCTGTTCTTAGTCAGAAGCTAAAGATACCCCCACGACTTAAGAGTTTACAAAGCTCCTCAGCATCAGGGGTGGACGTTATGCTAGTCCTTGCTTTTGAGAATGGAGGGTATTGCGTGTATTTCTAAAGAATGTGTTTTATTAAAGCTATTTCTGCTCAGCACGTAAAAAGAAAGAAAAGAAAAGACAAAAGTAAGAAAAAGCCAAGTGGAAAGTGGGAGAAAAGAAAGTAGCAGCTTTTCAAAAAAACACTCATTGACTGCTGGGAAATCTGCGGCGCTCTGCTTTTAATACTCAACATCTGTCTTTGAAAACTTATCAATCACATGATCGCTAACAGCTGTTGCAGTATTTTAATCAACCATGATTTTCAAAAGGGAGAAAGAATGCCTTTGGATCAGTTGATGGAAAGTTATAGCTGAGAATGCACCAGCTTGGTCCTGGCAACCAATTCAGAACTTAAAGAGACAAAACTCTACCCAGCACCATAGACACTATTCATGTGCAAAGCGCCTGCTATGAACTGCATAAACGCTCCCGCATGTTTGGAAGCCTGAAAAGAACAACGCAGGTCATGCCATGTATTTAAAATGATGCGTTTAATGTGATACGAAGCGTATTAAAATGATTTCAAACTGATCTTTACATTTGTAACAAGGCAGGAAAACACAACAGCGGGACACACTGTAATCACAATCAGTACAATCAGTACGGAAGTGAATGGGTCCCCCAGGTCTGGGGAGCCTCTTCCTCCCTGGGTGTGTGTGCAGCTCCCCCTCATGCGCCTGGAAACTAATCATCCACGCGGGAGTGAGGACGTCAGGGGCTGCAGCAAGCTGACACGTACTGGGGATGAGGTTACTCCTGCTTTGCGTTACGTCACCTTCCAGCTTTCCCGGAGTCAGCTTGTCAGATCTGCGCCACGTATCTTTCCCTGCTAGGCTGTAGTGGCAAGACGCTAAAAATCCTTGCATCAAAGTACAGCACGTTGTTCCAAATTAAGGGGAAAAACATACTTAACTTGCAGCACAAGCTATTTCTTAATTCACCAACCATTTGCTGCTAGAGGCGGCCACAGGGGAGTCAACGGCGTCCAGTGAGACTGAAAGAACATTACATTCACGTGTGACTCCCTCGGGCAAAATAGCTGTTACACGGAGGGTTTCCCCCAGAGTCATAGTCATTGAGACCGTGGAGGTATTAATGTCTCACGTGTGATGGCTAAAATAAATTACAACTAATTTGTAATTTATACACAAATTATATAGAAAGGGAATTTAATAATGAATTCCCTTTGAAGATAGATTTCTAATCAGAAAGACTAGACGACCAAATGACCTTAAATGACCAATAGAACAAATTTATCCTTCCTCTTATTTATTTTAAATAAAAATTACAGAATAACCGCAGACGTGACTATCGCGCAGTACTTAATTTCTATGTTATAACAGGAAATGATTTCTTGTAATGATTCTAAATTATATCCTACAAGATTTATGAGGATAATCATGATAGTTAGCCATCCCATCCCATTCCAGAGCACAGCAGACATTTACTGCAGACATATTCTATATTAAAAAATGATGATCTAAAAAAGTCTACAAGGACGTGGGCTTGCTTTCCTGGAGTTCAGTCCTAGAACAAACACAAGGCCATTGCAACTGGGATACAGATGGAGACGAAGATAAAGTGAGAATTTCCATCCTGGAGTGTTGAGGGTCCTGGGATGAGAACTTGAGAGAGCTTTCCTGAGGATGGGACACTTGTGCTGGGCTCGGTGGTGTGTGCACAGGGCGTCCTAAGGAAAGGAAAGGGCACACCTGGTGGTGTGGGAGAGAACCATGAGCAGCCAGGGTGGCTCCAAGGGGGACCCCAGCTGCAGAAGGAGAGGGAGAGTCAGGGCATGAAACTGCACACCTAACCTGGAGCTAGCTGGTGAGTAGCCATCCATGCCAGGCTCTCAGATTTGTAACTCTTTTCTCATCAACGTGGTGGCTCCATCTGAATAAGTCATTCTCAGACTCTATTCTGAGAGGCCGCAGGATTCATCAGGAGACCCATCAGAGACTGCTGTGTGGGTGGGAGAAGGGCAGTGAGTTCAAGGATCTCAATTCCCACTCAGAGTTCAGCCAGAGGTGAGCCTTGCCCACCCACAAAAGGTTACTAAAGGAAGAGTTCTGCTGGGGGAGGAAAAATGAATGAACTAAAGAAGGAAGAAGTCTAAAACCCACCACACTAAGGATTTAGACGTGGGAAGACTGCAGCGACTCAGTGTTTCAGTGGGTTGGCTGGCTGGCTGGTCGGTCGGTTTTTGAAGCCACTCTGACGGCTGTGTGAAGAGTGAGTTTGAAAGAGGCAGACACTTGGGGAATCCAGGTGACAAGGAATGTGAGAGAGAGCAGAAGCTGAAAATAGGCCAAGTGAAAAACGGAAAGAAGAGGACAGATTTTGGAGACAAATTAGAGGCAGACCACTCAGCACTCACAGCAAATCAGAAGGGGACACGGTTTGGAGGGGGCGGCGTACTGCAGGGCTACTCGCAGTGTGGCCCGGGGACCGGCAGCTTCAGTGTGACCTGAGGGTCTCGGCCCACAGCCTAGACTTCCTTGATCTGAATCACTGGGATGGAGGCAGTGTGGTGGCAGGGGAGCCAAAAATCAGTGTTATAAGAAGTCTGCCAGGTGATCAGCATACCTGCCAAAGCTGTGGAAGCACCGGCATAGAGCGTGAGCCCAGATCCCTAAGGTGGTGAGTAGAGTGAGTGGTGACTGAAAATGAGAAAGATAAGTTTGGAAACCAAGATACTGTTTCAGCTCTGCATGTGTGCTTAATGTAAGAGTAGCCGAGATTTTTCAAAATCTGGGTCTGGATCTCAAGACAGGAGTTGGCTGGGTTATTGGTTAAGGTAGCACATACTGTTTAAGACCACAAACTACTAAATTTCAATGTCTTAACCTGTAGGCATTTATTTTCCACTCATAAAAAGTCCCAAACAAGTATTCTTCTTTTTTTTTTTTCAATTGAACTATGGTTGGTTTAAAATATTGTATTTGTCTCAGGCATATGATGTAGTGATTTGATATTTTTATAGATTATACTCCATATGAAGCTATTATAAAATATGTTCTTGATCAATAGCTTGCTGAAGGCTTCTCTGACTGGTGACCTCAAGCTGCAGAAGAAGAACGGCACACAGGAGCACGCATGACCGGCCAGAAAGATGCGACATCAGGTAGGAGAGTGCAATCTTTGGGTCACATCTCACTGCAAGGGAGGCGGAGAAATATCTATTCTAGCTGTGACTCCAGGAAGCAGTTCGATGAGAAATTGCCCAATCTTGGTCACTCCTGAAGATAGCAGTTTTAGCATCAGAGGCATGTATGAAGTGCTCTCTCAGACACGCAAGAAGTCAGTGTTTCCTACAAGCGGGGGCCATGGGCCCCATGCTGCTCCAGGCGTGCTCTCCGCAAAGCCAGAGTCCGTCTCCAGGCTCATGAGTGAAAGAGAGAAAGAGATGGGAAAGGCACGCCCATCACTAATTAAGTTGGCAGGAGTGCTCTGCTCGCAGGCTGTTGGTAAGAGTTGTTCACAGGACCCTCATTCACTTGCACATGGGAGGGGTACACATCAACCTTTGGCAAGACCTAACAGTCTTTAACAAACTCATTAACAGGTTATCATTCGGCATTTGATTTATTTTCTATCAGTTTCTCCAGCCAAGATCTGTTACCTAGAGCAGGAAAGATCCCCAGAGGATCTTACTCTTCAGGTCTCTGTTTATCCTTTAGATATAGATCATTCATCCCTGTCACCTTTTTCCTCTGGTGGCATTATTCTCTCCAGTGGTGGTCACTACTGTCTCTGTGCTGTTAATTCATTTATCAGTCAGTCCACTTACGTGTTTGACAGACTTCTTAAAATGATTGTCCAGACCTGGCCAGGAGGCGCCTGCAGTGTGGTGGAAACTGGAATAGAAATGTGCACAGCTCACTGCAGATGCGGAGCATCAGGGAAAGCCTTACTCTTCCTTGACAGGTCCAGGGAAGAAGCCTTCCCTGCAGCGGTGCGATTTTACCAGAAGTGAAAGCTGTTAGAACTCTCCCGGGCTGGGCTCGGAAGTCCCAGAACATCACCTCCACCACAGCTTACTGGTGGAAGTTAGGCACAAGGTCAGGGAAAGGGAAGTGCACTCCATCTCTTGATGTGAGCAGCGGCGTGTGCATGGCGGGGAGGGAGAGCTAATGTCCATCGTCACCACCTAGTTACCCCAAACTACCCTCCTTATTAACCGTGTGCTTGTGTGTATAAGATCTCAGTTGACTACTTTCTAGAACTATTTTTTTTTCCTATTTCTTAAATTATAGACTTTTTTAACTTTTATTTTTCTTTCTTATAATCTCCCTCTGTGTTCCTAATTAGATTATTAACTTCTTTTCCATTTTGCTTTTTCTCCCCCCTCCTCCACTTACTTTCTGACACCTGCCAATTAAATGTCTTAAATATCATTTTCTTCTTCAAGCCCTACTTCAACTTACTCTAAACAGTGATTCTAATAAACATGTTTACAAACTGGGGAATGTCTCAGGACCTCGTGTCCACCCGATCCTTAGTGGATACTTTCTGTATCTGTGTTCTTCAATGACCACTTCTTTCTTTTGCCATTCCTTTTTTCTCTTTTGGGGGTAACATTTATGCATGCATTCTTTGTGGTTTCCTCTTTGAGTATTTGAATGAACCATCAGATTTTGGAAAAATATTGTGAGAGAGAAGTCAGGACATCAAGAAACTGACTCTGCTCTCAGCAGAACGTTCTCTAATTCAAGGTTGTACATCTATGTATCTGAATATTCATTTAAACTTTCCTTATACATTCAGTTGGCAAACATCAGCCGCTGCATGTAGCTCATATCATACACCCTGTCTTCTCTGCTCTGCCCTCAGCTGCCCAGGGGACACCCCTACACCCCTCTCTCCCCGCAGACGCGAGCTTCCTGTGTCCACTGCTGCAGTCCTTCTCTCTCTCTCCCAGCCTCCTCCTTTTTAACCCTCAGTCCTCGTCTGCAGGCAGCCACAAGCTCCAGTGTTATTGTTCCAAACTGTGAGCCCGTGGTTTTACCCCATGGAATGTGTGACCCACTTGGAGGAATCTGCACTTGGCTGTGGTTTTCGTGAGTGGCCCCTCCCCAAGTCTTCATTCACCCTGAGTGTCTTCATAGGCACTGAGCTTCAAATTTCACTTATAATTAGTGATAATAAGACTTTTTAAGAACTCCAATGGCTTCTTTAAATATTGTAGATTACAGCTTAAAAATAATTCTTCTGCTCTCCTATACGTACATACAGTGTTAGATTGGAAAAGTGGATCTGGAATAAGGAAATGGAGCTGCTGATTCGCATCGCCCTTCTGAGAATGTGAAGTTGATGGAGAAAAAGCCAGGGTGGGATGCGCAGGGGGGGTGGCAGCACAGAACGTTGTTCAGAACCAGGAAAGACGCTGGTGGATCAGGATGGGCACCAGGAGCAGCGAATGGGGGGTATTGGCGCAGAGGGCGGTGCAGGGCGCGTGAGGCCGTGGAGCCCGGGGCACCGGTGGGGCCCCGCGGGACCCCGGCCGGAGGAGGAGCAGCGCTCCGGGAAGGGGGCGCCGCAGGAGGGAGATGCAGAGGGACCCTGAGTCCCGGACACAGGGAGGCACACACAGGGAGGAATCTGCTTGCTCTGGGTGAAGCAGAAGAGTCTTACTACTTAAGACCGGTGAGGGGCGGAATGGGCTGGACCACTGAAAATCACAAAGGGTGCCAAACAGTTCAGAAAACAAGTTTGTCATCCACCTGTGGCAGCATCCACAGGAACACATCTATTTCTCTTTTATTATTATGATTATTATGATTATTATTATTATTACTATTACTATATTTTAATAATACTACTCTAATACTATTAATACTATTTTAATAACAGCATTAATATTTATTGCGTATTATTATATATTGTATTATTAAATGTTAACATATTAAAATATTGATAAAATAATGTTTTAATAATAGTATTAAAATATGATACTTCAAATAAATAAATCACATTAGATTCAATTATTGTTATTACTGTTGTTTTTGTTGTTGTTGGGCTGTTATCACTTTGTTTTCGCCTAGTTTCAGATTTACATTCCTCACAATATTAGCGCAAAGAGCTGATGGAAAGATTTGCCTTTACCGCCTCCCTGCTCATAAAATATGTTAATAGGCAAAAATAGAAATCAAAGCCCATCTCTCTTTTCTTTTTTTTTTTAATGTGAAATTACAGAGTACACGTTTAGAAAACAAGTTTTCCTTTAACTCCAGAGGCAGACCTAAATCTTGAGGGGTATAAAAAAAGGTTTCACATGGGAGGCTGGAATTTTAGGCTAATGAATGCAACTCTATTTTTGATACTATGCTGTGTGTTTATATAAAATAGCGGAGCATTTTAGGCCAATTAGTGGCTTGCAAAACCTCTACTTTTACCAGCAAGGGCTCAGTTTGATGAACTTGAGAAGCTAACAGAAAAGTTGTTGGCAGGGAATCGTGCGGTCGGGTGGATTCAAGGCAACAAAGCCTTAGCATAAATTAGTTTTTATTTGTCCAAAGAAAAACAAATTCTGTTTGTTTTTGTAATACAGTTTGTTGGTTCTTTTAATTTGGGGGAAAATTTGGGGAATTCCAGTTCTCCGAGAAGTGAGAGGCTCAGGCCAGCGGGAGCCAGGCCCCAGCTCACAGGCCTGTGCAAACAGCCACATGCGGCCCCTGCGGCCCCGCGGGCAGAGGCCGCAGGGCCGGCCTGTTATGCCTGGACCTCAGCTGAACCAGGCGTGCCGGCCAGGCGAAGACCGGTGTGGGAGGCACACTGGATTATTCAGACCACCAGAAGGGAGCCTCTGGCACTGGCCCCATCACCCGTCCAGCTTGGCCTTTGTGCCGCGGCTCTGGGAACCCAGATTCCGAGGCTGCTGGTGGAGTCCTGTCCCTTCGTCTTGCAGATAAGAAAAGGCAAGATGGGACAATGGTTTGGCCTCATCTACACCCACGTAACACCTGACAGACTCAAGTCCCAGGTCGGAGGATGATATAAGCTGTGTGATCAGCAGCCTCCTTCGTCTGGCTGGCCACGTGCAGGGAACACAGGATGTGGGGGGCTTTCTGAGCCCCAGTCCAGAAAAGATGACCTGCATGAAAGTCAAGCGAGTCGCAGCACGGTTACCCGGAAGGGCTCCGAATGCAGAGCCCCGGCCGGCCGTGGGCGCCTCCCCGGGCCTCGGCCGCGGCCCCGGGGCCAGCTGACGGGCCTGCTGCCACGACTCGCTTTCAGGAGCTGGTAAAAGCTCAAGATTTGTGGGGCCAGAGTTTCTTTAGAAAAAGTCTGCGACTACGGTTAGCTCAGTGTTTGTTTTTTCCCCCTCGGGTCACAAAACTCCCTCAGACTGACAAGGCCCCTGAGACGCGGGACAATACTGCGAAGTGCGGTGGCCGACATTGCTCGTTCTTCCCAACCCCTGTTTTCCTTTTTCTACGATCGCAGAATTCTCGTACTAGCAGGGGGTCCCCAGAGAAGCGGAACCAGGAGGATATATATAGAGAGAGAGAGAGAGAGAGAAGGAGAGAGAGAGACGAGAAGAGAGATGTTACAGGGACTGGTTATGGAGGCCAAATGCCCCACGGTCGCCACCTACACGCTGGAGCCCCAGGGGAGCTGGGGGTGCAGGGCAGCCCGAGTCCAGAGGCCTGAGAACCAGGCGGATGGGAGAAGATGGACGTCCCAGCTCTAGAAGAGAGAGAGAGAGAGAGAGAGAGAGAGAGAGAGAGAGAGAGAGAGAAATTCACCCTCCTTGACTTCCTGCTCCATTTGGGCCCTCTGTGGGCTGGGGGACGCCCACATTGGTGATTCAGTCCGCTGAATCAGATGCTTATCTCTGCCAGAAACCCTCACCGCCCCCTCTTAGAAATAATGTTTTACCAGCTATCTGGGTGTCCCTTAGCTTAGTCACGTTGACACAAAAAAATTAACTCTTATAATTCCTAATTTTTTATGGGCACGAAATAAAGGCCGCACATCCCAGTCCTGCTTGCAGGGCGGTGCGGCTGTTCACGCAGGGTGCTGGCCGATGGGCCAAGAGCGGAGGCAGTGAGACGGGCCGACCCGCGGCGCGGCCTCGGTGCTGGGCTGTCGGGTGGCAGCGGGGGTGGCGGAGCGGGGAGCGCAGCGGGCGAGCGCGTGCTCAGCGTGCGCGAGGCCCTGGGTCCAACCCCCAGTGCCTCCATCAGATAAACCCAACCACCTCCCCCAAAACAAAAAAAAAAATTTAACAAAAGAAAAACAAAATTAAAAAAAAAAAAAAAAGCAAGGGCGAATCCTCCCCCCCCCCCTTCCCCTTTCCGCTGGTAACTCGGATCGGTAGCGCCGCGGCGGAGAAACCGCGTTCTCGGTGATCCAGGCACGTCAGCGGAGCGCAAACGCGAAGACGGCTGTTCTCGCGCGCGCTCGTGCCTGTGACCGCGGGCGCGCGGGGTGAGCATTCGAAGTTTGCTTCCTCAGTTTAAATCTGAGGCACTAACAGTTGCCCCGGGGCCTCTGATGAAATCAGAGGGGTGTCTGTGGAGCGCCCACCACAGGCCCAGCCTGCTTTTGTGAGCTGCAGGCTGACAAGAGCCGGGCAGGGAAGGCGGGGAGGGGCCGGGGGAGCCGGGACCCTGGGACCCGAGGCCACGGCAGCGCCCCCTCGGCTTCCCCCGCTGTGTGCGGCCGCTGCCGCTTTCCTGGGGGGGGGGGGGGCAGACGGGACTCTGTGGTTAGTGCGGGAACTCTTTGTCCTGCATTCGCAGTAGCGGGAAGAGTGACTCAGTCTCCAGCCTCAGAGGATGGGGGGCTGGGTCTGGTTTGGAACTTCCTGCCCCAGGTCGGGCTGGTCTGGGAAGCAGAAGAACAGGGCTGCGTGTGGGCCTGGTTCACAGAGGCCAGGGCGCCGGCAGGCAGGGTGGGAGGGAGCGCGGTACAGGGGAGCGAGGGGCACTGGCAACGGGGATTTTTATCAGCCTGGTGCTTTGAGCCAACTTTTAAAGGCCAGTCGATCTAAGCTTGAGCCCCAGGTCTACTGGTTAGCGCCTGTCAGGGTACCAATTTCCACGTCTTTAAAGGGGCACCGCCTCCTTCGGGGGGTTGTGGGCAATGGCCATCACTGACCATGCTCTTACTTTGTGTCAGTTACTCTTGTAACTTTTTTTTTTTTTTTTTTTTTTTGCCCATTATCCTGGATAATCTTCCCAACAACCCCAGGAGGTAGCTCTCCTGACTTCCGGGAGACAGATGAGAAAACGAGGGTTTGGAGAGGCCGGAAAACGGCCCGCCGCGCAGCCGCGCTGCGGGGCTGCTTGTCCGTCGGGGCCGCAGCGAGGAAGCCCGCGCACGCGGTCCCGCGCAGAGCTCGGCCTGACTGCCCAGCGCACACGCTCCTTTAAAAGTGTTACCCCAGCTGCAGAGACGGCAGAGCTGAGCTGAGAACGGCTGAGTAACCCTCCGCGATCACACCACCGCGTGGGCGGAACGAGGCTCGGACTCTCCATCCCAGAGACTCCGCTGCCCTCGCGTTCTGCCCGCGCCATGGGGGCGCTCGGCTGCCGGAAGGCGGCCCCCCATCCGGGGTGCAGTGGCCGGGCCACCCAGCTCTCGGAGCCCAGGCGGATGCCCCAGCCCCTGAGGACACGGCCTCACGCTGTCACTGAGGATATTTCCCTCGTTGGATGGATCTTACAGCAGCAGCCAAGAGCAGCCTCCGTCCCACAGCCCCGCCCCTCCCTCCCTTCCAGGGACCCGAGCTGAGCTGCCGGGAGGGCTGGGGTCACGTGGTCCCTCGCTCACTTCTGTTTATGGAGTTTCTCAGCCAAGAGGAAAACCATTAGGTGTCAAGTTGCAAGTAGACAGCATCCAAGGAGCTGCCTATTCCAGCACGAGTTCCTGCCAAGGAACCTTAAATAAACTCGGTGGAGGGAAGATGTCTAGGCCTATTCTGTAGGCAGTATATTTAGTTTGTTAGATTCATACATAGAACTTGATTTTGTCTAATTAATTACCTTAGGTTCTAAAAAGCAGAGGAAAACATGGGCCTTCCTCCCCCTTCTCTTTGTGGGTTTTTTTTGGGGGGGCAAAAGTCTAGTCAATGCACTACTTCGGATAAAAGAAAAATCCAGCTGAAGTGTTTAGTTAAGTCTTTCTTTATACTTTTAGCCAAAGGTGAGAGGTAAAGTCAACAATACCTCTAGGCATCGGTGGCCGTGCCGAGCAGTGGCACGAGCAGAGAAGACTTGGACACGTAAAAGGGAGAAGTCAGCCCAGTTAATGGAGGTGAGATCAGGGGCCGACATCTCACCTTCACGCAAAATGTATTTTCCCAGAAGACCGTGCGTGTAGAGAGCAGGCTGACCTCCTCTGTCTGCATTTATTAAAATGTTCCAGGAATAATTTTTTGAAGAAACTGGGTGGAGTTCAAAGCAGGTTTTGAGACTTTCTGGAAAATCGGACAGTAGGAAGAGATGATGGTGTAAGGAAGCGTCAGACGGGTCAGAAGGAGGCGCTGCAAGACGACAAGGCAAGAGGTGCAGTTTAAAGCAAGAGCTAAACACAGCGGAAGTGGCAAGCTGCATACCTCCCCGGTGAGACGCTAGTGCAGGTAGTCAAGACGAAAGCAGTGGACAGTTACCTGAGCGGAAAGTGGACCAAGGGTCAGGAGGGCAAATAAAACCTTCAGCTGAGGGGCAGAGAGGTTACAAACACGAAAGCAGTGAGAGGTCCAAAATCCGAACTCTGGAACCAGCAGGTTCAAAGTGCCAGCCCTGAACAGCGTGTCAAGGAAAACCTCACGCACTGACAGAGGGTGAGACGAGCGCCCTTCTCCTGGGACAGCAGCCCCTGGAAAAGGAAAAACACATTTGTGTGAAAAGCAAGGCCATTTCTGCCTCTTGGCACAAAACTGTGGAGAAACGGGGAATGCTTGTGAAAGAAGGAAAGAAAGGAGAAAAGAGACCGTGAAAGGCAAGAGTCTCCCCCTCTGGCCCGCTCCCCCTGGTGGCCCCACCCCCACCCCCGCCAGGACAGAGGGCTGTGGGAACAGCCTTGGTACCCAGAGGGGAGAGGCTCTAAGACACAGAGCCTGCGTCGTTGGGATCCGTAAATCAGAGGCCACAGGTACGTGATAGTGAGTCTGAAGTCAGTAGAGACCATAAGGACAGAGGGATGAGCCTGTTAAGACACTCCGCAGACCCTCAGGTCAACTTAAAGTGGTGTTTCAAGTGTAGAGTATGACGAGAGAAAGGAGCCAGTTTCCCTGAGGAGCTAGGACGTTCCTTCCCCCTCCCTCTCCCCTCCCCCTCCTTTTCCTTTTCCTTTTCTGCCCCCTCCTCTTCCTCCTCCTCTTCCTCCTCCTCAGCCGTGGGATTTACAGCGCGCGAAGGTGGAGGAACAGAGGCAGACGGAGAGAAGAGAGACGCGGTGGTGGAAGCGGGGCTGGTAACCGGAGCTCGGGGCCGTGTGAGCCCAGGCTGGGGGGCTGCGGGCCAGAGCTGTGTTTCACAAATAATTGCATTTGAGTGCTTTTGGGTACGGTATGCGTTTTCCGTGTTTCTGAAGCTGCCACCCTGAATATTTTATCAACCTTTTCTGTTCATTCCTGTTATTTTGCTAACCTCTGAGGGTATTTGCATTTGCATTTGAACAGTTCTGGAAAGATTTTGAGGCCAGCCTTTTTAGAGCTGTAACCTCCAAAGCTGATCAGTTCAGTGGAGATACACTAGGGCCCAAGAGAAGGAGAGCACACGCTCAAGGTGACAACCAGCACGAGGGTAGAAGTGGTCCCTCTAAGGACACACTGTCGTTAGGAGCTAGTGCACAGCTTCAGATTGTTGTCGGCAAAACTCACACAGATTTATGCACACATGTTTTCCTAAACCCTGTACTTTCTAAATGATCTTTACTAGACACATTTCTAGTTTGCCATCCTGTTATGGTATTGAGTTCTCCTCAATTAAAAATTCTTTTGTTTTCAAAAGGTATCCATCCAAAGAAGATGCTGAAGTACCAAAGCTCCCGTGAGCGCCGGCTACCTCTGACGAATACACGTCTGACCACTTTGGCGGGAAGGACCCTTGACTGAGCCGTCCAAGTAGCCAAAATGCATCACATGAACGGGCTTCAGGGGATGTGTTGTCGTATCTGTGAGATTTGTACATTGTTCTGATTTGGGGCAAAGGAAAGTATGACCCAACATGGAGCTCCTTTTATGTTTCTTTTTGCCCAGTAAAGGAGCTGGTGTTAATGTGGGCAGATAAAGGGATATGCCTGGGAAGGTTAGAGGCATAGGAGCTACACATGGATGCTCTGACCTAAAGAGACCTCCCTCCCAGGGCCCTGCTGTCGGAGCAGAGAGACAGAAGTGGGTTCCCAGAACGCGAGCGGAGGTGTCAGGCTAGACCCCTTGCGGGAGATTGTATAGAATGTGCTCTAGAAAGAATTATTCTCTGCAGAAAGAACGTGACTGACTTACCAAGTCGCACCATCTCAAGTCAGCATGAGTGAGCTCAGTCGTATAAAACATCAGCTCACGTGTGGAAGGAAACCTGTGAAGCAGGCGTGTCTGAACGCACCAGCGAGTGTCCTGACCTCACACACGCAAGTCCGGGCGTCTGGAAGCCTCCAGTCCTCTCCACCCCGGCCTCCAGCACAACAAAACCATTGCCAAGGCTGTAGCACAGCCTGGTGGTCATTCTACGTGGTACACTAAGGCGAGGAGAAGTGCTCAAGCACATGTGTGGAAGGAAGAGCACCTCGCGGAACAGAATTACCCCAGAGAAAACACAAATCATGCCCATGAACTGTACTGTTCACCGTTACCTAGTGTTAAAATGTGACCCTAAATCAGTAAAATAAAACGTACATTTGCTCAAATTTGGTTTTGCTCAGCACTCATTCAGAAAGGAAATCTGAATATTTTAGATGAAAAACCGTCCTGAATGGAGAATGTAGTCTCCACAGACTTTCTTGCCTTTTTTTCAGAAAATTAGTTATTTCCACAGAATTAATTGTCAAAATTATTTTTAAAGTTAGTGATTTGGTCTTCATCAAAGAAATGGGAACTCGGGGTTTAAAAATAAATTAGTATCTTTTAAATAAAGGGAAAGTCTTAAGAAGTCCAAACTGAAACACTGAATATTTGTATTTTGTTTCGCTAATATGTGAACCTTCTTCTTAAAGTAATGAGAAAGTTTTAAGTGACTGCATAACTTATTTACCTGGTTTTACTGACCCTGGCCCAGAGACCCCACTGAATTCATTTATGTTGTGTGTGTTTATGAGTTTTGTAAAAACATTTTCTATTTCTCATAAAGCAAAAGCTAAAATAGCTGATTTGACTGACCCACCATCAGGCTGGCAGCTTGGGGAAGATTTACTTTCCAGGGAGCATTTAGGGCCTCTTTCCTCTGACATTGTAGATGATAAGTTATTGGGGTCAGAACTGTGTAAGTCTAAGAGTTGTAAATCTTCTTCCAAGATTTTTTTTTGTAGTATTTAAAGAAAATTTTTATCAAGCACGTATAGAAACAAAGCGAAGAATGTCCACGTCGAGTTTCTCGTGAGTCTGTAGTCCTCTGTCTTTGGTGATCTTTGCATTTCCTTTAATGATGGAATAACCTTTAAAGGGTTAAAGACCAGTTTTATTTTTAAATTAATGAGTCAGTGTTGCTCTTTGAGTCATTAAGAATTACTACCCGAATATGACTATTTTGATAATTGAAATATGACTGTTTTACTGAAATCAGAGTGGAATGTTTACGTAGCTCTCTGTAGGGGGCTCGCCCAGTGTTGGAGACCTTCACACAGTAGGGGAATAAAAAGGGGGGAGAAGCTTCTCTTTTTAATACTACAAAGAAGTTGTACTTTCCTTTGGTAAAATTTACTTATTTGGGAGGTTATTTCTATTTGTATAAAAATGAGCTATTTCATGTGTACAAATGCTTCATTTATTAAAAATACAGATTCTTATGAAAAAAAAAATCACCCACATTTAAAGTGCCTATTCAGTAATAAAATCCCTTCACTGGGACTCTGTAAAATTCACAAAGCAGTCCGTGATTTGCACTCTGCACTGCACCACCCTCGTGACGCGCGTGTGGTTAGGGACCATGGGCTCGCTTTATTGCGGTTCCATGCACCCAAATGGAAGTTAATCACATGTTTATTTTTGCATGTGTCTGATCAAAAAAACAAAACAAAACAAAACTCAAAAACAAAAAACTCCTATTATGACTTCCGGGGCGTTGCTTTCCATTAGCTGTTTCAAAGCAATCCCCATTTCTTATCTTAAAACTTGGTAGGTAGAGTGTGGAATTAATTTTAAGTTAAGCAAGAAAACCAGGGGGAGAGGGCATAGGACCAGATGTTTCCCCCCAAGACAACAATTTCCCTTCTAGAGAAGCCTGGAAACGGGTGGGCAAAGTATATTTAGATTCTCATAGTCACTCATTTTAGTTCCTCTTTGAAATCCCCTCGCTGTCCCCCACTTCCTGTCTGATGGCAGGAAGGTGTCCCCAGGCTGCAGACACCTTGTCACACTGAGCAGGTAAGCTCTGGTCCCTGGATGGGTTTGTGGCAGACCACAGAGTTCCCCACAAATTTGCTTCCTTCCACTCACTAGCACTCTCATTAGGATGTCCCCAGAGCCGTGTGTGTGTCAGGTGCTTGAGATACAAGTGACAAGCTCACTGGGGCGTGAGCTGCTTCAAGGTGAGTCATGGAGAAGATGACACACAGGGCTGGAAGGAGGCGTTGGTGGGGTGCAGACTTGCAGTAACCAAGATTTCCCGGAGCCGGGGAGAACGGCCCAGCCTTTGTCTTAAGGGTGGGTGACTCGGTTGAGAAAACATGGTCATGACGTTGGGGATCATCAAGTTCATCATCATCAAGTCAGTATTTTCCTTGAGGTTGATGTAAATTTATACAGGCAGGCCTTGGAGGTATTGCAAGCTCAGGTCCAGATAAAGTGAATATCATAGTAGAAGGAGTCATACACATTTTTTGGTTTCCCAGTGAGGGCAAAAGTTTGTTTACACTGTAGTCTAAAGTATGCAAAAGCGTTTTATCCAAAAAAGTACATTTCTTAATTTAAAAATACTTTATTGATAAAACACACTAACCATCACCTGACCACTCATGGTTGCCGCAAACCTTCAATTTGTAAACAATAAAATATCTGCAAAGTGTAGTAAAGTGAAGAGTGATAAAACAGAACACGACTGGACATAAGAAAAGTTACTCTTTTCTTTCGGGGTGAAAGGTGACTTACAGCATTGAAAACACGCTTAGTGACCATGTCAATGTTCCCACTACTGGAAGTTCTACAGAAAGAAAACAGATTCAGATGTGATTTTTTTTTAATAACAGCATAATCAGTTACAATGTGTCAATTTCTGGCGTACCGTGTCACGCCCCAGTCGTGCATATACAGACATATGTTTGTTTTCATGTTCTTTTTCACTTTAAGTTACTACAAGATATTGAATATTTCTTCTGTGCTGTACAGAAGAAATTTGTTTTTTTATCTGTTTCATATATAGTAGTTAATATTTGCAAATCTCAGACTCCCAATTTATCCCTTCCCACCCCCTTTACCCGGTAACCATAAATTTGTTTACTGTCAGATGTAGTTCTTGATGCTGGGGATGTAGGCTTCCTGAGAGAGACACTTGTATGAAAGTTATGAGGGAACAGGACATATATAAGCCCCGTGGTAGAGCTGTAACCCCTGGGCACTGAGAGTAAGGTGAAGGGGTAATGAACTCGAGCTGAGGTAAGAAGATACACATTTAGTACTAACTGGATTGTGTCTTAAAGGCGTAGACATTTACCAGTCAGTGAAAAGAACTTATTATTTCACCAAGAAAAGATGAAAGTCCAGAGTTGGGCAAAGGAAACATAGACAAAAATAGAGACAATACCTGAAATAGAACGAGATGGTAATTAATACACCCAGAGAGCGTTTCCCGTCATAAAGGATCAACTTAAGGTGGTTGAAAAGTGAAGATCCTGATAATAAATAAATCAATTAATTAATAAGAACTCTTATTAATGAAATTATATTTTAGAGGAAATACGTCAATATAAGATAGAAAATAAAGGTGAAGTTTCTCAGAGAAGGAACTAAAAAGGCAATGAGGTTCTTCAAAAAATAGCAAAGTTAAGTATAAGAAAATTAGAGAATTTGGAAATTCAATATAAAAAGAAAAGTAATTCTCACCTACGACCACACACACACACACACACAGACGGGAGAGGGGAAGAGAGAGAGAGAGAGAGAATGAAAAAATGGGAAGAGAGGCGATCCTTAAAGACGTAGTTTAGGGAAATTTCCCCAAACTGGAAAACATTAGTTTCCATATGAATGAGCCTGTCAAGTGACTAAAACAGTGAAATCAAAAAGCAAACAAAACAAAACCTGCCCACATCATGGCGCCTCACTGTGAATAAAAGATCCTAAAATATCTCAGGAAGGAAAACGAGAAACGTCAGATACCAAGTACCAGGAACCAGGTGGCATCAGACTACTCAGAACAGCAGCCAGCGGTGGGAAGCAAGAGAGAGAGATGCCTTTCAAGAGCTGAAGGGGTCTGCTGGGTGCAGAAATGTGAACAAGGGTCCCTAAAGGAAACCACATGCATGGAAGAGAAATTCAAAGAGACAGTAAATAAAAAAAACATGAAAAACATAAAATCCAAATATAAAAACTGAAAGTACAGAGAGTCCAGAAATAAGTCGACACAGATACAGTCAATTAATTTATGACAAAGGAACAAAGACTATGCAATAAGGAAAGAACATTCTCTTCAAGAAATGTTGCTGGGAAAACTGGAAAGCCACATGTGAAAGAATGAAATTGATCAACTGCTGATTAGAGATTTGAACAAAAGACCTGAAATGATAGAACTCCAACAAAAAGCCATAGGGGTAAGTTCCTTGACATCAGATCAGTCTTAGCGATGATTTTTTTTTTTTTATTTGACACCAATGGCAAAGGCAATAAAGGCAAAAAATGAGCAAGTGGGACTTCATGGAACTAAAAGCTTCTGCACAGCGAAGGAAACCATTAACAAGACCAAAAGACAGCCTACTGAATGGGAGGAAATATTTGTAAATCCTATATCTGATAAGAAGTTAATATCCCAAATATATAAAGAACTCGTACAATTGAAAGATCAATCAGATTTTTAAAAAGTGGGCAGAGAACCTGAATAGGCACTTTCTAAAGAAGACACACAAAAGGCCAAGAAGCACAGGGGAGGTGCCCAACGCCACTCATCATCAGAGAGATGCTCAGCAAACGCACAATGACCTGTCACCTCACACCTGCTACAGCAGCTGTTATGAAAAAGGCCAGAAACAGCAAGTGTTGGTGGAGATGTGGAGAAACTTGTGCACTGTTGGTGGGAATGTAAACTGGTGCAACCACTATGAAAAACAGTATGGAGACTCCTCCTAAAATTAAAAATAAAACTACCGTATGATCTAGCAATTGCACTTCTGGATATTTATCAAAAGGAACAAAAACATTTGCTCAAAAAGATACATGCACTCCCATGTTTGTTGCTGAAATATTTACAGTAGCTAAGATATGGAAACAAACTAAATGTCCTCTTATGGATGAATGGATAAAAAACATGCTATATGGACACCATGGGATATTATTCCATTAAATTTAAATTCCATTAAAAAAATGGAATTCTGCCACTTGTGACAACATTGATGGATCTATAGGGTATTATACTAAACGAAATAAATCAGAGAGAGAAAGACAAATTCCCTATGATCTCGTATGTGGAATTAAAAAAAAAATAACAAAGACAAAACAAAAATCTAACTCATAGATACAGAGAACAGATTGGTGGTGGCCAGAGGTGGTGGGGGCGTAGAGGGGGTGGGGGTGAGGTGAATGAAGATGGGCCAGAGGTACGAACTTCCAGCCACAGGATAAATAAATCCTGGGATGTAATGTACATTGTGGTGACTATAATTAACAATTCTATACTGTATTTGAAGTTGCTTAGAGAATAGTTCTGAAAAGTTCTCATCACAAGAAAAAAGTGTATGCTTTTTCCTGAGACTAATGTAGTGCATAGGTCAATTATATCTCAATTTTAAAAATGGTACGCACTGTGTCCCAGGAAGACTTTATAGGGAAAGTCAATACCAAGATAAAGTGGGATGAGTTTTTGAATTTCAAAGCTCAAGAAAGAATCATGAAATTATCCAAGAAGAAAACACAAGTGGATGATTAAAAGAAAAAAAAGATTTGGCTTGGCTCCAACATTCCACAGCAACAATCAATGACAGAATTCAGTGAAACAAAGTCTATAAAAGTTTCTGGGACCAAAAAATGTGACTCCCAAATTTTATATGTCCTGCATGCTCTCTTTCTAGTAGAAAGTCAATTTTGGACATTCTGCAGTATCAGATCAGAGGGAAACAGCATTGTAAAGAATACCTGGTAAGGCCCACTTCACAATGAGATTAAATCAGTCAGAGATTAATCAAAATAAGAAATTCAGGCGTGGCGAAGCCCTGGAAAGGACTCTAGACCCCGATGCAATTTGAGTGCAGGTTTAATGCAGTGCTTGTCAGCTTGACATTGTGAAATTAGCAAAAGAAATAAACACATCAAGGGGTAGAGAAAGATAAGGTTGAAGGAGGTGTGGATATGACAATTCATTGTCTTTAATTGCAGGACGACAAAGAACAGTAAGTGAAGTTAAAACATTTTGAAGTTTTTATGATCCCTGTTTGCCTCAAGTTCAACGTGAAGTCATTTAAATTTAATGCAGGTATTAAAAAAGAGATAATTTAAATATAGGTTAAAATGTTTTTCAACTCATTGAAATTCCTTTTGTTATAGTAAATTCAACTGGATTAAATATAATCCATTAAAATTTTTCAATCCAATTATGATTTTCAAATTTTTATGTTATTCTAATTTTTTCTGTGTTTTTTCTAATAAAAAAAATTCTTATTTATTCTGGCCTCTTTTCCTCCCTCTGTCCCTCCTTCCCTCCTTTCCTCTCTTGGGAACTTCTACAGATAGCCACCAAAGCACAGTGATGTTTATATCTGAAAGTACGTTCGGGAACTTTAAAAATTTTCATTGTTTTTCAGATAGTAATAGATTCACAGTTTAAAATTCAGACAGTATGCTAAGATGTACAAGTCCAACCCATGTCTCCATCCTGCTTCAACCCCAGCTGGTAAATTCACAGTTGAATTCCAACGGAAGCTCCATTCCATTGAAAGGGAGAAACTTAGCTTATTCCAGAAGCTTACAGATGGCCACTGGGCTGTTTCTAGTGATTAGTCCTGATTCAGAGAAAGATATTATAATTTGCACACATGACATTTTGTAGCTACAGAGCTATTTCTTGGAGACAAATCTGGAGATGTGGGGTCTCTGGGTAGAAGGGGAAATCCGTCTGTGAGTTTGATGGCTGCTGGGACGCTACCCGCTCTGGGGCTGTTTCTTTAGTGCTGGGGGGATCAGGATGGGCTCGCTCCCCACCGCTCTGCGTGTCTCCCACTAAGAAAGATCGTGTCAATGTCCTGTTTATTTGCACCTCCCTCATTTGTGTGAGACTGAGCTACCCTGTGTTTAGGCCTATCGTAGCTCTTGTGCTGTGAGCTCTCTTTTCTTCTTCAGCCAATTTTCCACTGGATTCGGGATGGCTTTTTAACTTTTCATTGATGTTTTCTGTATTGCTTGCTTTTCTATAATGAACGTATCAGTTTTATGAAACAAGACTTATTCTACAAAACACAAAGACCACAGATGAAGAGTTTAGTGAAGAGGACGGGAAACCTCTTCTGAAAGTGAAGATGGTAAGGGTAGAAATACATGCTTAAACGGGTAAGAAAAATTTAGGTGAGTGGCTTCTATTTTTGTTCGTTTGAAGTAAATGGGTCAGTGACATTTGATGAAATGATCAGCCCAAGGAGATGGCCTGAGCTGGGAAGAGCAGCGAGGAAGATAGTAAAGGAAATAGTCCATCCACCATTCTGTGGTCCTGAACCGAGTTTAGGCTCATCTAATGGTACTAATAGGTAAGTTTTTTGTTTTTTGTTTTTTTTTAAATAATAGTGGCTCCAAGCAGAGAAGCTCCAAGAGGGGAAGTGGGAGCAGGGAGAGGAGGAATCTGACTAATTCAGATGAACTGTCCGTAGGGCAGGGTACTTCCGGGCCGGGCTGGTGACAAGAACTGCTGATGCTGTTGTCCCTGTGTCTGAACTGGGGGCACAGAAAGAAGGAGAGGGTCAGGACAGGATGAGGACCAGAGCTCCCCACGGGGTAACTAGAACTCCCAACCACACCCCGTTCTTATCTTCTCTTTTTTGTTTTCTTTTGTGAAAATTCACATCAAAGCATATCTTGCATTTGTAACAACTTCACCTGCTACATAAAATCATAAAACACAAACCTCAGATAATATCCCCAGAAAAATAACTTATATGTAAATCTCCATAGACTTATGAATTGCCTACAAAATGCGTCATCTTGCAATCCTAAATAAAGTCAATCTCTTCCTTGAACACTGTATAAATATAAAGTTGGTTTTATTTCTGAAATTCATATGTTCTCTGATGACTACAGGGCATTGAATTAAAACCTACTAGTAAAAATCTGCAGAGAGAAACAGTAGATTTTAGTAATTTGACTAAATTTGTCATTCATTGACTTGACTGATTTTGACCTTTTTTAACTTCCTGCATTTAAATTGTGAATAAATATTTTGCTACCTCCTGCAAGAACAAATAGAGTTTATTTACCACTGGCTCTCATCAAAGAGAAATTTGACCTCCATGATTTAATGCTACTTTAAACAAAGAGAAAACTGCCAAAGCATGTTCTGTT
Organism: Camelus ferus; assembly: GCF_009834535.1. Classification (NCBI taxonomy): domain Eukaryota; kingdom Metazoa; phylum Chordata; class Mammalia; order Artiodactyla; family Camelidae; genus Camelus; species Camelus ferus. Next base: position 10,785,900 of record NC_045718.1, on the reverse strand, counting down.
TACAAAAATAACTTGTTTCATTTAAGAAGTCACTTTATAAAACGAAAACTGACTGTGAGCACAGATGAGAAGCATTAGACTATGTTAGGGGAAACCCACACCCTGGCACAGACGCTGAAAAATCCAGACCAAAGTTCACTGCATTTGAGTCACTGATAAGCATTTCTCGTGGAATTCACATGACTCTAGCTATCGGAAAGAAACCCTTCTTGTATGTTGAACTAAGTGTGATCCTTTGTGGTACTCCTCCGTCATCCAAGAAGGATGCAGCGTTTTTTAGGGTTACCAGACATTCCGAGACAGTACGGGAGCCATGTCCAGATGCAGCTTCTAAGGCAAAGATCTGATGGCTCCTTAAAGACCTATAACCTAATCAGAGAAGCTGCCCTGGGAAAGAACAGGGTAGGGGGAGAAAACACACGTTTTTAGAAGATGATGTGCAAATAACCATTGCTGACATGTCCCACAGAGTGTTACCTTAGACAGCTAGCTCACTGTTCTTTGCTCATGTCCACGAAGACCCACCACCATGTTGAGAAACGATGGGAGGTTTATCCACAGTCAATTCAGAGTAACTCAAAGCAGGCACCAGATACCAATGAGGAAGTTTCATTTTAGCAGAACCAGCTGGCCAGTGAGCAAGTTTCTTTTTTTTTTTTTAATTTCTGTTAATTACGATGAAAATATCCAAAGTTGCAATTTTAAATCTTCTGCATATCCTGTGTTTTCCATCCCTGTTTAGGTTAAGCTGTCAGTGCAGTGAAGGCAGATAATTAAAGGTAAATGGAACCTCCGTTATAGAGGGATTGACTCCATGTCAGTTTCCTAGAAAGGCAATCATCTGTTTCATCCCTTTCTGTTTTCTAACTTGCATGACAAAAGTCATGAATTGTAATTCATGAGGGACAACTTAGTCTGAATTAATGACAAACCTGGATTGTGGGTTACCAGTAAAAATTCTTGGTATGAAGCTACCTTGGAACGTGGTGAGGAAACCCTATGTGGATCCTGGGTTAGCAGCTGAGGGACAGGTGCTAATGGGCAATTCAACTGCTTACCGTCTTTCATCCAGTGTGATGACAGTGGGCAGAGTGTTTCCCTCCCTGGTGCCACATCCTCTCTCCATCTCACAGCCAAGACTACACAAGCCGTAAAAATTCAAGACAATATTTTCAGTCTTTGAAAGGTCACCAGCCCCTAATGGCAGGATTCGCCCATCATACCTGAAAGAGACTGAGCCCCACAAGTTCTCCTTTCCTGGAAAATTAAATACAGTGCAGCAGAGGTCCCACTTTTACTATTATGCACATGAATCAAGAAAGCCCTGGTTTTCTAGAGGGAAACGCACGTGTCATTTTCCATAGGAAATCCGTGTCCAGGTCCCTGGCATCCTATGTTTGGGGACAGCTAGGTCAGAGAAACCAAGTGCCCTTGGGCTCACTTACCAGAGAAGGAGTGAGTCATACTCTCTGAGACGTGGTTTCCATTTTATGCACCCTGTTAACTTGTTTCAAATGCTGATTGATGGGTCCTTTGCAAATGCACTGAAATGTGATCTTAACAGTAAGAATTTGTTCTGATTACCAAATTGAGAGACAATGGAACAATGACATGTGTGACTTATTGCTGGGTTTTACTTCCTGGCTCTCACTTTGGGAACGAAGTGATCTTTGTTTACATGCATTCTGAGAACAGCCCTTTCCTGTAGGTGTTTAAGAGTGTGTTTATTTTTGTGTAATCACTTCAATCTTGTGAGTGAGTTCAGCTCAGCTAACTAGAGCATACAGGGTTGTTGAGAGCATATGTTACACGTGGTTTTATTTTTGTTTTTGTTCTAATCACAGGATTGAGAAAAGACATAAAAGAAATTCAGACTGCTTTTTTTCCCACTAATTTTTCAAAATATGTGAACAAAGTTGATACTGGGGACGGCAGAAGATCAGGAGCTTATAAACACAGACTTTAGTGCCAGTAAGAGCTGGTTCAGATGTGTTGGAACAGTCCAGGTACCAAACTTTTCTAAGCTTCACATTCTCATCAGTAAAATAGAAATATTAAGAGGATGTGCTTTGGAGAATTTGTCTTGAGAAACAAATACAGGTAAAACAATGAATCAAATGCCTGGCAAGAATTGTGCCTCGATAAATGTTAGTAATAATAATAATAATTTTTTTTATTTATTAAGAAGTGATATAAGATGCACACCCTTTGACTGGGTTAGTATTGAACTGGGAAAGTGGAAAGAGAAGTATAAAGGGGCTTACAAAAGAAAAATTACAGAAAATGGACCTTTTGCAGAATAAATCTTTTCACCCAAAACAGGGAATGAAAAAAATCCTAATTTTGGATGTGTCCCTTTGAAGAACCTTCAGGTCATTCCAGCTGTGAAACCTGCATAAGAAAGTGAGTCATAGCCCCTCCTACTTATTCTAAGAGATATTCCTTTCCTTGGAAGTTGAGCATCTGGAAGTCTTCACATCAAGAAACTCTCTGCGATTAGCCAGAACAGTTTGCATCTACTTCCTTAGGCCTAATATAGTGCTATGAGAACATTTGCTAACTAATCTCCAGTGTAAATTAAAAATTAAGACCAGTCTTAGTTATAAGAAATAATAAACTTCACATTCAGTGTTTTAGCAGGAAAACAGCAAAAGAGATGAAAATTTCGCTGTGCAAGCATTGCATTCTGAGGAGACACTTACACTTTAAAAACAATCATTGCGAAGACATTCAGCTAATCACTTCATACAGGCTTAGCATTACAGAGAGATTAAAATGTATATTTCTCTTCTGCAAATATGCATTTGTCATATGTAAAGACAATGAATGGCTTGGGAGCTGAATTTTTAGAGTGCTAAGTGTATCTTTTATTCCCAGTGAATTTTAGCACCAGAAATAAGCAAACTTTAAATGGAACGCGACACAGTCTCTTTCTGTCTAATAATATACAATAGGATCCAAGCCTTGCCCCTAAAATGGACCAGGCTTTATTAAGTTGGAACTTTTTGCTTAATTTTTCTGACTAGGTCCTGGAATTACTAATGGCGGTGCCAAACTTTAGAGGAAGGAATTTTTAATGTCTCATCACAGATTCCCCAGGAATGCCACCCCGGTCATAGACATGGGTCTGTGCTTCACGTATTCTTTTCCTTTTTAAGATAAAAATCATAGACATGAGTCCCTGCTCCAGTGGGACGGGCCCCAACTTCCGAGCGATACGTGTTCTCACGGGGTAATGGAGCCTCTGACTGCCCACCGCGCTGCCCCTCCTGTTACCACAACTTCTCACACACACAAGGGGAAAAAATGTGCCTAGCTTGCTTCTGGTAAACTAATAGAAATTCCCATTGCTCTGTTATCTAAGTATTCATTTTGTGTCTTCTTGAAAGGACAGAGTCAAATGGGAAAACACACATCTAAAACCCACATCTATCTTTGGAAAGTGTCACTGGCAGCTAAGGCCTCTATACTAAAACTTTACTTGTGGATAATTTAGAACTGAGACTGTTTGCTGTTTGTGCTTTGAAAGCGGCTCGTGGAAGAAACAGACACACACTGACATTAGTCTACTGAACATGAGGACTGTAAATTTCAACCACATCCTCCGATGGGAACTCATCAGCCTTCAGGCACTGGGGTTTGCACGGCCAGTGAGAGGGGTAAAGCAAGTCTCCTTTCTTGCCAGAGCTGATAGTGGATGGTTCACAATCCCCTTTCTTCACTAGTAAGTGAAGAGATAAAAGTAAACAAGGTAAATTAGAAACGATTGCTTCATCCTAAAACTCCCTTCTTGTCTTTGTTAACGGCAAGGTGCTGTACAACGCTGTGAGGACTGATGGCTAATTCTGTGTGTATAGGAACAAAAGAATTAGAAGGATGATCACAAGGCAAATGGGAGCTGATCAGGCAGCAACTGACGACAATAGTTGAGAGATTTAGAATCAGGCAGGATAGTGAAGACACAGAAAGCGAAACCCCCTTAAAGGTAACATGTGGCTAAGGGAACAGGCTGATGCAGAATTCAGTAAAGGAAGTTTTGTTTATTACCCTTTGAAAATGACCATTTTTCTTGAAGTTTTTTCTAGATTCAAAATTAAACCATAGATCTTTAAAAAAAAAAGAATGAGACCTGCAGAGCTGCTCCACAGATGTTAACTGCATGAGCCTATATTTCAATACATGCTTCCAAAATCCATGTGTGAATGTTTATCATGCCTAAAATATTATGTACAAAAAGAGATAATAATTGAATTTTATTGTAATTATTGACATCAATTCCTGGTAAAAACAGTCTAAGCATTTGAGAAATTCAAGATAAACGCACTTTAATGAAAGTCAAAGACAAACTGTACGATGAAAAATAAGCATATACAATGTTCTATGTCTCATATCGACGTCTTAGTCCATAAAAAAATAACTATATTAGGCCTCGCATGTAAATATTTAGCACAAATACATTTTCATGACTCTGTTTTTAACCTCTGGATTTAATAGAAAATGCATTTGTTTAAAGATATTTAAGTTCAATTGCAACAAACCTATAATTTTGGGTCAAAATTATGCAGCAGTGACTTTTACATATTATACAAAGACTAATCTGTGTTGCAAAGGTGTAACCGCCACATGAGGACAACAAGATAGGCCTGCCTGAAAATTTTAAATTAGATTAAATAAACTTGAAAAGATATTGAACCAAATGCTAACATATGGAACCTAAGGTTTCCAAATTTTAATTTAGTTAACTTTCTTGTAGTAACTATACACACACACTACGTTTACATCTATTTCTAGAAGTAACACAGGAAGCTCTGAGATATTTAGGTAGAACAAGGAGGCCATCTTGAGGTCATTCTAGAAATGTACATGCTATTCTTACAAAGAGGCCACACGTGACATGATTTTTAAAAAAATAGACATTTAAGCTAACATTTCCAGAATAAAGTCTTGTCTTTTTCCTTCAAAAAAAAAAAAAAAAAAAGAAAAGAAAAGAAACCAAAAAGGCAAAGTTTCTCAACAGCATATAGATTTACCTGAAATCTTTCTCTCTCTCTCTTTCACACACACACACACACACACACACACACACACACACACATACAAAGACTACAAAGAGGTGATTTTTTTGGCTGAATGATGGAAAAAACTTTAAAATAAGCACAAGATTGTACAAAATACTTCAGCCAAACTGTCTTAAATATTTTTCTACAGCTGTAAAATAGAAACTTCCCACCAATGTTGGTCCTTGAATGTCATGAATCCACTGTGTACCAGTTTTGCCTCACTACTTCTAGAAAAATAGAAATCATACTTCATATGGGGTTGCGAGTTGCCCCCGCATGCCTCTTCCTATGCACTTTGAGTTAAAACTGGACTCGCAGGACCATTGGCAGAATGTTCTGGCCCCTCAGAGCCACTCGCTGGTTTGGAGCCTCCATCCTCTTTGTTGCCTTCAGGGGCTTCGTCCAGGGGGCCCGGTGGACTCACACAATTAGCATCCTGGTTTGCTTTGTCCACCTCATTATCAAACTCAATTGTATCTTCCTGATGGTGGCTTTTCCTTACTTGTCCATTCTGGGCCGGGTAGGTGCTCGCAATGACATCATACAGGAATTGGTACTGCTCCTAATACAGGAAAGAAGGGAGAAATCACATAAAAGAGGTTTGTGGAATTATTTTTACATCAAATGAAAGTTACCAAGACTTAATCATTTATTTGTGGAATAAATGTGTGTTTTCATAAAAAGAACATTTTGGGGTTTTTTGGGGGGGGAGGGGTGGAGGAGATAATTAGGTTTACTTATTTATCTTTAAATGGAGGTACTGGGGATTGAACCTAGGACCTTCTGCATGCTAAGCATGTGCTCTACCACCAAGCTACACCTTCCCCACAAAGGACCTTTAAAATCTCCTTAGGCATCTAAAGGTTTGACTATAGAATACTCTTCAGAATCTCCTTTGCAGCTTCACCAGATTGGCCTCTTGGGATGTTCTGCTACATGGCAACACAATTTGATACAAGATTAAAGGTTGGGGAAATTAGGAAATTAATGAGCATTTAAAGAAATATTCTTCCAGAAATGCCACCACAAATTGCTGGCAAAATCCAATTAGTTTTCTTATTTATGCTGATAACAATTCAAAGTGAGTTATGATGTAAAAATGGAATTCAAAAAATAAGACTAGAAAAGTGAATAGAAGAGAATGAAGGGAGAGGACCAGAGGGGAGGGAGAAAGGGAAGGAGAGGAGAGGAAATTGGGTGTAGCTCAGTGGTAGAGCGCATGCCTACCAGGCACGAGGTCCGGGGTTCAATCCCCTGTACCTCCATTAAAATAAATAAATAAGCCTAATTACCTTCCCCTCCCATGAAAAATCGCAAAGCATGTTAAACACCAGTGGTGGCGTATACTTACAAATGTGGGAACCATTCCTGGTCTAGCTTTGCGTAGAGATTTTACGACTTGAAAAACATCTATCACATCTTCTGTTTCTGCACTTTCCAAGAGGTTAAACAAAGCACAAAATACTCCTGTGTGCTGAGCTCCATCTCTATAAAAGGAAGAAAAGGTAATAATAATAATAATAATAATAATAATAATAATAATAATAATAATAATAATAATAATTCTACATTTTATGGAAAAGGTGATATTGGAATAAAATTGGAAGAGAGAAACATAAATATGTTCTTCACTGCAGGCTTATTGTAATTATTTTATTCTAGTCTCTTAGGAGTAAAATACTTCTGCTAAGTGCATTTTTTGTACAAACTTTTCCAACTTGCGAATATAACAGACCTATAGTTTAAAACATGTTTATCTCAGGCTTTAAAAATATACTTTCTTCTATTTAGTAGTCTATGAATGAGAATGCATTTTTATTTACATCCGAAGTTGTTACAACAAATAACATAATGCCACTTTGATGGATGAGACACTGAGATTTAGGGGAGAGAAAGCCATACCCAGAAACTGATGGAACCAGAAATGCTGGACCTGATCTTTCGTAAATTTCTAGACCACATGCTTTTTCTCCTCACTCCTGCCTCTCAAATGCTTTTTTACAAACGTTTAGACTTCCATACCAATAGAAAAATGATGCCTAGTGGAATTATTCATTAAAAAGAGGGCAACCAAATCATTTTCCAAATTGTGAAAGGTGTGTTACATTATTTTAAAAATTCATTTTAAAGAATATGTTATCAGTAGAACTTCATTTAACCTCACTCATAACCAAGGAACAGATAGTAGGTATTCAACCATACCTTAAGAAGCACATATAGTTTTAAAGCCTAAATCTCCCTTCTTCCACGTTCTTTCCATGTAAATTTTACCTTTGAAAATAGATGTCCAAAAGTAGTATATATCTAAGGGCTTGATTGTAGTATATGCAATTCTAATAATTATTATCAAGCTTTCTCAAACATTCTAAAAGCATGTCACTAGATTTACGTTTCCCATTTTTGCTGTTTTTCATGTCTCCATTATCTTAACATTTTTATGTAAACACACATCCTTCTTTCAGTATTTCTTATTTGAGATGGTTACGTAGGTATCTGCCACAGACAAACATTATGGGTCTGCATAACAGAAATTCATAAACTCAAGTATTATTATGCAAATCTTTGCCTTTGGGGTCAGCTTAGAAAGTCAGGTGATGGGTTTCAAATCAAAGTTGCTAAACACTGAGGTTTCAGTTAAGACATGACTTGAGAGCTGTTCACTGGAGGCAAAGCACTCAGTCCTCTGGAGTCTGCTGACACCTAAAGGAGTGACTCAATGCACTGAAGCAGAAGTAAAACGTCACGTCCCTCCATCTACCTGCCCATGAATCCTTCTGTTCGTTCATTAGTTTACTGAGGACATGACATCCCAGGTTCAACGTTAGGCAAGGGGGCGTCAGGGATGGCACGACACTGGTACTAAGGACTCGCAGTCTAACAGTGTGGCACCGAGCTGTCCTGGTTTCTACCGCGTTTCTGCAGAAGGCACGCTGCGGGAGCAGGGGGCAGAGCTAGACTCCCGTGCAGGCTCCCCTGCGGCCACGCGCTGCGGCCACCAGGCGGAGTCGAATCCAACGGGAGGTGTGAACCGCTGCTTCCCGGAGCTCAGGGCGCGGCTCACGCAACCCCACCCACCTGCAGTGAACGAGGAGGGGCACCGTCTTGTGGTACTTATTCCCGTCGGTGGAATTCTTCTTGGGGAGTTTCTGTTTGAGATTCTGAATCATAGAGATGAGCTCCTGGGGCTCCGCGGGAAGCCCCTCCGCCGTCCAGCTGCTGAACTGGTACTGGTACACGGTGCGCGGCTCTTTCCTCTGCAAGCGGAGGTCAAGGGGACACGCTCAGAGCAAGCTCAGCCCATGTGATCATTTGATGGTCACATGTTCCTCATAGTTACTTTCATTTAAGTCATTTAAAAAAATCTACCCTGACAACATTCAGTTGATGGTTGCTTTGTTTTCCCAACGAACGAGCTTTTCCTACCAGGTCACGTCCACCCGGTACACATCCTCCTGAACCCGTTTCTGTACCTTGGAATGTCTCAGTTCGAACGCGCGGATGGTGTAGGCCGCAGATCTGTTGGTGTCTTTCATCTGAACCTCCACGTCTCCGCATGTTTGGGTCCCTTCTTCCCAGTACTGAGCACAGGCTTCCTGGAGAGGGGAGACCGCTTTCAACATCTACACAAGCGTTCTGTTTGCCTCCTCAGTGTTCAGAGTGCCCCTTTCTGCCTTTGCCTTTGTCTCTCCCTCTCTCTCTTTTCTTCCCTCTGTTCTATTAAATCAAAATGACTAGTTGTGCTCTAAAATTGAAACCTACTCACAAAAACCTAAAATCTATTTGAGGTCTGTTAGACATCCGTTCACCACATACGTGGTGTCTCCTGGTGTAAATCAAGGGAACGGAGGAGTCACCGAGCTGGCCAGGACACCCCAGAAGGACCACAGAAGGGCTCTGCCATCCTAGGAAGGGGTCAGGTTGAAGAACAGATGGAATACAAAAGGGTTTCTTCCCTCTGCAAATGGTTCTCCACCGACTACAGCCCCACCGTTGCTGACAACACTCCCATTCCATTTTCTGGCCCTTGCAACTTAGATGAAAGAAAAGACTGCTGGAATTCCATGTTGGAAATCTGAATGAACATTTCTTTTTCAAAAAAAATACATAAAAATAAAAAAGCTACTTTCTGTGGACAGGGGTAGGAAACCAGGGAAAAGAGGGAGAGAAAAAGCATGCAATATATTTACACGCTTCTGAGGATATTTATTAAATAGCTTTAACATGTGTCAGATAACGTGTTAGGTGCTAAAACTAAGATGTGCCGCCAGGAAGATGCTGCTAAGTCAGTGCTAAGGGGAGCACCCAGCACAGGTAACAGGCACTGGGGGGAGGTCGAAGTAAGCCTTAAGCTCACCACCAACTGCAGAATTTTAGGACCATAAATGTTCCACGGGTTTAAAGAAGACAAGATTTAGATGCATATTTCAGGAGTTTTATCCTTCTAGGAGAATGGGATCAACATGGGAAGAGAACTTGAGATATGTGGAATGTCAGAAAATTGAGACTCAGTGATAAAAACAGAAATGGTGTGTTAAAGATTCAGCCAGTAAACCTCCTTAACCAGAGTGGAAAGTCTGCAAAACATAGAAACGTAAGGAAAATGGAAAGACATTTGAGGGCCTGATTGTTCAGGGTCTTGAATATCAGACTGAGGAGTTTGGTTTTCATCTTGGAAGAAAAAGAAGGAGAACGCGGCTGTGTCTGTTGTGTTTAGCAGAGGTGGTCCTCGGGTGCTGCCAGTCATCTGTGAGCAGTGGGTGCAGCTGAGGAGGGACAAACAGGAGAGAAGGTTGGATCCGGATGCAAAACTTCAGAGGCCAGTGCTCGGATGCTTGGATGGAAAATGGGAATTTCCAATGGAATTGTGCGACAAAGAGTTCAAAAGGAGACAGGTGTAGCCATCAAGCAAGTAATCCAAGAATGAAGAAATCACATTTTAGGATGGAAAAATTTTTAAAAAGAGATTCTTAAAAGTACCAACCTGGTCTCCACTCCTTAGCTCTGTCAGCATAACAATCACCTTGACTTTTCTTTGGACTACCATCTGCCAGAAGTCACCAATGGTCTCCTTCAGTGGTCCCTGAGTAGCAATCATCACTTCCGGTTTCCAGTAACTCTTAGAAAAGTGAAATAAAATAGGTGAGACTTGGTTACTCCTGCTGACGAGAGAACAGTGCAGCATTAAAATAACCATCTGGAAATGTAGTCACTTAATTTGATATCAATGCTGTTACATAAAAATATTAAGATTCTTAGGTCCACGCGATAATGTGACATCTATATGTGAGGTGCTTTGTTAGCTAATTACAATACTGGGCTAAGAATGTGGAATCAGCGTTGGAAGATATTAGTTTAGAAGATGAACCAAATTTTCCTTCCCAAGTACCATTTTTTCTCTAAAAAAGGTTAATGTGATTGTAAAAAAAATAGCAAGAGCATTTCAAATTATCTTTGTGTCTCTAATTTGTGTCTATATATTCTCATGAGAGCACATCATTAAACTCGTATTCTATGAATGTGTGTTTTAGGAAAATTGGGGAAAGAAAGAAATCCAGCTGAGCCTATGTGCAAAAAGTATTTACCGAATAACTGAAATTCCTTGTTTGAATTCTCAGTGCATTTTAAGAAAAGGTATATAACAGACCCACCTCATAATTCAAATAACCTGAATGAAAAATGCTTAACTCTACAAATATACAAATTTGGATTTACTTACAGTTTGGGTTATCTGGGTAAATACAAGCATTTTCAAACATTAGTTTCTGCTCAAATTTAATATTTTCTAAATTATAGTCATATTTGTCATAAATTGTAAGCAATAGCATTGTTTTATTTCATATCAACTCATTAAGCTTTAACATCTAAGTATTTCAGTAAGTTAAAATACAATATGAAAATTGAGACTTTTGTGTCCATCAATACCTAGCTGTGGTCAAGCTCACCATTCTTTGATAAAAATCATTTCATGCAGGGCCATGATAACACAGGCATATTGTTTAAAGCATTAGATCTCGGATTTTGGAAATGTGCGGACCTACCATGACAAAAGACGCATTGATGTATTTGCTTGTTTCCTCCAAGTCACTGTCATCGTCCGAAGACGCATCTGAATCGTGCTCACTCTCTTTGCTCACTTCCAGCTCGTGTCGAAGTGGCACCCTGTTAAAGTCATCTACGCAAAGCAAACTAGGAGTCAGTCTTTCTTTAAAAGACCAGATCTCTGCTTGATTGTCAAATGGAAATCAGAAAGTAATTTAGAAGCAATAGATTGCATTCTGTAAATATATTGATCTACATGGAATGAGATCCTCTTCAATTTTTATTGATTAACAAATTACTTTTTAAAAGTCTAATAAAAAGGAGGTCCCAAGAGAGTTCCAGGAAAAAAAACATAGAACATAACTCTATGTTAAGCAAATAGGAGTCATAAAGTTTCGTGTAACTATTCAATCTTCAATGCATATACTTTATTTTCCATGGAATTTCATCATTCTGCCAGATATAAGTTTAAAAATAGATATATAAGTTAAGAAAATACATACCTTAGGTAAAAACCTAATTTTCCAATGATATCCTATTAACATTAAATTAACAATCTTAATTAAATGGGTATCTCAGATAAATTATTACTTAATCAAGAAAATGATTCCATCCATTATTTCTCAGTATTTCTCAGTTTCTTTCATTTATAATGGCCTAGCCGAATGACCTGATTAGCTATAGCACCACCATTTCTATATTCTAGGCTATATTCATAAGGACATCTTCAGAAATTAAGTAGGTCAACCATGCATGATCCGATTTATTTGGTTGTCTGGTTTATTGGCTTGGGTTATGTTTCCTCCATGCTAATTTTAGTAAATGCAGCTGAATAAAATTCTACTTGCACCAGATGTGGTCCTAGCAATATACTCATAAAGCAGAATTCAAGTCTTGAGAATGATGCATAGTTTGATTTGTTAAATTTGATGACTGACAGTTTACAGTACACTTTCCACCTACTTTTAGCCTCCCTGATATCAGAAAGGGATAAAGAGGGAAGAGCAAGGGAACAAAAAAGTGCAGTTTTGCTATTTGGCAGTGACTCTGGAGTAAATAACTGAAATAAACTGAAGATGAGAGAGAACTGGTAAGAGGACTTGGCCTTTTTTTCCTCCCAGCTTCAGAAGTGACGTCTTTCTGACAACCCAGTTCTGAACGAATTGGTAGAAGAAAAACACTGAACAGAACCACTTTTCCAAAGTCTGTTGTAAATGTTTGGAGTCCAAAGTATTTGCTACAACTGAAATTTAAACAGCCTACAACTATCCTCTACTGTCAAACAAATGTCAAAAACTTGCTTCAAGATCATCTGTGTGTGTGTCTCACATTAAACAAATCCAAAAGTGAGCTTAACTTTATCTGGTACAAAAAATAAAATCAAATAAACAGCATACATGGAATGATGTGAGAATTCCTGTTTTTACTCTTATTTTCTTCTTGTTTGCCAATGTGCTGTGTCCTCCAGCTCCTGTACGAAGGAAGTCTCTGAGGGAAAGGAAAAGCATGGAAAACTCCTTTAAAAACAGAAGTATTGGCTTAGTTTATTATTGTAGCATAAGACACTCAAAAAATAACTTCATCAAGTTTTGTGAAATTTGCATACCTTCTCCAAGATCACAATTTTTACGTTTGCCTCGAAATTTTTCCTTTTAATTGCTCAGGTATTTAGTACTTTGATGCGGTTGGTTTGAACTAAAAATATGCAATTATATAACAGAATAAGCTCCCTGGCTAATAGGTGCCAGATAGCCAAATAGTATGGTTTGTTCTTGTGTAAGTGGAAAGCACTGGACAGATGGTGATTATTATCCGCATTGCAAGAGCAATGGTGAATTATTTTAAATAGCTCCCAAGTAAGTTCTCCAGGTAAAGCATTTGCAGAAGTCTAGGCTCATGCTTGGAATAATCAGCACGTCATCTCGTGAAGCCTTCCTGGCTGCTCTTCCAGGAGCTAATCAGTCGGCCAGACCTGCCATGTTTCTCGGTAAAGCTCTCCAGTCTTCCTACCTCTCCTCTCTCCCTACGTAGTCTAGTCCACTCTGATTCCTCCCTTGAAAACATCATTAAGTGGCCTCTTGATCTTCAGTCTCACTTGCTCTGATCCTTCTAACGCACAAAACAGAGACTGCCCTTCTCAGGCTTCTGGCAGCTTCCTTGGGAAGATTCCAACATCTGTGCAACACAGAAAGCCTTTCAGGTCATGCCCTTGACTGCCTCTCCAGCCTCACCTCCTGCTGGGCCCCTCTGCACTGCAGCCGAATCAACTTCCTCAATCCTTGGAAGGAGCCAAGCTGTCCTTTGATTCTCGGCAAACTCATACGGGTGTTTCCTGCCTGGACCACCATGACCCCTCTTGTCACTCTGCTGACTTCCTCACCCTTTAGATATCAGTTTAAATGTCAGTTTCTTCTGGAAGATCTCCTGCCTGCAGCCTTCTCTTCCCAATAAATAGCTTCAATAAATATTTGTCAAGTGGATGAATAACCCAAGTAGAGGGAGTCGTCCTGCACAGTTTGGTAAGATTACACATGCATATTTGTGTGCATATATGTGTGTGTGTATGTATTGTGTACATAGTTTTAAAATATGACACCTTGTTTTGAATCAACGCTCCAGTGTCTTCATTTCTTAGCTCCCCAGTCATCCACATTCTCCACTCTACCTTCGTAAGTTGCATTCCAAACATTGCATCACCTTAAAACCTATGATTTCTGCCATCCCTACCCTTCCTATCCTAGTGCCTCCAATCCAGCCCCCTGCAGTCCTGTCGCAGCCCTTGGTACATTGTCTTTGCTGCTTCCTCCACATGCCCCGTGTCCTTCTGTGTCCACACTACGTCACTCACTTGCAAACACCCTCAGTTCCTTTGCTTCCCAACTTTCAATTGGTCACTTTAAAAAAAATCCTAGATGGCTTTGACCCAACTATACACCACCCCTAACTCCAGTGTCATTGCAGGGATCAGAAACACAAAACGAAACAAAACAACCGAATGACTCTCCGTAAATTCATGACCATAAATTTCAAATGATCCCACCGTCATGTGTGGCAGCCCTACCGCCGTTGCTGGGAGATGGCTTTCCCACTTTGCTGTGACGACTTCGCATGCGTCTCTCTCTCAAGCACAAGCTCCTGTTTTCCCTACTCGCTTCCGCACCACTGAGCTCTCTACCTGTGACCAGGCGCCACAGCAAGGCCAGGCCAGGCCACCAGACACGAGCCGCCTCAACTTCCGTCACTAATCTGCCGATCAGACTGCATCTCCAGCTCACTTCCTGCCTCCCTTTCTGCTCAGATGGACTCATTTCCCTGTTTCTTTCAGAGTTGTGGTCACTCCCTGTGTTCTGCAGGACACTTACTCCCCACGCCCACCTCCAAATCACTTGGGCTCTTGTATATAGGATTATACACAGCCCAGAGCACAGACTCAATCATATTTGCTCAGTGAAAGAATTTACCCTTTCCTTTAGTGATTTTACATATGAATGTTTAAATTAAACGTATAAATGTTTCAAACAGTGTATGCGTATAGGGTTAATGTATTAAACGGGGTTGAATTACCAGCTAAAAGAGTGAGGACAATCAGACAGCCCCCTAGGGAAGGCCACGCTGGTGGCCGGCCAGCTCTTGCCCCCCAGCTCAGTCTTCTGGTGGGTGGTGTCACCTGGTGGTTATCTCGTGCCCACCTCCACACCCCCCACCCGCCCCACTCTGATTCCGAACATTAAGCGATTCTGCGTCTGATTAAAAGCACATTCCTGCTCTTGTGAAACTCTCCGAATTGACCAGCTTTGTAGTTTAGAGAAAGGTTCAATAAACTGAAAATCGTAGGGGAAAGAGGAAAGCTACAAAACATTTTTTTGACAACAGAACAGTTTGGAGAGAGCCATGCCAACTCTCTGAAATCATAGGTTAGTTCTCAGAGTAATTGCCAAACAAACAGGTTAGGACACGTGTATTTATCCTTTAGTTTCTGTCTACCGGCTCCAGCCAGCTCGCCCTCCCAAGCAGTCATAAACCCCTCTAATTATTTCCTTTACAAACCAGAACCAGATGTAGTTCTTAAAGGTGAGATGCTGCATTGCCTTCGGCAGGCCAGCTCTGTGGCCACATACTATTATTCTGACACTTTGTTTTACACCAGCTTAATGAGGGATGATTAAAATGCTGGCTGTAAAGTCGGATTTCGAGGTTGAAACAAATCGTAATAGCTGTGTGCTTTCAGGCATTTTCTCTTAAACTTTCTGTGTCTCAGTTTCCTCATCTGTGCTCTGCATTACGGGAGGTTCCCATCTGGGACCTATGTCACCAGCACTGGAAAACAGAGGTACAAGCTGTCATTAATGGTGTTTTATCACGGTTACTACCTGGAATTCAGCCTCCAGCGGAGACGGCTCGCTGGGCGGATCTCTTTTCTTCATGTTACACAAATACGAATGCAGCTCAGACAAGTTCACTTCCGTTTCCCCAAACTGATTGTATTCCACCAGCGCCTGATGGATCAAGATGTACTGTGCCTGCAGTTTCAGGGAAGAATACAGATGATTAATTGATAACTTACCATCCTATGACTCATATTTAAATAAACTATACATTCCCATAATTTTGCTCGTATTATGACAATGGGTGGAAAAGAAAACTGGTGTCTGTGACATTTAAATACTGTGGAAGTTGGCTGTCACAGGTTTCTGGGATATGTGCAAGTTCCATCTCAGACGATTTTTCCAGGAAAAAAAATTGCTTGGTAGATGGCCAGGCATCTGCCGTGCAGCACGCAGCTTACGTCTTATCGCGAACAGTTAGACGCCGTGTCACTTCCCTCTGTAACTAGCATTGGGTCAGGAAGTTAAATCACTAACATGTAAAACTATAATAAACTGCGTGCTATATCTGAGAGGAAGAAAAGCAAGTTGTTGCTCCACAGAACATTTTTTCAAAGAGTTTTCTGGAACCTTTCGAACAGAGAAAGTTATTCTAAAAAAGCACAATACGCCAAGCCCAGATTTAACAACTCCTAACCTCTTATCATATTTGAATCCACTATTTTCAAATAAATGACGTATTTCTGATGAGTTCCCAGACCCTTTAACTACCACCGCTGGTCCCCCGGGTTTGGCCGCATGCTTCCCCTCTATTTTATTTTTCCATGGGAAATCATTTCTGGTGGGCAGCCTGCTCTCATGCTTCTACACCAGTATCTTTGCATCTGTAAGCATTGTACGTGTCTGTGTCCTTAATAGTCACACACATTGTGTTGCATACATTTCGCTCTGTGGCCACGTTCACTTACTGTTTCCATCTGAGCACCCACCCACACGATCTCGCGTCCCCTGCAGCACAGCGCGCGTTGTGCAGAGCCCACATGTCCACCTTCTGTTTGTCCGTTCCTATACTGACACATATTTAAGGCTTTCCATTTGCTGTTGTCCTAACAGTGCTGATTGCCACGAACACGCCTGCGTGTTGCTGGTTGTGCGTGTTTGCTGACGCTTCTCTTGGGTACGAGCCCACGTGTGGGATTGCCGGGTCAAGTGCAGGCATTTTCGATAAAAACCATCCCTTACTGACCACGTGCACTGTTCCAGGGGCCTCTCTAAGTGCTTTACTTCGATTACCTTTTGCGTCATAACTCTGTTAGGTAAATACTGTCATTATCTCCATTTTACAGATGACTTAACTGAGGCACAGGAACATTAAAAACTGGTAAATGGGTGCTGAGTATTAAGAATAAAAAGCACAATTTGAAACTTCTAGCTCTAGCTCCCCAATCCAGGCTCTTAGCCACTGCACTCTAGTCTCCTGTCCCGCTAGCTTCAATTTTATGAGATGCTGCCAAATCGGGTTTTGGCATTGCCTTTTCCCAGTCTGATATGTGTAAATAGTATTTCATTATTTTTTAAAGTATACTTTACAGTCATCTTTCTTCCACAATTCTTGTGGCCACTAGTGCAAAATGCTTCTAATGGGATTGGTGCTTACCAAATGATTTATTAGTTTTCAGGAAATTGAAACTATTTTCAATGACAGGTTGAGAAGAATCTGGATTTCCTTTAAGATCACTTCTCCCGCCACGAAAAGATTTACATCAGAAGGCAAAGGTGAGGCCAGTGGCCGCGGGCGAGCACATACCTCCACCTGAACCATCAGGCACCTCTGGCGCCTTAGCTTCACCACGTAGCCGTAGACATCCACCTTGTTCTCTGCCTCCAGGCCTTCCAGCATGGCGTCAATCCCGATGTAGGTGCCCGTGCGTCCCACACCAGCACTGACAAAGCAAAGGAAATGGTTGAAGGCGTGAGTGTGGCAGGAAAAGGAATGGAAAAGCCAACCGGGGTGACGCAGAGAAAACAATGTAGGTTCCTCCTCCGAGACTGCTTCTCAGGATCGCAGTTGCAGAAGTGGGGCAACGGCCCTCCCAGCCCACGGGGCGCGGATCCGAGCAGCCCGGCGCCGCGGGAGCAGGCCTCCCTTTACCTGCAGTGCACCACGATGGGGCCGCTGAAGAAGTTGCTGAAGGCGTTCACTCTCCTGCGCAGCTTCAGGAGCAGGTGAGGGTCTTCCGGGACCCCGTGGTCCGGCCAGCTGGTGAACTGAATGTGGGTCACTGCTCTTCCGGTTGCTTTTTCTTTTTTCTAGTCAGGAGATAATATTTCTTTTAGACGATTTGCTTTTCTCAAGGCAAACTATGGGACAAAAATAGGCGGAAGGGAAGGCCAGTACAGAACACTCCTCATGCAAGTTCTTTTCATCCATGATCACATTTTCGTTTCCAACAAATAACTAGGAACTGAGCCATCGTGCAGGACTGGCAGGCACCGACCAGTAAGCAGTTACTTACCAGGGAGGTAAGTGAGGTGTGGCAAGGGTAGCCGAAACTGCCAGGAGCTTTCATGCCGCCAAACCAAAACAAGCAAAGAAATTTAAAACACACACACACACACACACACACACACACACACACACGCACAAACTGGGGGTTGGTGGGAGGAGGGGGTATTAAAAGATATAAACTAAAAGCCATTCTCACAGTTGTTTGAAATACTTCTGCTTGGTAGGCAAACAGGACTACTGTCATGGAAGAAAGTCTGATTAATTATTTGATGAATGTTATATTCTCCTATTAGGAAGGTCCACTTAGGCTGTAGAGAGAGAACTGAGGACAGGCAGCCCCAAATAACAGCTCAAATTTGCCCCAGTTTCAAGGTAACCACTAGCAGGGGCATCACTCATAGTTCTCTGACCAGGAATCAAGAAGAACCACCTCCACTGAAATATCAGGAGGAGCAACAGAGCGTGGGTGGTTGCAATTGTCCAGATAGGAAACGACTGAGTTAATCAGAGCAGTAACGTCAGGCGAACCAGTGCAACCAGACTGGCACGGGCCTCCGCTCAGGCCTGGCACGGGAGGCCTTCATGGCGCGGGGCGTCGTGCATTCAGTCACGGGCCCTGCTGGGACAGTCACAGCCCTCGGAGGGCACAGTCACTGGTGATGCCACCGGAGTCTTAGGAGGCCTGGGGAGAAACACGCACGTGCTGTTTCTCCTTGCAGAAGATGTATCTGGACCATATGGAAATGCAACTTAGATTACTGAAAATAACCTTCTATAAATGGAATTCAGAGAAAATTTCAGCCTTATCTATAATGACCTCCATTTCAACACCTTTATTAAGATATTTTTCACATGCCTTAAATTCATTCCCTGAAAGTACAGAAGTTTTTTTTTATATTTTATTATATATGTTACTATATTCACAGAGTTGTGAGGTCATCACCGCCAGCTGATCACAGGGCATCTTCGTGACCCTGAGAAGAAACCTACGCCACGGGCCGCCGCACTTGCCCCGCCCCACCCCCAGGCCCGAGCGGCCACTGCTCAACTTCCCTTCTCCGTAGGCCTGAACTTCCCACAGGAACAGCACCACACAATCCACGTGAAGGCCTCCGTTCTCACTACCGCCGAAGGCCTCACTGACAGGGCCCCTGAACTGAACATTCAACACTTTTTCTGCCCTACAGAGATAGAACTGTTTACTTTTACAGTAGTCTGTCTGCCATTTGTATAAATAGTCTTTCCATAAACCCACTGAGGCTAGACACCCTTTTTGTCAGTCATTCAGTAATTTATTCATTTATTCAACACATTTAATGGCCTCTTTTCTTTACTCTCCAAGGCTCACGGCGTCATCAGCTCCTGATGTGGCGCCATGTGAACACTGCTTTCACTAGTGACCTACCTTGACCCCGTTGGCTTGTGCTGTTGCTCTAACCCAGCTCTTCCTCCTGTATTTCACTACAAAGAATTTCCCAGACGTATGCTAATGTCTCACATCTAATATTCTGTAATTACATTTTTAGACCAACGTGTGAAAATTGAAGTTATGTCACAGAGCAAACTCACATGTGTAACAGTCAACTTCTGAATGATGTAATCTGGGCATCTTTTGTGCTCATTGACCTCCACCACCACATCTCCAAAAGCCCGGGTGCCCTCTTCCATCGACGGCCAGTACTCTGCACACTTGTTCTATATTTAAAAAAATAATCATCATTCAGTTAAGCGATTTTCTCTATTAAGCATTCTTTGTAAAACAAAACAAAGCAAACATGTATCATTTGAAATTCTCCAAACATTTGTATATTCTCCTCTAAATTGTGATGCTGAAAATGTATTCCATTTCCCACTAACTGCCCTGAAGGGTTTCCTTCACATTACCCAGCAGAAGGGTGATCTTCCCAGCTTAGCTGCAGACTAAACAAGGACTTGCTCAGTGGTCTGCAGAAATGATGTGGTGGCACGTGGGTCATTTCAGGCTGAGGGATGGGAGGCTCTCGTGCCTCCTTAAGTCACATTACACGAACTACCATCTATCTGCCCAAGGTCACGATTCACAAGTGCTTGTGAAATCAGCACACAGAAATGCACTGAACTAGGAAAGGAGGGTATAGCTCAGGGGTGAAGTGTGTGCTTAACACGCACAAGGTCCTGGGTTCAATCCCCAGTACCTCCATTAAATAAATAAACCTTACCACCCCCCTACAAAAAAGTTTTTTTTTAAGTAATAAAGTAAAAAAAAAAAATGTACTGAACTTAATACTGTAATGATAACATTTTATAATTATAGTAACACTGCAACAAAAAAGGAATCACTCGTAAATCCAGCTAAGCAGAAACATCTACATTTTACTTGTATATATGTATATATATACATATGTATTTTATTTTTCTACATGTTTGAAAAATTTAAATAAAATGTCATACTGATTAAAATAGAGAACTTTGTTTTGTCATCAAGCACATACACACAGGACTTTTCAAAACGCAACTCAGCACTGTCTTCTCCTAACCCCAGCCTCCACCTCGAGGCCCTAGGCCTTCCCTCAATGAATCTTCAAAGTCCTCACCTTGTTCCCTTCTTCACAGCGAGTGACCATGACAATAACTGTGGCTTTCTGTTCCCAGATCATCCTCCAGAAGTCATCAACGGTTTCATCCCTGGGACCTGGGAGGTGAGCAAGTAAACCCTGGTAAGACGTGTCCTCTTGAAAGTGCCATAGAACAATTTTTCAAAAAGAATATTGGACCTGCAGATAAATTACCTTGTGCAGCGATGTATTTCCTGGGTTCTTTGAAGCCCTATTCAAAACACACACAAAGACATGTCATTTACTGAGCCCTCAATTATTCATTCACATGTCAAACTGTGAAACAGAAGCAGCTGCTTTAGATCCACCATTTCTTGGTTGTGTATTTCCCTCCGCAGTTTCCAATTGTAAGGGGGATTTTTTTAAACTCACGATCAGGTATTTAACTGTGCCAAACATGTTAGTTAGCGTTTACAAACAGTATTCATAACCTTCATGTGTCTTTGTTATATGCCTTGAACAATCTTTAAAACTAGATGGGCGTTCTCCTCATCTGGGCTGGTGCAGCAAGTTAGAAGCGTAACGCAGGCATCCTAGATCCTTTAAATCCTTCTAATTACTTTACATAAACTGTGTGTAGTAGAGTGAATAATGTTGCCCCAAACTCATGGCCACTCGGAATCTCAAAATGTCACCTTAGTTGGAATTAGGGTCTCTGTGGAAGATGAGGTCATACTGGCTGAGGTTGGGCCTTATATTTAATGACTGGTGTCTTTGTAAGAGAAAGGAGACACAGTGACATAGAGACACGCAGGGAAGACGGCCATGTGTTGACGTGTTGATGGAGGCACAGACAGGGTGACGCAGCTACACTCCAGGGAACGCCAGGGATTGCCAGGGACCACTAGAAGCCAGGAAGATGCAAAGGATTTTTTTCTCCAGACCTTCCAGAGAGAGCATGGCCCTGCTAACACCCGATGTCTGACTTCTATCTTCCAGAACTGTGAGATAACACATTTTTGTTGTGTTAAGCCATTCAGTGTGTGGTGCTTTGTTATGGCCATTCTAGGAAATTAATACACCATGTAAATAAATAAATAAATAAATAGAATTTTACCATTTCATCTTCTCTACTGAAAGTTTATATATTCAAATAGATCCAAACAAGCAAACAAAACCCCAACTTCAATTGTTTTTTTGCTTTTCTGTTATTTTACTTTACGAAAAATTTAAGAATGACCTCATAAACCAGCATATATGGTAGCATGACCAATGCACTGTCAACTCTCTGACTGTCAAAAAAAAATTTGACAGTCATTTTTCTGGTGGGTCTGAGTGGAAATAAACACTCATTATTTGCGGGTGGAATGTAAATCGGTACAACCCCACTGGAGGACCGCTTGGAAACGTTTTTAAAATTACAGATGCATATTCTTCTTAGCTTGGGAATTCTTCCTTTGGGAGGTCACCCTACAGATACACTGAAACTCACTGTGGGATAACATGAGTCAAGATTAGTTATAATAAACCACTAACTGTTGGCAACAGTAGATGAGAAAACAAATTTAATGCCCATTACTATCAGAACTGATGGAATACGCCACAGTGCAGCCATGCCCAGAATTACTCCAAAAATATAAAAGAAAGATGTAGAAATGCTCTATGTCCAAAGTCAGCAAAGGCCAGCCTGTGGGCCGAATTCATGGCCTGATTTTGTAAACACAGGTCTTTTTGGAACACAGCCACATTCTGCCTTGTCTGTGGAAGTAGTTGCTCGGCTTGAGAGCTGAGTAGTTGTGACAGAAATGGCATGTCCTGCAAAACCCAAAATATTTGCCAACTGGCCCCTTACAGGAAAAGCTCGCCTTTCCCTTCTTTTTAGTGATATTTCATTTATCCAGCACATATTTTAGGCAAATGCAGCATTGTACAGAGCAGTGTGGGTATTATGTTAACACCTATGGATAAAGAAAGGAAGAACAAATGTTGGAGTTCTCTTGTTTATGTAGAAACTCCCCCAGGATGAATGAGAAACTACACAGAGGCCACCTTTCCAGGTGGGTGGAGGCCCCGGGTAAATGGTGGATTGCGTGGGATGAAGATTTTTTTCAAGCTGTCTGTGTTTTTATACTGTTTACATTTTTTAAAATTTGTGTGATGCATCACTTAACAATTGTATAACAAATTACACATTTATGTATTTTGGATAAGTTAGCCATGCGGCACAATGTCATCAGATCTTTACTAACTGAACAAGGCAAAGTAATGAATTAACCAGAGCCGCCCAGTCCCCGACTCCACGGCAAGGGTCAGAGGTGGGGCTCTTATGAAAAATACTCAAGTAGATCATTTGGTCTAATACCCAGCACATAACAGGCACCAGAGTGTTTTAACTCTTAGTGTCACTTTGTCTGCAGAGAAAAACCCTACACTACCTAGTGCCAGTAGCAAATAGGAACTATTTTTGCAAATATGAGTGACCGTGTTGTTTGTACCAATGACACCTGTGGGCTTGCTTCACATTATTTCTAACAGTACTTCTAATACTCCGCCATGACAGAGAAGGGACCAGACGGAGTGCATGGATACGAGAAAAACGAAGGTGATGGACGACAGAGTGACCGAGATGGGGTGGGACCTGGCGGGTGTGCACTTCCACTCACATCGATGTAGCTGGCATTTATGTAGTTTGACCCTGCATCTCCGTTTACATCAGAGAGTTCAACACGGTTATAATCATCTGTTCCAAGAAAAGAAATACAAATGAGTGGAATCATGACGAATCAAGTAGACTCAACATGTGGAAATTCAGTTCTCAACGAGCACTTACAAGGAAGGATGTCAACATAGCGGTTTTTATTCTGGTTAAAGGGTTTCCGAGCATCCTTGATAGAAAACTTGCTGAATACCCGTGGAATGCTCTGAAAGACACGAAGATCCTTCGGGTCACAACCGATTCAAAAAAACCAGTTCCCCCTGCCACTTCTCGTTTGGAGCAAATGAGACATCCTTGAACCTGTTTCCCTTTATACCCATGAACAAATTGCATGTGGTAACTGACACTATGCTATTAGGAATTATGAAAAAAAAACACCACTCTTCAAAAAAATGAATGACGGACTACTCTGCGAATAAATCCCATGAGTGAGAGCAAATTTAGCATTAACTGCTCTGCTGCTTTAAAATTTGTTGAATCATAATGTTGTACTGAGAGTACAAGTACAAAAATCAGCCAAATTGGTTCCGTGAGACAACTTCGTAACTAGTAATAACACAACAAAGCATTATTTGGAAAATATTGACTAGTTTGATGACCAGGAGTCTTTCTTCTGGCCCTAAATATGTCATCTCTGCATCCATCAGTGGCAGGATTATGTGGGCTAAGTTACCAAGGCAGAGGGGTGTGCAGTGCATGCAAGGAGGAGCCATGCTGATCACCGAGTCAGCTTTCTCGTCGTACCTCGGGAAGGGCACGCACCTGAAATTCAGCCAGGAAGAGCCTGCCTTCATCCGCGATCTTTCTCTTGTACGTTTCCAGCAAGACAGTCTGCGTGGATGGGCTCCACACTCATCAGCTGTTTCTCATCATCTTTAAACACATCAGACATTCATGACTATCGTTACGTCTCTCTCTCCAGCGCCCACACAAATTTCACTAAATTGACATCTTGGAGTCAGTCTTTAGCATCTCTCCTTCTCACACACATTCCACCAGGAAGATCTCACAAATAAAGATGCACGCATAAACCCAGGACTCCTAAATCTCAGGCTCCAGCCCTCTTCTGGGCTTTATATTAATCTTTCCAACTTACGCTCAGATTTTTCACACAGTTATTCCATGGGTACCTCAAAGCCAAGATGCTCAGTCATTTATTTCCCCTTTTTTCTAGCATTTTAAGTCTCAGCTAACAGGACCACCATTAACCAAGTAACTTAAGACAAAAACTTCCACGTGGTCCACGACTTCTCCCTCTGTTCTGCATCCAACAGGTCACCCAGCACTTTCCGCCCCTGCTGCCTGTGGTCACACTCCGGACTCCCTTGTGACAACATCTTCCTGACTCCTCTGCCTCCCTTCAGGCCTTCCCCGCCCTGATTTCCCTTTTCAACTGCCACAAATTCATCTTCTGAAATGCAAATATGAGCATGCAACTCTACTTGTTGGGGAAAAAAAAAAACTACCACTATTGTTTGTTCTCTGTTGCCTGAAGGCTAAAGTGTAAGTGTTTCCTGCGTGAGCCCTTTCATGGCCTCCCCGGCGCATCCCAGCCGCACCGTTTCCCACACTCGTGCTTTACATCTTAGGCAGGAACAGTTTCCAAGGGCATCGCAGTGTCAGGTCCCCGTGTCTCTGCACATGCCGTTCTCCCCACCCAGAATGTCCTTTCTCGCTTTCTCTCTAGGAGCAGATTCCAGACCAAATATCACCACTGGAAGGATGTCTACATTTTTTGTTTGATTGCATGCGTTTACGGCAATTACCATCCTTATTTATCTATATGGTTATGATTATTTTTTCTTTTTATTCTATCTGTTTTTAACTTATTGTGAAATATCGTGAACAAATAAATAAGAGAAGATGATTAATATTCTGACACCCAGGACTCCTCTTAGCGTGGTCATCTCTTCATACTAGATTGTGCACAGACCGTGTTAATTGTTGTGCCCCTAGAGCGTGAAGCTCAGTACGTGCTACGCTTGTGAAGTAAGTTACTACAGAATAAAAATAATGCTAACGTCGACAGCTATCACCGTGCTTGGGCCCTGACAAACAGTTTCAGAAGAAAAAGAGAATATAAGCCGCTACACGCGTAACAAGTGTTTCTCCCACTATCCCAGGTGCGTCTGGCAGTATTTCTTTCAAGATTCACGTCAAATTCCCCTCTTTGGTTTGATACAGAAATAAGACGTCCATGCAGTTTGCAGGTTTGTCTTACTGTCCACAGAAATGTTCTATCCAACCCCAACTATCAAACCGGCCGTGCACGTTTCTTCTTGGGGCGGCCGGGGGTCTCGGACCTGCATTCCTTCTGAACTCTGGGCCACAGCTGGGGTTTTATGGGGTCCAAGTAAGTTCTAGCCATTCCAAGGGGCGATCTCTGCCAACTTGGAGGTCCAGGCTCCTTTGAAGCTCTCGGGGCAGCCTTGAGCCCTGGCAGGGGCCCTCCACCTCCCAGTCTCAGGTGCTTCTCGCTCGAGCTCTTCATCCTTCCCTCGGCCTGTGGAGACTAACCCTCAGGGTGCTTCAGCCCCTTCGTTAACTTATTCATGGATGTGCGTGAAATCCCATACGCTCCCCTGCGCGCTGGGGGTAAAGCCGTGACTGGGAAAGGAAACCCTCCCTGCCCTTACAGAGCTTCACATCCCCATTAGGGCCGGAGGGTTAATGCACAAATGCAATATGCCACCCGGTGTCAGGAAGCAGTGGGTCCTGCAATGGAAAACGAAGCCCCTCGGGGCACTTCGAGGAACCCACCCCCGAGCTTCTCCTCACAGACTAGGAGGGAAACCCTTCGAAGGCAAGTTAAACCCAGGAGCAGGAGTTCTGAAAACTGTCCTGTCTTGAGTATGAGAAAGCAACTCATTCTCTTTACCGTACACATAGTTTCAATTTCTTTAACTCCAACCCATTTTACTGGATTAAAAATCACATTTTAAAAAAGAAATGAATGAAGAACAGTAAAAGTTTAGGAGAAAATAGGAAAAATGGAATGTGTTTTCATTTCCTAAGTCAAATTGCAGTTTTTCGGTCCATAAAGGCGCCCTGAGTGGGAACACGCGAGCACACGGCCTGCGAGACTGCGCCTGCCCCTCCCTGCACCACGCCCGCGCTTGTCTGATGTCTCAGAAGACCCAGATCCCTGCCTTCCCACACGCAGTTTTCTATTGTCGGTCTTTCTCTGGAACTGTATACACTGGACAACTGTGGCATCTACCAAATGTCATATTATCCACATGGCGTCTATCAAATTCTGTCTCTTCAGCTCGACTCTAAACCTTTAAGAGCAGAGGCTGCGACCTGTCACTGCTGTACTTTGAGGACAGGCACCACATTTGGTGTTCACTGGGCAAGTCCTAGATTCTTGCTGGCTGAATAAATACATAAATGAATTTAACTTTTGACACCATATCCACAGAGAAAGTCCAGATTAGATATTTTTTAATGTTGAATTATTTAAAATGAGTGGATTCAAATGAGAAGGGAGATTCACCAGCAAAAAGTACATGCATACTTACCCCTTTCAACAAGTTCCTGCTGTTCATCTAAATTGCTGTGAAAATAAGAAATATAAGTTTCCTTATTCATAAGAAGCATAGAATTCTGTTGGCAATCAATTTATATTAAATGAATATCTTCAAGGAAGGAGGGAGGGTAAGAAGGAAAGAGGGGAGAGCAGGAGGGGGAGGGGGGAGGAACACTGGGGCCTCGAGGGGGAAGAAAAAGTGAGGGAGGAAGAAACCAGGGTGGTCAGCCATACTTGGATAGGTGGCTATGTTGTTTTATTTGAAACCTCTTGGTTTTCATAAAATGTAGTTGTTCCTGGCCAAATGAATGCATATACGTCCCTATCTCTCTCTCCTGTCTTTTGCCTTTGTCATTTCTAGATCCTTCTTTTTTTTTTTACTTCTGACTCAATTTCTTTTCATCAGTTATTATTAAAGGAAATCCATACCATTATTAGTGAACATAGAAAATATTAATATTTCATATAAACCAATAAGACCATATAAAAGTCTTTGATCAAAAGGTCAGTAATGATCTAGACTTCATGCTGTCATCTCTGAATTCAGATTTTTCACTTAATTGGTTCCAAACCTGCCTCATAAATGGGGCTTTCATCATTATTACTATGATTATTATTTTTTTATTTTGAATTCAGCTCTTACCTGGATCTTTTCTTATGCAGAGCATAGATTTTATAGAGAACAATGAGCAGGG
This sequence comes from Camelus ferus, assembly GCF_009834535.1. NCBI lineage: Eukaryota > Metazoa > Chordata > Mammalia > Artiodactyla > Camelidae > Camelus > Camelus ferus. Next base: position 10,758,493 of record NC_045718.1, on the reverse strand, counting down.
CTATGGATGTCACAATAATCAGAAACACCAGAAATATAATCAGAGCCTTAGAATTATCTAGAAATGAAAACACATGAAGGGAACTTATTACATCGAATATTTTGCTGGATTTTTTGAAAAATCACCTTTAAAGCACTTACATTTTAACATTTTCATTTCTTTTGAGGTTTTCAAAAAATACAGTTTTTAGAATGAAACCAAACACAATACATTCCTGATTTTGTAAACTTTGTCTATATTGTTCAGAACCAATAAAAACACTTCATATTTTAAGAGTGTAATTAGAGTAGAGGAAAGCAAATCTCTTCCCTTCTGCTGAATAATGTCCTTTTATGAGATACCATCATTTAGATCTAATTCTCTTTCTTTCAGTCACTCCATTTGGAAGGAATCCAAAAGGAAATCTAGTTGTAATTCTCAGAGAGAAACTCCCACAGTTTAATTTTAGATGCAGAAGTAGGCAGCCTCTTAAAGGGATCAGAAAGTTCTCTGCCCCACGGAGACAAATCTGCTCGTTGAGGGATAAAATCAATTAACCAAAGGACAAAAATTTTTCATCCTGTAGTTGAGATTAGACTCAGCCCGGCGTGAATTTTCACTAAGGTGTAATGTGAAGTCACGCCCTCTCTGAGAGGAAGGGCAGAGAGAAGAGAGTGTACTGGAGATCTCCCTTGCCCTGAATTAGTGTGTCATTCTGTTCATCTACAGTGAGAGTGCAGTCAAATAACACGAACACATTAAGGCCTCCATTCTGGAGCCAGACAGCTTGGGTTTGAAATCTGTCTCCATCACTTCCTAGTTAGGACCTCGGCCAGAATCCTTATTATCTTTGTGTGTCCATCCCTAATTCCTAAAATGATGCTAAACAAGTTTGATTCATGGTAAACATTCAGCATCGTCCCTGGGACGTGGTCAGTACTAATTATTCAGTGTGCACACAAAATGTTTTGAGTCTTAGTGGGTGTCAAACACTGATTTCGGTGTTTAAGATACTCAGAGAATGAAGTAAAGACAGAGATTCTGGTCCTCACAGGGCTTTCCTTCTGGGAGGATAGACAGTTAACAGTATACACAATGAATAAGCAGATAGTACCGTAGGTTAGAAGGTGATAGACTGAGAGGTGAGGGAGTTAGCGAGGCAGGCAGTCTGGGGGCTGCATATAACAGGCAGAAGTGTAGTTAGAAAGAGCCTGAAGCCAGGAGCAACAGTGCATGTCCAAGGGGCAGCTGCTCGGGCGTGAAGAGGGAGGAGGCCGTGTGGAAAGCACGTGAGGGGCTTCCAAGCTGGGGAAGCTCCCGCACCCACACATGTGGTCTCACTCTTGCATCTCCTGGGAGAAGGTCAGAGAGTAAGAAGTCCCTGGACTGCCACACGCCCTGCTACCAGGATTCCCACAGCCAGACCACCTCCTGGGCTGTTTCCCGCTCTGCGTCTCTCTGAGTGAAGTGATGCCAGGCCTGGTCTATTAAGATGTCAGCGTGAAAACTCCAGCTGAGTGTATGACCCCAGCATAGACGCTGCTGCTATAAATTATTGACATAATCAGAAAAACCCAATGCAGCTGTGTTTATTGTAAGGGCTTATAACAGACAGTACATAGGAGGTAGAGGGTACAGCTCAGTGGTAGAGCGCATGCTTGGCGTGCACAAGGTCCTGGATTTAATCCCCAGTACCTGCATTGGGGGTGGTGGGGGAAAAAGAAAGTACATAGAAATAAAAATCAAAGAGAGCTGACTGAATTTGGCTGGCATTTCACACCAGGAGCTTTTATTTTATAAATCTGAGCAGAAAGAACTAAAACTTCGTATAGGACTCGGAAAATAAGCTATTTTTATATCTCTCCTCTTTCAAAAGACTTGGGGAAATAAAGCATCAGTGATTGTGCACATGAGGGTAAGAGGCAAAGACAGAGAAGTGGCAAGAACATTAGAAACAGGCAATATTGCACTTGGAGCTTTACATTTAATTTTTTTATAAAGCTAACAAGCAGCGGGCTAAGTCTCCTTCCTCCACGGCCCAGATCAAACATTAATAATTCTGGATAGAGCTGCAGATATTATTATTTATTCAGAAGGAGGAAACTGTAAGAAGAAATGGTGAAAAGTGGTCATCCTGGAGGGGGAGTGGTAACACACAGCTGTTATTGTCACTATTATAGTGACATTTTAATGTAAGTGAGTTTTTTTCTCTATGCATCTTTATTTTGATTAAAGTATGTTTAAATATTAATGACAAAAAAGTAAATAGCCACACTGTCATTAGGGAACGCTTAACCTGGCTGCAGTTGGGTGAGCCACAGGTTTGCAGGCAACGCCTGCTTCTGCCGTGCATACGTGGAAGGACAGGGGAAGATAAGGGAACCGTCTCTAAAATGGTGCGCAGGACGAACGTGCTCGTTACTGACATGAAGAGGCGCCGTATGCATCATAGTCTACGCAGACAACTCCTTTATGCATTATTTTATGAAATCAGCAATCTTTTAATAATTGAATCTTCTAATTTGAATTTAAGGAATTATATTTTAATATGTTCTCCTGCACATGTGTTTGTTCAGACAACTTGAAAATATAGTTTCTATGGAAAATGCATAGTTTAAACATTTAATAATTAAACATGCATATGAATGTAAAATAATAAAGCTTTGAAAAATGCTAATATGTATTTAATATAAATATAATATAATAGCCAAGCAATGACTTACAAGATGTCGTATGCGAAACACTTTCTGAATTACCACGATGTTCCCCGTTGTGATAATAGACCTGAATTTCAGTAATAAAAGAGAAAATTGTTTTCTTAACATGAATTTATAAGTCAATATAACACATACATATTTTGCATACATTGCTGTTTAATTTCATAAAAAATATACTGGTTAGCTTTCATTTAAAGTTGAAGCTTCAAGATTATGTCAATATTTTACTAGCAAGATTCTTTTAAAGAAGGTATTTAACAATGGAAAAGATATAAAGACATCATAGCCCATTTACCAATAATATCTATTAAAAATAATTTACCAATAATTACCTATGAATAGGCTAACATCACCACATTTTTTAAAAAAGGAAATTTTGCCGTAATTTTTTTACAAGAGTTACACATAAAACGTACAAAAAAATTTTTAAGGCTGAGTGGAAACAAAATAATGTAAGAATTGCAATATTTATATTAAAGTGATATTTAGTTCACAAGGGTTAAAATGATAAAGACTGATGCTCTAAAGTAATACAGGGTAAAATTTACAGGATAGACATAAGTAGCATAAATACTTCCATCTCAAAATATTGAATTCAAATAAAGCAAAACAATTTAGATATACCGAGGAAACTGCATGGATCCAGAAAGCATTAAGAATCTTCAGAAAAAAAAAAATATATATATATACACACACATATATGTAAGCAAAAATAGATATGAATAATATCATTAAAAGAGATTAATGACAAATGTAATAAATCTGGAAAATACACATCTAAGCTTTAAAACTATGGAGAATATATAATTTACCCAGTACTCACAGAATATTCAAAGCATTTATCATAATGTATGTATCATAAGCTGTAGAAAATATTATAAATTCCAGAAGGCAGAAATTGTAAAAGCCAATTATCTTTTATAAACTAATAATTAACAGCAATAAAAAATTTAAGAACCAGAAATATAGAAAGTCTCTTAAAAAACAAATAAATTAAAAACTCTTCCAAATTACAATTCTATACTCTTTAGAAATTATCAATAATAAGAATATTCTACTTTAAAAATCTACTCATTAAATTTTATGTCAGTCATTGAGAAATTAGTGATAGATAATACAGACATGGGACAGAGTCAAAATTTTACCAAAGGACAATCCATAGCTTTAATTTTTCTAGTTAATAAAAAAAGAGAAAGAAGTAAATAATCAAAAATCACTTTAAATCCCCAAACTAGCAGAACATCAAAATAAACCTATGGTGGGTGGGTAGTGTGTGTAGCTCAGTGGTACAGCGTGTGCTTAACAGGCATGAGGTCCTAGATTCAATCCCCAGTACCTTCATTAAAAAAATATAAACCTAATTACCTCCCCCCAAAATAAATAAATAAATAATTTTTTAAAGAAAAATAAACCTACAATCAAGGAAAGTAACAAATCAAGATTAATCAAAACAACTTAATGAATTTATTAACCAGAGAGCACAACGATAAATGAAACTAAAACGACTGCTCCCTCATGAAGGTGTAAATGCAGCGGTGGCTTCTTAAATAAAGACATAAACAAGTTATGGGAACTGCGGTGAAGAGCACAAGAGAAGCGCTTGAAGAGGGGAAGTCAGCCGGTGACTAAGTAACTGGCTCCGAATTCGAATTCTAAGATTGTATTCCAGTATGATGTTTATCTATATTTTTCCAGAATACTTTATCATAATTAACAAATCGGAGAAGAAAAGTCTAGAAAGAAGGAAGAGCATTGAGTAAAATGCCTAAAGAGAGTGAAGCCTGGGTGTTTTGAGAAACGGAGAGGAAGCCAGCGAGCGGGGGGCTCCCTGGGCGCGAGGAAGCCGCGGGGGCTGAAGCGGGTGCAGGGTGGTGGCTGAGAGCACAGGGGTTCTTTCACTCGGACCGTTCTGTGGGAAAACAGAGGAGGCACACTCACTCAAAAGGGCTAAAACACCCAAAAAGGACGGTGACACTGAAAGAAAACATAAATGGGTCTCAAAGAACCCCTCTGCGGCAAAAGGCTAAAACACATTTTTTCAGTGAATAAATCATTCCTGTATTATTTGAAGTTATAAAACACAGAAAAACAGGAAAATGTCTCCAAGGGGTCTCATCAGGTTAACAGAACTTTTATACCAAAAATATAACAAGGATGACATGTGCCCCCCCCCATGCCAACATCACCTCTACACACTTACTGAAAGACCTCATTTATGAATGTCTTCATAAAGACTTAGGAAATTAAGTTATTGAGATCAAAAATACTTCTGAAAAATAATACACAATGACAGAGCAGAGTTTTTTCTTAGAATGTGACAATAGTTCAATATTAGAACATCAATCACTATAATTTACCATATAAACAAGACACAACACAGCATCACAACCATGGTGTCATCTAATTTGGTACCATTGAAAAATTGATTAAAGTCCAACCTAATTTTCTGGCTAAAAATAAGAAATTATATATATACATACACACTTTTTTAAGCAATGAGACTATGAAGACTAGTTGTCAATATCACATTAAACAGTAGTCAACTATGGAAATTACCATTAAACAAGAAATGAAAGAGATAATCTGACTGAATAAAAATAAAAGGGACATTTGTGTATGATTTAAAGTGCTATTAAGAAAATAAAAAGGCAAACTATACACTGAAAACAAAATTTGTGACTCACATGAGACAAAGAGTTTAATCCTATTAAGATTCAAGAAGCATCCCCAAAGAATACTGGACAAAGGAGGTAAGGAGCATGTTATCACAAGAACAATGATAATAAAAAAAATGTTTCTCCTCAACAGTAAATAAAGAAAACCCATGAAAACAAAGAGAGATGCCAATATCATATTTACCCACTAAACACCAAAGAAAAAGGGCGTGTTCAGAGTCAGGGAGACTCCGAAGCAATCATTTCACACATGACTACAGGACGGGTAATTTGGTAACGCGGAAAGGAAAAATAAAGTAACATGAAAATTCTTAAATTAAATGGAAATTCCTTTTGACCTGATACATTCATTTCCAGGAATTTATTGAAGCAGAAATGACAAAAGCCATAGTCAAAGATTTTGTTATTTGCCCAATAAGGATGCTTACTGATGATTGTTTTTAACAGAGACCAAAACAGATATAGTTAGTAGAATGTGATAAAGCTGTAAGGTAGAAGTTTATGCAACCCTTAAAAACTGCACAGTAGCAGAATAGTTAACATGGAAAAATGTTCATGACATGGTGATTTATGAAACACACAGCTTCTCAAACTGTGAGTTCATATTATGGAAGTCGTGAGAAAATGGAAAATAGATGTTGGTCCCCACCTCTGGTTCCTGGCGCAGGACTCCTGAACTCTTGTGTTCTCTAAGTGCTAAGGGATCTAGAAGCATCTTGTGTCCTAATATTTGGTCTTTGACCCTGATTCCCGACACAGAGCTCCAGAAAAACTTGTAATTTCCTGGGTGACAGGAGTGTCTTATTCTACCGAGGTGACTGCCAGGCTCCTGGGTGGCTCCTGGATGGGGGCCGGTCACCAGAAAGACCAGGCCATGGGTAGAGTCTTGGAAGTTTCAGCGCCCTCCTCCTCCTCATCCTCTTGAGAAAGGAGAAGGGCTGAAAATGGATTTAATGGCTGATCAGGCCTACGTGATGACGCTTCCATAAAATCCCAAAAGGACAGGGCTCAGCGTGCTTCCGGGTTGGAGAGCTCAGCCGCACCAGGAAGTCGCCACACTTCGAGTCCCCAGGGACAGAGGCCCCTGCTCCCGGGCCCGCCCCCCGCAGGCCTCACCAGAGCAGACAAACCCAAGGAAGGGGTCTAGGGAGCCCCCCCTGGGTAGCCAAATTGAGCAGAACTGGAAGGGCCCTGCTTCTCGCGATCGGCACCTGAAGTGGGTGGGACCAGTCCTGTGAGACCGAGCCCTTAACCCGTGGGACCTGACGCTACCTCTGGGTAGATGGTGTCAGAACTGAATTAAATGATGGGACACCCAGCCGGTGTCACAGATACTTGACGTGGGGAAAAAAATCCTCACACATTTGATGACTGGAAATGAAGTGTTCCAGGTAAACAGTAAAGGAGACTTACGGGGAAGAAACACACAAGGGGTAGAAGGACCGCAGGCCTTCCCTGCAGCAGGAGGGAAGCCTGAGTGTCTCCATCTTAGGCGTACGTGCAAAATACGGCTGGCAGACAGCACGCTTACAGGTGTGCTTTATGCTTCTCTACATTCATCAGTCTTTCCTAATATTTATTTCTACTATTTTCTAATCTCAATGTACCTGTAAAGATTTTTTTTGTAATTAAAAAAGTTGTACTAGTAAAGATAAAAAGCCAAGAGGAAAGAAAGAAGTGATAAAGTGACATCCAGCGCATAAAACGCTGTGTTACTTGACACCGGAGCAACAATTCAGGTATAAGTAAATCACGTTGAAGGTCAAAAATATCCCAACAAAATATTTGCTAAAAACCACTGCTTTTAGTACTAGAGATGAAAAGTTTGCAGGCAAACTTTTCAAACTTTAGAAGTATGATCCCTTCAGATATTCGAGCTTCTCAAGTTTACATGAGCATTGGTCTCAGCACTATTTAAATGCTGCGCACGAGTGGCTGTGATGCGTATCAGTTCTGCGCTGATTATAGACATTGTAATCTTACCTCAAATGTATATTGTGTTGAGTACTGAAGACCTTCTACCACGAAGCTGCACATTTTCCTTGAGTAATATCTAACTGGTTTATCTTCAATTTTGACTTCCAAATGGTAGTCCTCTGTATCAGGACCATTAAAATAAGCAGGAGCCTTGCAAGTCACAGTTGCACTGTTATCTGTCTTCCGTAGGACTTCTAAGCCCCTGACCGGGCTTGGAGCTACCAAAAGGAAGAAAGATGTGTTGCTTTCATCATTTGGTAAATTCATATTTAAATTACTTGACTATCTTTGGGTACAGTATAAACTATGGGGGTTATGGGTTGGAAAGCTAGGACAGAGCATACGTGGAAAAGCTGTAACAAAACATCCAAATTAAATCACGCATTCATTCAGTAAATATTAGCACCTAAGTGGTACTTGAAATCATGAGAGTGTTTGCAGTTCCCTTAAGGGGCGTGTGTGGAAATAGAGAATAGAGAGAAAACAGGGGAGTGTGGGGAGGGGACAGAGGGTGGTTGGGAAACCCCAAAGGCCTGCAGACCACCCAGGTCCTCCTTTCTGGAAGTGCTTACATGACCCTGGTGAACAGCTACCTGGCTGGATTCTTTAGCAGAAGCAATGAATTGTCTTTGCTTCTGTGATAGCACAGAAATTCGGGAACATAACAAAAGCATAGAGCTTGAAGACCTGGACTTTTTATTTATCTTTTTATTGGAGTAGACTTGATTTACAATGTTGTGTTAGTTTCAGGTACACAGCAAAGTGATTCAGTCATGTAGATATGTATACAGATAGTCTTTTTCAGATTATTTTCCATTATGGTTTATTACAAGATACTGAATATAGTTCTCTGTGCTACACAGTAGGTCCTTGTTTATCGATTTGATATCTAGTAGTGTGTATCTGTTAATCCGAAACTCCTAATTTTCCCCTCCCCACCTTTCTCCTTTGGTAACCATAAGTTTGTTTTCCATGCCTGTGAGTCTGTTTCTGTCTAGTAAATAAGTGCATTTGTATCATTTTTATAGATTTTACATATAAGTGATTAATGATATTTGTCTTTCTCTGTGTGACCGATCTCACTTAGTATGATAATCTCTAGATGAAAACTCTAATTTGAAAAGATACATGGACCCCAATGCTCATAGTTAGCACCATATACAATAGCCAAGACACAGGAGCAACCTAAATGTCCATCAACAGATGACTGGATAAAGAAGATGTGGTAGGTATATATATATATATATATATATATATATATATATATATATAAAATATGTATAATGGAATACTACTCAGCCATAAAAAAGAATGAAATAATGCCATTTGCAGCAATGTGGATGAACTGACAGAGGACCTAGACTTTTGAAACCAGAACCTAAATGATATTAAGAGCATTCAGTGCCCAGCCCTGCACAGGACAATTTTTCTTTGTGAGCTGGTGCCAGTTAGGGTCCCTGGAGCTGAAAGCTGCTGCCTTACTCAAGGGTGTTTCTTCTTCCCTGACCCAATGCAATTAACGTCAACCTCAGAGACAGATCCACTTTTGGACCAAAAATCCACGGAGCCATCATACAGGTGGCAAGAGCCAAATGAATGTAAAAGATGACATAAAATAAAATAGTAGGTAGTTCACTGTAACAGAGCAGAAAGTGCCAACAAAATATTATGATTTATGAGGTGTTTTGCCAGGTGAGCAGACGTTAGCAAGGGGATGCTTTGTGAGTGAGACGTTATTAAGTTGACTGACAGCAGTCAATATTTCCAGACAATAAAGAAATAAAAATAGGTAATGTATTTTTATCTAACATGATTAGGTACTTAACTGCCTGAAATCTTATAAATTGTGCCACTCCATAAACTTTTGTACTGCATGCTTACAGTGATTACTTCTGAAGAATACAGAGAACCCAGGATGCGGGGTTTTAAATGGTTGTATTTTAAATGATCATAAACCCTGGATGTCAACCTATGTGCCAGATCAGTGTGTTTCCCAAACGAAGCACGGAGGTGGACGTGCTGCGCGCTCCTCCTTGCCGCTCACAGGAAAAAGCACCGACGCCTATAACTTACGTGCCGTCTCTGTTTTAAATTCACATTTCACATCAGCTCCGGGACGAAACACCGTTCCATTGACAAAGGCATGTACTGTTACATTATATCTTGTAAAAGGTTTCAGATTTCTCAGAGTGTATGTGCGTTCAGTCTCATTGAGGCATACTCGATCTCAAGGGAAGAAAAAGAAAACATTTATTAAGTCATCAAAAGTCAAGAAGACCACACACTTAATTTCGTCGCTACGTTAAATCACTCCAAGCCAACTCCAAAACTGCATGATGGAGAAATAAAAACATCCTTGGTGCTCGGAAGTGCATACAATTATTAGCAAATGGATCAAACACATGCGATTACTAGCAATAGACTCAAATATACAATGACTATGGTTTCCTATAGTTAATTCGCTGCACCACGTATTTAATAATTTTAGGCATATCTGAGAAGATGGTCTCCTTGCTTTCTGAGAAAACACAGCCCACAGTGCATATTGTGAAAGGCCTTTTTTTCTGGTACTTTGGTGAAATCTTTTTTTCCATACTTAACCTCAAAACTTTGAGCATTGGTTTTAGCTACTGTTGTGGACTTGAGACGCCGAATTCTCTTGATCGGCAATAGACTGGTCCACCCTGTCCTACGGCCTAAGCTCAATAGTAACAAATGGGGGCTGAGACAATGCAGCAAAGCTTCACGCTGGCAGGAGAATCTGAGCTGTTCGTTAGAAGATGAGTGCGACTGAGCAGGTGTAAGGAGAGAAGAAAACTTTAGTGAAGGAAGGAGCATTTTGACTTCAGGCACAAACCCGACCAGGACAGCAGAGTCTGCCTGGGTGGGGATAGGAGAGAGGACACCTTGCTGAAATACGTTTAAACATTCAGGCAGATGACTGAGCATTTGTTAAGTTGAAAAGTCACTAGGCACTGACTGTTTTCGAGTAGCCAACTGCCACCAAGAAAGATAGTCTAAAGAAAGATGAGAGAGGCAGCGTGTCACTGAGTAGCAGCTACAGTGATGACACCGCTGCTAACAGCGCCAACCACGGTAAGAGCAATGCGGAGACGGTGCTCTGTGCCGAGCTCGGCTCTAGGTGGTCTACGTGAATCCGTGAGCCATCGCCACAGCCCTACAGGCTGGCACTCTTGATGTCATCAGATTTTACAGATGAGAAAACTGAGCCTCAGAGACATTCGCAGTCTGCCCGTGATCTCACGGGGAAGGAGGAACAGAGCCAGGATGAGGTCCGGACACTGAGGTTCTGCTCAAAGCTTCACTGTGCATCCCGGGACAGAAAAGGGCACCAACGACTGCACAGGGGCCAGCTCTTTCTTACTCTTGGACACTTGACTTCTCTGGTCCAGCTGGATGTGCCCAGGCACTTGCAGAAACAGTGTGAGAAAAGATCTATCACGTGCTGATGTCTCGTCTCAGTTACTTACCCACAAAATGGAGGCTACAGGCGTCTCTCCACCTCACCGTGGGAGGCTGAACGGTGGATGGGACAGAGTGCCTGCTTCAGCCCAGGTAAGTGTCTGTTTTCTCAGAAATCCTCAAAGCTGGACTTAATCAACTTACGCCTGCCACTCAGTTCTGCCCTGACCCTAGTGAGAGTTCTCTCTGGGGACAGGAAGAGGGGCAGTTCTACAGAGGGACAGGTGGTCCGCCGACTCCTAGCTTCTGCCAGCTCCTGATATGGGGTCTGGCTGCAAGGACAAGGACGAACTGCTAACTCAGCTGCAACCCACAAGTCATTCTCAAGGTCCATCTGGCTTCCATTCAGTGACTCGATTTTGTCTGTTTGTGGGTGTAACCTCACAACCTCCCAATTCAGCATCAAAATAAGGTTCATTTATGTTGCTCTGTGACGCTTTTAGCCAGCTTGACGAAAGTCAAATTGTTGATTGAATTTTGAACAAAACATTTTTCAAAAGATTTGGCATTTGGGGAATGTAAGTGTACAGTGCTTAGAAAGCTGGTTCCCAGTGTTCATTTCCAATTGCCAAGGGTTCCAAGCTTTGGTAGAAAGGCCAGTATACTTCATATGAGCCTCTCCGCCTCCTCCACGTGCGGGAACACTTGTCCTCAGGGCTCTGAAGTCAGAAGCACAGGCTGAGCGGGACAAGCGAAGGACTTACTTGACTCAGGGCTTGAAATTTTGTTTTCTTTAGGGAAATAGGAACATGCCTCATTTCAAGTCATGCCTGCGGCTCTGGAAATGGCTAGAAAGACACTGACTGAGGACATTTGTCACCTCTTTGCTTTTTAGAAAACACCTCAGGAAATCCATGAACAACTTCCCAATCTGAGCTGCTCTTAAAAAAAATAAAAGAGGTAGTTTCACTCTTTAAAAAAAGGCATTACACAAAATCGTTTCCAGTAACATCGCTGTGACCCTGAGGGGTGCACGTTGGTTTCAATGACTTCTGAAGAACAGTCCTTTGAGTGCAACCATGACTCGAGGTCTAGCCCCCGGTACCGAGAAGCCTTCATTGTCCCTTGGCGTCGTTAAGTTCATACACGACACCGAAGTTGCCCAAGGGGTCTTGCGCTCAAAACATGAACATACAGTAGCAAATAAAGCACGGTTCAAGCTGTCGAACTTAAGCACTGATCTGAAGTCCTGCGACCCTCAGCCACGTGGTCTGAGCTCTGAACATATACACGGACCTCTCCTCCCAGAGTCATTACTGAAATGTTTAACAAAACCTTAAAATAGTCATAAAAACATAGAGGAAATGAAAGAAATGTCAACTACATTTCTCTCCTCTTTTAATTTGCAGCTTTCAGTGACTGAAATGATTAATGATAAAATCATGAAATGGAATTTAAGACCTAATTAAAAGTAACAAAAACTGCCAGAATAATATGTGAGTATTTTGTATGCCAGATACAAATGGGACCGCGAGTAGAAGATTCAGAGAAGAGAAAAGAAATTCAAAGGATGTGCTCATACAGAAATCAGAGTTTGTACAAGAGGTTCCTAGTGAGGCAGACGACATCCAATCGTCCCGCTGTTTTAACGTCCTGTAGTTTGCATTCGTCCTTCCTCATAGACGTAACTTTGTAAACACACTGCACAGATTTCTCCTCCACAGCATCTGAGTCCTCTTAGGGTAATATGAAAACCACACATGTGTTGAATTTTGCTTTAGTTGTTCGATTATTAAGATTCAAGAAACCAGCAAAAGCAAAATTTTATCAAAATACGAAATAACACGCTGAAGATAAAAGGTTTTCTACTTTTCAAAATTTGAAATTTAGGTCTGGTATCTACCCACCCACCAAAGAGATGGACTTCAGGGAGATGTTAACATGAACCCTGCCTTAAGCTGCAGGGAAACGATTAGCAAGGGGCTCTCCCAGGTGCTGAGTCTGCTCTGAGACGGCCCACTGGTGCTCAGTGTTCTCTACAAGCATTTTGGATAAATTGTCCAGGAGATGTTTAGTCTCTTAACTGGCCTCTGATTTGGAGGAACCAGTCTGCTGGTTGAACCAGTCATAGCACATTTTTTGGACCACCTTTATTTCTGGAGAAGTTTAACGCTAACTAGAACTACGCCCCCAAGATTCTACCTGTCATCAAACTGGCCTCCGTGGCTAAATGGGTACATGTTCGATTTTAGTCACTCAATTTCCTATGTGTATCAGTTGAAGTGAGTGTTGGAAGTGGTCTGTTTGTGGTCCTGAATAGTGAGTTCAAACCAGTGTCGCTCACTTGAGGAATATTTGGAAGACAGGTATGTGTGTCGTCTTTCCAGAGGTTTTCTTTCTCTAGGCTGCGGGGTGTAAGGATGAGAACTAAGGAAATCAAGAGAGACAAGCAAGTACTGGGGCAGTTCTGAGCTTTAGTCATTTCAGAGGCTGGGGAGCCCACAGCGGGGGAAGCAGTTCTGCAATCTGGGCATGGAGGACGCCCACCCCAGCTGCTGTGCAGGGAGGCCCGTGGCGCCCTCTGCGGCTGAACCCATGTGTCTTGCACTTTCCCGCATTTGATTCGTCTTTTCCTAGATGGAATTAAATTCCATACAAGTTACCTGAAGCATTCCAGTAACAAAGAGTGAACCCGTGAGAAGTCCTCTCAGGTGGTTCCCAGAAGAGCTGTGCATCAGTTGCACTTACATTAGAACAATTGAGAGACTTAGGGACTCCTGGATCTGTTAAAAGAATAAGAATATAAAATATGAAAACTAAGGCATGGAGAAAACATCCTTCATATTATTAGCATGCATTATTAAATTGCCAGATTTTGATTTTAATTATGAATTAATAATGAAATTAAAAGAAAGAGAACTGGTCTTATTAGGGTTGCACCAGAGGTCATTTAACAGAGTGAATGCCGCTCCGGGTGGCACCGCGGAACCCACATGTTCCCCCGACTTGAAGAGACCTGAAAACGCCTTCTCCCTCCCATCACTACTGCATTGTTATATTATTGCTGCTGTCCAGCTGTCTGGTCATTTCCAGATTTCACCGTGCTGAAAATCTGTCCCTGGTAGTGTTGATGAATGGAACAGTCCTCATTTGGAGTAGCACTGGTCATCACTCCCAGTAGCCAGTCATCAGAACTTGAAATGAAGCATGTAATCAATGCTCACGTCAAAATTATGAGGTGTAATTTGCACTGAAACATACTTGTTGGGGTATAGTTTGATGAGTTTTGACAAATACATGCATCTCTATAACCACCATCATGATCAGACATGAAACATTCCTGTCATAGGAAGGAAGTTCTCTGCCGTTTCCCAGTCAACCCAGGCCCCTTGTCCAAACCCAAACACTCTCCGAACTGCCCTCTGTTACTACTGATGAAGTTAGTTGTTTCTTCCATTTCATAGACATGAAACCAAACAATGAGTGCTTTTCTACGTCTAGCAGGTTGCACTCAACGTGATGGCCCAAAGAGCCATCCATGTTGTTGCGTGTCGGTGGTCAGTCCTTTTTACTTGTGAGTAGCATTCCGCTGTAAGGGCAGACCACATGTTATGTATTCATCCAGTTGTCGGTGGACACTTGAGTGGTTTCCAGGTTTTTGGCCACTGTGAGTCAGTCTACTATGAGTATCTGTGTAGAAGTCTTTCTAGGGACATGTCCTTTCCTCGTTGGTAAATATCTGGAGTGAAATTGCTGGCTTATTACTTTGCATTCTCACCAGCAGTATTGTCAGGTTTTGTTTGTGTTCTTTTTAATTTTAGCCATTTGAGTTGGTGTGCAGTGTCGTCATCTTACTGTTGCTTTAATTTGCATTTCCTGGGTGACTAATGATATGGGGCCTATTTTTATGAGCTTATTGGCCATTTGAGTATATTCTGTGAAGCACAAGTTCAAAATGCTTGCCCATTTTTAATTGTGTTACTTGATGTCTTATTTTGTTTGGGGAAGAGTTCTGTATACATTCTGGCAAAACTATCTTTGCTGAAAAAATTGTGGATATTTTTTAATAATGTGTGGATTGCTTTTTTTAATGTCCTTAATGGGTTTACTCAAAGAGCAAGAATGTTTAATTTTGATGAAGTCTGATTTCTAAATTTTTTTCTTTTATGATTGTTGTTTTTTGTGTCCATCTAAGAAACCATTGCCTACACTAAAACAGCAAAGATTTTCTCTAATGTCTTTGTCTAGACATTTTATAGTTTTAGCTTTAGTGTTTAGGCCTGCAATCCATTTTGAGTTTATTTTTGTGTTTGTTGAGATTTAAAGGCTGTTTTTTTTTTCCCTAAAGGGATAACTGGATCATTTGTTTAAAAAAGAAATTCCTTCTTCCACTGAATTGCGTTTGTACTTTTAAAAAAATGAAAGATTTTTTTTTTCTGGGATTTCTACTTTGTCACAGTGATTTATAAAGACTATACTAATTTTAGTACTTAATGTCCAAAAACCATTCAATTTTTCTAGTTATGCTGAGGACATAATGTTTCTGTAGTTTTATTTTTTTTTTCTTGTGGTTTTGAGTTTTTGGGGGTGACTGGGAGACGTGGATTTAGGAAGCCCTTTCATCGCCAGCTCTCCATCCTTCCGCATGAAATCAGAATCACTTTAGTACGTTCTGTCAAAAGATCCTATGACAAACAAAGCTGCTGTAAACATCCATGTGAGGGTTTTTATGTGGACGTGAGATTTCAGCCCCTTTGGGTAAATACCAAGGAGTGTGGCGACTGGATTGCATGGTGAGATTACGTTGAGTTTAACAGGAACTGTCAAAATGCCTTCCAAAGCGACGCACTCTTTTGCACTCCCACCAGCAATGCATGCGAGTGCTTGCTGTTCCCCACCCTCTCCAACATTTGCTGACGTCAGTGCTCTGGATTCTGGCCACTCTAAAGGTGTGCAGCGATCCCTTATCGTTATTTTAGTTTTAATTTTCCTGATTACACATGACGTGGAGCATCTTCTCTTATGCTTATTTGACATCTGTGTATCTTCTTTGGCAACTATATACTTGATAATGTACTGAAGGGTCCACTTCATTAAACACAGATTTAGTATCTGTGTTCAGAGAAAAGACTGCTCTATAGTTGCCCAAGTTTTGCATCCACATAGCACTAACCTTAGGCCTATCCCAAATCTAACAGTAATCGAAATGAGTTGATAGATTTCCATGTTTTCTGTACTGTGGGGTAGTTTGGATAAGATAGGAAATAACTGCTCTTTGAATGTTGGCAAACTTGCTTTTATGGTTTTTCTTTTTTAAAGGGCAGGCGATATAAGCAGACAGGGAGTGTGAAGGGAGTGGAGAGGTACTGAACTATAATTTTAACCCCAATTTTCTAATGCTTTCTGGGTAAATGTCCATAATTCATATGTTCTAGAAAGTTATCCATTTTATCTAACTTTTCAGATTGGATGCAAAGTTTCTTCATAGTCTGTAAAATTTTTTCTGTATTTTTAATTTTCTTTTTTTTTTCATCCTTGGAGGAGGGATCATTTTGCTAGAGATCTATTTTATTATTCTTTTAATAAACAAGTCTTTAAATGTGTTAATAAATTCTTGATATTTTTGTTTGTTCCTTCTTTCAATAATTTATCCTCTAAACTTTGTTATTCTCTCCTTTCTACTATCTTTGCATTTGTTTTTGGTTCTTTTCCAAGCACTCTCCATTGATTTTCATTCAATAAATAGCAAAGCGATAAAAAGTTCCCCTAAAATGTCACTTGATCTTCCTTAAAGCTACAAATTCCCTCCAAATAGGTCTTTACTCAAGCCTGAATATCTTTGTTTCAAAAGGTGAATTTAAGCCATTTATATTTATAGTGACCTTGATACACTGTGACCTGTTTCTGCTATCTTACATTCTGTTTTCTACTTAGTGTTCTCTCTCTCCTCCCTCCCTGCCACCTTTTTCTTCTTCCTCTCCTGTCCCCTTCGTCTCCTTTCTCTCTCTCTCCCTCTCTCTCCAGCACACTCTCTCTCTCCCTCCTCTTTCTTTCCTCTTCTTCTTTCTCCTTTTCCTCTTTTAACATGTAGAATTTTTTATGCCGTAGCTTTCTTCTACTGTTTATAAGCAATGCCGTCTACTTGCCTCTTTCTCTCACGTTTTATAGTAGTTATGCATAAATTGTCTTATGTACAAATGACATATTTTCCTAGCAGATTCTAAATTTAACCAGATTCTCTAATTCTACTAAGTAAGACTGAAGCCTTAGCACTTTTCACTTTTCTCTCCCCTCACCTTCTAACTGCTGTTGTTTTCCAGAATTTTATTTTCCAGTTGTTATCAGTAGTTTATATTGCTGGCATTTTAGTAACAATTACTATTTGCCATTGATCCTTAGCTTTACCACGGTGTTCTATTAGCTTATGTGCTCACTATGCTTCTATCAGAGGCAAGATTTGCTAGAGGGGCAGAGGGTGTGGGACACACCAACGAGAGAAGGATGCTACAGGAAGAGAGGAAATGAAACGAGAAATGAGTGAACAAGCATTTCACTCATCTCACAGTTTTGTTTCCACCACAACCTCACCACAGCCTTTAATTTGCGCACGCGCGCACACACACACACAAAACTTGATGGAGGTTTGGATCCTCTGTCATTTATTTCTAAATTCTACTTTAAAGATTGATTCAAATCCATATTCTAAAACCCTTTCTCCAAATCCATAACAGCATTTTCTGTGATTCTCAAAGAATCATAAGAACATAAAAGGAAAAGAAATTTAACATATAAAAGTAAGTAATATACTCACCTCCAAAATCTGTTTTAATAGTTTCAGTTTGGTTAGTAATAATCAGGTTATTATAGTATACTTGTGAACTACAAATGTAAGTCATTTGAGGTTCAAGGCCTTTGAATTCCAATTTGTTACTACTAATTTGTTCACTGCTATTTTGTCGAGGGTAGTCACCTAAAAGAAGTAAGGATTGCATGTGAGTACATGACTGTAACACATCACATTTGAATTTTATTTTGTACTTATATCTATACTTATTATCTGTTAGATTAGAAACCTATGCAAAAGGCCAAAACAACAAGTAAAAATTCTGAAAACTGCTATAACAGTGTATGCGTTTGCCATACTCAATTGTAAAGAAAATGTTAGGCAGTAAGACTAAATTTGACAGTGTCTCTCATTTACCTGAGGGAATGAGGCGTTAGCTCACTACTCTCTGTTCAGAAACTGAGATTGCACTTGAGTTCCTCTTTACCTTGTAGATATCCTAGGTCGTTGGGTTTTTTTACATGTTTTAACTGAAGTACAGTTGATTTACAATGTTTCAGGTGTACAGCAAAGTGATATATTCTTTTTCAGATTCCCTTCCATTATAGGCTATTACAAGAGATTGAACATAGTTCGTGTGCTCTACAATAGTTCCTTGTTGTTTATCTATTTTATGTATAGTAGTGTGTGTCTATTAATCCCAAACTCCTAATTTATCTCTCCCCCACCTTCCCTTTTGGTAGCCATAAGTTTGTTTTCTACGTCTTAGATCAGTGTTTTCTCATCAGTCTGTCGTAAGTTTGTTCTTGTTTGCCTTGTATTGCTTGCATCTAAGTGGAGCATATTTCCCATAACATGACGATTACAACCAGCATCATACTCCAGCCTTTGTGTGAGAGTGTGTGTGTTTGTGTCTGTCTGTCCATCTTGCCAACCATGGCGTAGCAGATGGCTTTCTGCCAGGGGAGGGAGATTTCATCTCCATAAATACAAATGAAAGGAAATTAAAAGTTATTAAATCAGTCATCATTAAAACGAAATGTTATCTCAATTGTCCCCCCTCCCATGAACCCAAATTCCCATTCCTAGAAGCACTTAGCACCCTTTTTCTACTCTTCTCTGATCCAAGTCTGCCGGCAGCTGCTCATGGTGGTGCTGAGGGAGGGCCGGCAGGGCGAGCCCTCTGGCCCATGGGTCTCAGGGCTTTCGCTCTAGCAGTATGCGTGTCACGATTTTTTATAACTCTTTTCTCTGATTTTCAACAATGCCCATGTATAACAGTTGCCAAGAAAATTCTTATAAATTAATTGATATTACTATTTCAAAAATCATTTTTCAGGGGGAGTATTTGTCTATTTTGTGAATGTGAGGGGTATAGAGAATACAGTGATTTGATTCCAAACACATCATGGGCTATGAAGGAAAGAGAGAGAGACAGAGACAGACAGACAGAAT
This sequence comes from Camelus ferus, assembly GCF_009834535.1. Classification (NCBI taxonomy): domain Eukaryota; kingdom Metazoa; phylum Chordata; class Mammalia; order Artiodactyla; family Camelidae; genus Camelus; species Camelus ferus. Next base: position 10,739,483 of record NC_045718.1, on the reverse strand, counting down.
GGAAAAAGGAAGAAAAATAGAAGAAAGAAAGGTAAGAAGGAAGAGAGGGGAGGGGGAGGGAGGGAGAGAGGGAGGCCGGATTAGGTAACGCCTAGAGAAACTTCCCACGGTAGAGGAAAACCTCTTCTGGTCAACGCCAGACTCTTACCGCACTGAAATTTGTACGTAATTTTATTTGCATCACAAGCGCTGCTTCCATTTTTTCTCCAAATTAAACAAAGAGACGTAGCTGCATTTTCAGGCTCCACACAAACTTCAAGCTTAAAATGTCCAGGATCTGTCAAGAAGAGGATGTAAAAATAGGTGATGAGTACTTAGTGCTGTGCCGTAGGCTCCGTGATCGTCTTTGAAACTATATTCACCACACAGAATTTGGCAAGAATCTAGGTTACTTTGGTAAAAGTCTAAGGCCTCTCAGGGTTTTGCATTTCTTGAACGTTTAGTTTATTCTTTTTGAACGTCACACATATTAGTAGCTTTTCATTTAGGATTTATGCTACATTGAAGAAATGGTACTCAAGCAAACGTCCAGATGAAATTGCATTTTTTTTTTGTGCATTTTAAAACACTCATTCCATTTAGTTTTCTTATTTATATCTTCAAATTTTCACTTACACTTTGATTGTTTTATTGAATGATCATTACACAGAGCTTGAAGTCTTCCCTCTTGGGAAATGTTATTTTTTTAAGCAGTCATTTTCTATTTTTAATTGGTAATGTATTTCAGAAACCTTTAGAAAAAGTGAATAAGTTAAGTGGCATTTTTTCAAAAACACCAGACTTTGACCTGTTTCAAACATTAGCAAGCCCATCAGCGCTCTTGGATTGTTCACAGAGGAGAGAGATTCAGCAAGTTCACGCAGTCCGCGGATCCCTTCTGGAAAGTGCGTGTTGTTGAGGCGGCCTCTGTGGAGCGGGCTCCTGGGGTGGCCCCTTCGTCCCCGGAAGCCGCCCTGAGCGCTCTGACGCACCCGTGACTCAGCTTTGTGGGGTGAACGCACTTTTGCTCCTTCCACAAACATCAAACCTTTGACTTTCCGTTTCCCCTCCAAGATACTGCAGCCACGCTTGGATTTAGAAGGGCTGCTGTGGGCACATCCGTGTCGAACGACTTGAATTAGGTAGAGGAGGAAAAAGCTGAGCAGTCGCTCAGGAGGAGCCACATCTCATCGACGTGAGCCGCCCTCATGAAGTGCAGGGAGGCGGGTGTTCACACGGTTGTTGGATTAATGGGACAAACGCAGAGGCTTGTGGGCGGTCCTGTTGTCACTGGGTCAGGAGAGTGGGAAGTCCACCCCGCTGGCCTGTTCTCCCACCTGCTGATTCCTGTGACCACTGGGAGGCGCCACACGCAAACCTGCCTTGTTGTAAACACACAGACAGAAATCAGTGGACATGTACCTGGTGGAACTTCGAGTTGTAGAGATTTAGGTGGATCGCCACACGAGTCATGTTTTATCTCAACAGTGTGATTTGTGCACGTCTCCAGACCATGCAGCTGGTTCTGCCTACACTCAAGGGGGCTCACATGTCACTTCATCACCAGCAGCAAGTTTTGCGCTGTATGTTCCGTTACCGTTGTAAGAGTAATTCACACTGATGCCTTCATATTTATTTTCTGAAAGAAAATTAAACCACGAAGATTGTCCTTTAGTTTTCAGAACGAATAAACCTACATTGCTGTAATACAAACTCAACACGTACTTTAAAAAAATAGCAAATCACCAACAAAATATCCCCAGGAACATAAAAAAGGAAAAGGACACACCGGGGGCCTCCATGTCGCTCTTTCGTAATTCCGTCTGTCACCACCCTAGCAAGGACCCTGGCTTGTGAGCTTGTATTTATATGATTGTTGGATTCATGTCTGTCTGTCTTCCTAACTGGACCGTAAATCCCATGAGAGCAAAGTCCTGTCTGTTTTGATCATCACCGCAGATCCAGATCCCTGTGTCACACTTGTCATGAGCAGGGCCTCGGTGACTGTTGAATTACGCAGCAACGCACAGTGCACCTGGCACGTTCCTTCTCCTGCTTTATCACCCCCTTGCTTTCTGAAACGGAGTTCGGGATGACCTCTTTCTCTCGACATGCGGAACATCGTACTTGGAGACCGCAGGTGCCATCATTCCTCCGCTTTTGTAAGATTATGGATAACGATGCCTCCTTAGTGTGAAAATGAGCGTGTAGTCTCACACTCCCCTTTATTCAAATAGATGCCACTGACTGGTGAATATGTCTCTTCAACACCCATTGATATATTCACTCATTTTTTTTTAGTGCAACAAAAATTACGAAGCCCTTATTTAGCTTAAGATGCTGTCCCGAGCACTAGGGATACAAGCGCTAAGCTTTGGGGACCCTAGGATCCAACATGGACACAGGCATAAGCAGGAACCACAGAAAACAGGAAAAACACCTAAAATAAGATCATGCACAAAATAATACGGAGTAAAAGGACAGAGAAGTCGGTTCGGACTGTAGGCACAGGAGAGGTGTCCGGAGGAGGTGACTCCATTTGCATTTTAACTTGGGAGCAGGGCATGGACAGACTGATGGAGGAGGAGGCGCCGGGTGAGGATGGCGTGGGATTCCAAGGGGAGAGGAAGGAGAGCAGGAGGGAAGACGGGGCCCGCAAGAAACGTGTGCTTGAAAAGCTACGTATGCTGGCATGTTACCTAGTGAACAGTGCGAGGAAGCAGTAACACATGAGAAACCTGGTCACGCGGGGTCATATTAATCAAGCAAACACACGAAGGTGGATGTTCACTCTGAATGTGCGGAGAGCCACCGAAGGCAGCGACCCCAGCGGTGAGATCTAGGAACACTTGGAGGCAGGAGCCCTGGCCATGAAGAAGGACCCTGGTTCCACTGAGAACACAGGAAGAATAATGGGAAAAGGACGGGCACAAGCTGTTCTCAAGCACCTGCTCTGAGCTGAACCCTGGCAAGACAGAGAGACAGAGACAGACAGACAGGAGGACCTGTTCTCTTCTTGATTAGCCGTGAGGTATTATTCAGATTTCATGTTTCTCATCACCCTGAATCCTCCCCCCAGCCCAAGACAAACTCGTTATCTTATCACTGTATAAAATCCCAAACTGAAGTTAACTGTTTCGCTAGTAACTATCAACCCGGGTCCTCAGAGCCAGGTCCAAGTATGACGTCGAAGCTTCTTGCCCTGAAGGATCTTGGCTTTTAAGAACGGGAGACAACCACCGGCAAGGAGCTAGAGTCAGGGAGTTTAGCTCGCTAGGGAGTGTTGGAAGCTTGGAATAGAGAAGGAAGTAATTTAAGAGCTTTTCTAAAGTGACAGACGTTGCCTTTAATTAAACAAACTTACCACATGCTGGCTTACGAGTTGTAGTAGCTGTAATAGACAAAAAAAAAAAAAAAAAAAAAGAATTCAAATTATGAAAGCTGCATTTTAGAATATCTCCGCTCTGTCATTTTGGGGCAGGGCGCTTCACAAAGGTTCATCTCCATAAACTGGAGAGGCGACTGAGCTAGGCGGAGCAGATTAACGCAGAGGTGGCGGTGCCTGGTCCCACGTCTTGATCTCAAAACTTCAAAGGTTGTAAACCAAGGAGCTAGTTCTATAAGACATTTTCATGAATTGACCCAATGAGCACAACTGTGACTGTGTCGCATTAAGACCTGGTGGACACACATTGATCACAGAATGGCAATAACGCGGCCGACTGTTCATTTAAAAAGTCTTCATCCCCTTAACGAATCTCAAATACCTTTATAGAATCGCTACCCCTGGAGAGTTCAGTTCACACCTTTGTTTAAAAAAAAGTCAGAGAGTAAGCAAGGGCTGCTTCACTCCCTGGTTTAACTTCTGTAAGCTTCACACAGATACTGGGTCCAGGGCGCCAAACTGTGCTCCCCAGCCCCTGAGACATATCTTGTGTGAGTGCGTGTCTTTGACTGAAGAACTGAGTGGAAATGTGCTTTGTGGAGGCTGAGAGCTCTCCGCTAATCTGATCGTTGAGTTGGAGAAATTGGGGGGAGAATGGTACGCTTGCAGGCTCTGCGTGGCTGACCTCTGATGGACACCCACCAAGTGATGGCCATTCACGCCCTGCCTTTGTCTCCACGCCCCGCGCGCACGGCTGGGGCCCTGTGATCACTCCCCTGCTACTGACCTCGTGAAACAGAGATCCCCACTGATAGAACTGTCCTTTTTCATCCTAATACCAAAACCCGCTCTTAGAAGCCCTAGCCTAGCTGGTCATTTCTCTGTGCGTCTCATGAAGCACACAACTCTTGAGGGATGCTGCGACCGTGACGTCGTAGGTTGTCACCGCAACACCACGCCCTGAGCTTTAGCTGCCGCACTGCCGACACAGAGCAGTGGTTCTGACTAGCCCTCGGGACTAGAACCCTCAAGTGAACTTCTCCGGGAAAGAGCCCAGGGCGGAGCAAACGGAAGACCCTTCTGTGAGCGTGTCCCAAGCGCGTGGCGGTGCTGTGACTGCATGACTGGGGGTCAGGCTGTCACCTATGGTTGTGGGAGCTGTTGCAGAGTACGTGCTTGCTGCAGTGGTCAGAGAGGATGGTGCAGGGGGTGTGGAGAGCGAATCTGCAAGGAAATGAACAGAGGAACACCGGTTAATGCGTCTGTCACGTTGCAGGGCGAGGCGGAAACGCTTCAGCAAAGACCAACTTAACCGAATCTCTTCCTAGTTTGAATTGACACTCGCTTGTTTTTTAAAACAAGAAAGTGAATCAAAGGTTAATCTACACAAGGCTCTTTAAGATAACTAACAGTTCAAAGGATTGGAACTAAGCATCAGGTAAGCTGAGAGGAAGCCGTTCGTTGCTTGGTACAATTCTGCCTTGATGTGCAGTCCTGCCCAGGCTAGTCCTTACCCGATCAGTTACCACTCTCCTTATTTTAATTACTAACAAGGACACCAGTTACACTTTTGTTCTATTCATTTCATACCAGGCTTTTTACAGATTCAGTGCTCACATCCATTGTGTGAAATGAATATCATTACATCCATTTCTCCAGAAGGGAAAACCGACACACAGAAAGCTAAGAGTCACTTGTCCCAAAGTCAGCTAGGAAATTAAGAGGCTGGATTTGCTCTCAGCTAGATGACACTAAAATCTGTTATCTTTCTTCTTTGCCATAAACTTTTATAACATAAATAATAAAATAAAATAGGCCCAGAAAAAGCTTTCTGGTAAGTTGGGGAGGAGTGTTTTGCCTAATTTAGTAACAATATGTGAAAATTGGTAAAATGGGAAAGCTGCAAGTAATATTTGGTGTGAAATGAAAGAGCTGCATGAAAGTTTCAAGTTTTTATCTCATCATCCAGCACCTAAAACACCTAGAGCATCACGGTCAAACCTGAGGTGGTATTTTTGGTGGTCGAGTTGGAGATGCGTGGAGGCAAGGCAGCGAGGCTGCTGTGTGCGGGGCTGAGGGTGGTTGCTGGTGAGGGAGCAGTGTCTGCGGGCAAGGTGCGGGCTGTCATCCTCTCTCCGGGAGCACCTGCAATCAGACAGGTCGTCAGCAGCGCCACGCACCCCTGCCGCCCGCGCCAGGGCAGGGGCCACGCAGCCAACGTCCGCATGCCCGCTGCTGCTGCAGCCCTCGTGCTACGCCACAACGTATGTGCCTGCAAAACGGGCTGCAAAGCAGCACGGCTTGTGGGAGGGACGAGCTCACGGACAGACGGCTCAGATCCCGCGCAGTTTTGCAAGCACAGCACACATTTGGAAAGGGTCTGGGATCTCCGCCTGGAGGACTGCCCGGGGGAGGGCTGCTTTAGAGAGCCCTGAGAACACGCAGAGTGGGAGCCGCTGGCTGCTGCCTGAGACAGCAGGGCTGGAAGTGAGCTCTGAGGGCCAGAGGCTGCGGCCAGGTCTGCACGGGGGCCTGCGGCCCGCCCTGCCCAGCACCTCAGGTGGGACGTGCCTCTCTAGGGAGGGACCCCTGGGTGCAGGTGCTTCGCCTAATTTTCCTGAAGCAGAGCTGGAGGGGATGCTGCCCGTGCAGCTGCTGAGCTCGGGTTTTTTCCTTCCAGCTGAAGGTCCTAATTCTACCTTCTCTACGGAGACCAGGAAAACTCAGACGGGATTGGAGCCCACGAGCCTCCACGTTACACAGACAACATCCCCTCCTCTCCAACCTCATACATGCTAGCGAGTGTAGACCATCAAGGGTGGCCGCCCACGAGACCCCACCCTGTGTCTGGTCAGGACGTTCCATCATCAAGGTCAGAGCACCTACAGCAGGTCGCACCTTCCTCCCAGCACAGGCGGGCCACGGGCGCTCACTGGGTGCCCACCGCCTGCTCAGCACCTTGCTAGTGGTCCCGACAAAGGCAAAGGAAATTCGGGACCAGCTCCTATTTGAGTTCATGTGGTTATTTCACCGTCACGATCCCTGGGGTCACTGGTTCAACAGTGTGAGGTTAGTCTTGGATTTGCAGTCGGATCCTCAGTATTCAAGCCCAGCGCACGGGCGCACGTGCTCCGATGCCAGCACACAGGCGGCCTCCAATCACACATGTACACGTCACGAGGCTTGAACGGGCATCTTCCAAAATTCTGAGTTTGGGTTCTCAGCTCAATCTTCAAAAACCACTAAACTTTCCAAATTTAACTCAATCGTGGAATAGAATGAACAACAGAAACATCAATTTTTCAGCTCTGGCTTCTCAGAGGAAGGTTCCAACAGAGCAAGGAAAAGAGTAGAAAATGCATTTTTTTTTTTATCCTTTAAAAAAAATAGGAGGCACAGAACTGGCCTTCTGCAAATTTTGGGATCAGCCAGGCTTGCCTTCCTCCACACTCTTTTCTTCTCTTTTCGCTTACCCGTGTTCTCTCTGCCCCTCCCAGGTGTCCTTGGTCGTCAGGAGGTTCTGAGGGGCCCTCCCCCACTCGCTAAATCGCCCACCTCCCCTTTCATATGAAAACCACTTCCCTTGAGCAGGTAATCTCAAGGATGGCTTAGGAGTGGTAATTACTATTTTAATTAGGTTAATCAATCTTAATCGATTTTTAACCAGTGGAATGCGCCCCTGTGAGAGGAAGAATTCCTTGATGGGGCAAAGCAGAGTAGTCTGTGTGACAATCAGCCCCCAGGTCATGCCTCCTTCCCGGCCACACCCCGGGAATCCATGGATTTGCTAACAGCGCCACATTTTTTTTACTGCGGTTTCCACGGTAGTGGGAGCCAGGAAACCAGGCAGGGAGGTGAGGGCAGCTCTTTTCCCAGATGTTTAAAGTCTGTGGATTGCCTGTCATGATTTTTCAGGCCAAGGGAAGTGTCTTAACGCTTCAAAATAATAATTACTCTACTTGATATATATTGCTTCCGCGTGGGATTCATACTGAAGGGAAAGTCACTGTGCTGTCAGGCTCCCCACTCACACCTGTCACTTCCAGGCCCTCAGGTCACTAATGGCTACACGTGTCTGTGTGCATTTTTAACCCGAGAAACATGCTTGTTTTCCAGGATAAAAAAGGGCACCGTGAACTGATTAGACAGTGATTTTGGAAAGACCAGGGAGGGGATAGTCTGCAGCTTTTATAGACAGAGGTGCTTAACTGAAAGAATCTTGGTGTTCGAACGGAGAATGTAAGCATCTAATTTTTTTTCAGTCTTTTAATAAACAGTGTACTTGTGGTTACAATTTCTCAGTGCGCTTCATCGATAAGAGGCACGGCCTGCTTTTCATCCGTCTGTTACTGGCAGGAGGTCCTGAAGTAAAGAATCTGCGTACACATTCTTCATCTCTAACGAAAGGAAGTTTTCACTGCGCAGTAACACTTGTCCCAAACAGAAACAGAGGAAGCCCTGAAGAACCCCGTGAACAGGCTTTCCCAGTGCACTCGTAATTCTCATTCTTTAGTATTTCATCTCCATTACAAGGACCTTTGTTACGTGGTCTCCTGGCGGGAGGGTAACTATGAAAGGATGAATTTCCAAATTCATCAACCAGCAAATGCGACCCGTGGACTAGCGCTTGGATTCCCTCCCCGCGTCGTTAAACGGTGTCCGTGCGCTCTTCGTAGCTGCACGAGTCTAGGCGGCCGGCAGCCCGGACTTGGCGCGGCCCGGGAGCGGGGCTGACGCTGCGGGGCAGGCGTCCGGGAGCCACGGCCGGCAGAGGGCGCCAGCGGGCCCGCGGGCGCCGACAGGTGCAGCGTCCGCGCTGACGGACGCCGAAGGCCGGAAGGTGAGGTCATTGCATCAACACCTCCCCAGCGCAGGTGAAAATTTCAAATACCGAGAGGTTATAAGCAGCAAACTGGTATTACAGTTTACCAAAGTGGGAAATGGCTCCGTCTCTTCAAGAGCCAATCTGCCCGTATTTCAGTTCACCTGGCGGGAGGGCAGCCAGAAACCTCCATCAAGATGGTGCTCAAAACTCTGCACATACCCTGGGCCGCAAGTCCGGGCCGGAGCTCCCCACGCTTGTGCTCCAAGCCAAGACTGATGACCTTACTGAACACAGAGCTCAGTCTCTGATCAGAGCATGTCTAGAAACTGTCTGCTTCACAAAGGACCAACAAGCAGATCGGGGTGCCCCCGGATTCCAGGGGCATCCGGGGCTACGCCGGGCAGAAACACCTCCTACGGTAGCCTGATATTTTGCTATGAACTTGGCCACAGTACCTTAAATTCTACCATTAGGATGCACAACCCTAATTTATTAATTTTTGAAAAATAATGCAGCTATTGCTAGAAGAAATCCAAATAACTAAACTGGATTGTTAATCCTCAGTGTGGTTAAAAAAAAATGAACTGTCTGTCTCTGATAATTTTCTGATATTGAGAATCTGAAACTGAACCAAGAAAGATTCTACTCCGGGGTAAGAGCCAGGGAGGGCGGGGCCGACCCAGACCCGCAGCAGGGAGTTCTGACCTGTCGGGCCGACAGGAAGCCTAGGTGAGCGGGACCAGGAGAATGATGTGGTTGGCAGAGACAGATCAGGGAACACCGAAAACACCCCCAACCCGGATTTTGCCCAGGCGGACTTCCCTCGCCCCCTGCTCCCTGACAGCCCCAGGGCGTCACTTCAGTCAGCCAACGTTTCATTCACACCTGGATGTTCTGCGTTTTACACACTTTGTAAGATCACACACAAAGAACCTAAACACTTAAAGAAAAACTGTTCTGATGACTTTAAAATTTAAAAAAAGAAGAAGAAATAAAGAAAAAACAGAAAGAGAGCCAAGTCTCCCTAACCCCATCTGAGTTAGGATGTCCGCCAACCTGTGACAGCAGGAGTCCCATTGTGAGCCGTATGGTCCCAGGAGACTTCCGCGGTGGGGCTGCCTGGGTTTAGAGGAGGCACGGTCTCTGAGGCGGCCTTGCCTGGTTCAGAGATGCTTGCGGGTGAGAATGCAGTGGTGCGAGCAGGAAAGGGGTCACTTGGAGGCAGACTTGTGGACGCCTCTGTTGTGTTCAGTCCTGCCACAGTCATGAGAGATGCAGGGAGGAGAAAATCAACAGGTGAGGTGAATCATATCCTGAAACGTCAGCCCATCTGAGCCTACTGACTCCCATCCATGACGATGTGTACTTAAATGTGCATACATGTACGTGTGTGCCCATGCACACACCACACAGCTGTGAGTCACGGTGTATATGTGTATAGGCGTGTGCATTTGAAAGTGCACACACGTATGTGCACCTGCATAGATACAGCTGTAGATGCCATCAGAGGTGTAGATATAATAGATTAAGATCGAAAACAAACTCAGCAGTAGAGTGTGTGCCTCTCAAGCAGGAGATTCCCGGTTCAGTCCCCAGTCCCTCCATTAAGATAAATAAATAAATAAATAAATACAACTTAATTACCTCCCCTGCACCCCCCAAAAGTATATAGCACTATATGTCAGTTATATCTCAATTTTTAAAAACTGGAAGAAAAATACTTTGAAAAAATGTCTAGGGGAAGGGTATAGCTCAGTGGCAGAGCACATGCTTAGCATGCATGAGGTCCTGAGTTCAAGCCCCAGTACCTCTATTTTAAAAAAGTCTAAAATAAATAAATAAAAATAGTAAAAGCCATGGAACAGTTGCTAAAGGTAAAAATGGGGAAATGGAGCTAAAAGCAACTAGTCTCTGACCTCTTCCCACTTAATTGCTCGATTCTCAATGTGCAAAGCAACTAGGTTCAGAAGGATAAAATCCAAGGCATAAAGATGACTCCAAGAAATTGTAAAGAAAGAAAGAAGGAAGGAAGGAAGGAAGGAAGGAAGGAAGGAAAGAAAGAAAGAAAGAAAGAAAGAGAGAAGAAGAAAGAGAGGAAGGAAAGAAAGAGAAATTGTAAAAGATGTATCAATGAAGAAAAGAATAAAGATAAAATTGGGACGTGATTATGCAGAGGGCTAGGGTTCCAGGAGAAAAAAATAAAAGACCAAACTTCTAAAAGGCACACACTGATTTTTTTTTTAATTGATCAAATTCAAACAAAGCGAAGGCCAGGTAAAAGACTGGAAGCCAAATTTCATAAACAAATAGACGAATGACCCAAGTCTATAAAAATGGGTTTTTTTCATGACAACGAAAGAAACACAATTTGAGATACTGATATACCATCTCCCACAGCCCCAGTGCACCTCAGAAGAAGAAAGCTGAGAGGAGGCGGGGTGTGGTGGTGCTCACACAGCTGGCCTGAGAGCAGAGCGGGCCAATGGCACCGCGTGCTGAAGCCTCTGCGTCACGCTCTCTCGCCCGGAAACAGTGCTCCTTTATCTCAGAGAATGGGGGAGTTCGCCAGTTGTTTTAAAAAGGCAAAACAGCACTGTGATCGCTGAAGATTAGGATTATAGAGGTGTTTCCCTAATGTTCTCTGTTTGACATGTATTTACTTCTACGAATAGCACATTTTATGTTTTTCAATGTCTAATTAGTGAAAAATGGAGCTATATGCCACTAGTAGTTTTGTTCATTCAGCTCAACAAGGCTGGATGAGACAGCACAGCACAGATAGGGGAAGGGGGGACAACTGGGGGGGGGCTAGAAAAGGGGCAGAAATGCTAAGACAGGACAGAACTGAGAACAGGAACGGAGGGTCACTGACTAGGAACAGGAAGATGACACAGGGAGGACCCAGCTTCACTCGTGAATGTCACAGGTGACGTGAAATCCATGTTTGCTAAATACACATAAACCCTCTCTGAGCCCTGTAGACCCCCCTCCTCCCCTCCACGCCAGCGCCCAGGAAAGACCGCAGAGCGGTCTGTGATTACAGAGCCCCAAAGGGTCGCACGGTTGTTCTGTGTGTTATTTTCCAAAGAAAATGTCCAACCTCTAAAATTTCACATCCTAATAACTCACAAATACATATTTTTACTAATACATTTTCACCCTTAATTACATGCCATCACATCCAACTAAGTAACAGGCAAGGAATGTCTTCCTGTCTTTGGTGTAAAATCATAAATCTAACCTGTGTTCGTTCTCTCATTGATATATGTTGACTAAAAGGTGGGAATGACTGCCCTCTCCAAAAAGAATAAAAATTTAAAAATTAAAAAAAATAAACGTTCTCATCGCAAGAAAAAATTTATTAAAAAAAACATGTCAGGGAGGTGGAGGGGGGAGAGAAGATGGAAGAGAGGGAAGGAGGGGCTTGAAGTTCTGTCCAATAACATTAATTCACGTTCATCATTAGAGACTAGACCCATTATTTGTTTGCTATGTTTAGGTTGAACTCACTTGGGAGTGGCAGGGTTCCGATGATCCCTTTTGCTTTGAGGAAAATGTTGCAACCTTCTCCCTGTATCACCCACTCCATCCTTTTGTCAGATTTGAATTACAGAGAAGGAGAGTCACCCCAAACACCCCACAGGACAGTGCTCTACCGTTCTGAAGAGCCGCACCCCTAAGGCACTCTGGTCTGGAGCACATTTAGTCCCTGGTGTGTGAAGAAACGGTGTTCTGAGAGCCACCCTCCCACCCAGAAGTCCCGTCACCCTTGCACTCATTCTAAAGCTCCGTGCACACTCCCTGGGTTCATAAATAAGAGTTTAATTTAGGGTTAGGAGACGCGCTCCAGTTGCCAATCCCACGCGGTCCCCGCGCGCACGCTTTGCAGATGCGCTGGTTCCCACTGGTCTCCGTCCTGCTGGCGGTGTTTGGCAGGGGCCGTCCTGGATTGGCACCTGGGAATCACGGTTCTAACTCACCTGGCTCCATCCCCGGGAGGCTTGCGGTAACAGAGTCCATGCAGAGATCGTGGAAGCTCTCCGCAAGGTGAGGGTCACCTATCGTTTCAAACATTCACTCCCCTTTCCACCCCGTTCCCACCCCACCTGCAGAAGCAACCGGTCTCTGTGGTTGAGATGAACTTATCCTCCCGCAAAGGAGGAATGCCCAGCTGCGCCCCAGTAGGTGGCATAAGCCAATCACAATCCGCTAAGCGGCAGCGACTTTCGTGTACGGATGGAACCTCTCTGAGGCACTATAAAACTACAAAGTCCCAATATTACGCCTTTTAAAATTAAGACCGCACGCTTCTTACGCATATTCAGGAACATTTTGTTACAGTTCTTTGTTTCTGAAGTTCGGCATGAATTTTTCTTTAATTACAGAAATAGTTCCTTTAATAATCCAGTTCTCAGAACACTGTGAATGTGCCTCACTAGAACTGTGCCTTATAATGGTTACATCAGGTTATCTTAACGGCTTTACCTACCATTGCATAATGTCAACCATATAACTGATCAGGAAATCAAATAATATAATTTCATAACAGTAACACTTTAGCGATGTAATTAACTTTTAACCAGATGCAATCTAATTTCTCTCTCTTCTTTTGCACGTGATATGTATGAATTTATTGTCAGCATCTGCATTGCTTAAATTTATCTCAGGATTAGGACAACTTGTTAAAACTGAATTCAGTTGTGACAATAGAATTTGGAAATGATTATGACAAACTATCTTAAATAATGTCAAAGCTTTTCTCTTGCAGGAATTTATATGTATGTAATTATGTTTAGAATTCTCTCTAATTTCTCACATAGCTCCTTCACTATGAAGTTTTGTGATCAAACTAAAATAAATAAATTTATTTACAATGTTAAAATTAAAAAAGAGGTTGGAAATCTACCATGTGATTTGCTGTCCATATAAGAAAGGCTATACTTTATACACAAAATACATTTACAAGTAATAATATATATGTTCAGGTAGTTACCAAAACTTATAAGCAGGCATATTATGATCAAGAGAAGGTCAAGGACCATTCATGATTATAAAGCTTGTCCTTAAAAACGATTTCACTAGATGATAATGGAAAATTCTATCAATATTAAGTATATAAAATTGGCAACAAAAAATAAAGTAAGTAAAATCCAAATATTAATTCCTACCGTTAGTTGTAGTATCCACACCTTGTCCTGCAAAAAAAAAAAAAAGCATCTCTTAGAAAGATTCAAACTTCATACACACATGTGTAAATGTAAGTTAAATTTATGTATATACATGCATATACATGCGTGTGTGTGTGTATGTATATACACCTCTGTTAGTTCACATTTACAAAGTGGCAACTTTCAGTACCTTTTACCCCAATGAAACCATATTCCTCCTATTGCTATCACGTTTACAAAGCCCAGGTGTGTCAAAACTATGCTATTAGGTTTTGAAATCTCAGGTAAAATTTAAAAACATAATAGAATAAAGGAGAGCTACTGGAATTAATTTCTTGTCTGCAAAAGACTTTGAAAAGACTTCTCAAAAGGTTTTCCCAAGTGCATTCATTTATTGAGATAACGATTACTGATTGACTGGATAGGTCGGACCCTCTCGTGTTTAAGACACCTGCCTGCCTTGGGATTCCATGCTCTGAGGACACACTGATGGGAAAAAACTTTCTCCCCCAGAAGCGCCATCAGAGGTGCATGATCCTGTATTCTTCAATTACACCCCCCTGGTTTGTTCCACGAAATAAAATGTTTCTTTTTATTTTACGCACATATACGAAATATACAATATATAAATGTGCATAATTATTACAAGATATAGTTTAAAATACATAGACCATGTTCTTATTCTCTCACTATATTGTCTACTTTTCCTGAATCATTCATACTTAAGTATTGTTTTAAGTTTACATTATTTGCATCTGCATCCTTGCCCTGTTTACTCAGCGTTTACCCTTCTACCCGATATAAAATAACTTTCTTTTCATTTTTATCTTCCCATTAATAATCTTCCTTCTCCTCTCATTTTTTAAAATTTTATGTAGTCTTTCTTTTTCAGTTGATTTGGGGGGGTGGTAATTAGGTTGATCTGTTTAATTTTAGAGGAGGTGCTGGGGGCTGAACCCAGTACCTCGTGTGTGCTGAGCACACGCTCTACCACTTGAGCTGTTCTCTGCCCTCTCCTCTCATTTATTCTTATTTCCTTCTAAATTAGGTTCTTAGAGTTGTGATTTGCAAAAGAAGGAATAAGGGAAATAAGATACCGGTGTAGCAGTAGCTAACATCGCTCATGTTTTAAGCAAAAGGAAGAAGAGCCATCATGGTAACGGCTTGGAAGGAATTTCCCGTATCGCCGCATTCAAAATGTTCAAGTTGGTCTGCATGTGTGAACACACTTCATGTAATACCTGTCTCCTCTCTATCTGGGAAACAGAGAAGCTTTTAAATGTCTAAACCTATTTGATGTGCTCCTTCTCAATAGAAACACTTAAATCCTTGGAGCTTCAGATGAGTTAATTTGATTCAGTTAGGTCCAAGGCAGATTTATGGTTTTGCTGGCACGCTATTAGTGGCTCGTTTCAAGCATGGTGAAGGTTTCCTTTGCCCTGAAAAGCTCATAATCCGTAAGACATATAGATAAACAGAGAGAGGTGGAGACGGCCGTAGCCTCCAGCGGTCTGCAGAGACACTTAGGTTATCCATGCACCTGACTATGACTAAAAGCTAAAATTCCTTCCATCTGAGATCAGCAAGAATCATATAATAAGACGAGGAGGCGGGGAGGAGGAACCAAGTAGCCTTGGTTACGTAACAAAGAGCCTTGCACATAATAAGTGGTGGATAAGTCACTGTTGGATGATTCGGAGCATGAGCAAACGCAAGGGAGAAACCCGGCAGGCCTGGAGACAACGGCCTGGGGAGAAACGCCAAGAGCGAGTGTTAGAAACCTGATCCCGAGGCTGGACTTTCTTTCCTGCATGACGGAATCAATTCATATGGAGGAGAAATCGAAACATAGATCTGATGACAGAGAAGAGAGGAACCTTAGCGGTGCCTGTGCTAGCTCCATCGCTGACTCCACAGGTCGGACGGTCTACGGCTCCCACCCGCCCATCTGTGGCCACTGAAATACGTAGTGCAAAGGACACGGAGCACTTTATAAAAAGGAGTTATAACTTGTCACCTATTTATTGGGGACATGAGAAACACGATGAGGGGCTGATAAGGAAGCTGTTTCTTCTTTTCTCACTTAAGCGCTATGAATCCTAGAGTCAATATGACAGAAATGTTTCTGACCCATTTATCAGGCCACATACATGTTAACAGCTCCGGAGATATTCATTTAATTCCAATCAGTTCGAAAGCAATGCATTTTTTTAAAGGAAAGCGATGATGTGTAGCGTTTTAATCTACGTCTTGAAAAGGAGAGCAAACTGTTACCAAAATGAAGATGAAAGTTTGTAGAGATTTATCTTTTTTAAGAATGTTTCAAGAAACAATACTTTATTTTAATAATATTTTATTATTATTCTAGAATATATTATCCTAACAGTATTTTATTGTTACTAACTGCTAATATTCATTGTTTCCTGAGTGCCAGGCACTACGCTAAGCCCTCTGCTTGCATTTTCTTTCCTAAGCATCACAGTGGCTCCCAGAAGCTTAGAGACGGCAGGGGCCGTGGCTGAGTTCTCGGGGCTGGTCCGTGCGAGCCCGGACTTGGCCTGAGCCCATCTGACTGCACAGGACCGGCTCTCCACCTTCAGGCATCCCGCTTTCCCCATCATCTCGTCCTGCAAGCTTTTCCTCACATCCGACCTTTCAGCAAGGACATTATTCTAGCCAGTGCTACAGGTTCCATAGAGACTGGTGTTTGTTAACAGCTCATAAGCTAAGTAAAAACAAAAAAGCATCTTAATCAGGATTGCTCCGCAGAGCAAGTGATCAGTCGTGCTACACCTGCTAAAGTGAACTTAACACTGAACACAGACTTTCAGATTAAATGCAGTGTGCTGAGTGAATGCTCTGCGTATGTCACAGACAGAGAAAATGCAGCAGTGTGTCCATCTACTGCAGGATGTTATTTCACCAGGAAAGTCAACCAAACAACAGTAACATCCAACAAAGTATTGCAGCTCCCCACACACCTCTTGTTTAGCTGTGAAGTGGCTTCCGGAGCTTGGAACAGAGAAATACCTCGTCTGTGTAACTACATACCTATCTGTGCCGCCATCTACGTATTCCTGATCTGATCATGCCCCCACAGCCAACATTTCCCCCGAACCCTTTAATCCTCAATACCAGAAAATCCAGCATCCATGGAAAACAGCGTAATATCTAAAAACCGATCACTCTCCTTTTTCTTCTGCCTTCGTGCTGGCTTCCCACAAAGGATCCCCGAGTTGAATATGCATTTTTTCTACCAATCTATCTCAAAATCTGATCCTAAATTCTCCCACCAAGTGATAGTAAAACACAATAGCATTCCTCATGCTTTATTTCACCTTCTTTGTAGAGGACTACACACACAGACACACACAGACGCACGCAGACACACAGAGACACGCAGACACACACAGACACACACAGACACAGACACACGCAGACACACGCAGAGACACCAGCCTCCTGTCATTTTGAAAGACAACTCCGAGCCCTCGGCATCACAGTTGAGACTTGGGATGCGACTAAAATGACTTGTTTCACAGTCACAAAACCCTATAGGCAGATATACCGTCTCTGTAGCACTCAGGTAATATCTAAAGGACATATTTCCCCCCTCCCCCCAAAAATGATCCAACGACTTTTACAGAAACATCAGCGGGACACCAACAAGCACTCCCGCAGAGCCTGGCTCCCCGCACGAGGAAAGGCAGCGGGTAGGTGAAGTGATGTGCGTCCTCAGAGGGGACCGCACCAGCAGCCGTCTGCACAAGGTGTCAACATCTCACCCCATTTTGTAACTCTTCCTCAGTTCTCTGAGCAGTGATTTCAAGTGTCTGTTGCATTTCGTGAACCGGACATCATCAGAACATTAGCAAAATCACAGCAGGAGGGACCAGCGCTGAACAAGACCTGGTAAGAGTGCTTGTAGGAGTCATTTAGTTGTGTCACGATCTACCCATTTGGCTGCTGGGTTTAGCCACGGAGTGATCTGCCTGGCCAACCAGGTCACCTCCGCTGTCTGGAGTGGGTGACAGCCCTAGTTCGTGCATCACTTGAAAGCAACCATTTACAGTTAGTGGAGTCACATGAACCCAAAGCAAATAAAACATCTGCCTAAAGCACTCAATAACCAGTGCATAATAAATGCCCGCTTAACATTAGGAGGCTGTGTCCATATAAATAACGTTACAACGTATGTAAACATTATCTGTGAATAATGCTGGGAGGGTGTGGAACGCGGGGAAAGAAAAATGTGAAACAGTAAGAAATAAGAGGGCACGTACTTAGGGTGTGACAATGAAAGAAAAGCAGCATCAAACACCGCGTTTCTCTAAGTCTAAGCTGCGCCGAGTGTGCCCTTAAGCTCTGCGCCCACGTCTCGCCAGGTGAGCACAATAAAGCAGAGTGCCGCCGTGCACCTGCGGCTTCCGTGTGTTACCCTTTGACTTTTACTTCTGGGGGCAACATTTTCTACACCTTCTTTTTCCTTTGTAAGTGCCTGTTTTCATCATTTAGACAAAGGAATATTTAGAAATATCCCAGTAGGTGGCACCATAGCACCAGAAATCTGTAGATCATTTGTGCTTTAAACCTGTGCCTGTGAATCACCCATGGAATTGACGAGGTACAAGAAACAGAGGAAAATGTAGATAACAGACCACTTGATCTTCAAAGCTGTGTTATTCTAATACATGTATTGCTACCGAATTTACCTTTCCCAATATGTTTCTTTTACAACTCAAAATGTTTAAGTGATGGCAAATCAGTTACCTTGAAGTCACACCCCTAAGTCCCCCATCAGAGATTTCAGCAAAAAACTAAGGAATTAATGGAGTGAAAATGACATTTCAAAAGACGTACTCGGGCTTTACATACCAACCATTACCACCACCCCTCTCCCCCCCACCCCAGCCATTCCCATCTCCCCTCCCCCCACCCTTCCCTTACCTCTGCAAAAAGAATGGAATGCCATTTCCAAAGGGATTTAAACCTGTCTAGTTCAGTAAATCTGAGAAAAATACAAGGACAGAAGGGGGAAACAGAAGAGACAACATAAATGCTTATTTTCAGCGTCCAGCCTAAAATTAATGGTGGCATGTCTTAAAAGTTGAGAATGCAAACCTGACCTCCATAGACACAAAGGCCACCCAAAAATGGAAAAAAAGCAAATCAGGACAAAAATAAGGGTCCACGAAAACAGATATGTACGGTTTTCCTTGCTCACTAAGTATATAATAATAGTAAAGCAGGAAGATAAAAATGAAAGGATTGCACTTTTACTTATTCTGCAAATCTGATATAGAGTTCACAGACAGCAAACCCAAGGAGTCCACAACAAATTAATAAGCATCTCTGGAGAAAGCTCTCCGTGCAAGTGACAAGCGAGGCATTATCTGGATTTCAGAGACCACAGGACAGTCTTCCTTCTTTCCATCAGTAAATACAATAATCGCAGGAACAGTTTACTGAAACAGTGTGTATCAGACAGTATGCAGACCTCTTTGCATATTTTTGCCCTTAAATATCCCAGAAAGTTAATGAGTTGGCAATTATTTTTCCTATTTCACAGGAAATGAAACTGAGACTTACAAGAGTTTAGTAAATCATTCGCAGACACACTCAGGAAGG
Organism: Camelus ferus; assembly: GCF_009834535.1. Taxonomy (NCBI): domain Eukaryota; kingdom Metazoa; phylum Chordata; class Mammalia; order Artiodactyla; family Camelidae; genus Camelus; species Camelus ferus. Next base: position 10,720,498 of record NC_045718.1, on the reverse strand, counting down.
AGCAGATGGACAGAAGACTGTCCACGGCTCGTTTTCTTATTATTTATGCAGACTTTGTGCTAAAGCATTGGGTCTATTGTTATCAGCGCCCAAAATCCCACAAACCAACCAGAAAATAATTTTAGACATCTCAGTGGGTATAGAAACCTAAGATTTTAATATCTATTGACATGTAGCTCCTTTGATAGGTAAGGAAACTAAGGCCCAGTGAGTTTAAATGCCTTTCTGACTTCATGCAATTTAGTTACAGCCATAATGTACACATTCCACCAATTACACAGAATTTCAACAGACCTTTTTGGCGGCCTCACTCTTAAATGCAATAGTCATCCAAGAAACACAGACAGAAGCCTTTAAGGACAGAGACCAAGAGAAACAAAAGGGAGACCCGGGAGAAACAAGACAGTACAAGACCCTGAAACCAACTGCAATTCATCTTCTCAGAAATGAGACAACATTGCATCTGTGGGCAAAACAAGGGGAGATAAAAACAATACTCCAAGATCAAGCAAGGAAGTCAATAGATGCTGGCTACAATTTTTGAAATAAAAGAAAAAAGAAACAGCAGGACAGCAGAAAATACCATTTAAAGGTGCTGAAATCACCTAGTGTTTGTTTTGGCTTCTGGGAAAATGGAGGATGGGGAGGAGGATGGGGAAGACGATGCGGGGGAGCGATGGGGAGGAGGGAGGATGGGGAGGAGGATTGGAGGGATGGGAGGAGGATGGGGAGGAGGATGGGGAGGAGGATGGAAGGGATGGGAGGGATGGGGAGGAGGATGGGGAGGAGGAGTGAGGGATGGGAGGGAGGATGGGGAGGAGGATGGGGAGGAGGGATTGGGAGGAGGATGGGAGGATGGGGAGGCGGATGGGGAGGGGATGGGAGGAGGCTGGAGGATGGGAGGGAGGATGGTGAGGGGGATGGAGGGAGGGGGATGGGGGAGGATGGGGAGGATGGGGAGGAGGATGGGGAGGAGGATGGGAAGGGGAGGATGGGGAGGAGGATGGGGGAGGATGGGTGGAGGATGGGGAGGATGGAGGGAGGAGGATGGGGGCAAGGACCAATCCTACTTACTGTAGACCTTACAGAACTGTTTAAACATTCAGCTCACACACACACACGTGAATAAAAACACAAGTAAAAAGGAAATGTATCAGTCTGCAAAGCTGAGCTGACAATAAACAGGGCAAATACACAGGCCCCTGGGAGGAGAGATAAAATTTTAAATTCATAATTTTTTAAATGCAGCAATCACACCCAGCTGTCTCCCAGCAGCCGTCACGTGCAACAACACAAGCATTCCTGCTCGTCTGTAGGTGCATGCAAGTGTGCACTCATCCCCGAAAGCAGGCGTGCATTTGTATGTCTTTTATATTTGGCTTAAAGCATCATGTTATCAATTTCTGCCATTTCAATTAACTAAACAAATAACAAGAAAAAATTAATACACACAAGATGACCATCTATAGAAGATTAGTCACTTTGCCTTACTTTCTATCTTAAAATACTTATCTATAAATCACAGGGGGGAAAACAAGATTGTTACTTCCTGTGTGATGACAGCCAACCTGAGATCCTTGATTCAGATTCGCGTGTCTTAAAATGGCCCACAGCCAAACTCTTTTTCAGAAGTGCATCATGCTATGTGACCCTTGGAAAGATTTATACAGTGTGTTAATGCAGTAGAGGCAAAGAGAAATGTATGCAGCTCTGCTCAACCCAGAATCTCCCCCAAAGCATTTGCCACAAACCCGTTTCTTCCGTGGATATTTTGTAGACACTGTCATGGACAAGAGGACCAGGGGACCTCAGTGTCCTGAGATCCCAGCCTGTGATGCTGGTTTGCGTCTGTGATGTGCAACTGTATGTAATATATTAAACATAGAGATGAAATCAGATTAAAAATCCTGGGCTTCACCCCTGCAAATTCTACTGAGTGGATCTGAGGTGAGAGGTGGCTGGGGCAGTGGAATCGTCTTACAGCTCTGATGGTTCTGGCGGTGAGAAGCAAGGGCTAAGGGTGATTGGTGAAAACACTTCCTCATGCGTGGCCTCGTTAAAAACATTTCTCAGAATAGGTTTATTTTTGTATTAAGTGTGTCTTTATTTCTTAAGAAAATGTCCATTTTCCTTTATAAAAATCCAGGGATAAATACCAAATTTATAAAATATACTCAGGATAGCAAAAGCTGTATTATATTATATTAATCTTTAGGAAGCATATGTTTTCATACCTCTTCACTTCCTCCAGGGTGGGGAACGAGCATAATCAAAGAAACGAAGAGTCACCAAAGGACGCTTGCCCAGGTGGTGACATTGCTTTATCAGTGTCTTTGGTGCTGTTAATAGTTTTTGCTGTTTGTTAACCAACTACTGGGTAGGCGGTGCTATGGTAAACAAGGGCACGCATTTATCTAATCAGAAACCCCACAAAGCAGATAGCATGGTCCTCTTTTTACAGATGAAGGCTCTATCTAATAAAGATATTCATCTATTTACTAATAAATATATGAAGGCTAGAGAGCTCAGAAGAGAGTTTGGTTTTGAATGCAGATCCGTCTGACTCCAAAAAGGTCCAAGCTTATTCAACTAGACACTCCCACAAGGGGAACATGATTAATTCTAAATCCAGTAGCTGCACTAAAGAGACCCAAGATGAGTAATGTGTCGAGTGTGAACCATCAAAGTGGGATTCGGAGTAAGTCACGCACTGAAATTAAGTTTTACAAAGTGCAAATAGCTGAACAATGGCTATAAAAGAGGTAGATTCTTACTGTTTAGAAAGGCGGGGGTGGGGGTGGGGTGAGGGGGCTGTGAACAGGCCTGTAAAAAACCCAAAATCAAGCTATGAACTTAGCCTTCAGTATTTTCACCCAAATCTTCAAGGAAGGAAAAAGAGAACATGCCGGAAAAGGGCTTGCTCTGATTGTGCCCATGCTTCAAAACGAAACAACGGAACCAAGAGCTTGCGCAGGACCAAACCTACGCCCCTAGAAGGAGTGGGCGAGGGAAAGAGGGGGCTGGGGGGGGTGCAGAAAGTGGGGGGGGGGTCGTGCATGGATCCAGCGATGCGTTCAATGACTTACGGCACCGTCCACATTTTTTAAACGAACCGGGAGTGAAATTAAAATTACGCCATTTTTTTGGTGACCTAAATACAAGATAACAAGGAAAACGCAGATCAACACTAGGCTGCAGTGAGGAGTCTGCCCAACAACTGGTTTCCCGTCTCACAGAAGGGTCCGAGGGTCTGCCGAGGCCCCAGGAGTGCAGGGAAGTAAAAGCAAACGCTGGGGCGGGGGGTGGGGGACGACGGGGGTGACGGAGGGATAAACTGGGGAGTTGGGGATTTGCAGGCACTACTGCTGTGTACCAAACATATAAACAGCAAGGTCCTCCTGCACAGCACAGGGAACTGCAGTCAGTATCTTGCAATCAAACAGCTTATAATGAAAAAGAATACGAAAAGGAATATGTATGGACGCCTGAATCACCAGGCTGTGCACCAGAAACTAACACAACATTGCCAACCGACTAGACTCCAATAAAAAGAAAGAAAAAAAAAAAAGCAAAGGCTGATAAACGCACTACTAACTTCTCATTTCCTGGTGCTGAAAGCTCCCAACAGAAACACTTGATTGACTTTCAGAATCATTAAAGGAGCGGGGCCTAACGGGAGCAGCTCCCCGCTCAGATAGGCGAGGTTTTCAGCGGCTCTTGCCCCCGGACGGCTGCTCGCACGGCCAGAGCAGCGGCAGCGGCGCTTCTGCGCCTGCGGTTTCTCCCCCTTGCTGCACTTCTGTTTTTCTGATTCTGAGCCTTTATAGGAAAGGAAGAGGTGTAGCTGGTGCGGTTAGGCGCGCGGGCCTCTGCAAATGCTGCAGCGCGTTACCATGGCGCCGGCATCCTCCGCCCCACGTCGGGGAGAAACCACAGGTCTCCAGCCGACGGTGGGGCCGGCTGATAAGGCCAGGAGCTGCAGCGAAGCTGGATGCAGGTTGCTGTGCTTTTGTTTCAATGAAGAGGTGGTTCCAAAACGCTGGAGGACGAGGAAGAGGACTCGTTTCCCTTGGAAGCACTTCGTTTGGAAAAGCGTTTGCCAATGACATTTTAATGTGAAAAAAAAAAAGTTCAATCCAATCTTCTCTCCAGTAACATAAAAAGTCACCCCCTCCTGGGCCCGTGATGAAATCTGATTCATTAATTACCTAGCTGCAACTTGGAGAAAAGAGATTGGCAGTGGAAGAGAGATGGCCTAGAGGCCAGTGAGGCAGCTGCCCTGGTTTGTAAATAGAATGCACACTCCTCTCACCTCAAGACGATGAAATGGCCAGAGAGGAGGCGAGGCTATTTTGAAAAGTGCAGAACCCTTCACCATCTCTTAAGGCTGTTCCTCCCCCCACGACATACCACATCAACCCTACTGTCCCAAGCTGGAGGAGTGAGGTGACTTCCTTAGTGTCACACTTGGAGTCTCGTGAAAGGTCACGCCGGAGAAGCAGAAGCAGTACAGAGGGGCTCGCTGCCTTTCCATGTCACCTGACACTCTTCAATCAACAGTTTTCCATGCTGAGTATTTCTACTGACTGTCCAGGTCATTGCTAAAAATAATAGTTTCAGGGCATAGAAAATACTAACCTAGTGTATGAACATCCAGAAATCACCTGTCCTGGAAAAGGTCAGGAGACCATTTTTATTTGACTTTTACAGAAAAGTTCATATTGGGTGAGTTTTTCATGCCTTTTTCTGTCAGGAAGGTTTTCCTCTGTCATGAGTGAAAAAGGAACAGGTTTTTGAATGCCTGCTCCCCTCGGCCTACCTCTGCATGATCAGCGGTGTTACTCTTGTTTTATAAATAAGGAAAGAAAGAGACTTGACGTTGAAATAAATTGCTCCAATACAGAGTGAGTGAGTAACTGCCAAAACTCAGTCGCAAGTTTGCCAGACCCCAAAGCACCTGCGTTTTTTACCAACTGAACAAGGCCACCTTCTGGGAGTGGAGGACTCCACATTCATTTCACGTGATCCTTGCACTTTGAGTCCACGGTCTGAGAACACCTCCTCTCTGGGCTCTGGGCTCCTTTCCCTTCCCCTGCCTTCTCCCTGGTCCAAGCACCCATCCTGTCCTCATTCACCAGCCTTTATACTCAGTTCTGAATTGTGACTGCCCCGCCCCCCACACGCATGCCGGATACAGCCACCGCGTCCACCTTCTTTTTTTTTAATGGAGGTCCTGGGGGTTGAACTCAAGACCTCACGCATGCTCAGCCCACGCTCTGCCGCCCCACGAGTCCACTCTTAGAAGGTGCTGACATGCGCTGTTCTCATTAAATTATTTTAGTAGCAGATTCTAAAATCTTTACTATTATTACTGAAAACCTTTCCCAGTCCAGCTCTGACTTGCCTTTCCAATAACAGTATCAATGTGCTTAACTGAAATCACTCGTTTCAAACTCAGCTCAAATGCAATTTATGGCAACCCAGCAGGATTTAAGCACTTGGCGCCTTCCTCCCTGTCAGTTTAATCTGACCCTAGCCTGCAGTATCTTTCCTTCTTTTAACGACCCTGGAGCCATCCTCCAGACTTGGTTCAAATTCCAACCTCATGGCAATTTCCTGGTCTCCCCAGGCCACTAAGGTCTTCTGACTTCTAGAATAATAATCATGTCGCACTCATGGGGATGTTGATCATAAATTGACTTTAATTAGTTATCTTTTTACGTAGACTGGTCCAGTTAAGCTCATAGACTGTGAAAACAGCGCAAGGGAGTGTGACCTTGGAAAGGTGACATACCCTCTCTGAACAGCAGTCCTTCAGTTAATCTGTAATATCTACTCGTCAGGCTCTATGCCTGTTCGATAAGATACTGGCTGTGAAGCTCTTAGTTAAGCACCCAGCCCTTGAGTAAGCGCTGAGCACTTCCTCACTTAGGAAATCAAAAATGGTCCTAATCACTGTTTTTGTCACCACCATCGCAGCGACCACCTCTGGGCACTGGACTTCTTAACTCTCTGTGTGTCTCCTACAGGTGCCGGTGAAACCGGCACCCCTCGCATTTCCACAGCAAAGGCTCGTTTACGGAAGGTAAATAATAAATACCTCGGGTTTTGGTCTTAGTCGAGCTCCCGCACGCGTTCCCTCAGTGACACAACTTTGAGCAATGTGATTTTGAAACTCCCTGTAAGATATGGGATGTGTAATTCCTCATTTCACAAGACGGTATTGTGGTTCCTCTTGCCATTTTCATGTGCTTTTGAATTTTCATATACATCGATATTTATGGCCTGCGATGGAGAACAGAATGCAAAACAATGCCCAGAATGACCTGGGCTTTGCATTGGGCTCAGCTGGCCTGGCTTTGAATCCTAGCTCAGCCCGTCAGGACCTGGTGCAGGTTAAAGAATGCCTGCGGGCTTCGTTCTCCTTGTGCAGAGACAGAATCACACACCCAGTGTGTGTGTGAGTAAATGGGATGATGAGATGTAGTGGTGGTACAGGGCTTCTCGAAACAGACAGCAGGCACACAGGTGGTGTCAAGTAAATGTTCATTCCAGTCAACACCATCCATCCCTCTGCCTTTTCCGCTTGGTGGCCATCGATGGTGACCCTTTTGCAATGGGCACCAGGAACCCAGTGGTAGTTAGAGCTCTTTTAAGAGGCTCTTGGGGCTGAGCCATGTATTCATTTACTTGGCCCGCCAGATCTCATTTTGTTTTTAATTATGAGGTAGGTAAAAATCTGTACCTGCTTACTGTCTTGAATTCTGAATTTCCGCATGATTTTTCCTATGGTTAATGCCACTTGCGCTGGGCAAGAAATTTAGAGTCCAGAGTTCACAGGCAGAATGCGGTATTCCGTGTGCCCTTGGCTTGGATGCTCTTAGCACAGGCAGTGCTGTGTTTTATGCATTCCTTGTGCACTCCCCCCACCGCGTAGGAGGGCTTTAAAAACATCTTATTGAGATCAAGGCTTATGAGTGACAGCAAAGATACCAGCCCTCAAACACACATGACTTCCCAATCACCTCTCACCCGTGATTCTATCTCTGCAGCAGCAGTGGACACGGCTGGGCCCCACGGGCTCTGAGTCCCAGGCCGCCCCTCCCAAAGGTGCTCAGACACCAGGGCCATGTCGTCTGGGTCCCAGACATCAGGCCATCACCTAGAAAACTACCCCAGAACCCCTCACTGACTGCACGGATGTGTAGTTTGACAAACGCACCAAAAAAAGATTGTCACAGCTGGACGGAGGAAGACACAGCCTCTTGTCAGCCTCACACTCAGTTCACCGTCCCTCCTCACTGACTGGCAGAGACACTCCCCAAAGGCAAAAGAACACCGCAGGCTTTTAAAGCGGTGCTAAGATCATCGCCCTTTCAGAACCTCAGAACATGGCTTCTCTCTGCCTGAGAACTCGGTGGCCAGGGCCAGCCTGGGTGTCCACACAGCCCGTCAGGCTCCATGTGCTGCACTGAGGCTGGTTTGACTGAATCAAGTTATTTAAAAAGCACAAAACAACAACCCCAAGCCCCTCAGTAATAGTGGAGAGAGGACATGGAGGGGCCCAAGTAAAACTGCTCTTTGTGGGTCTGTTTCCCACGATAGCCGTGTCTTTTACTGCCTTTTTCACGTTAAGGCGCAGTTTTAATCTCACAGAGCACCCACAGCCTTGAGTTTGAGGCACAGCCCTCAGTTCTGAGGCAGGAATGGTATTCTGATCATCGGCAGAGCTCTGGACAGGCTTACGGGACATCAGCAGGGAGAGCAGAAGTGAGCCCACCCATTTCAGATCCAGGCACGCAGCTGCTGGTCAGATAAAGCTGGACTTTAAGAATAAGATTGCCTGGGGGAGGGGAGAGTTCAATGGTGGAGCTCAAGCTTAGCATGCATGAGGCCCTGGGTTCAATCCCCGTGCCTCCATTAAAAAAAAGGTAGAATAAAAAAAAATATTGTTTAAAGACCGAGTTGAAGATTAACCTTTTAAGAAAAAGAATAGGGGCGCTGTCATCCTTTTGTAGTGATAAACCCTTCCAGAGAAAATGGACCACTTGGGTTTGAATGATCAGTTCATTAACATATTTTTATAACTTACACCAAATTCACAAAGATAGAAAAATAATTCTATGCCTGATCTATGAAAAGGAAAAAGATTTATTTTCATTTTTTGCATCACTTTGTCTGATTATGCTCATCTACTCCAGTTGACCCTAATCAGGGGGGCGATGAGGCCCAGATCAAGTGGGTTCTTACTGTTAACGAGATGTTGACAATGGCATAGACTTTTTAAAAGAATAAAAGCTAAACGTGCTCACAGCTTTTCATAGATGTGGACAGCATCCTTCACCTAAGGCAGTGATGGTGAACTTGAGATACTGGTCCAGACGCCCATAAAAAGAAGACACAGTCTTGAGGCCAGAGAGGCAGTGCCTTTTTTACTGCATGTGAGGAGTAAGGAAATGAGGGAAATAAAGGTCTTTGGTTTAAGAAGATAAATTTGGATTCAGTGGAAAGTGTGTAGACACAATTTTTTTCAAAAAAGTTGTAATTGCTCTTTCACGGTATATCCAGAGAATACCCAGAAGTCTGCTGGCCAAAGAGCCTTTCCTTTGAGGGTTTAGCCCCCAGGTGCGCACGTAATTCATCCACAGTGTGAAAAATCAGTGAATTAAATCTTTGGAGAGAAGTATCTGTGAATATTTAGTGACTCCAAAATTCTTAAATTTGGGTTTGCTTTTTAAAAGATACCAGCAAAGTAAAAAAAAAAAAAAAAAAAAAAAAAAAAAAAAATCTATGTCTCACAAACCTTTCCGTCTCAAAAAAATCTATGTCTCACAGAAGCTTATTTCTGGGGAAATTCTGTTTCATTTTGAGAATATATTCTTCTGCATTCTTTCCTACTACTTTGTTGATTTTTCCATAAAAGACTGCATTCCTTAATACCACTGGGGGGTGAGAAGAACAAACTCTTCCATTCTTCAGAATAACAAACTGAGGGTGAGAGCGTGGACTTAGCCTCTGTCATGGAAACAGGCAAAACAGCGTCTGTTTGTTTACTGAAAACAAATAGTTCCCTCTTTATTGACTCACCCTAAGTATTTTCAAGTTCCTTTGATGTACATGAGTCCATGTTTGATGCTAAGGACACACGGTCCTTGGCCTCAAGCAACCTACAGGCTATGAGACACACAGTCACAGCGATGCAGTCATAACAGCACTAACGCACCCAGCACGTACGTGCCAGGCGCCACACAAGACGGCCCGCACCCCCTGTGTGTGTGGACCACGTGTGTGAGCGTCCTCCATCACCGCAGTCACATGGGTATGTGTGACCGTTATCCCGATTTCAGAGCCGAGGAGAACATAGCATCACACGGCTTGTCCAGGGCGCTTCACCTGGTGTGCGGCACAGGCAGGGCTGAGACCAGACAGGACGGCGCCGAGTCCGTTCTCCCCATCACTGGGCTGCCACCACCCGGCGACCTGCCAAGTGCTGCAGTGAGCCAGGTGCAGCGTGCTGGGGAAGGAGAAAGAGTGCCTAACCCGGCCTCGGGTGATCGTGGGTGATACCCCCAAAAAAAGCAATGTCTAAGTAGAGGGGGACCCGTGGGCGTCGGGCAGGAAGGGAAGACAAGTCTTTCAGAGCAAGAGAGGAGCGTGGCCCAGAGTGGAGAAACCAGCACAGCTCAGAAAGTGAAAGCTGTTCTTCGTGGCTGGAAAGCCAGCAGCACGGTCGGCCGGAAGGCTAGCAACGTTTCTGGAAGCGAAGCGCACGGCCGCTGGCGAAGGGCCTCCTGTTACAGCCTCAGGAGTCTGAGCGTTATTCTCAGGCAGCAGGAGCCACGGCAGAGCCCTGAGCCGGCGAGTGGGCCCCCCTGGCTGTGCCGAGTGGAGCTCAGGGAGGGGAGAGGAGGCTGCAAGAAGCTTCCAGAAGGCTGGCTGCTCGAATACTTTCAGTTGCAACTAACAACAACAAAACAAACCCAACTCAAACAGAAAAAACACTAAGGGACTGATTATTTCACCAAAAAAGGGCCAATTCAGTGGCTCAGCAACAGCGTCAGAGCCCAGGGTCCTCCTGTATTTTCTCTGACATTCACAGGCATCAACCTCAGTGCCCTCAAGGTCTCAAAGTGACGAGGTGTCGCATTCTCACAAAACAGCAACCAGAGACAGGAAAGGGGCCTCGCCGTCCTTTTGTTTCTTTTTAAGACCCAGGACGCAGCTTCCCCTAAACCTCTTAATGTCTCATTGGTCTAAATCGTATCACTGTCAAGGGGAAAATGGTCACCGTGATTCACTTTGACCAACCAGGGCCTAAGTGTAGGTCACATGGAAACAGCAAGATCTAACTAAACTTTAAATCACTCGGAAAGGCATGAATAGCTAAATAATTAAATAAACACAAAGTGAATTTCTTTTTTTAAAAAGGAAGTTTTCATGAGCCAGAAAAACACAGAGGTGCGGGGGGCGGCGAGCTCAGGCCGTCCCGCTGGAGGAAGCCAAGCGGTGAGCGGCGGCGGCCGCGGGCGCGGGGGGGGGGGGGGGATTTCAGGAGCTTTAAAGGCTACGGACTTGGGGATATTTTATGACTAAATGCTGAGCTGCGGGAAACGGAGCGATTCAGCGCACATCCTAAGTTTCTGCTTTGGAGCCTAGCTGTGCGAAGGCCGACAGCATTCACTGGGCCGGGGAGTGCGAGGGCCAGTGGGCCAGTGGAGGAAGACGCTGCGTCCGGCTCGGGGCGTGCGGCGTCCGAGATGCCGGTGGCGTTCCAGTCGCAGTGTCGGCTGCGCAGCTGCGCAAGTGGGTCTTTAAGGCAGAAGAGCAAGCAAAGCTGGGGATACAGACGTGGCAGCCAGCCCCTTCCAGAAGGCAGAGCAGCGGCGGGGCCGAGCGACGGCCCCCGGGGAGACGCCGCCCCGGCGGCGCCGACGGAGCCAGCAGGAAGGGGGAGCCCGCCCGAGGGCTGAGGCGAGCAAGGACGCCCAGAGGGGCTGGGCTCGTGCTCTGTGAAAACTAGGAGAGGAGAGCGCGTCTCAACAGGAAGAAAGCAGGCGATGACGTCCGCGCTCCAGGAGCGGCGGAGGAAAGCGAGGCTCACGCCTGGTCCGGGGATCTAACGTTTCAGAAGCCAGGAGGCCGGGGGGCGATGCTTGGGTGTGAAAGCCAGTAGTTTCGGGGGCGGATGAGGAGAAGCGGCCAGAAAGTAGTAAGCAGGTGGGTGGACGGGAAGCGAGGGGTGCAGCCGACGAGGCTGGAAAAGGCCTGAGAAGGGAAAGGCAGAGCTCAAGAGTAACTGAGAGACACAGAGCGGGAAGAGGGTTTTAATTTGTTGGTTATACTGCCCTTACAGTGACTTCTCCTAAATTGTGTTTTGATGATATTACTTATAAATTGTTTTGGAGCTTACGGGGGAAAAAGATCCCTAGATTTAAAAATTGTAATGTAAACATTTCTGAAACATATTATGTAGTAAATTCATTAGGAAATTATTTCAGCCTTTATTTTTCAGCCTTTGTTTTTAATTTTAAGTAGTCATTGTGTCCAAAGCTGTCTTATGTTTCACTTTTCAATGTATTTCTTCAATAGAATTTTCTTTTATTACCAACCTTTAAACCCCAGACTGATCAGGTTTCACATTAGGAAGGTGAATATAATTTTTATACCTAATGGGATTGTAGAACATTATTAATCAGATATTATAAATATGTTATCATGAATTTGGGTTTCAATGTCTTTCCTTAAAAACGCTGATGAAAGGCAAAAATAGGAACATTCATATTCAGTATTTAAGCTGGGTCTGTCATGTGGGCCCCCCCAAGCTGTGCCAGAGGTGCACTTGTGTGACCGCACTTGCAAAATGTCTAGATCACTACCAAAACTCCTGAGATAAGTATAAAAATGAATTCAAAGCAGAAGCTAGGAAATACTTTTAGATTTCACTTAATGTCAAACAAACAAACAAACAAACAAACAAAAAAACAAAAAAAACCCAGCATTTGTTCTCATAGTTGTGAAATAAGATGTTCACAACAGAAAAAAAAAAAAATAAAAGGGGAACATATATTAGCTTTTCTTTTATAAGGTCCTTGGAGTGTTGCCAGAGAAGTATCTGATCAAATCCATCCTTTTCCAAGTGCACTTTTCAGGACGATGGGAGTGTGAGCAGATGTGGAGAAGAAGAGGGTGTAGTTTGGGGAAAAATGACTCCATTGTTTACTGGACGTTACAGCTCAGAGACTTGCTTATGAATTCAGTTAAAATAAAACTTGTTTTCAAAAAATTTCCCAGTAGTATCTTTGTACAAGAAACAGATTTTTCATCTGCTGATGGGGGAGAAAAGGGGTCTTGGAGTGACTATAGGAAGTCCTGGATTTGACCCTGGCTCTGCTTCTGAAAGAACAGACAAGTCAAGGGTCCGTATCTGTAGGATTCAGCAAGGGGAGGCTTAGCAAAGGTAAAACATGGTGTGAAAACAATGTAAAAATTTGAAAAATGAATCGGGGAGGGTAGAGCTCAGTGGTAGAGTGTGTGCTTACACGCAGGAGGCCCTGGGTTCAGTCCCCAGTCCCTCCATTAAATAAAGAAGGAAATAAGCCTAATTATCCCCCTAAATAACCAAATAAATAAATGGCTCCAGAATAAAAACTTGAAAATGAAGGAACATATTTTAAAAGAAGTACTTAACTTTTAAATCTAATTCTATCATCTCTTTCCAAAGAAGTAAGTCAACTCTTATCTCAGACTTCATACTTTGAAAAAAATCTTGATCAGACAATTCAATTTTCTTCCAACCTCCTACCCAAAGGAAACCTATCAATAGACTTTCTAAGTCATCAAATGACTTCCTCGCAAATCAAAGGAGTTAACATTTTTTCCCTAATTGCCTAATAGCTTCTAGTTAGTGTCAGAAAAAATGCGCTAGCCTCTTCTCCAGAAACACACCCACACACCCACAAGCAAACACAGTCGTCATCTGCTAAACACAGTGATTCATTAATGATTGTCTAAATGTCATCTTGAAGACTGGGGAAGGTGAAGAATGAGGATTGTCAAGGTTTAAAAACAAATCTCATTTTGTGAGCACACAGCAGGTGAAGGAAGGAGGCCCCCACAGTGGGAGCAGGAGGGCCAGAGGCTTGAAGGGACCCTGGGTGCAGGTGGGTGGTTGTGAACGTGGGAAAAGCTGGCGGACGTCCAGTGTGAGTACCACCCCTCAGAGAGGCAGAACCTTGCACAGGATTTTGGCGACCGAGGCGACAACACTAAGAGTTACTCATTTCCACACCTATTCTCAGATCTACCATGATTTGAGTTCTGAAAATAAGTGTTCATTTTTTGTGGTTTACTATGCAGCCATTTAGCTCCTTCTTTGTAATTCTGACCCAAAGTGCTAGCTGTGGGTACCAGTTCAACCATGTTATTTGCACAGAAGTCACTCCTTTGAAACCACTGCCATTAGGCTGAATCATATAAAATGGTGTCTTCTGTAGACCAACCAGGACCCATGATCGTCAACTCTACGGCTCAGACTACAGACCACGTGTCACCTACTGGACATACGAAGATACCCTTGGTGGTCTTGTTGCTGCTTGCTACATGGATGGGTGGCTTTTGCTAACCTCACTTCATCACCCTTAAATATATCGCTGTTCACCAAAGGGCTCTAATGCTTTCATCGGGAGAGATGGCCTCCCCAGTTCTGAAAGGTGAAAACACCGACCTTGGCCTTTTGGAGTCTGAAAGCTCTGCAACCCCTAAGTGTTTGCCTGCACCTCTAGGACCCTCAGTCTTAGCCTTCTCGGATCCTTCCCTTTGGTTCCCACAGACCTTTCTCACCTCATGTAACAAAATCTTTCATTTTCCTCCTGGAATACGTTTTAGCTGCCGCCATATTCCTCGCTTCCCTTTTAAATCACCTTTGCCGACACAGCACCCACCTAATACCTTACCATCCACTCGCACCTCAGCCTCGATCATTTGTCTTCCCTCCAAACCATGCAGTTGGAATGATGCCACTTATTTGGTATTTACTTGCCAAATGCCTCAGCCCCCTTCCTTCCTTCTTTTAAATACTGTCTATTCTGAGTAGCTGTATGGCAGGCGTCTGGCAAAATTAAAGCACTTGGTGTGCTTGCAGCCCACACCTCAGATGTCTCAATGCCTCTGTTTCTCCTGGGTGCTGCACCTTCCCCTCTTCTGCGTCCAGCTGACTCCTACAGGGGCTTTAAAACCCCAAGTCAGCTGGCTTTACTTTTTGCTACTGTGTCGCTCTGTGTGTATGTTCACATGAAACTTATCACACTGTGTTTTCATCCTTGATCTGAGTACTGGGGATGCATTCCCCCAGAGAGACATCTGGTCAATCTCTCACCATTTCTGCTCTCTGTCCAAGGTCTCTGTCTGTGAGGCTGCCCTGATCCCTCTAACAGTCAATATTCCACATTTATGAGAGCACATTTTAACTCCGACTTCTGCTTTTGGGGTTGGCTATGAGCTAAACCCTTGAGTAACTGTAACATTCCCTCGCTCTCTCTGCAGACAAACATGGTGCCAGTCCCCTGTGTTTATTTTTATGACCATATTTGCTTATGCTAGGCACTGCCTACAATGCCTGGGATGCAGCAACTACGTATCCAAGCCTTAGGATTTAAAATCTATCAACCACTTGAATATCTCTGAACCTTCTAGCTTTCACCGGTATGTTTTCCATATTTCTGTGGCTCGTTGTGAATTACCAGTTTGCATGTATGTGTGCGTGCTGTGGCCCACAGATAGAGGCGATGTGTTTTTAAAGCAGAGACCATGACTCTTTTTTTTTCAGTCATGCTCTCCCTGGTGTGGAGCCCAGTGCTTTGCAGCTAGTAAGGATTCAACACCACCGCTACCATGACCCAGAGACTGGATGAATGCCTGTCAGTAAAGCAGCCAAGCCAAAATCTTGGCTTCCCAGACTCATCTGGCCAAAGAAGTTGGCCTCTTCTACCACTAACAGAATTATTCCCATGTGAGGCAAGCTCACCATTTTCCTTTGATCTTTGCGCATCAGGAAGCTTGTCAGATAAAATGTCCTAATAGATTCAATCACGTGAAGTGACTCCCAGCTATGGCGGCGAGCAGACGCGATCAGTACTCAAAAGCTATGCCCAACCCCGTTCTCCCTGGTCTAGTCCACAAGAGAGGCTGGAAAGCTAAAATAGTTTATTTCTTCAAGCCTCCTTCCCACTTCTTTTGGCAGTGGGTACCCCAGGATTTATTTCTGGCCAATTCATGTAAACAAAGTCTCTGGGGAAGTTTTCCATCTCTGAAACAAAAAGCAAAAGCTCACTAGGAAAAATCTCCTCCCACTTTGCCCTTCCTTTTCTTCTTGCCTGGAATGCAGATGAAAAGTATGGATGCATAGCAGCCACCAAGAGACATGAGATGGCAAGCATAAGGACAAAAGCCTATCACACAGAATGGTAGAGGAGACCCAAGGAAAGAGGTTAGTTGCTTAAGCCATCCCTATGCCTCTGTGCTGTCTGTGGATTAAATCCTCCAGATCTCTAGTTGTATATATTTGAACCACTGGTATCTTTTGTTTGCTAGCTCAATACAAAGCTGACTGATACAATAACCTGCAGGACCATTATTGAGCTCTTTGCAGATATCTGTATTCAAGCGAGATCATAGTTAACTTCTCAAGACAAAGGAAAACGAATCTCCTCTTTTATAATGTATATTGATGGTGGGCGTATTCATAATCTACCTTGAAAATACTGTTATGTTACGATGACTTTGCTCTTGGAATATTTTATGCCCTTGACCCTTGTGTCTGGTCTAGCTAAACTCTGTCCGCATCCTCTCTGTCACAGCCTCCGCACAGTCAAAGGCTGTTCTTACACCATCTTGTAAAATCAGCGCGCGCTCCTGTGCGCGGGCCCTGCAGGGCCGGCCCTCCCGCAGCTTCGCTGACTCGGCTTCCTCCTGGCTCCCCCACCCTTGCACCGAACTCGACTTCTTTGGCATATTTTGATGTCAACACATGTCCATCAAAATTATAATAAACAGCAAAACATAGTCCCCTACAGAATATGATATTCAAATGGTTATTAAACTGTTATAAAAGGCAGCAGGAATGATCCAAAGCTGCCCCCCTACCCCCGTACTGGCTCCAAACCCATTCAGATTCAAGCTAACTCTCCAAATTGGAAGACCTGGATTTTTTTCAGTCCTTAACAGGACAAGAGAGCGTTTTTCTTCCTCTTCTCAGCTGCGTGGATACGAGTCTATCACGAAGCCAAAAGGAAAGCTCCCTGCCAGCCCTTCTCCTGGTGTTGGAATTCGCAGGGGCCAGAGGGAGGGGCCCAGGGCAGTGGGAAGACAAGTCCTCAACTGGCCACCTGGCGACCCCTGGGGCCGTAAGCAGCCCCCGATGGGAGATGCGGCCTCCTTTCCCGGCAGCACCAGGGCTTCACACAGGGGCGGGAGTCGCCCTCGGAGGCCGAGATGGAAGCCGCTCTTGGCATGTATCTAAGCTGGCATTTTCCAGGTTTCCAAACTGCATTCGTTCACTCAGTCTCACTAAGGGTCACTCTACTTGACTTTGTTTCCAAGTAACATGACTATTAAAAATTATTAGTTGATTTAAAAAAAAGAAAGAAAGAAAAGACCACCATGGTTCTCTACAGGGAAACAGTTTCTACACTGGGCCCCGATGAGATAGTTCTAAGGGCACAGGAAAATAGCGTGTCCTCGGACCCCTGTTCTCGGACAGGTGGGGCCTGGGCTTTTCTGTACACATGGCATCTTTGCATTGTTTTCTTGCCAACCAAATAATCTACTTTGCTGTTAAAACGCTTCACAACTGCAGCAGAATACACAGCCATTTTGAACCAATCGTTCCCCGTTGGTGTGCAGTTCCCTTTCAAATGTGGGAAGATGAGTTGTTCCGCATTTCTCATAGCCAGCTGCAGACACTGGGGAAAACAGAACGAAAACCCACGCTCCCGCCTCAATTATCCACAGTCCCATCTTCTTAGAGCAGCTAAACTTCCATGGATATACATGTAAAACCTAGAGTCGTACTGCCTTAAATTGCATCACGACCCTTCCTGCTCAGCCCCACGTGTTCTTGCTATTTGATGTTCTGCTCCTTAGAAGACCAAAGGCGTGGGGGCGGGGGGGAGGCGCATAGCCTGAAGCTTCAGAAGCATTTATTGCTGTGATGAACTCTTCTGTTTGTGTTCTGCTCTGTCGACAGACAGGTAACCTGATGTCAGGCATAAAGGAATGCTTATTAAAAGGGTACAAGCCTAGCAACGATGATAATAATTACTAACGTGTATTCAATACTCTCTCTGTGCCAGCCATCTCTTCCTGAGTACCTGTGAAGGAGGCCGTTCACAGATGAGGAAACTGAGGCACACAGAGGTGAAGCAACTCTCCTAAAAGATACAGGACCGGGCGGAGCTGCGATTTAAATTGAGGAAGTCTAGGTATTAAAGTCCACATCTAGCCAACCACAAAACTACTCTGTGGCCGATGCGACCCCGCAAGGCCCCCAGGTCAGCCCTGGATTCGGAGGGAGGCTACGTACCTCCAGTAGCCTGGTCAGGGCGTCAGTCATCGGATCAACTTCTGTCATTTTTCAAATTGAAGTATAGTGGATTTACAATGTTGTGTTAACTTCTGGTGGACAGCACAGAGGCTCAACTATACATACATATATTCATTTCCATATTCTTTTTCACTATGGGTTATTATAAAATATTGAATACAGTTCCCCCCGCTGTACAGCAGGACCCTGTTGTCCATCTCTTCTGCATATAGTAGTGTGTATCTGGACCAACTTCTGACTGAAGTCTCTTTCAACTGTTGCCGGAAGCTTGCAGTGTCCCCACTTCCTCAGACCCAGGACTTTTTCCTTCTACTTCCACAAACCTGCCTCTGCCCCTTTACACTTCACAAGAAGTTTCAGCTTATTTCATTTGATAAAGGAACCTTACAGCTTAAGGTGCTCCTCAGAATGCTATTTTTTCAAGAAAAAGTTGAAGACCACTATTATTCAAATTGTTACCACTACCAGCTTGGTTTGGTTCCATTAAAGGACTGAGAAGAATGAAATGCAGCAAGGGCTTGAGGGGAGCAGGGGTACCCAGCAGGGCTCAGGTCTAAGGAATTCAGAAGTACACAGAGGAAGTGGTGACCAGTCCAGCCCTGCCTGCTGAGCCATTGTGCCGGGCGGGTGTGTCCGTTCTGTGGCAGCGTGATCACAGACTCAGGAGTGCAGGGCATCTCCTAGGCACAGGGACCAGGGGGGCAGGACACGGATGCTCCATTTCCCCCATGGCCCGTGCCCTGGCTGGGGACCGTGGCAGTTCAGCCCCTCCCCCCACATCTGCACAGCAACTGCACAAAGGGAATGGCGAGTCTGGAGCAAGGGCTTGAAATGAAGTCCTAGGAGCTAAAGGAGGACCCATAACTTTCCTAATTGCTACGAAAACAGAGGCAGGCGTGCTAAAACAACAGACACATAACTGCCAGGCAGCTTAGAACACCTGCAGTGTCTGCAAGGCTGTCCTAGAAAAAGGAGAGAGTGACATGGTCGGGGTGTGGGAAGTCACTGGGCGGATTTACAGCTGACAAAAAGCAGGGGTCTCCCGAATAAGGAGAGGATGAATTTCAGAATTTTCAGTCTTCATAATTACTCTTCCCTTTCTTCTCCCTCTCTTCCCACCCTCTTCTGTGCCTCCCGTCGCTTCCAAGTCAACCATTCCTACCACGACATTCCAGTCTAAAACATACATTGATATGTGTGTTGATTCAAATACAGGCTTACATTTGCATTTTTATATGTTTATCTAAACACACAGCTCCCAGAAAACCCCAAGTCAGAATGACTCTGGTGTGGGATCGGATCTTGGCTCTGCCTCCTGTTGGCTCTGTAACCTCAAACAACTTCCCTAACTTCTCTATGCCTCCCACTCTTATCTATAAAATGGGGTTAATAAATGTGGGTACCTCATAGGATTATTGTAAGAATTAGTGAGTGGATGCAAATACACATGAAATACAGCATCCGGCACATTTCAAGTGCTGAATAGCGTCAGCAGTTTTTGTGATTATTCTGATGGATGTTACTATTAAAATAACCAGTGCTGCAGGGAAGAAAGGCCACCTGCGCGTGGCTGGGTGGGCTCTGAGGTCCCCGGGGCTGCGCATGAGCAGCTGGCCTGCGAGGTTGGATGTGGTGGTTTCTCGGTAGCCGTCCTTTGGAAGATGTATGTTTGCTGAGTCAAAGTACGAGGTCCCTGAGGAGCTGGGTCCAGCCCAGGATAAATAACACACGTTAAGAACAGAACTGAAATCCAGGAGTGTCCAGAAAAGACGAACTCGAGGGCAGAGGGGTGGGGAGGGTGTAAGACAGTACGCCAAGCATAGGAACTTAAGAAAATGCAGGACATTGTTCCCTAAGATTAAATAGTGTAGGTGGGGATACAAGAAATGCATTCAAATAGTTGAAATACCATTCTGTGGAAGAAGGTATTTTATGCTGATGTGAAGGAAAGAATTGTACCCAGTTGACTTAAGCCAGTGGTCCTTAAAGTGTGTCCTGGAGGCCCAAGGGAGTCCCAAGAGCCTTCCGAAATGTCTTCAATAGCACAGGGAGCTAAGTTTAATACTTTGTAATAGCCTATAATGAAAAAGAATATGAAAAGAAATATATATATACACACACACACACATATGTACGCCAGAAATTAGCATGGCACAGTAAACCAACTGCACTTCATAATTTAAAACAGTGTCTTTGAGGTCAAAACTATTTTCACAATACCGAGGTATTTTTTGCCTCTCTTCTCTTTCGTTAGTAGAAGACGGGTATCCCAGATGCTATACTGTATCCACTACCACAACAGTAGAAATGGAAAAGCACATATAAGGATAGAGCTGTCTTCACTAAGATGGACATCACAGACACTTGTAAAAACGGCAAACAGTGCCACCATTCTTACTAAACCTTTCTTTTATCATATGTGGTCATTTTTCATGAAAAATGCCATTTATATTGATATAGATTGGGTTTATTCTTATTATTAAATTAATAATAAATAAAAACCGCAAAGTCTCACTCTTTATTTTCATTATGGTAAATTGAGATCTTAACCCACAGAAAGAACAGCTCTTTAGGGTCCATGATGAGGAAGAAGGGAGTTAATTTTAAGGAATGTTTAAGAGGGAGGACTGAGACTAAAAGGTGTGACAAGACTTGGAAACCACAGCTTTTAAATAATTGGGGCTGTTCACCACTCGACAAGGCTTTCCTTTTAAAACAGTAGTCTTAGAAAATATTCAGTCAGGGAGGGTGCTGGCCAGAGGGGCAAGGGCGCTGCCCTTAGTGGCCTCTGAGATGTCCCTCAGCTCAGATGCTGCAGTGCCCTGGCGAGAGAAAATGAAAAGGGAGGCTATGGGGAACACGGCTGTCATGAAGCTGCTGGACGAGCCAGCAGATAGCACGCGGCTATGGGTGGGAGTGTGAAGGTGAAGCCAAATGAACCGCCCCAGCGCCAGGGACAGTGTTTTTTTGCTTGTTTGTTTGATTTTGGCCGATGCACTTTGGATCGCTGTGCGGTAGGTTCCCTGAGAAGGGTCTCGTGAGCCTCTGGGCTCACTGCCAAAGTCACCTGCGTTCCCTAAGGGACCTGTTCCTGCGTGGATGGAGGCTGGTTTCCCTGATGGCTGCACAAGTCTGCCCTGAACATTCCAGCAACTACTTGTTAAGAATTTTTCAAAGAGGAAAATTGATCCAAACACATATGGTTTCTCCTCTAGACTAAGTCGCAGCTGATGACCTGGGTCCTGGTTCTAACATTTGAATCAGCTGCGAAAATACATATATGTATATTTCTGTCCTCTTCCATGCAACTTTATATCAAAATTTAAACACAGCTGCACCAAAGACACATGTGCAAACCACATGAATGCAGTTCCCAGGAAGGAAATGCAAATGATGATAAGCAAATAAAAAAAAAACACAATAAAAATCAAACCCAATGCAAAATAGACATTTTAAGGAACACCAGTTGCACCTATAAAATTAACACGTTTGAAAATGACACAAATAAACTCTGGCAAACGTCTGTGAAAGGGAACATGCACACGTTGCCAGGAGGAGCCTGGGGAAGAGACTGCCTGAAAAGCCAGCCGCTAACACGCCTGAAGAGACCGAGCACCTCCCTGGCTCTTGGCACAGGGACTCCAGGCCGCGAGCTCTGTCTCGAAGAACTGCTCGCGCACTTACGGACAAGGGCTTCTGAACAAGTATGCGCATGCTGAAGAAAAGCTGCCCAAATGTTCTCCTTTGACAGCAAATTAATAACCTAGTTCCACAGGAAAAATTGAATGAGAAAACCCTTCAGGACCAGATGGGCTTGGTCATCAGGTATCCGCTGCCCGTGTGCATCCTCAGACAGCACCTGTCTGGTCTCAGAATAAGCGTGGGGTGCCTCTGTGCCTCCGCCGTGGAGCACACAGGAAGCCTCTGTGGGGAGAGGCCACCCATCTCCCGTCACTGCTGTGTCTTCTGTCCCCTGACATGGAGTGACACGTACATTTGTTGAGGATTTGTAGGAAATGTAAGCAAATGATGGCTCTGATATAGTACATATCTCGTGACGACAGACAAGACAAGAAAGCAGATGTCAAAGTATGAGGACACTGGTACTTCCTTCTTAGAGATGGAGGACTTGTGTGGACCAGCCGTAGGCCCAGGGGTCTGTACTGGTCCATCTTTTTTTTCCAATTGAAGTGCATTTGGTTTACAATGTTGTGCTAATTTCTGGTGTACAGAATAGTGATTCAGCTACACATAAGTATATATATATATTTTTCATATTCTTCTGTATTACAGGTTATGTTCATAGCAGCACTATTTACAATGGCCAAGAAATGAAAGTAACCTGAATGTCCATCGACAGATGACTGGATAAAGAAGATGTGGTATATCTATGCAATGGAAAACTACTCAGCCATAAAAAATGAAATAATGCCATTTGCAGCAGCATGGATGGACTTAGAGATGATCACACTAAGTGAAGTCAGTTGTGCACTGGTCCATATTAATCTGCCTCTGAGTTTCTAACCTTAAGAAAATACAATCTCACCTCTCCAAATGTGTATATTTTACTTGAAATAACTTGGTCCTTTATTTTCAGTTCACCATTAAGACTTGTAAAAAAATGTTCTGTTGTCAGCTCTTGTCTGGGAAGAATATCATTGTTCTCACTTATCACTGTGAAGGCAGAACACTCTCTACCAGGGCAGAAATTTCCCTGTAAGGTAGGACCACATTGGTTCTTTGACTCGAACTTCTCAAATGGTTAGAGTGAAAAAAAAGCTTTTCCTTTGAGAGACTTTTACTCCAAAGGGAAGAGAGAGCTGGGTTTCTTTTCTGATTAGTATGAAAAACTTCCAGACAACTATGCCATGGTCTCTAACATCTCTGTAGGGGGCCTGAATTATCACAACTTTCTAGAAGCTTGCATCAGGGCAGAAGGGCAATCCCACAGTCTGGCCGTGTATGTGTGTGTGTGTGTGTGTGTGTGTGTGTGTGTGTGTGTGCTTGTGTGTGTTTCAGATGGATATGTTTTATTTAGCATCCCCAGGTAACAGATACCAAAGTGTTAAAGCATTGTTTTTTTTGGGGGGGGGGGCCGGTGGAGGGTGGTGAGAGGGACAGGAAAGGGTGGAAGAAGCACAGAAAACTTGCTACTTTAATCTGTAAGAGATAAAGCAAAAGGACATGGACCACTTCATGTGGAAGGAATATTTTTCTCATATACTGGGGATTGGTCAGTCACGGTAAACATTCCGGGGTCTGCACGTCATTCTGTCTCGGGGATGTAAGGCGTCCACGTATTGTGGTTTTTTTCATGGGTACAGTTATTCAAAGTACACACTGCCTTATTTCATCCCCTCCTGATATAAGAAAATAACAGAATAAGATAATACACAAGCTCAGTAGTCACCGTGTTCCTATCAGGATATCAGTCCTCGGTGTCAGTGTCTCTACACAAAACAGTGTGAAATATTCACAGGGGAGGGTCCAGGTCAGTGGCAGAGCATGTGCTCAGCATGCACAAGGTCCTGGGTTCAATCCCCAGCACCTCCATTAAGTAATAAATAGATAAACCTAACTATCTTGCCAGAAAAGAAAAAAATAGAAAGAAAATAAAATATTCCCATGATAACAAGTTACCTCGAAGAGTTGTAAGGGTTCATGAGTTCATTCATTTGCTGCGATTTCGACAAATGTATGTTTGAAAGCGGTTCTCTAATGCTGGGCACTGAGGATACAGGCAAGGAGAAGTCCCTCCTTAGGGGACCTACAGTATTGAAGGGAGAAGGTAAAAAGTAGGTGAGGAGAGGCACTGAAGTGAGACAGGGGTCAGAAGGACGGCCCCCGGCACGTGGGGTGGCTGAAATCTACATGCTTATCAACCTCTTCCCTAAAAGTGAGAAAACTGGGCTACCCCACAGGCTGGTTACCTGGATACAGTTTAGTGTAACGCATTCATCAAGTATCTAAACATAATAAGACTATTTCTGGATAATTGTGGAAGAGACGCTACCAGTGCTTATTTTTATGGAGCACAGAGGGAGCCAGGCAACAAGAGACCGACAAGAAGGCGTTCCGGATGAGGGCAGGGAGGTGACAGCGTACAATGCTGAAGGGGTGGAGGGTAACCAAGGCCCTGCCGCGGACAGGCAGAGCTGAAACGGGCATGTAGCAAGAACGGACTTTCCTCTCAGACTTCTGGTATTTCCATTTGACTGGAGATTGGAAAAAAAAAAAAAAAAACACAGAGCAAAAGTTTTCTCACAATGTTTTGCAACTTCTGCTTCTGGATTCAGTCAGAACCCGGAAGTAGCAAGACAGTTGAAAATGAAAACATTGCTTATTTTTCTTAAATGACAATTGATTTTTTTAACCCACAAAACTGGGTATACGTCATTCAGATATGTTTGGGATTGGGGGTAAATATCTATAATGAATCTATTTTTATTTTTTTTATTTTAATTTTTTAAATTTTAACCTGGGGAGAAATAAAATCTCACTTGTTTGACTCCAATCTAAACAGAAAATAGTACAACTTATCAAAGTTGAATTTCTTTAATGAAAAAAAAAAAGAGAGACAACTGAGGAACTGGCAGGCTGGTGAGAATATTCAGTATCAGGAAAAGTTTTTTCCTCCATTAGTAGACTTGGAAAAACTTAATTTTCTGGAAAACTGATTGTCAACACTATGATGAGGAATACAATCCACGTAATTTTTCTCTGTTCTAATAACCAAATATTTTGGTTATCAGCCCAAACTTTGCTTCCCTGGAAAAAGAGAGATCAAAATCTTGATTCTGGATATTCATATAGCTGTATACAGTAGGTGCAAAATGATCTCAATGCCAACATAGGCTGCATTTAAAATGCTCTATAAACAGAAGACACAATTTAAACAAAATTGGTTTTCCCCCTCTAATTGCATCTCCTTGTCTTGTGCATTTTGCTGTTCCTTCTCGACAGAAGTCTGCCTACTTAAACAATTTTTAGTCACAGGATGTGGCTGCCTCAATTTTTATCTCCATCTGGCACAGCATCACCAATCCATCCGAGCTCTCAGCTCCTACTTCACAGCACCTAAACTTTCCCTGTGCCCCTGCCCCCCTCCCCACCGCCACGATGCGCATTTCTTGCAAAACAGTCGGTCATAAGTCAGGTATAAGTCAGGAAACTTCCTCGGGGCCTGGCAGCAATGAATGGCCAACAAAGTGACCCCGGGGAGTGCAGCGGTGGGGTGGGGGGCCCCTCAGAAGAGCATCCGGTGCTGAACAAGGGTCCGATGCCCCTTAGTAGCGACTGCACACGCGCTGCTCTGAATCAGATGCTCATGTTGTACTGGCAGGTATCTGGATTTGGGGGCGGGGGGTGGGATGAGGATGGAGGAGGCAAAGAAAGGGAAGCAACCATATCCTTCCATTAAAAACCTGAGGATAAGAGGTGTCTCTTTCTTCCCTGCACAAAAGATGAAACTCCGTCTGTGACCCTTTTCCCTGTGAGACACTTAATGTTTGTTCTCACAGATCTTACCAGAAACAACTGCCCTTCGTGGTCTAAGTGATCTTAGAAAGGAACCTGGCTGGTGGACATCTATGACTGAACGTGGGTCCCTATTAATCTATGAAATAATGACTGACTTGTTGTGCCCTTTGGACACCTGGTAAAAGCACAGATAATTTTTACTTGAAAAGAACATTATGCCACTTCTGCTGAAGAAACTTTTGCATTGTTCATTAAGCCTTCTTAAACCTTTCCAATATTTAAGATCTCATTGCTATGATAAGATTCTCACCTGTGAGTATTTCTGAATATTTTAAGTTGCTAAAAAATATATGTCCCTTTTGGTCACTGTAAACTGTACCCAACAAACTTCCTGGTGAATAACACTCTGTGAGTCTTTCCTGGTGAAGCAGCATCCAAGAATTAGGCACGTGTCCAGAATTGCACAACATCAGTGCTGGGTGAGTCCCAAAGAAATGATTTCAACTAAACCGCAACTTCTCAAGGAAGGTGGTGAGAACTGGCAATTTTGCCCTCAAGGGACATTTGGCAATGCCGAAAGGCATTTTAAGTTGTCATGAACTGGCCAGGGAGGAGGGGTGGGGAAGGGGCATGACTGCGTCTGGTTTGTGAACGCCAAGGGTGCTGCTAAACATTGTGCAGGGCACAAGACCACCCAGTTCTCCCGCGCCAAACCTCAATCATGCCCAGGCTGAGGAAGTAAATGGGCAGTTCATTTCACTGAAGAGGGAACTGACGCTTGAAGAAATCAAGTGACTTATCCAACACCACACCTCAGAGTCTCAGTCTAGGGCAAAGGAACTGGTGATCAAGTCAAGATTCAAAACTTGTCCTGGAACATCTAATCTGATACTCATTCCGTTCTGTCAGGCAAATGGCTAAGGACCTCGTGATGTGGTCCAGGAGGAACTCTGGACCAAGACCCCTCATTTTTGGTAAAACATAGGACAAATCACTAAACGTTCTTGAGTTTCAGTTTTTTCCCATGTGAAATAGAGGAGTTAACACAGATGATTTGGAAAGTCTTATCATTCCTTTAAAATTTTATCAGTGTGTAAATAACAATGCCTTACACTTACAATAGCCTCCAAATTCCCAAACTCCCTTTCTCTTTCTGCTTAAGCTCCTCTAGGAATCCCAGCCCGAAAAGGAGCAGGAAATATTGCTGCCAGTTCAACACAGAACAGTGTCTTGACCAATATTTGACTCTCAGGAAATAGCAAAGAGCATAATAAAATTCAAAGGCACCATCTCAAAACAAAGTGACAGGAATAGAAGGCATCCTCCTTGTCCATGATTTTAATAGGAAGACAAGTTCTCCTGGTCCTTTTATATCCTGACATAGTAACTTATTTTGACTACATACATGCAACATAAGGAAAATAAACACAAAAGAAAATGAATGACATAAGCAGCAAGGTGTTGTTACTGAATTAATTGAATTTGTTTGACAGATGCAGCCCATTGATGTATTTCCTGAGATGAAAAGTTCTCCAAAGCATTCGTGGGTCTATAATTTGTTCTTGGTAATTTTAATATTATAGATAAGAAAAGTTAACCAGTGTTTGACTGATTTTCATCTCCACACTCATACATTTAGCACGAGAGAGGGACCGAAGTTACTGGTTATGTGCTGTATCTTGAAGAATAAAAAGTTCAGTAGATTAAAGGCTACCATTGTAAAACAGAGCAATAGGTGAAAAGAGAAAATGTATATAAATTTGGGGGAGGGGGTACCATGTAACCCCTAAGTTCTAATCTTAAATCCTCTTTCATTATAAAACCAGCATGAGAAATTTTAGAGGTCAGATGGTTGTTTCATTCCACAAGCTAATTTTTTTAATCAGAAGAAACTAAGCTAGCTTTTTTTTTTTTTTTTTTGGCAGAAAAAGAATTTTAATCTCGCCCATGTGCCATCATTATCGTTAACCTCTGGACTTTTTAACATTTTGATGGATCTTAAATCCATTAACACTCCCCAGGGAAACATCTGTGGCCCTAATCCCTTTCAGAGTGGCTCTTACTATTGTTTTCATAAGGAACTTAAAATGTATTTAATAAAAAAAGAGAGCCATTGAAAATTCTATAATGCACTGTGTGTTAAAACAGTAGATACGAAAACCATGTCAACTTTATCAGCAAACGTGAAGCATGTGTATCTGCAAGAAAGGACGATTAGGAAAGTCAGCGGAAGGAAGTGTTTTCTTGCCCATCAGATCCAGATGTTCAGCCCGTGAAATGGAAGCCTGGAGTGAAAGGCGAGTTACGGTGTCTGATATCCTTCAGAAGTGCTACTTCTGAGAAAGTTCCTGGGCGAGGAAAGCCAGCATAGATTTTTAAATGAATTCCATCTTACATTTGATTTAGAAGACTCGTAGCACTATTTTCTACATTAAATAAGGAATGGAATAAAGGGTGAATTAAAATAAAAGGCACATGAATTTTTTTCAGAGACAACATTATGCAAATCCTTGGATTTAAAATGTAAATCTCTACTCTTTTAGCAAAAAAATAGGTCTATGACAAGCATTTTCTTTTCATAAACTGATAAAACAGATACCAGAGCAAAGACTCCACAAAACCACAGCTTAGTGGGCTGCACTGATTTTTTTTTCTTTTCTTTAGCCCATTGCTTTTTAGCAAATACAGATGTTTCTAGAATAGTTTAATTACAAAATAGGAGTCCACGTTGGCAGTGGCTGAACAGTCCTTATTTGTATATTTTGATTTAAAGATTAATATGCACACCCTGTCTTGCTTTTTAAATCAAGATTTCAACTTTTATTCCAGTTCTTCAAGGAGAAGCTAGCGGTAACAGCGACAGCAGAGCTGGGACTCCTTTGTGGTTTTCCAAATGCTTGCGTGAAGGATCCCTGATCTGGCTGCATTCCATTACACTTTGTGAAGTGCTTTCCTTACTCATTTTCTGTAATCGCCCCGTCCTTGGAAACGTAAATATTAAAATTTAGTTTAAGAGAAGGCGTTCTATTAAGGATAACGGAAAGGTCATCCTGGACTCCTCAAGCATAATGTATTTTTACTGTTGTTGCTTTGAAAATTGCCTAATTAAGATAGATGGGGGAAATGTGTATAGTTAAATTGATGATAACAGAAAATATCTTTAGCTTTACAATGCTCCTGAAAAACAGAACGTGAGAAAACTGGCACCGTTTCCACGTTTGACAGCTAGAGGCATTTTTATTGGTATTTGCCCATCTTTGAAGTTCTCCTTGGTTGTATCTGATTTGCTCCCCAGCAGACTGAGGTCCTGGCCTCTGGTCTCTCACCAGCCACACCCCGCAGCCCCCCGGCCCTGCCTGCCAGCCGCCCTCGGCACAGCACCACCTTCTAATCCTAGAACAGGGGTAGTCTTGTATTTCAAAGGCTTTGGCGATTTTCAGCTGTGGGTCACCCTGAGAATGATCTTCCTCTGAGTGAACCCCTCTCTCTTGACCCTGCAGATGGACTTGTGGGTCCCATCGGTTCTCAAGTTACCAGGGAGCAAGCGGGCATCGCAGCTCATCACGTGGAGAGGATGCGGGTCCTCTTACTTTGATGGAAAGTCATCTCCTTCATGCTAACATTTATCCTTGGAACAATGGCAAATAAAGGGATATTTGCTTTGTAATTGAGCTGACGCATCTGAAAATGGATTTTTTTTCTCTCCCTCCAACTTACAACCAGATAGCTTTTCTGCATGACAGCAGCTCTGCTTTCTGATTCACTGAGGACAGAGCCACACACACGATTATCCGTCTCCCACAGGCTAAGATACTGCTTGTAATAAGCTGGTCCTCCTGCTCCCCCTCCCTCCGCCGCTCTACCCGCCCCACCACCTTGCACACACGTGGGATGTACCAGGTGTGCTTACACTCGGCTTTATCTCTGTGTGAAAATGCAGCAGGGCCAGGAGAGAAAGCGAGCTGCACAACCTTCCCCCCTGCTGAGCCTTTTCGGCACAATTTCCATTATTGAGATTACAGCAAACTGCCAAAACATTCGATGTGCCCCTTTTTCAGCTTAAGCAAAACACCACAACACAGACACATTCTCCTTTTCCTCACTGGCTATGCCCTCTCTCTGTCTTTTCCTACGCCCTCCTTCCAGCCCCTTCAAATAGGAAATGTCCCAGGGCTCAGGAGTGGGCTCTCGGTACTTCTTCATCTGAACATTCTTCCAATTCGGTCACATTTATCCCTTGGCTTTAAACCCCTCTGTACATAGTGGACTTCCAAAGTCATGGCTCCAGTCAAGACCTAGTGAGCCCCAAACTCAACTCCAGCTGAGTTCTAGACACTTCTAGGTGGAGGTCTAATGAGAATTCAAGCATTAACATGCACAAAACAGACCCTTGACTGTCTAAGTCGCTCTGTACAACTTCCTGCTTCTCCTCCCCACAGCCACTTCTCCAGCTCCTGTGAGTCTGCCCTTTCTTTTACTGTCAACACTTGGTCCAGATTACCACCGCCTTCTCCCTTCCACCAACTCAGCTGGCTTCTAACTGGTCCCCAAGCTTTGTCTCTCTCCCCGTCTGCCCTCCTCACACCAGCCAGAGCAGTCTCTTCATGCAGAGAAGAGAGTAGGTCCTCCTGTGCTTAAAAATGCCAAGCGGCTTCGTCCTCTCCCACTCAGGGGGACTCCAAGCTCTCCCCACCCCCAGCAGGCCCTGCTGGACCTGCCTTTTCTGGCTGTGTCCCCGCTTCCCCGCTCGCCACTCAGCCTCCACCCGCCATGTTGCAAGCACCGTTCCTCCTCTCTGTGCCTTGAACCCGCCAATTTTTTTGCTTTTCCCTAAGGACCTCTGCACCTGCCAGCGAAGAAGCTCACATGAAACTTCACACTCCTGTCAGCCAACCGGTCGCTTAATGACCCTTCTCCAGAGAGGTCTTCCCTGACCACTGTGTCTAAGCAGCCCTCGCCCAGCCTGGCTGGTCTCTGTCCAACCACACTGTTTCATTTCACAGCACTTGCCGACGTCTGGAACTCCCTCAGTTACTGATCTGGGTTTCTTCTCTCTCTCTCGCTAGGAGGGAAGCTGCATGGAGGCCGGTATCTCTCCTGGTGTCTGTGCCACTGTGTCAGCACTTAGAAGAGCAGGGGCTCGAGGAACAGGGGGAGCAATGAGTAAATCTGCTCATTTAACACGACCACTGTTACTCCCATTGCACAGATGACGACGCCAGGGACTCAAAAGGTCATTTTCCGAATGTTCCCTAATTGGAAAGCTCGGAAGGGAGTCTGGGCAAGATTCCAAAGACTAATTTCTCAAGCGCTTTCAAAGCAGAGCTCGTCTGTGTCCAGCGTTCCTGGCGTCGTCTCTTGCCATCACTTTCATCCATCCCCTGACCCTTTTCTTCTCCTCACCTCCCTCCCTCGTATCATCACTTCCTCTCAGAGTCAGAACTCGGCCCTGGGGTCTCTGCTTTATTGATTTTTTCTTAGCCACTGGACACCTTGATCCATGCCTGAAAGTATCAATAAGGCAGCTCAAAACATGTTTTAAATGAATCGCTAAAAAGTAGGAAGACAGTGTGTATTAGGCATAAGCTAAAATCTTAGTTTAGAAACAAAAGCAGGCTTGGAAACCCAAGTCTAAGAAGTCTGTGTGGAACACGTGGCCTGAATTATCTGACTGGCAACCCTGTGTTTTTTATAGTAAGCGAACAATCAACATTGTTCCTTTACTTTCCCTTAAGTTATATCCATCTTGTCCTGGAGTAGAAAACAGGTCTACCTGATTCATTTACTATGCCTTCTGGATGACTATGAAAAGATGATCTGGTGTCTACACTTCCTGGAATAAGATGAGAACCTCATATATTTTCCATGATCAAAGCCTTTAACAAAGGTCAAGTTACTTCCCTTGTGTTTCAAAAACAAAACAAAAAAAAATTGAGATACTTTGGTAAATTATTCAATGGTTTTCACTTTATGTAATATCAAAAACAAATTAGGTCAGGGAAAATCCATGATTTTCATCTTATCACTCACCTCGAGGCAGACTCGGCCCTGGGCTTTGTCAACCTCTTCCCCAAGGTTATGGCAACACATCACTTTTGCATTGTTAACATGGCATCAGCGTTCACAGTGAAGACAACTTAATCAGAGATGTCTTTTTGCTCTTTAAAAGAGACACATGGTCTCAGGCCTTGCTAAAGATACGGAAATGGCTCAGGGAACAATGGTTCACTCATGCAGCTAAATCAAGTGGTTGAGGATTAATGCATGTTTCACACAAGTGACCTCTACGAAACCACCAGCTGCCCATCAGTCTTGGTGCGATCTGCCCACCGTCATGGCGTCCTGGCCTCAGTTACCTGGTTATTAAGCTGCCCACTAGGAAGGCTGGGAAACAATAGAGCCAGAATCAGAGAGACTCAGCACGGACTCTCAGCCCTCACCCCCCAACTCTCACTCCTCATGAACTGGGGACCTTGGAAAATTACTGTGAAAGATCACTAAAAACAGGAATTTGTTTGTGCGGTGTGTACTTGTGTCTGTGTAAAATTCTCTCCAAGTAAATCTTTTCTTTGCAGTTGAAATAATAAAAGAAAAAGCTAACCAACACAAGCGGGACTGTTGGCTAGTTCCTCGGCCCATCTACCACTTTCATTTACTCAGTGTCCAAGAATCATGTACAGAGCTCAGTGGTGGCAACCCCAGAATTCCTATGACCGGAAGCCTGCCAGAGTGGTCTGGCTGGCGCGGGGCCCTGGGTGGAGTCTGGCCAGAATAGAGTAGTGGGTTATATGTAGATTTTAGAGGAATAATTTATAATTTGTACAGGATTGTGAGCACAAATAGTTATCTGTTGCAAGGTATATTATTATTCTGAGGCTGAAGCTTATGGAGAATTTGAAAGACTTCACCGCGCTCCCTCCCTCAGCAGCCCCTGCCATGCTGAGATTATACGCTTCACGAGGGAGGACATGGGGTATGGTGTTCCCAACTCATGGGGCCAGGAGAGCGCCCGTAAAACATCTGCTCATGGAATGAGTAAGTGAATAAAACAGATTAAGCTAACCCGGTAAAATAAAGTACTCAGAAAGTTTCTAGGTGATGGGCACTGGTAATCTGTGAGATTTTTATTCTCCTACGTACTTATTTCTGTATTTCTCAAGTTGCCTGAAATAATCCCGGTTTACTTAGGAAAAAATAATGGGACATGCAATTTGATACACAATGCGTGATCCAAAGAAAGAAAGAGAGGGGACAAAAAATAAAATAAAATGTTAGCAAAGATGGCACGCATTTTTTTTCTTTCTTCTATTCCCTGGAGTTTTCTATCATGTAGAAATTTTACCATAAAAAATTCACCTAAAGCACAGCAACAGCAGGAGGACCACTAAAGTCGTTCTCGGCGAGTTATCAAGCGGTTTCTGCGTGCAGGATCGGGCCGCACCGACAGGCCGCGCATTCGATCAGCTCACTGCGGCGTCAGCAGAGGCCCAGTGAAAACCGACAGCAGCTCACCAGCCACTGCGAGAGACAGCCCGGTGAGGGGGTCACCAGCGGGCCAGCCACAGGACCATCAAGTCACAAGAGCAGCCGTCCAGGTGCGAAAGGGGTGGAGGACCAGAAGGCGTGCAGGAGGGCTGCCCAGAGGAGGTGACCTCTGAACTCAATGTGGAATATATATACATATGCATATTCATATGTGGAACTGAAGCAATCATAATTTGCCCAGTTAAAAAATTCTGGAGGGAAGAAAGCACAGTGTGGTCAACAGTTTAGAAGCAGAAAAACATATTTTTGGGAAAATGAAATTTACAAGAGGAGTATGGAGTACTTGCCACAAAGTGACCCCGGAACACAGCCGGAGAGATCTCGAGGGATTCAGTTAGAACCCTGTGTGCCGTGTAACTGCTTTCATTTTCCCTAAATGCAGAGACCGAAGGAGGATGGTCTGACAACTAATTGTGACCTCACCTGCCCTTGTACACTGAGAACATTCAAATCTGTGTTCATCTTTCTATTCACTTTTTGTTCCACCAGTTAGTAAGAAGTTGGCACAAGGTATGTAAGTTAATTAGAAGAACGTCATGCAAATGAATGAGAATTAAAACCTAACAATGCTAGACTATACACAGTCCTATAATCATTTCTCAGGTGTCCCTCGGCTCCCTGAGAAGTAACCCGGACTCTCAAAATCTCAAAGGAAATCTTGCTGAAAGAACTCGCAACCACAAAGTGGATGTTACCAACAGAAGTGCCAACACAAAACAGAAGTAAGAACGGTCAGCGCTGCCCCATCTGAAATTTGACCGAAGTGAAAAATTGTATTGCATAAATTACATTTTATGTAACATTGAAATGCAAAAAAGAAAGAAAGAAAGAAGGCAACAGTGGCTAAAACTGCACACAGGAAATGTTGTTTCTGGCTAAACAGAAACATTTAAACCTTCTTGGGGAATTTAGATGTGTATTGTTTCGCAGGGAAAATCACATTTTAAAAGATAATAACCATAAAGGAAAAGTCTCACAGGCATAAACTATAATCAATAAAATGTGATGTGGGTAAAAACTGATTCATAAATTTATATATATATATATATATATTTTTTTTTTTTTTTTTAGTGGAGGCACTGAGGATTGAACCCAGGACCTCGTGCACGCTAAGCACACAGCTGTACCACTGAGCTGTCAATTGATTCATAAATTTAATAGCAATTGTAAAAATTAAATGAAAATTGATGCTGTTGAACTTTTAATTCAGTAAAATAAAGATAGAAAAATTGGTAATAATTTAATCAGGATACATTAAAATACTCATGGAATTAAACTGGTATAATGGAGGTTTTTGTGTGAAATCTATTTTCAAGGAAAATTCATGAATGTTGAGATATTCTAGTTAAATGTTTATTTTCATAAATGTTGAGTCAAAACACTCTTGAGATCAAAATCCCAGGACAGGATGCTCTCTATCCCACAGGGAGCCGAGGAAGGAGGGGTGTGCAAAGGTGAGTGTGCCTTTTATGAAGATTATCCTAGTAGGGACTGAAGGGAGACGAGATTACAGGCTCTCGTTACAGTAAGAAACAGTACGACTCTAGCCAGGAGCTGTGATGTGGGTGGATCTATAAACTATTTAAGAAGTAGGATCCAGAGTAATTGGAAAATCCCTAAATAGGAGAAACAAAGTTAAAAGATTTCAAAGATCTAGAAGGGTTTATTCCTCTCTCACACAGCCTTAAACTGTCTTCTCAGACTCTCTCAAAGGAAGAGATGAGATGTGGAATCATGTTTCAATGGTAAGGACCTGTGTGTTGTGATTTCATGGGATTACACAAGTAAGATTTACAACTTTGCCAAGCATTTCACAGTTTTTAAAGTACTTTTGCAAACAGTATACCTTTTAATGCTTACAACACTTTATAGATGAGGAAACTGTACATTAGAGATGGAAAAATGATTTGGATCAAGATAAAAAATTCATAGAATTTGATTTCCGAAATACTTCTCCACTGCAGCTACCATGGTCTTCTCCAACTTGGAATGGCTCCTGCCTCATTTGCTGTGATGTTTAATATTTCTTTTATCAGTAAATAAATCATTGTTGTTTTAAGAGGAGGTATTTAAAATATGACGACCACATTTATTTACGTAGGTGTCTCTAGTGGCAGTAAATTTGTAATACACGAATGGCAATCATCGCTTGAATATTGTTGCATGTAGTTATGACTTTATCAGACTTGCAATTATTTACAGGAGAAATTGAAGTTTTAGTAAAGTAACTTTTTTTTATTGCAGATACTTGGGTCTCATTTTTAACAGGAAATGAGTGGGGTTTTTTTAATCTCTTTTTTTTTTTTTTCAAATGGAGGTTCTGGGGATTGAACTCATGCATGCTAAGCAGGTGCTATACCACTGAGCTAGAACCTTCCACCAAGTGTTTGATCTTTAAACACTGTATACCTATGCACCGTAAAAGCTGTTAAAGTCTGTTTGAGTTTGAGTCTTCAGTAAATAATCTAACAAAAGCATTGATAATCTTGCTGATTATCTTTTCAGAAGTGAATTAACTGAAGACACTATACATGGAATGAAAGAGTCTCAAGTCTTTCACCAGCACTGACTGGTTGTGTCGTTACACTTGTCCTGGCTAAAAAGAGGAAAAAGGTTTTCATTTCTCTGTTTTTGTTTTTTTTTTCTTTCTTGTTTTTGTTGTTAGTCCTGAACACATAATACTCTGTTTACAATAGCCATTCCCCAGACTCTTGACAGACTGAAATTAAAGTAACATTTTGATATATAAAAGAAATACATATTAAAGATTTTAGATGATAATTAGATGTTTTCTAGTCTAAATATTGGCTAGGGCCATGTACACAAAATCTAATGATCATGATAATTTTTATTTCTGTATATTTCAGAATCACATAGAAATAGATATCATATGGTATTGCTAAATGAATAGCCTGCAATATTTTTTTCTTTTTAGACTTTTTTAGTGTTTTATGTATATTGCAATATTTACTTTTTCTTTATCCTTCCATAAGACTATGATCATCATGCATGCCAAAGTCATAACACTCATCTTTTGGTGACAGGTAACTAGTATGTACTTGGGTGTCTATACTGGCAGAACGATTTAAATAAGATTGAAAGGAAGTTTAAACTGAGATTAAATTACATTTCCATGGTCTTTTCTCCTGTCTAAATATTCCCATAAACTTGCAAGATTGAGAAAGATCAAAGTTCCGTGGTAATGAATAAGTCCTATCTCTGTACCAGTAACTTACAGCCACATGGTCTGAAAACAAAACCTTGTCTATATTAAAGGTATGCTTTCATCAACAAAGCTAATCTTCCTGACAGCAAATCTCTGCTCTCTCCCTACTCAGACTGAAATGTGTTACCACATTATCTAGTAAGAAATGATGCCCAGATTCCTGGAGACTTTCTGTGAGCATACAGTGCACCTTGCAGGGGCACCACTCTTTCTCTGCCCTTGGAAACCATCCCAGGGCACCACAGCGAGCATTGCCCACGCCAGCACTTGTAAGACTGGCCCTGACCCTGGGTTCTTGTCCCCTGGCTTCATGAGCATCCCCTCCCCTTCTTCCTGTGGAGTCTGGATCTGGAGAACAAAGCTGACCCACCAAATGAAATGCCACCTGCAGGTATGTCCACGGAGTAGGTCACAGACAATTTAGGAACCACATTCTTGAATGATGGCTTTTTAAGAAATCAAGAGGCCTTTTCCGGGTAAGAGATAAAGTCAGGAGATACAAGAAGGAAATAGGAACCAAAAAAAGGCAAAACCTATAAAGATCTAGACCCAAAATTATTGTATTTAATCTTGATGAAATTGTCTAACTGCTCCATCTTCCCACTTTGTCTCTGGCTGATTTTTTTTTTTTATCTCATGTTTATCCCTTTTCTGTCCTTTTCTTCCTGAAAATGTTCTCGTCCTCCTCCTTCTCCCCCATGACTAGAATCTGCAGCTCTGTCCCAAAATGCCCATTACTTCTTCAGGGCCTGGTAAGAAATCAAGTACAGACGATACACAAAAGCACAAGACAGTTTCTGCCTCCACGAAGGTCCCAATGGCAGTAATGCCCTGATTGGTAAATGATGCCAACAACAACAAGTTGAAACAGTATGTGAAAAGTGACCAGGAAAGGCGATAAAGAGTATACAATTTCAGTGGAGATGTTTCATGGCAAAAGTGATGAAAGAGAATTTTCAAGGGAAAATAGGATTTGCACAGAGCCTCAGAAGTCTTGAGGAAGTGCTGAGAAGCAGCCGGGGGTTGAAACTACCTCCTACTTGTTCTATTTTGGTCAATCATAAAAAAGAAAGAAAGAAAGAAAGAAGGAAAGAAAGAAAGAAAGAAGGAAAGAAAGAAGGAAAGAAAGAAGGAAAGAAGGAAAGAAGGAAAGAAGGAAAGAAAGAAAGAAAGAAAGAAAGAAAGAAAGAAAGAAAGAAAGAAAGAAAGAAAGAAAGAAAGAAAGGAAGAAAGAAAGGAAGAAAGAAAGAAAGGAAGAAAGAAAGAAAGGAAGAAAGAAAGAAGAAAAAAAAATTAAAAAAAAAGATCCCGCCCAGCTCCTGGCCCTGCGCATTGCTGGACTCAGCGGCAATGAGTTTAGCGTGTACACCAGAAAATAAGAAGATATTAGAGGGGCCTTTTCCTCTTTTACTTAATTTTAAAGCTGTGGATGTGAAAAGAAATACATGTAACTTTGGACAGATTAGGAAACTATTACAATTCTGCCAGTGAAAAGTGATGAAGGCATGAATTAAAGCGACAGCAGTGGGGATGAAAAAGGGAGAAAGATTTTAGAGGTTACTAAAAAATAAAGTGATAGTCCTCAGGGAGCATTTAAATATATATCTCAGATTCTCTCTCTCTTTCTTTTTCTTTTTTTCTTTTTGCAAAAACACAACACAACAAAACAAGATTCAGTTTAGGAAAGAGAGTAGGCTCCACCCCCTGAGGGGTGACACTCTGGAGACAGAGGACCAGGACCATTAATATGCACTAGGTGAT
Source organism: Camelus ferus (assembly GCF_009834535.1). Classification (NCBI taxonomy): domain Eukaryota; kingdom Metazoa; phylum Chordata; class Mammalia; order Artiodactyla; family Camelidae; genus Camelus; species Camelus ferus. The sequence goes on along the minus strand of NC_045718.1, from coordinate 10,682,888 downwards.
GATGAGGAACTCTGAATGCAAGAAACAAGCTAAAACTGGCCAAGGACTGACGCCCACAGAATCCCAATATTTAAAAGTAGACAGTATGGGGTGGGAAGGGATAAGTTTGGGAGTTTGAGATCTGCAAATGTTAGCCATTATCCATATAAAAACAGATAAAAGACAAATTTCTTCTGTATAGCACAGGGAAATCTATTCAATATCTTGTAACAGCCTTTAATGAAAAAGAGTATGAAAATGAATATGTGTATGTACACGCATGACTGGGACACCGTGCTGCACACCAGAAACTGACACATTGTAACTGACTGTGCTTCAATTAAAAAAAAGTAGACAATAGGGAGAACCAGCAGATCGAGGACAGACAGACCAATACATACACATACATGTACCTGTGTGTGTGTGATGTAACACACACGTAGTACACAGGATCTGTAACTCACACACATGTAACTAGTATGTCTATACACGTGTGTGTGTGTGTGTGTGTGTACGAACAGGGTGGAAACGTCTACCCTGTCACACTAGTTAGCTGTCCCCGGCGAGAGGACACCAAGCGGCCCAGCACAGAGGGAAGATGCGGCTGCAGCCGAGCGCTCTGACCCTGGGCTCAGTCACAGGGAACCAGGGAGGAAAGGGCGGCAGACCCCTGGGGTCCCCTTATCCTTCCTGAAACAAAGCGCACTTGAAACTCTAGCGACGATGAGGATCCCAGGCAGCTTTGTATCAGGAATACACTTCTAAAAAAATCAGTAAGTAACCATATTCACACCCCCGAGTCTCTACATTGTAGAGAATCCAGAACTTTAACAGCATTGCTCACCAAATTCAATTCACAGTTAGAACTGGACGCCTGTGGTACGCAAGGCAAGGTACATGTTTGTAACACGAGCTGTTTCTTTTCTGTGTAGATGAAAAAATGCAAACCCAGGTCCAGGAAACGGCTCTTAACCGTTATGACTCATAATTCACAGCACTCGTGTACTCATGGCTGTCATGTTATGAAGTGGCAGATTTGCCTGGCCTGGCACCTTTGCTGGAGGCAGAGATCACTCGTCCCTGCCTGCACTCTCAAAACCATCACTGTCCCCTAGAATTATTGGGAAACATTAAACAAAGTGTTGGTTTCCAGTTATCACCGCAAAGAAGCACAAAGCAAAGAGACGACCAACTTTTATGTAAAAATCAACCCACCGTTGTTCCTGCCCTGGCAAAGCTGAACTTGGGTCTTGACCGGATTTGGATTTTAGAGATTAAATAACACATCTGAGTCACGCATCAATTTATCCCTTGATGTCTCTCTACCTTTGCCCCTATTTCTTTATGCCTTTAGAACACACAATATAAATTTGATGTCCAGGATTTCCTATACACAATGAACTCAATTTTGACACATTAGAGTAAACATATTCCAACTCATACATTGCTAATAAAAATATATAATTTAAAGAATTAATAACTTTCAAAATTACATATTGAATCACAAAATAGCTCTCAGAACTTAAAAGCATGATAAACAAGATTTGCACACTCAGATAATTATGTCTATATATATTTTTTCAAAAATAAGTGTGTATCAGGAAGACTATCGATGCCTTTTAGAAAAATGTTTGCTCTCAGTATTTATATGAGCAACTGCAGTTAAACTCTGTCTTTCATAATGAATCTATGTATATTTACCCACTTATTTATAGTATAAATTATTCAGCAAAATTGGTTTAATGGCTTCTAGGTCATTTTACTCTCTTATTTTCATTATAAATTCAAAAATATTTCTTATGGTAAACATTCTTGGTAGACTGAGTTGAAATTTCTATGATGGTTTGCTCTGTGGCCAACAAAATATTTTAGTTTTTCTTTATGTTCATTTAGAAATGTTTTGCAACAGTTCCTGAGTGGGAATTTTTAGTGGAAATTTATTCTGATTTGTGATAATACACAGATTATCACCCTATTAAAATGATTACTCTTTATCATTTTTTGTTATGATAACCAACTTTATCAGAATGACAACTTGATAAACATTTTCTGTCCTGAGACAAAATGCTGTACCTATGTAAAAATTTTTAATCTGTCTCTTCAGTTACAGAAAAGGAAAAAACAAAAAAACACGATCCACACTGCTTTCTACTGTCCTTGGTTACATAAAATGTAAATCAACAATGTAGCACACTCAGAAGACAGCTACTGTCCTGGACCTTTGAGTGGACAGGGAGCGATGGAAAGTCAAAAAGAGATTTCAAAGTGAATTACAAGAAGCAAGATATTTTTTAAAATAATTTTTCCTGTTTTTTAAACTTACTTAGAAATCTACAAAACTACCATTTTAAATATCCTTTCAATAATAAAAAATAACTTTTAGATACTACACCATAAGGAATAATATTAAATATCAACCAAAATACACTCATCGACCCAAACTGAAACCATTCAAGAAATGTCCATTAAATAGACCATAACTGTACAAAGATCTCAAATTTAACAGGTAGCGGAAGTCCACTTAGTACATTTTCCTATAGAATACAGCATTTGCATGATTCTTAAGAGTTTAAGTATTTTTATCTCGTCAAGGCTGTAATATTTACCCATCACCCAGGAAGGGCGGTGGCCCCATAAGAATTTTCAAAGCAAATAATCATTGCAACAATCATAAGGAACCAAAAACCTTGATTTCAGATACATTCAGTGATAAGAATTCACAAAAAGTGAATATTTAATTAAAATACCTAAGTGTATTATTTTAAATTACCATATAGTGAAGTACTCAATAAAGTTTTTCAGTCACAATCAAAATTTGAGGAAGCAAACTCCTGGTCAGAAAGGAGGAGGGCTTACGTGCAAGCAAAGCCGTATTACGGCTTTTTGGAAAATGCATTGTTTGTTAAAAAAGAAAAAAAAACAAAAATATACTTCCTTTGTCATTAGCATCTACTTCTTGCTCAAACTTACGTTTGTGTCATTTCAGGATAAGGTAACAGTGTTGCTTTGGGGATATCCTTGAAGAGTTTGTAAACCAAGATACAGACAAACAATGTTTGCCTTTTAAATTGCGAGTTCTCGGCCTTTTTAAACAGAAACAATGTGTTCTTCACATTAACAAGCCACCTCTCTCTGAGCTAAAATAACGTTGACCTATATCCAGCGGCTCCCTCACCTCCAGTCACCAACACGCAACTGATTTTTCTATTTCAAACCAATGTCCTTCCGCCAAAAAAAAAAAAAAAAAAAAGATAATAATGTTAATCAGTAAGCAAGCGTGAGCTGCCTCGTACTCACCTGTAACCAGTGCTGCGGAGTCCAGCAAGGCAACGCCAAATGCCAAGAGTTGAAGCCACAAATACATGGTCATATCTGGAGATCAGCCGTGTTCCCGGGAACCAGCATGCGTCCGTCTGAAAGGCAAAATAATGGTTATCTCCGTAGAAGGTTTTCTCTGTGGAACCGAATCAAAAAATGAAAGAAAGAAACGCAGTACGCTGCTCTGGTGTCTTATCAGACGGGGAGCGATTCCGTCCGCTGTCGCCCTCAGAGCTCACCGCCCGCCAGCGGCATGGGCTGCGAGGGACTGCGGCAGATTCGGTTTCACCAAGTTCTCCAAAAGCGCTGCAACGGGGCCTCTTGGCAGGAAGTGGAGAAGGTTGTTCAAAGTCACTGCAAAGGCATCTTACTTCCTCAATTCAAGTAACTAGACTGAGTTAGTAGGCCTTTTAAAACGTTTTCCCTTCAAGGAAGATGTGCCTTAAGTATACAGCTAACACTCCCATGAGGTGGTCATCGTAACTTTTTAAAAGTAACACCTACTCTTCCCCAAAAAATCCACAATATTCTTACTTAAAGATGATAAAACAGAGTCAGCATGGCCCTGACAAAATGGAGGCTAGTGAGATGAAATGCTCACTGAAGTGGTAGAAGATGCCTGTCTTTGTTTTAAAGTGGCCAAAAGAGTGAGTCAACAGCTACCTGCCGGGTTATTTTTGGTGACCAGGGTGCTTTCACCAGCCAGATGGCGGGTTTAGCAGTTAAACCATTTCCCGGGCCAAAGCGTCCTCAGAGAACTTAACGGCTTTGCCCCACATCTTTCCCAGCTCTCCTTTTGGGGCCAGGAGCAGAATCGGAAAGTCACCTCCACTACAGCAAATCCTGCTTCAAAGCAAAGACCGCTCTGTGGCTGGGGGCATTCTTGGTGCTGATGAGGGCGTGAGGGTCATTAAACCAAGAGCTCTCTTTGACCAAAGTTAACTTTTGTTTTTCCCTCAGCAATGGTCTCCCAATCTTTCTGATTAAAAGACAACAGATAAACACACAACGTTCTTCAGGATTCTGATGGTGTTCTTAGTCCATTAATTATGAAAACGCCTGCTGGCAGAAAGCCTCTGTGAAGTCAGCAGCCCAGGGAAGTGAGCTGGTGTCATTGTCACAATATCTCTATGCATTTGAAAACCAGAGTGGGCGCCTGCAGAAGGCTTCATTATTTGAACTATAGATAATGCTTGTGGGCCTTGGAGATGGACAGAGTCCTTGCAGCCCCTAAAAATATCTAGGTGGGGGTAGGAATAGCTCAGTGGTACGGCGCATGCTTGGCAGGCACGAGGTCCTGGGTTCAATCCCCAGTACCTCCATTAAAAAAAAAAATAAAAAATAAAAACAAAAAACAACCAAACAAATCAGGGAGAAATCGTGCAGGGTTCTTGTATTTAAGAATATAAATCTGTTTACAAACGTATTTGCTTTGCTCTTACTTTGACTGCGAGGAACTAGAGTTCTATCTGCGCCCCTCCCCCCACCGCTTGGTACAATGAAGATAACCGCACATCTTAAAGTCTGAACAGTACGGTGACACTAAGATTTCTGTTATGGTTGCCGTCTTACAGGGTCATTACTGCAGTAGGTAACTGAACTCTTACCACGTCCAGAGATATGCTTAGCACTTGAATTGCATAATCCAATCTGTCCAACAGCCCTTGCGCTAGAGAGAGAGAGAATTCCTCATTTTACCTGTGACGTCCAGGGGGGTCCGGAGATTTGCCCACAGTCTCCCCTCTAGGAAGCAGAAAAACTACAGTTTGAAGCCCCGCCCCCAAGTTTCATCTTGCCTTCCTCATTTACCCTCCTATTTTCTTTTATTTTTCTCATCTCTTTCCCCAGTCTTTTTACCATGTACTTGTGTAATTTTTAATCTTTAAAAGATAGGATGTTGTGAGGGAGGGTAGAGCTCAGTGGTAGAGCACGTGCTTCGTATGCTTGAAGTCCTGGGTTCAATCCCCAGTCCCTCCATTAAAAATAAATAAATAAATAAACACACCAAATGACCTCTCCCTCAAAAAAAAAAAAAGAAAGAAAGAAAAACAAGCAAACAAGCAAAAAAGAACACTGATAGCATAAAAATGATCTTGTTCTCTATTTGCAAATGTATTTGCAAGTAAAGTAGTGTGAATGCCAGCACTGCTCTTGGGCAGGGAGGCCCAAGGAAAAGCAGGTGTCAGAGGTCATGAATTTAAGAACTCAGCTTTCTTCTTAAAAGGCATTTGCCATGGAAATCTATTTGGGGGTGAGCTTTGGGTATCTTTAAGCAAATACTTGTGCTCTGTTAGTTTGTGATCATGGTGGGATATTTGGTAAAACTAGAGGCCAGGAGGGAAGTGCGTGACGTATAGTCTTTCAGAAGGAAGTGAAGTCAATCAAATGTACTCTTAAACAAGCTAAGGAGAGGGGTTGGGAGCCTTAAAGAGACATTTTCAAAAGGGCTTTGCAGATCACAGCTTTGAAGGAAGAGTAAGAAATTGAGAGATTCAATTCCATTTCACACAGGTGGGAAGAAATTCTGCCCAAGGAATCCTGAGATTCTTTAGGAACAAATGAATCAGATTATATGTTTTACTTCATGTGTTAAAACTGAGCATCGTGTCTACAAGGAAGAGTAGAGCCGGGGGTAACAAAGTGTCTGATGGATGCTCTGCAGCCTGGTGTAGAGAGACGGCGCTGGATGAACTCAGACAGGATTCGGGGCTCTCAGCAGAGAGGCAGTGGGGAGCCAGAGGTTCAAGACCCCTGAGAGCAAAGTGTCAGGAGGGAGGAAGGAAAGAAGCAGCCCGTTGGGGGACAGAGCGCAGCCCCCCCTTTGGCAGTGGATGGCATTAAACTGGACATGGAGGCAAGGGTCCGACGAGAGGTGGCCAAGGCAATCTCCTCTACTTGACCCCAAGCAGCTGCAGAAAACCCTACTAGAAACAGAAGGAGCATTTGTGACACTGGTGTGGCCCCCCCTCGTTGACTCTGAGACAGGGACGGGCATTTTGTAAGGACAGCAGAGACTGGGAAAGGACCAGGATGTGATGTCAGAGTCTCCATGGAGTAAGGAGCATGGTCCTTCTTGAGTGGAGGAAATGGTATGGATCCAAAACCATCTCCAAGTTTCATCAGTAATTTTCAAAGTAACCACAGCTGACTGACTTATAATAGATTTTCTTTTAAGCTGTGATATTTTTAAATTGTAAATAACATTTATTTCAACTCATCCTCTTTCCCAGATTTTTAGTTACGTATCATAAAGGTTACACAAGGATAGAAACAGATTACATGGGATTAACTGCAGAAGAAGGTGTCATCCATCCATTCATTCAACAAACACGGCCATCTCCTAAGACAAGGCAGTCAGTTTTACTGGTATTAGGAAAACAGTGGTGAGTGAAATAAAGACATGCTCCCTGCCCTGTGGAATATATGTTAGTGGAAGACACAGTGATTAACTAGCTAATCACCGTGGCAAGTTCAGCACACAGGAAACACTTGATGTTATGACTGAAGTACCTAATAAGGTATTCAATTAAGTCATGAAGCCAAGGAAGTTTACCTGAAATAAAAAGCAATTTAAATTGGGAGTTGGAGGTTTGCAGACACTATCAACTATTTATAAAATAGATGAACAGTAAGGACCTACTGTGGAGCACAGGCAACGATATTCAATGTCTTTTAAGTAATAAGTTATAATGGAAAAGAATCTGGAAAAGAGTCTATATTTGTACATAACTCTATATATGTAACTGAAATCATTTTTCTGTACACCTGGAAACTAACACAATACTGTAAATCAACTATAGTTCAGTTAAAAAATTAATTTAAAAAGACTCATTCTCTTGACACAACATTGTAAACTGACTGTAACTCAATAAAAATTTTTTAAAAAATAAAGAGACTCATTCTCTAGTCTGGTATGTTTACAGTTTTTAGCATGTGAGCTCCAGGTTGCTGGTTTCAGTTAGGCACGATCTTAAGGACATCTTTTGGTTGACAATAGAGATATACCAAACTATTTGGAAGGGGTTAGAATCCTGTATTACTTTTTAAAAAATGGAAAACATTATTTCTCATAAAGCATTTTATTTGTGTGAATAAGGCCCACGCACGGGGAGACCTGAGGCCGCCTCGCCCAAGGGATCTTTGCCGCCCAACCCCCCTGCGCGGCCCCTCTTCTGGCAGGAGGGCGGTCATGGAACGCCTGTGCCCAGAGGGTGATTCATGCCGAAGTCCCCTGGGGTAGATTGTCCGGGAGGACCTGGGGCAACGCTGGATGTCTACGTTCCACCTGTTTCTTACAAACCGGTGAACAGAGAGCTTTAAGAGCTGCAAGACTCCGCCCAACTCAAAACATCAGAGCTACCACTTCCGAGAAGAAGAAGGTGTGAGAAAACCTGCCATTTGGACCGCGGAGTTGCACAAAGAACCTCTCAGTGCACGTGTGATTTCTGAGAAGCCAGCTTTCTGCGGGGAGCACGTGGGTCTGTGACTTGGTGAGCCATGTGTGCAAGGGGCCCACACTCAGCTTTCCCCCCGGGTGGGTCTCTGGTTCATCTCTTACTCTGACTTCTGTGCGTTTTCCCCTCTCCGATGTCATTACAATAGGCTGTATTTCAAGCTGTCATTGAGGGCATCCAGCAAAAGAATTAGAACTCTGGCAGCATAGCTAGATTCAAGGGACCTCACGGTCTTGGAAAGGGACCCAGTGGACACACTGGGGATGACCCATGGGAAACAGAAGGTGAAAATCAAATAGATTTCGTTCTAGAGTTTCCTACCTCAGTTTGTGGCATCACCAGCCATCCTGTTGTGAAAATAGAAACCTCAGTGTCATTCTCGAAACTCACTTCCTTCCATCCATTATTAACTTCTCCCCATGTTACTCCCTCAGCCTATCTTAAAATTGTCAGTTTCTCTCCATCTACACCACCACCATCGCAGTCCAAGTCACTAACATCTCTTGAACAAACAATCAGAATGACCTCCTAGCAGCTCTGCCTGTATCTGCTCCAACATTACTTCTCACTCACCAGCTCACTTTCCACCCTTTATTCAGAGACATCTTTTCTCAGTGAAACTGTATCTTGGGCACCCAATCCCCATCCTGTAGATTGTCCATATAATGTCCTCTCTACTTTAAAAACTCTCCCACATCTGGCAATATTCTTTCAGTCCTACAGGTAGGACCAATCGTCCCTGTCTCTAGAAAGTCCTCCTTTATTTTTCTGATTAGACCAAATGACCTCCCATCGCTCTCCCAGGGTATTTTATCCCCACAGCCACATTGTTTGGGTGATCATTTGATTACTTTCCTTCTCCCACCAAACCGCATGCTCCATGAAGGCTGTTAGGCCAGCCCCTAGGCAGAGGTGACCTCTAGTTAGTTGTTAGATGAATGAACAACCACAGCATCCTTCCTGGTGTTTCTGGGCTGTTCAAAACGCTAGCCCTGAGAGGAGGGTTAAGCTTCCCTCCCTTCCTCATATCAAATGGGCAGAAAGCTAGATTTCATTTGAAATACAGAAAATCAACAATGTGACAATTTTGGGGACACTTCAGTTAGGGTCACAAAGATCATATCTTCTCTACAACTTAACGATGGTTCAACTTAGGACTTTCTGACTTTACGATGGTGTGGGAATGATACACACTCAGTAGACACCACCCTTCAAATCTGGAGGTTTGATCTCTTCCCAGGCTAGCTGCACACTCTGCAATGCTGTCTCCCGATGGCAGGCAGCTGCAGCGAGCTGCGGCACCAAGGCAGCCACGAGGCCACGAGAGCGACGGCTGCCACATTCACAATCATTCTGCACCCAGACCACCATTCTGTCTTTCACTCTCACAAGGCACTCAATCAGCTCCATGAGACGCTTCACACTTTACTATAAAATAGGCTTTGTGTTGCCTGACCCTGCCGAGCTGTGGGCTAATGCAGGTGTCTGGGCGCAGTAAAGGTAGGCAAGGCTAAGCTATGATGTTCTGTAGGCCAGATGTATTAAATGCACTTTTGACTTAAGTTACTCTTCTCCATGTGGTGATTCAGGGACCAGGTTTCCATCTGGAGACTTCAAACTCCCTGGCCTTGCTGCTGTCTCAATTTAGCAGCAGAAGAAAAAGGAAGCATGGCTGAGGCGCACACAGTTCTTTCAAGCCTTGGCCTGGAAGTGACACGCATCCGTTTGCCACCCATTCTGTCGACAGTGACGCGTCACGTCGTCAGATCTAGACATGGTTGGGGGGGGTGACAGGAAAATGTCCTCTCTGGTCGGACGTTTACTTGCCAGGACAACTCTATACTATGGAAAAGGAAAATGCATAGGCGTTTGGGAGGACAGCTAGACACTTTTGCCGAAATGTGGGTTTGGGTAAGGAAACAAAATGTCCAGGAGAACTTGGAAGTAGAAATATGAGAGGGGAGGGACATTTTGCTATGTGTAGGTACAGTGCATGTGAAAATTAGGAGGGCATTACCCACGCCACCTGGAGTGCAGGCCAGGGAGGGCAAGGACAGACTGCCCCGCTGACTACAGGGTAAGATGGTGCGTCATAAAGACATAATGGATGTGTGTGTGTTCATCAGTTTTTTGATGACTATGAGATTTTTTTCAAGCCTTCAAGATATGCCTAGATCTTAAGGATTATCTTCATTTTCTTTCAGACCATTGTCAAGCCTTGGGTTTTAATCTTTACATGAGAAGAGTAGGGCACAGCATTTGTGACACCTTAGCACCTGTCCAATAAGATTGACATTTTAGTTTTTTATGGATTGCTGACACGTTTAATATGTAAGGGGGTAAATTTTCATGGTAAACAAAGATCACGGTAAACTAAACAATACAACAAAGGCACCAGAGTCGCGAGTGGAGTGGAGTGAAAATGGAAAAAAATCACGCACCTGCACGGTTCAAGATTGCATTGAAAGTACCAGCAGGGAAGCTTCGGTTTTAATCAGTTATGTCGTCCCAAACACTAGTAAAGTAGTAGTCGTCATGCTAGTAATGGTGGTGGTAGCGGTAGTGGTGGGGGTGATACACAGCAGTGATAACGGTGATAGTGCTGGTGGTGGGAGTAGCAGTAGTAGTGGTGGCGGTGGGAGTCATGGTGGTGGTGGTGGTGGTGGTGGCAGCAGCAGTAACAGTGGCAGTAGCGATGGTGGCGGTGGGAGTCATGGTGGTGGTGGTGGTGGTGGTGGCAGCAGCAGTAACAGTGGCAGTAGCGATGGTGGCGGTGGGAGTCATGGTGGTGGTGGTGGTGGTGGTGGTGGCGGCGGCAGCAGTAACAGTGGTAGCAGCGGGGGCGGTGGAGGCGGCGCCAGTGGTGGCCGCAGCACCGTTAGTAGCCATCGTGTACCCGTCGCTCACGACGGGCCCCGCACTGTGCTCCCGTGAACGTGAATTTTCTCACGGCGCCAGTAGGAGTCAGGCAGCATGATGCCATCACGCTTTCCGGTGAGCAAACAGGACTGGGTTGGTATTTCATTTCTTCTATAAGAGACAGAACTTCCATGTGGACCCAAGTCCTGACTTTTAGACCCTGAGCCCCACCCAGCCCCCTACATTCTACACTGAGGAGTTTCCACCTGCAAATAAGTGGAATTCTACGTAACTCAAATGGAAACAGAGATGACACAAGATCAAGAACCGTTTTCCGTCGAACGGACTTTCCTGCCTCTCAGAAGTGACCAGCAGCGCAAGCACATTTAGCATAAAAAGCGATGTGTCAGGGCTTTGGGGGCCAGTCTCTTCTATCTGACTTCTGAATTTTGCAGCTCAAGGCTCCGTAATTCCTCCACACTTTCTCCCAACATTATCTCATTCACTCCCACGAATTAAAACACCATAGATCTCCACAGATCCGAATATTCATCCATATTTATCCTCAGCCCAGACCTTGCCTCTGTGGCCCTGTTCCCCACGGCCTACAATGGCTGGGCCCTGGGAGGGCCACAGACAACCAGGAGGACCCTGAACTCCATGTTTGGGGGTCCCCCAAGCCTGCCCTCCTGCCGCCAGCAACACCACCCGCCCAGTTACTCCAGCCAGGTACCTGGAAGTCATCCTCATTCCCATTGGTCTCAAGCTGCCAAGCCCAGTCCAGGAGCAAGTTTCCTCCACTCTGCGTCTAAGATGTGTGTCAGTGGGGTCTCCTCTGCACACCCCCTGCCACCACGTCTGTATGCCATCCCTTCTGTCCTGGAGAGCCAGGACAGCCTCTCACCGGTCTCCACAACAGAGCAAGAGAGTCTTCTCAAATGTAAATAAGCCTGTGTTACATCCTCACATCAAATCTGCTTAAAGGTTCTGTTTACTATTCAAATAAAGTCCAAACCCCATATGTGAGCCCACAAAGCAGTGTAAGGTCCAGCCCCAGCCTGGTTCTCACATGTAGTCCGGTTAGTAAATGGCAGAACCTCCTTTAGCTCAAAGGTTGTAAAACAACAGGCTTCAGACTGCATTTGCAATTTTTTAACAGACGTGTAGTCGATTTACAATATTGCATCAGTTTCTGGAGTACAGCATAGTGATTCAGTTATGCTATATTTTTTTTCATGTATTTTTCATTATAGGTTATTACAAGCTATTGAACATAGTTCCCTGTGCTCTACAGTAGGGCCTTGTTTATCTATTTTATAGATAGTAGTTCATACCTGCAAATCGCAAATTCTTAATTTATCCCCCCTCCCTTTTCCCCTTTGTAACTGTAAGTTTGTCTTCTTGTCTCTGTCTTAAAATAAGTTTGTGTCCATTCTTTGAGATTCCTCATATAAGTGATACCATATAATATTTGTCTTTCTCTGCCTGACCTACTTCTTTCGCTTAATATGACGATCTCTAGGCCCATTCCCATTGCTGCAAATGGCAATATTTCACTCCTTCACAGAGAGAGAGAGACGTCCAGCCCGTCCTCACTTGCTCCTGTCCTCACACGTCTGCTATCCTGGCTGAGGCCCCAGGTATGAGGCCAGGTGAGTCTTCCGAGCTGGGCCCTATCCAAGTTCCTGGTCCCTAGAAGGATGAGACATGATAGTAATAAGTTGTTTAAGCCCTAATTTGGGGGACAGTTTGTTAAGCAACCATAGATGATGAAATAACACTTATAACAAAACGGCAATAAAAAAAATCTACCTTTAATATTTTTGAAAACTCAGCACCTATCACACTAGTCTTAACACTTACAAATGCCCTCTTCCCTTGGACCACCCGAATCAACAAGTTTGATTGTGTTCATCAAAGTAAGTAGTTTCCTTGGTGCCATAGGTACAACTCCATTTTCAAAATGAACAAAGTTTTCATTTAAAAGTCACCTTGGAAGGTCTGAGTTGCGTTTGAATCAGACTGAAGTAAGTGTTCTGATTTTGCCATGAGCACTTAAGCAATGAATGAAGTTCTCCACTTCCCAAATCTGGGTTTAAAGGAACAAAGCGTTTCTTTCATACCCTCCACTAACAGACCTGGGAGTTTGTATCGTCCAGTTGCAGTTCTCTTCCTTCTAGGACCCCGCAGGGTGTGCCCCCCTCCCCGCCCTCAGCCCTGGGGCACTGGGGAAGCTGACAGCCCGGCCCAGCTGCATGACTCCAGCCAGAGGCCATCGAGGAGAGGGCACGTCCTCCTGGCCGCAGAGCCCCGTCAGAGTCAATTTGGCTCAGGCAAAACTTTGGTGTTTCTGAGAAAGAACTCTCACTCTTTTTTTTTTTCTGGGCTGAAATTTGAAAAAATAAAAAAGGCTGGAGTTTGCACCTTTCTCCTGCTACCATTTACGATTCTAAACCTAAGTCAAAACAGCTGAAATGCAAGCGTGGGGATGGGAACGCAGAGATGTGGCAAACCACGATACGTTGGTCTGCCCCGTCTTCGGACGTCTAACCCAGCAACACCCCTAAGTGTTTATTCGCCCTCACGTTCGCTCCAAAATTACCTCTTTGCTGAAATCAGATTTGAGTCAAGTCTTGTGACAGCTGCGACAGAAAGCATCCTGAGTCACCGCGGGGGAAAAGGCTTCCTTGCAGAGGACTGTTCCTGCATTTCCTCTTCCACTGATACTTTTAGAATTACATCTAGCATATTCCAGGCACTGGGGACAGGACACACAAGCACAAAAATACGTAGGGGCAAAGTCCACAGCCACCAGAGCTCCCTGCCCAGCGGTGGAAACAGACGGACAAACAAATAATTCAAATGCACTGTGATAAAAGTGCCACACACTGCGGCCTGAAGGAGGAAGTTATCCACTATGCCTGAGTGACAACAGAAGGTGTGGAGACGCGAGCTGGCGGGGGAGGGGCAGCAGGTGACCCGTGCCGCCCGGAGCTTCCCAGCAAAACTCCTGTTTGAAGAACTGCACACGTTTCCATTTCAAAGCATCAGAGTGTGCAGGGGGAGGAATTTGGAGAAACGGGCCCTTTTCAGGTCAGGAAAGGCCTTGGGTGTGACACCAGCAGTTTGGACCTCAGCCTGGTGGCACTGAAGGGTCACCAACGCCTTCCAAGCAGGGGCAGGAGATGCTAACATCTACTTTCGGTAACTCAGTCTGTCAATAGCTTAGGTGATGTCACCCCAATGGGGGCCAGGACCAAGGAAAGGCCATGAGGCTGATGGTAGAAACCGGAAGCCAAAGCTGAAGGTGTCTCTTTAGTACATTTGGGACCGTCCGTAGGAGGGGGTGAGTGAAGACGCTCAGATGGCCCATCCCCATGAACGCATGCGAGTCAGGCCTGTGAGGTGGTTTGGGAGGCGCGGATGCAAGGAGAAGCTGCCCGTTCTGACTCAGTTCTAACAGCTCCTGTTTTGTATAATTTTGAAGTTTTTTTCTTCCTCTCTGCCACCCACTTTCCATTTTCCCTCAAGAATGTACAATTCGATAACTTCCTTTTTAAAAAAATTCATCTTCGTTATGTCACGGGCCTTCTAATAGACCCTTGGTTGCACTTGCTCTCTGTCCCCGGCCCCCCTTCCTGCTCCCCCCCCCCCCTCGCTCTCTTCCTTCCTTCCTTTGTCTTTGCTTCTTTGTTTCTCGCTCGCGGAGCTCAGAGTGTCCGGGACTGCGGGAGTGCAGTTACTGTGTGCGGCCGCGCCGCAGGGGAAGCCAGGAAGGCTCCTGGAGGAGAAGGTCCTTAAACCCCCGCCCTTTCAAGGCCAGGCCCCTCTGCACTGTGTCCGTGTGTCACCCTCCACCCAACACACGGTATAGGAAGTGGCACCTCGGTCTCTAAGATGTAAAACAGCTAACGGGGGGCTCAAGTGTCGCTCCCCACAAACGCCCCGGCTGCTTCTGATGTGGGCGGAAATGAGCTCAGCCTACAGTGCTCTGCTGCTCCCCCAGCCCTACCCCCGCGCCAGGCGGTGCAGCTGCAAAGCGTGTGCTGTGACCCTTGGGAGCCACAGAGCCGTGACTTGTGGGGCTAAGTCAGGAGCCAGCGGAGAACCATAGGAAGGGGGTCCTGTCTCCCCGTAGGATGCCCTCCCCGCCCACAGCGCCTGCTCTGGGAGCAGCGCCTACAGGGAGCTGAGAGCTCTTCCTCTGTGATGCACTGACCGCCCCCACTCTGCTGAGAGCCCGGCTGAGTTGCCAACTCACAGGAAGTCAGCGGTTGGCTCCCGTTTTCGCAACACCTGCTCACGCAGCCTGGCCTCTCTGACGAGGGGACAGGGCAGCTGGCTCTGTCTCGACCCTGCCCTCCTGTGGACCGATCTCCAGCAGCTGGTGGAGCGGTGCTGGGATCAGGAAGCAGAGGCCGGGCTCCCAGCACAGCTTCCCCCCAGATGATGCCAGCGCCAAGCTCCCAGCCGGGGAGCCGAGTTCAATGCCAGGCAGAACCCCCCAGGTCCTGGCGGAGGCAGGTTAGCAGAAGTGACAACAGATCAAGGCTCATTATGTGTCCAGGCGCAGTGTGGACAGCATCCCCGCCCCCGACACAGACAGGGCTCACCCCCATCTCTGCCCTCAACCAACATGCACCTCCTTCCTCTGGATGGGGTCCTTCTCCATTTAAATAAGAAGGTACGATCTGAGGACACTTCGACTGGGTTGAAGTATCTATTAAGCCCAGAAACAGACGAGTGAGGAGAGAGGGCACCCCGGTTACCATGACGCCGTGGTCCGTTTAATGGTGACGTGATGACTGCAAAGGAAAACGGGGAGGGGCGTTGAATAGGACACTATCAATGGCAAAACTGACTTGTCTCAAGTGTATGGCGAAGAAAAGTATGTATTTTAATCCTAGTCACTGATTAAAGACAACCGAAGGAACTCAGTTCCTCCTGCTGGAGTCATCCTTGTGATCTCAGCAGAGCCAACCAATAAAATCCCAGCAAGCTAGCTTTTTTCTTTCTTTTTCTTTTCTTTCCTTTTTTTTTTTTTTTTTTTTGTCTATTATAATCTTTGTTTCTTTGAAATACAAGAACCGGGTCCATGGTTTACTGTGTTTGAAGACAGTGATACTCTGCCCAGTGGTCCGGGGTGGTGGTTTTAAAGGATGTAAACGATTCTAGGGTTTCTGAACAAAGAAGTGAGTCCCACAAACAGGAGGAGCTTCCATGCCAGTGGTAGAAACAGCTGCTTTGGCTTGAAGCGTACAAACGTTAGCACACTGGAGACAGCAGACTTTTACCACAAACAAAGTGTAAAGAAGATTATGTGCAAAACTGCACACGGTTGTGTGTCCAACTGTAATTAAAGAGAAATTCTTTTCTAGCTTTAGAAAGTTGACTTTTAGAAAAAGGCAATTCTCTGTATTAAATGATATTAGGGATTACATTGTAATTTTGTTAGGTATGTGGTAATAATATGATGATGATGTGAAAGTGGATGTAGAACAACATTCATAATTTTTGTACACGCTGGCTGAAGTCTTCAGGAGCAAACTGTCAAATGATGTTTTTATAATGCTCAGAAAAGAAGTGGAAGAGATTAAACCAAGAGATTGCTGGATAGGCAGACAGACAAAGAAAATACAGCAAAATGCTAAAAATTGGTGAATGCAGGTGAGGGATATGGGTGATCAGCATACAATTCTTTTCTTTTTATTTGTGTTTAAAATTTCATAATACAATTTTTTTAAAAGAATGTAGGTAACCAACATGCAAATTCAGCTCTCAGGCTTGCTTCCAATTAATAATATCTTACTAGAGCTATTTGATATTCACCATCTCAAATATTACCACTCAGTGTTACCTTATTCAGTAGCATCCACTTTGCTACTATGTTAAAAACATGTGCCACTGAAGCTCAGTGAAAAAGGTCACTCCCAAATACACGTTCACAGGCAAACTTCTCCATCATCCTATAAAATGACTATGTTTATTGATGGATGTAAAGAAAGGTTCTGTAGAGCACATTTTGTAAGAGTTTGTTGGTATAAAACTCTGTGTGTGTGTGTGTGTGACTGCGGGTGTGTGAACAAGAATGTGTTCATAGAAATGACCAGAAGTACGTTTGCCAAGAAGCAAGCAGTGATCACCTCTGAGTGCTGGGCTGTCGGCGAGGTCATTCTCTTCCTTATATGTGTTTGTCTCGCTTGGTTTTTTGTAATGAGTGTTTTATCATTTTAAAACACAAAAGACTAAGAAAGCAAAAGAACGCATGGACTTTAATCATGTCCTATTTAAGAAATACATGGACCTGTTAACTAGAAACATATTCTGTGCACAGAGTGTACAGGCATGGTACTGAGTTCTGCAGGAAAAATGCAGAGGCACCGAGCTATTTTTAGGTTGTACTTACAATCATATTTCTTTTCCTTTTCCAGTTAGGATGGTACCTGAGTGTGTGGTTTTTATTTCAGAGAGTTTGAAATTGTAATAAACAATGTTCTCCAACACTGTATGTTCCTCTGTACCTAAGGAAAGAATTATTCATCTCCTGTTGGCAAGCTAAACCATAAGAGAAATCAAACAGGCTGTTACATTTTCAATGAAAACCCTTTCTACTCATTTAAAGTATCACCAGCAAGGCAAGTTCGTGCATTTCCACAGACCTACCCGTTGACTTTGACTCCCACTTCACGGTGTGTAAGTTGCCCAAACATCGTTTTCATTTGATGGACGTAATTACGCAATAGAGTTAACTCAAAATCACATCATTGTGAAGCGTACACTTTCCCTCATCAGGCTCATTACGGTGATGAACCTTATTCTTAATTGTTAACGTCTACAGCCATGTTTATTAGATGTTTGCTGTGGCTAGACTTGGACCCCACCTACAAAGTGGTTCATTTAAATTTTTTTAAAAATGAGTAATTTGCGATGAGCAGAACATGGTAAGAGCTGTTGCCTGGAGAGGACAGTGATGACTTCCTTACCTTCTTCCTTTGTGGATTAGAACCTGCTCAGCGCCATTCAAGCCAATGTACTCAGGGTAGCGCATGCAACATAGAGCGAAACGACACAGTTCCTGGTGCCTTTCCTTCTGGTTGGTTTCATTCATCCTTCTGAACTAACTTCTTTCATTTTAATTTCTCTCGAAAGACTAGAAGACTGTGTGCTCCCTTAGGGCCTATATTTTTACAAAACAATAACATGCTAAAAGTGCATAATGGATGCCTTCTCTAAACAAGACATCAACTGTCCGCTAACATATATTTTAGTCAAAGGCAAACAATTCAAGTTCAGCCTTGATGAATTTTCACAAAGTTAATAGGAAGTTAATTTTCACAAAGGTAAGACATACCCAAGTCATGAAACAGAGCATCAGCAACACGTCCAACCCCGCCTGTGCTCGCTTCCAGGTATTTCCCCTCCAAGGTCTTCGCTACCTTGACTCTAGCACATAGGTTATTTTTCTCCTGTTTTTGAATTTTACGTAAATGATATACAACTTATTTTCTGTGTGGGGCTTCTATCACTCCTCGCTGTATTTTTGAGATTCATTCATGTTGCACTGTGCTATTTTTAGCTTGTTCATTCTGCTTGTGGTATAGAATCTCACTCCCAGATATATTGATTTTGTTTATTCCTTCAGCTGTTGATAGACACCTAGCTTCTTTCGAGTTTTTGGCTATTGCAAATAATGCTGCTGTAATACTCTGGTGCGTATCTTTTGGTGAGCATACATGCATTTTCTTACAAGAATTAGCCTAGGAGTAGAATTGCTGGGGCATACGGTATGCCTATGTTCAGCTTAATTGTTGTCAAAAATACTTCCAAAGTGATTGTACCAATTTACACCCCTATCAGAAGTATATGAGTGTTCTAACCGCTCCCAGTTCTCGCCTTCCCTCTTCTGCTCCCCCCTCATTTCCTTTCTTTTTCAGTTATTCCAGTGGGAGTGTAATAGTATCACATCTTGCTTTTTAATCTGTGTTTCCCTGATGATGGATGAAATTGAACACTTTTTGTAAGTCTGTGGACCATTTACTATTCTCTTTTGTAAAGTGCATGTCAGCCTTTTATCCACTTTTTCGAGTTGTTCTTCCCTTCCTGGTTGATTTGCAGAAACCCTTTCAGTGTTGCAGACGTAAGACTTTGTCAGATGTATGTACTGCCAATTATTTTCTCTCACCACGTGGCTTGACTTTTTATCCCTCAACGGTGTTTTTTTAGTGAGCAAAATGTTTCCTTCTTAATGTCATCCAATTTTCCATTTTTTCTCATTTTTTATTTCATTCATTTATTGATTCATTCATCTATTTTATTCATTTTGTACTTTTCCTTCTATGAATTTTTGGGTCCTGTTTACAAAAGTGTTGCCTATCTGAAGTTCATGAAGTTCTCGAATAGTTATTATTTAACTCTTGATATTCAGATCTATAATCCCTGTGAAATTGCTCTTTGTCCATGGTGTTCAAGTATGGGTCAGAATATTGTATTCTACATGGGTATACAACTGACCCAGCCCCATTTATTGAAAAAACAATTCCTAAAACTACAGTGATACCTTTGTCATAAATTGTTACACAGTTAATGTTTGGGTCTTTTTCTGGACTCTATTCAGCTCTTTGGGCAGTTTATTCTTATACCAATACTACACTGGCTTAATTTCTGTCCTTTTAGGAAAAAACAATGATACACAAAAATGTAAGACATTCAGTGTTGCTCCACAAGATTATCTTGACTAATGCTGGTCCTTTGTATTTCCACATACGTTTTAAGAAGAGTTTGGCAACTTTCTGAAAATATCTTCTGAGATTTTGATTGAGATTTCATTAGATAGATCAATTTTAAGATAATTTATATCTTTAAATTATTTGTCTCCCAAATCATGAATATAGTATGTAACTCCATTTATTTAGATAGTCAGTTTTTCTCAGGGATGTCTGTTGTTTTAACTGTCGTTGTCTTGCACAATTTTATTAGATGCATTTCTAAATATTTAATGTGATTTGATACTACTGTAAGTTGCATTGTGTTTTTACTTTCACTTTCTATTTGCTTGCTCCTGATACTTAGAAATGAGGTTGGTTTTTGTATAATGACCTCATATTCAGCAACCGTAATTTCAGTGTTGATAAAGTCACTCGTAAATTTTACAATTTGTAGATTCATTTAGATTTTCTATATACTTGACCATTTTTCTTTCATAAGACATAGCCTTATGTCTTTTATTTCTTGTCTTGACTTACTGCACTAGGATGGACCTCCAGCATCCAATTTTGAGAGTTTTGTTAATTTTCTCACCCATATTTATTTTCTATGTAATTGATCTGTTGTTTTGCTTCTACATATATTACTTCCTTTCTAGTATGGTACTTTGGCTTGATTCACTATTTCGTTTCTAGTTTCTTGGGATGGAAGCTTAGATCTTCGGTTTTCAGCATCCAAGATTGTTTAACACCACCAGCGTTACTCATTTATATTACCTTCTTCATCTCTAACAGCACTTGGCTTTACAAATCCTTTAAATGGCCCTTAATTTGTCCTAAGATCAGTGTGACACATTTATAAGTTAATAGGAGGTAAAAGAGCAAAGATTCAAATCCATCCTGTCTTACTCCCAAGTCCATTGTCTTCCTTCTCATATAGAGTTGATTCTATAATCCATTAGATAGAAGAAAGAGATCACAGGGAAGCAGAGATAAAAGAAAGGAACAGTGTTCGAGGCATCCTTCCTGCGAAACACAAAGCAGCTTCTGGAGGAGACAGGAGGTGAGGGGAGCCAGAGGAGCTGCATGTAGGCACATCCTAAGTCTGTGACCTCCGAGGAGTCTTTCCGCCTCTGCGGCCACTATGTCCTCATCTGTAACACAGGAAGCAAGGACTCGCCATTCCTCAGTCTCCTTTCCATTCTAACAGCAGAGTCTCAAAGAGGAAACAATGATCAATAATATTAAATGTTACAGAACAGTTAAAAAAAAATACAGTGTACAAATGGGCAATGCACTTTTTAAAATCAAGTAATCATTGTATTGCTGAACACAGGAGCCAAATTACAACCATTTTTAAATTAAATGGGTTTTATGTCTTTATCAGGTGGATGGAGAACTCCGTGCAGAAACACATCTTGCACAGCATTGCCCAGTTAAGAAAAGTCACAGCAGGGGTCAGAAGCATAGGACCTCGTCAGCCTGAGAGCCACACTGGGTTTCCTGGGTCCTCTTTTTCACAGCTCGAGAGCCACAGATGTAGGACAGGGTCGATCAAGAAAGATCATAACAAACAGTGAAAACTTAAGCTCATTAATCTGGTTTCCAACATCAAAAGAGTACCTGGAAAGAATCTGTATAAAAAAAGTCTAAGATAAGCCACATCTTATCCAGACAAGACAAACTTCAATAGGACAAGTCGTCACACAAAGATGATTCATAAGACAGTTGTGACAAAATCCCCTCAGTGACCTGGGCTTTTCATCTATGACATTTTAGGGGCAAATACAAATTAAACATAAGAGTTTACTGCTCCCTGTTGAAAGTAAGGGAAAAGACTTCCCTCCCCTCCTTCTTCTTAAAGCATTTACCTTGGAAAATTTTTCATGTTAAGTGCATTCTCCTCTCTTTGGAACATGTCTACATATTCTTTTGAAAACAAGATAGATCTTCTGTCGGTTTCATGAGCAGGACTCTCTCTCAGGCACTTTATCTTTGACAGGTAACATCAAGGTAGACAGCTCCCCTATCTCCCAGTTTCCGTGGGAGGGTAGAAACCCAACTGCAGTGAATACCTTGCTCCAGATTCAAAACTACCTCTTTTTGGGGAGTGGATGTAGCTTGGTGGTAGAGCGCATGCTTAGCATGCATGAGGTCCAGGGTTCAATCCCCAGCACCTCCATTAAAAACACTAAAGCTACCTCCTGCCATAAAGAGAGTAGACATGTGTTTTCCTCTGGAGAAAGTCAATCAGCCAACCTAGATGGTGACTCCATTATCATGGTAAACTCACAGTGAACTCTGTGTGACTGCCAGGTGCGCAGACTTGAGGACTAGCTCTGCCTTTCTTTGAATCTGGAAGACAAGCCCGTGGTGGGTTGTGTCTGTCTGGCTGTATCAGGAGATGAGGCTTCTTTGTCTCGCAATTTCTTGGCAGATGATCTGTGACACACATCACAGTCTTATTCAATAATGCTTATTCAATATTAGAAGTGTTTCCTCTCTCTGCTACCTTTGTGGAGAGGGTTTCTGGGTCTGAAGATAGTTTTGTTTTGATTTATATTTGCCAGATGCACTATCAGGGTTGAATCTAAAACTCAACCATCTAAGACTTGAGAGCGTATCCAAGACACAGAACCTCCCTGCCAGCCTAGACTCTTTCAACATCTGTTTCCAACAAGTTAAGAGGATCACTGGCTGGATGTGGATTGTCCTGGGAGGAGTGAGACAGTACTCACAAGACCCAAACTCCCCAGAGGCTTTCAGGGGAAGGATCTCAAAGACAGGGTGAGGGAGGGGCTGCGGGGCCTGTGACCAGCTCCTGGCCGTTCTACTGACGGGTGGGTGGGGAGGTCACCAGGAGGCAACACCATCAACCTTCTGGTTCCAACCGGTCTGGGGTCTCTGCGCTGGTGGGCAGCATGAGGTTAACTCCTTCCACCCCATGCGGGTTCTCGTATCTGCGAAACAGCTCAAAGGACGTGGCTCAGAATCCTACCTACAGCCCTGAGGAGGCTCTAAAGGCCCTGGACTTAGTTTGATGGCTAAACTATCATTGTTTTGTCTTGCTTCACTGTTTTCCTTCTCTCTGCATTGTCTCCCTTCTGATTAGATGTATTCTTTGGAAGCCTAGGGGACTCAAGTTTTTCTGAGGACAAGAGGCAGGCGAAGGACGTGGAGCGGGGAGGTCTTGTGTTCAGCACTGTGCTTCCCCTGCACTAACCTGAGAGCGGTGAGGTGCATCTCACCCCGGCACAAAGACAATTTTTCTGCAGTGAAAAAAGAAACTGTTATTTGGGAACTTGCTAAATTTGGGGGGGGGGGAATCATTTATTTTAGCACTTCCAAATATAAAAGAAAATATAAATACTTCAAGAAAATGTCCAAAGCCTGATGTACATAAAGTACATTTTGAACCTTGTGTTGTGCACAATGCTGACCACCTAAGAGAGAGCAAAATAGGGCCCTTACATAATGACCCATGTTGACTCCAGCCTGGGAGGTTGAGTTTAAATTTCATGGGATCAGACCCTCAGTTTAGCCAAAACAAACAAACAAACAAACAAAAACGGTTCACAAAACTTAACACAAAATGATTTGGAATATGTATTTTCCTAAATAATCTCAATTTCAAGACTTTGGCTTTTTTATACTCAGACTTGCAATATGAAAATGCAAGCAGGTAGTTTAAAAAAAAACAACAACTAGAAAACAGCAAAAACAAACTTATGAGATACTCACTTCTATTTGTAAGTGAGGGTTAATAAATGAGGTTCTGAGGTTTGAACTAGGTGTCCTGAAGTTGTAATAGTCCTGGTTCATTTGAAGCATTTAACACTTTTCCATCTAATACAGCATTTATGACATAAAGGGGTTTAAAAAGCGCTGCTGCTGACATTATAGTTAAAGAGGCCGTGTCTGGTTTACACAAGATAACTCGTTCATTGATGAGCTCCGGTGATTGCTCTGTATTTTGAGATTGATATTCTTTTGTTTATTACTCCTAACTTTATTATAATTAAACTAACTTTCCCTTTTGGACAAAGAGGTACTCTTCAGGCAGTATGACTGAGTGAGTAGGTGTGAGTTTGACTAATTTCATACTCGAGATCTGTAACAATTATCTTCAAAAGGTCCAGAAAGTTTGAAGCAAAAGCTTTTGACTCTCCGAATTATTGTGGAGTTTCCCTAAGTAGATGGACTATGTACTTGACATATTCATAGTTCAATAAAAGACAAGCGTTGGGTGCACTTATGTCCTCGACACCGGATCGGGCCAGGATTTCTCAGGTTTGCACCATCAGCATCGCGCTTGGATAACTGTTGTGAGGGCCAGTCCTAAGCATGGGTCCACGTTCAACAGCGTTCCCGGCTTCTTCCCACTAGAAGCCAGGAAGACTTCCCTGTTGTAACAACCATGAGTGTCTCCAGGGAGTGTCAGATGTCCTGGGGGGAGGGTAGGGGTGGGAGGGTAAATTTGCCCCCAGTTGATAGCCCTGTATAAGGCATTAGGAATTTAAAAAAGTAAACAAGACACAGTAGTGCAGAGCACTCACTGCCACCTAGCACTGGTTCAGAGCCGCTTTCAGTTCATGTAGGACTTTTTTTTTTTTTTTTAATTGGAGTACACTCAGTTACAAAGTGTCAGGCATGCATATACATACACATATTTGTTTTCATATTCTTTTTCGTTAAAGGTTATTACAAGATATTGACTATAGTTTCCTGTGCTATATAGAAGAAATTTTTTAATCTATTTTTATATATAGTGACTAACATTTGTGAATCTCAAACTCCCAGATTTATCCCTTCCCATGCCCTTTCACCAGTAACCATAAGATTGTTTACTATGACAGCCAGTCTATTTGTTTTGTAGATGAGTTCATTAGTGTCCTCTTTTTTTCTTTTTCTTTTTTTTTTAGATTCCACATATGAGTGATATCATATAGTATTTTTCTTTCTCTTTCTGGTTTACTTCACTTAGAATGATGATCTCTAGGTTCATCCATGTCACTGTAAATGGCATTATTTCATTCTTTGTTGTGGCTGAGTAGTATTCCATTGTATAAATACACAGCAGCTTCTTTATCCAGACATCTGTCGATGGACACTTAGGTTGCTTCCATGTCTTGGCTACTGGCCACTATGAACATTGGGGTGCACGTATCTTTTTGAATTAGAGTTCCCTCTGGATATATGCCCCAGCATGTGGAGAAAAGGGAGCCCTCCTACACTGCTGGTAGGAACGCAGTTTGGTGCAGCCATTATGGAAAACAGCATGGAGATTCCTCAAAAAACTAAAAGCAGGCTTACCATATGACCCAGCTATCACGTAGGTCTTGATGGCAGTCTTCCCCTTCTGCTTCTGCAGCTCTGAAGCACAGTCCTGAGGGAGGTGGGGAAGGATGCTGCGTCACCAGGGCAGAGCGGATGGAGGGCTGCACACGTGTGCAGAAAACAGGCACACGAATTGTCCCTGGACTGCTCTCGGGTCCATGGAAAATCTCCATCTCTGACGCACATGAAAGCAGAAATTGCTAGCTTTTCAAGGGAGAAAGAATAGGCTTTGTGTCCTCCGAAGTGACTCTCAGTGAGGCAGGGCATTTACATGGGTCCCTGCTGCTCTGCGGGCTGCGGGAGCCCGGCGCGGGGGACTGCTCGGGCCGGCTGCGCCCCGCGCGGCTCCCCCGGGAAGACGCCCCCCAGCGCGGGCACCGGGCAGAGGCGCTCCTGCGGGGCTGCTGGCCTGCAGCCGTGAGTTTATTAGCCTCATGGCATGTTTGTAATTTAGTCCCTCGCAGACCTGAGCTCCTCGCGCCCGCACGCCGCCCGCGCCTCCACTCCCTGGGCCCCCGCCCGCAGCCCCGGAGGAGGCGTCTCCCGCCGAGAGCCCAGGCCGGTCGGAGAAGTAGTGAGCGGGAGGCACAGCCTGTGCCTGGGAGACAGGCCTTCCCTCCGAAGGGCCGCTCCGGGCGCTGCTCTGCGCTTGCGGGCGGAGCCCAGGTCCCCGGCAGGCCGGCCCCCCCCCCCCCCCGCCCCGCAGCAGGCGGCCTCCTGCGCCGCAGGGCCGGGCCCTCCGAGCCACTCGCTTTCCTCCTGGGTTTTGACAGCGGAGATTTAGCTACCCCTGAAAAAGGAAAAAGCACTCCGGGAATTAGCCCTTCCCCCAGAAGCTTCACGGTGCTGAGGCCTTGCAGGCAAACGTCGCTCGCGCTGACCGGGTTCTCCCGCCGTTCACCGTTCCGGCGGCTGCCTCGCTGCGGTGGGGCCTTCCCTGGGCGGGGGGCGTGCGGGGCAGCGCCCGGCCCGCACCCTCCAGGCCCAGCGGCGACCCCCGCCCCAGGGTGACAGCCGAGACTGTCCCCAGACGCTGCCACGTGTCCCCTGGGTGACACTGCCTCTGGCTAGAACCGCTGGCTTAGCGTCGCACGGGCAAGTGTCTGTCACTTCGTTGTGCGCTGCAGCTGTAGGGTTGCTGTACATTTACCACTGGAAACAACGATGGCCTCAAAAATCGGATGGCTTCTCTTTTCCCCAAAAGAAACCCCCTCCTTTTAATTTTCAGATTTAGATTTCATTGATTATCCATATTTCAAAGGCCAGGGTCACTGATTTTATTTTCCCAAGGAAAGGGAAACTCTTGGAGACTTAATTTTTCAGTTTGGCCAAATGTCTTGATGGAGAAGAAATGGAGAGGAACTCACTCCGCAGGAAGCAGTGGTGTTTAATTTTTCGTGAGTGGTTTAAGCGACAAGTGGATGTCTTTCAAAGTCGCGAGGAGCACGCCAGTTCTCTCTGGCAGCTACAGCCCCTCGCGCGTGATCCTCGCGTGTTTCCCGACCAGGTCCGCAACCTCCTGCGTCGCTGCGTGTCCAGGCGAAAGCCGGGCTGTGAGATGAGGCTGTCAGTCGTTCATTCGTGACTGAGTAATAGGGAACCAAGTGCCTTAGGATTTTAGTAAGGAAATACCGCCAATAACCGACAAATTAGACCACGTAGGACTCCTCAGAATTCAACCGGTTAGTGCGTTCTTTATACCACTAGTACCTCGGGTTCATTTGAAGCAGTGTTTTCCATACGGCGTCGCGCCGCAGTGAGCTCAAGGAGAGCGGTCGGTAAGCGACACCATGTCTAAGCGAAGCAAGTGGGATTTTAATTCTTTGAAAACCTTGCCCTTAAAGCACTTGATATCTTAAAAAAAAAAAAAAGGATTTTTAACTAAGTGCATTTTGATTTTATAAAACCTGTAGGGGGACAGTGGTAGAGCGTGTGCTTAGCATGCACGGGGTCCTGGGTTCAATCCTTAGTACCTCCATTCAAAAAAAAAAAAAAATCAAAACAAAACAAAAACCAAAACAAACTCATTTGTATTCAGTACAAATGAATACTTTCTGATTTAATTCAAGTAAGGATCTAAAATAGAGCCTACTTATTGCACTTTATAAGCATTATCTTTGACACATACAGTTTAAATAAGGGCCATTTGCTGTAACCCATAAGAAGCACCACGGCAGAAAGCAGAGGGGTTAATATGTCACAAGTAGAATCATCACAAAAATGGACAAATAAAAAAATCAAAGGAAACAGTTATACTTAAAAATGCAGTGATATTTGGGATTTGCAGATACTAACCACTGTATATAAAATAGATGAGCAACCAGGACCTACTGTAGAGCACAGGGGACTTTAGTCAATACCTTGTAGTCAGCTAGAATGAAAAAGAATAGGAAAAGGAGCATATGTACGTATAACTGAATCACTACGCTGTACAGCAGAAACTAACACAACATTGTAAATCCTCTATCCTTCAATTCGAAAATAAAATGATATTTTTACATTGATAGTTTTGCACTTCAGAGGACACCTTTTCCTGGCATTCTTTTTTTTTTTATTGAAGTATATAGTCAGTTTACAATGCTGTGTAGAGGACACTTTAGTTAATACACAATGGAGCATTTTTACTTTTTTAAGTGAAATAGTAAGATCCCAGTAAACAACAAGCAGATAGTTTTAAATTATTGTTACTGTTATCTGGAGCAGGGTGGGTAGAGAATATGAATTTTAACACGTGGTGGGCGAAGCAAAGTCAGACAGGGGTTTCTGAGTAGCACTGGAAAGGTTCTTCAGAGCAGCGTCAGAAGTAAATGTTTGTCTCTGGAAAACCTCGCATACTGTGCAGATTCCGAGAGGAGAGCAAGCTTGCGTCCAGGCATCATGTAACTGGCCCCTGTAATGGAGGGACTCTATTGCCTGTGGGGTGCCAAAAGTGGACAGAAACAGCCGACCCGTGACAGCGGAGTTCAAGGCTCATGAACACACGGTGCTTTAACCGACTGTCTTTGGAGTAAGTGTGGAGGGACAAGGGCTCATCTCTAATTAGGGTGTCAGTCCTCAGGCAGAGTGCCATCCATGTGAATGCTTTTAACTTAGCTTGGGACCTGGACCAGAGTACGTTACAAGGGATGTGGAGAGAGGTGTCAAAAGAAGAAACTCACCCGAAGGGCTGGGAGCAAGAAAACTGCATGAATTGCTTCTGACTACAATTTGCATTAATAATCAGGTAAGAATAAATGGAAACTGATACAGAAAAATGTTGTTGTTAAATTTTTGGACTACAGGTGGAGAGCAACACGTGTTTACACTTGGATTAAACTGCTTCACAAGCTAGATGTGTATTCCACAGCAGAGGCTCCCTGCCTCTAGTTATTTTTTTAGCATTATGTGGTTGAATGCTCAAAGAGTAGTTTTGAAGCATCATTTTCAGATGGTAAAATGGTGGGTCCAACTACTAATACTTTCAGACAAAATACTGATGCTTCAAGTAGGAAGATTCTGTAAAACAATATAATTGGAAATAGCCTATTAGTTAGATACATTGTTTTCATATACATTATCTCAGTACTAACGTGGCTTGTCAGTCGATGCTGTTCTGTCTCACGGCTCTAAGCAAAGAGCGACATCATCCGATTTACAATTTTCTAATCTCCTTTAACTGCTCTGCAGATAGTGTGTCACAGAGAATCCAGAATGGAAGTGAGGGAATCGAGCTGGATGCTGTTGCCATGGTAACATGGGAAATGATGGCTGGAAATGAGGACAGGAAGACTGAGGCTGAGGGAAATGGACAGGCTGCAAATATAGTTTTGATGGAGGATTGACAGGACATGACGTCACCATTTCCAATATGGTGGCGAGGATGAGGTGGGGTGAGAGGTGAAAGCTGACAGGCTCAAAATTGGAAGGCTCTTTGCACTAAACCCAGAAGTCCATTTCTAGGTACTGTAATACAGGCACCAAAAGAAAACGTCAAACTAGAAGGACTTGTTGGTAAATTGGGTGACATAAATTTTTGAATTAAAGGAGAGTTTTGATACTGCAACTGGGTAATAGGGTGAATTCCAAGGCTGAACAAAAATAAACTGGTTTTGAATCATTTCACAGCGGCTAGGAGGCCTCTCTAATGGTGGTTCCCTAACTCCTCTCCCTTTTCACCCACCCCCTCAACCAACTTTGGAAAAATACCACCCACGACCAATTTTGAAACAATCAGATGCTTCCTTTTTTCAGCCCCTCCTTGTAGACCAGGGTTGCAAGGTGGACTTGTAATTTCCAACAAGAGGCGAGTGGAAACATGCTTCTGCCACACGGGCTTCCAGAAAGGGTGCTTCTTACCTGATAGGAGAGAGTCAGAGGGTGAGAGGAGCTCGCGCTCCCTCCCTCTTCTTTCCCTCCCTCTTCCTTAAATGCCCCTTTGCTTTCTCCCCAAGCCCCTAATGTGGGAGCTGGGAACCGTCTGGGCTAGCGACGTGTTTAGCTGTCTCTCCTCAAGCTGTTGCTCTGCCGTTCTCCTTGCTTGGATGGACAGAATGCGCGTGGATGTGAGGTGTCATATCTGGGTAGTGGCATTAACAAGTCCTGCAGAGTTACAAAATACCAACCCCAAAATTTGAGAAATCAACTCCAGACTTCTTGTTAAGAAAGCAACAAATATCTTCATACTTGAAACGACAGTTAGTAGGGTGTTCTGTTATAAATTAATCCTTGCTGATAGGTGGTACATCCAAGTGACAGTTTCAGTAAAAAAAAAAAACAAAAAAAAAAAACACATAAATGGAGAGCAGGTAAGCCATGCATAGTGTTGTATGGGTCCAACATAACAGAAACTTTAATTGATAGTGTGTGATGGGATAAACTAGATTTTTCTTTCAGTTATTCTTCACTTAGAATCTCTTTCAGTAAACAAAGGAACTTAGTGTCATGGATTTGGGTTTGCCAAGCAGACAAACTTAATCCCCAAATCCACTCCTCTCTGTTTTAGCTTTGTGACTATTGGCAAAGCTGCCTGACCTTTCTGTGGTTACCTAAAGTTGTGAGCACTGAATGAGATAGTCCATGTACACTACACAGTGCACAGGCTTGGGATGTGGTAAGCAAGTGGTAAAGTCTCTGAGCATCAGATTCCTTATGATGAATCCACAGGCTTCCTATGAGAATCAGATGATATAATGCATATCGAATGTCTAGCAGAGAGCATATTCTTAATAAATATCCAACACTTCACCTCTAGAGCAATAACCATGGCTAATTTATGATGAGACCATTAATAAACGCTTAGCTAGAACTGTTTTCATATGTAATATCTGGTGGAAATAAAGTATAGAGTCCAGTAAAGTGTTCATTTTTATTATATGGTGAAATAATTTGAAACAAGAATCTACTTGGTTTGAAGTTCTTTGAGTTCAGGAATTGAGCCCAAAAATAAGGGGGCTATAGAGAACTAGACATTCTGTGTCCAGGGGAATAAACATGTGAATCAATATCAGATGGAAGAGGAAAACTTCTAGGTGTCCAGGCCATGTGCTCCAAGAGGCCCTGCGATCTGCCAGCTTAATCTGTGTTGTTACAGCTCAGAAGTTTGCCCTATCCCAGCCAAGTATCTCCCTTTGGGTTCTCCCTCTTTAGAATGCTTTCCTGACCCGTGTTCCTGGCTTTGGATCATTAAACCTGTAGCTCTTATAGCCCCAGTTATTGGCAGCTGTGTTTCTAACTACGGTGCGCTAACCCAGCCATGAACCTTGAGAACCACCATTTGGTTTAACGATGTGGTTTTGTTGTTCTCTACTCAAGCCTGAAAAGTTCCACCATCATACTTGCTTGGCCCAATAAAGTGTGAGTGCAGGTAATGTGTAACTTCTGGGTGGCGACGTTAAAATCCAGGGTATGTATGATTCACTTAGTTTCTGCCTTTCCCAGGCAGAACCACGGCTGATCTCTGAGTGACTGCAGTGGGCAGAGAGAGAAAAAACCCTGCCAACCTGTGTAGTATGAGCAAGAAACACAACTTGGTTCTGCTAAGTTTCTGAGATGTTGAGGCTGTTGGCTCCCACTGCATAACCTACTCTATCCAGACAAAAAAACCCATTTTTTTATCTTATTTTTTTTTGAAGTGTAGTTGATTTACCATGTTAGTTTCAGGTGGAGAGCAAGGTGATTCAGTTATACACACACATACATATGTACGTTTTCTTCTCAGGTTCTTTTCCATTATATGTTATACAAGAAATTGAATATCGTTCCCTATGCTATACAGTAGGTCCTTGTTGTTTGTCTATTTTGTGTATAGGGTGTATATCTGTTAATCTCACATTCCTAATTTATCCCTCCCTCCACCCCACCCGACTCCCAATTAAAGAACTCAGATACCCAGATCAGGACCAACCATCTTGGGAGTACTCAATAAAATGCCCTATTTGACTCAAGATGTCCAATAACAGAGTATGTTTTTGAATGTTCAATTGGAGCAGCCATGTTTTAGCCTCATTATTTGATTGATTATGTTCAAGGACAAAACGGAGCTAGCTAGGATTAGCTAGGATTAACTAGTGGAGTAGCTGGGATTCTCCAGAGAAAGACAGACAACCAACGGGGGGTGGGGGGAACTGGCTCACACAGTCACAGAGGCTGAGAAGTCCCTTGACATTTCCACGTGCATCACAAACTTAACATGATTTGATTCTCCCCAACAGCCCTTTTCTCTCCATCATTAACCATGTTAGAAAATTAGACCACTATTTTGGCCAAAAAGTTGAGAATACATCTTTACCCCTTCTTTTTCAAATGCCCCACATTCAATCTGTCAAATCTTATTAGCATCTCCTTTAGAATATTCTGGAACTTTGTTTCCACCTCCAGTGGTAACTACCCTTGTCCAAACTGGATTCCACTCTTGACACTTTACAATCAGTTTTCCACAGAGCACCTAGTATTATCCTTTAAAATACCAAGTCTCTTATTTTAAACACATCTTTACTAAAAATCCTACAGTAGTTTTCATCATCCTTAGAATGAAATGCAAAATCCTTCCTTCATACGAATCTCCTGTTACCTGAGCACCTGGCTCTCTCTCCAGTCTCACTTTCTCAGTCCTATCATCTGGCTGGAGCCACACTGACTTCCACATGTTCTTTGATGAGCCAGTCACGTTCCCATCATTGTTCTTAAATTTTCTTATCTCTCTGCCTCAAGTGTTCTTCCTTAAGATAGCCTCATGGCTCACCCTTCAGTTCCTTTGGTGTTTCTTCAAACTAATCACTCCTAGAGGGTCCTGAGAAACCTGTCCGAATCTACACTCTATTCTACCGTGATTTCTATCCCCTACCCTGCTCTGGGTTTCTTCATAGTCACAAAAAAAAAAAAAAAAAAGAGAGACAAAATAGATGAAGCAATGATCTTCAAGGTGTTGGACATCAGGCAACGAAGAAGAGAAATTCCTGAAAGACTGAAGACAGAGGAAGCCCTACGATTGCCTCAGCCCCTTACTTGAATGAGACTCCAACGGATGAGTCAGGAAAGAGCATCTCAGGGGGAGCCTCGAAAGCTTCCTGTGTTGAGGAGATGGAACCAAGAATTTGGGGAGCCCAGCACAACTAGAAATGCTTTTGAGAAGAATGTTTATTCAAGCTTCTTTTCCCTTGTTGCTTTCAAGATTCTTTGTCTTTGATTTTTGACAGTTTTAGCATAATGTGTCTTAGAGAAGATCTCTTTGAGTTTAGTCTATGGACCTATGAGCTTCATGAGTTTGTATTCCAAATTTCTCCCTACTTTTGGAAGTTCTCAGCCATTGTTTCTTTTAAGAAGCTTTCCACCTCTTTCTCTCACTCTTCTTTTTGGGCCAATCCAAGAATGTGTAGATTATTTCTTTTAATGGTATCCCGTAAGTCACATAGGTTTTCTTCCTTTTTTATTTTTCTTTTTTTCCACCTGGATAATTTCAAAGGATCTGTCTTCAGGTTTCACTAGTTCTTTCTTCTGCTTGGTCCAGTCTGGTGCCAAAGCCATCTACTGAATACTTTGGTTCAGTCATTTTATTCTTCAGCTCCCAAATTTCTACTTGGTTCCTTTTTTGTCTCCCCATCTCCTTAAGGGACTTCTCATTTTGTTCTTGTATTGTTTTCTTGATCCTCTTAAATTATTTATCTGTGTTTGCTTTTTGCTCTCTGAGCAACCTCAGAACAATTGTTTTGATCTTTTTTATCAGGCAAATCATGTATCTCTATTTGGGGGGGAGGATCGGGTTACGAAGGTTTGTGTGTTTCTGTGTTAGTGTCACACTTCCCCCGATGCTCTGTGATCCCTGTAGCCCTGGGTAGGTGTCTGCACGCTTGAGGAAGCCGTCATCTCTTCTAGTCTTTACAGACTGACTTCAGTAAGGAAAGACCTTCATCTGTGGGTGGGGGATTCACTACAGCATGCTGGGACCCTGGGTCTAATGCTGCAGGGCAAGAAGTGCAAGGGCACATGGTGATTCTGGATCTGGGGTTCGTGATGTCTCAATTGCTCAGGTTGCTGGAGTCCATAACGTCAATAGTTTCATGGTCCTTAGTGAGCACTGCAGGAGACTTCCGAGGCTTCAAAGGCTGTTGGGTTCTTAGGAGCATCTCCAGGTGCACCAGCCAGGGACCAGGGCAGGCAGCAGGGGCAGCTTGAATGGTGGTAGACACATATTCAGCTGCAGGTTGGCTGCAGGGGCCTGTGTAGTGACAAGGACTGGTTGCAGACACATATTCTGTTGAAG
This sequence comes from Camelus ferus, assembly GCF_009834535.1. Classification (NCBI taxonomy): domain Eukaryota; kingdom Metazoa; phylum Chordata; class Mammalia; order Artiodactyla; family Camelidae; genus Camelus; species Camelus ferus. The sequence goes on along the minus strand of NC_045718.1, from coordinate 10,649,502 downwards.
GCCAGGGCCAGTAGCAATGGCCATGGTCAATGGCAGGTGCACCCGGTCAGCTGTGGGGCTTCACTGTCAGTGTGTGCTCCCGTGGCTGCTGGGCTGGTGGACCGCCAGCCCACACAGCGTAAACCAGTAACAGGAGCAGGGCAGGGCCATGCAAGTGCACAGATGGGTGGGTGAGCTGCAGGTAAGCCAAGCAGTGCGTGCCAGTGTCAAGGACAGGACTGGATCTGGGTCCACAAGCAGCTGAGGGGCCCTGGCTGTCAGTGTGTGCTTCTGCAGCTGCAGGGTCTCATAACAGGTACACGATGGCATGGAGGCCTGTGATGGGAGTCAGGCCAGTGGCATGCAGGTGAAGTGGAGGGTGAGCCCACAGCATGCACACAACAGTGATGGTTAGCTGCCATGGTCTGGATGGTGTCTGGCACCTGTGCAGCTGCAGAGGTCACGGATGGCTGCCAGTGTGGATCCTGGGCTCCCATGGGGGCTGGAGTGTAGCGAGGGGAAGTGGAGAGATTTTCAAGCTGCTGGCATCTGCACAGATGAAACTATAGCAAGAAAACTTCAGTGCTGGAGTCTACAGGCAGTCCACAGTTGCTGTGCTGGCGTTTGGTTTCTTCGGCCGCAAAACCTGCTGGGATTCCCTGCAGAGTCTGACGCTGGGAGCCATGGCCCCTCCCACCATGTGCTAGTACTGTTGCCACTGCCCTTTTCCTTGTGCCAAGCTGTCTCTATTCATCTCAGCTCTGCTGGTCTCTGGGTAGGGTGAATGCAAAGTGGGTTCTTCATTCAGTGCCCCTAAAAGGCTTGGGAAGCTGACCTGCCACCCGTTTCTTCCTTTCCTGGCAAGGGGAACTCTTTTGAGTTGGGGAGTTCCCTCTTAGCACTGAGCAGTTTCGGCCTGGGGGATGGGGGAACACAAGCAAAATGAAGCCGCTCTTCCTTCCCTTTTTGTGTGGCTATTCTTAGACTTTTTTGTTTCACTGTGTTCCCAGTTTCTTAAGTGGACTCTTGAGCTATTCCAGGGTTATTTTTGTTATGGACAGCTGCCTAATTGTTGATTTTTGTTGAGGAACAGAGGCTGGGGTCTCCTACTCTGTCATTTTGGTGACGTCACTCCCTAATATGCATTTAATTGGAGTCCCCAGAAAGGAGTGAGCAGACAAAAAATTTAAGGGAACAATGGATGAAAAATTTTCAAGCTTGATGAAAACTATAAACCCACATGGATACAAGAAGTTCCAAAAAACCCTCAAAACATGAGAAGTATAGCAGGAACATCATAATCAAGTTTCTCAAAACTAGTAGTAAAGAGAAAGTATTGAAAACAAAGTAATGTACATACAGAAAACCAGTGATAAGGGTGACAACAAATTTCCCACTGAAGACAATAAAGGTGAGAAAAAGCACATTTGAAATGCTGAAATTTAAAAAAGAAAACTGTCAAAAATTCTATATGCAGTAAAAATATCTTTCAAAATTAAAAGTAAAAGACTTTCAGAAATTTAAAAGCTGATGAATTCATCAGCAACAGATCTTTTTACCGGAAAAAAAAAAAGTTAGAGGAAGTACTTCAGCAGAAAGAAAATATTAATGCATGAAAATATTAATCTACACAAAGGAACGAAGGCCACCAACAATGGTAACTAGGTAGGTAAATGTATAAAATTTTTCCTTATTATTTATTTAAATTTATCTAGAAGATAAGTAACTATTTGAACAAAATTAACAAAGTACTGTTGGATTTTTGACATACGTAAAAGTAAAATGTATGTAACAAAACCACACAGGGCAGGAGAGGGTAAGTGAAAATACACTATTGTAAAGCTCTGACACTACACACAAAGTGATAATCATTTGAAAGTAAACTAATAAACTAAATAGGTACACTAACAACCCTAAGTAATTACAAACCAAAGTGTGACAGCTAGTAAGTCAACAAAGATATAACAAAAACAAAACAAAAATGCTCATCAAAAAAAGACAAAAAAAGGGAACAAAGAGCAAATGAGACAAATAGAAAGCAAATAGCAAAATGATAGATTTCAATCTAACTATATTAACAACCACATTAAATGTAAATGGTTCAAACAAACCACTTAAAAGGCAAAGATTCATATTGGATATAAAAATAAGACATGATTATATATTACCTATAAGAAATGATGTTTAAGTAGAAATAGTTTTAAAATGGAATGGAAGAAAGTATGTCAGAATAAGAAATGTTATTGGAGGTAAAAATGATTAATTTATTATACTGAAGGGGTGAATTATTCAGGAGAATATAACAATCCTAAATATCTATGCACTTGATCACAGAGCCTCAAAATGCATACAACAGAAACTGATGGAATTACAATAAGAAACAAATCTACAACTGTAGTTAAATGTTTCAATACTCCTCTGTCAATAATTGACAGAACAAGTAGGCAAACTATTATTATTTAGAATACTTGTACAACACTATCAAGCAAATTGACCTGATACTCCATCTAACAATAGCAGGTTATACATATTTTTCAAGTGCACATGAGACACTTATCAAAACAATCTCAATAAATTTAAAAGATTCAAGTCTTATAAAATATTTTATGACAATGAAATTAAATTAGAATCAATTACAGAAATACCTTTGGAAAATCCCTAGATATTTGGAAACTAAGTAATACATTTATGAATAATTTATAACTCAAGAAAGGAAATAGGAAAATTATAAAGTATTTTGAAATTAAAATGGATTATGATGCATTTGAATAAAAATTAAAACCAGTATATTAAAAATGTGGGGATTCCTCAAAAGCAATATGTAGGTGAATTTGTATTACCAAACACATATTTTTTTAAAAAAGTCTTAATACCTAAACTTTAGGAAACTTAAAAAAGAACAGCAATTGAAACTCAAAGTAGGCAGAAGAACTTTTAAAAGATCAGAGCTGAAATTACTGAAATAGGAAACAGACAAAATAACAGAGAAAATCAATGAAACCAAGAACTCATTCTTTGAGAAGATCAATAAAATTAATAAAGCACAAAATTTCAGTATCATAAATGAGTTGACATCACTACAGAATTTATGGGTATTGAGAATATAATAAGGAGATAATATGCAAAGTTTTATGCCTAGAAATTAGAAAATTTCAGAAAGATGGACAAATTCCTTGAAAGACACAAATAATCAACTTACTCAAGAAAATATAATCAGAATAGCCCAATATCTATTAAAGAAATCAAATTTGAAGTTAAAATTTTTCCTAAAAAGGAAAATTCCAGGTCCAGATGTCTTTACTGATGAATTCTACCAAGTATTTTAGGAAGAAATTATACCAATTCTACAAAAACCATTCCAGACAGCTGAAGATGGACTGCTTCTCAGCATTTTGTATTAGGTTAGCAATATCCTAATACTAAATCCAGGCAAAGATTTTATACAAAAAGAACTACAGACCAATATTCTTCATGAACACAGGATGCAAAAATAATAAACAAAATTTTAGCCAGCTGAATCTATGCTGAGTTAAATCCCAGAAACACAAGATTGGCTTAATATTTAAAAATCAATCACTCCAGAGACAAGGTGACAAAGATCATGGAATACGAAGACCCTAAACTCTCCTCCTCCCATGGACACACCAAAATTAGAACAACTTACAGAGCCATCTGTGAGAACACCCTGAAGACTAGCAGGAAAGATTTTCCACAATTAAAGACATAAAGAGGGAAGCACAATGACATGCAGTGTAGTCAGGACCCACACACCCAGGGCAGCAACAAACAGGGGAATAATCCCTCATTGCAGACGTTCTCCCCAAGGAGCAAGGGGTCCGGGCCCCACATCGGGGTCCCAGTCTGAAGCTCCTGCACCAAGAAGACAAGCCCTCAGAACATGTGGCTTTGAAAACCAGTGGGTGTTACTTTGGGAGAGCCAGATAGCTATAGGGAACAGAGACTCCACGTGTAAAGGGTGCTCACGAGATCTCACATGGCCGAGTCCCAGGGCAGAGGCAGCAGACTGACAGGAGTCTGGATCAGACACATTTGCCTATCTGGAGAGCCTTCTGGAGAGTCAGGAAGCAAGTGAGACTCTTCCTGGGGGAAGGGGACAGTGGTGGCAGGCACTCCGGGAGCTCAGTCTGTGGTGATAACACCAGTGCTGGGAAGCACCATCTGGAATCTCACTCTTACTGGTGTTGAAGGCCCAGCCCCACCCTCGCGCAGGTGCACAGCACCCTGTGTCCCCGGGACCATGCGGCCAACCGCGGGGGAAGCCTACCCCATCTTCCAGCGCGCTCACAGCCAACATATGAGGCAGGGCCTCCCAGCCAGCAGGGCCGGGGGCCAGCCCCACCCACCCACAGTGGCCCCACAGTAGTTGGTCCCAGAACAACAGAAGGGTGCAGGCAGCCCCCGTATGAAGTGAGCGTATTGTACACCTGAGACATATAAGACTGTACATCAACTATACTTCAATGAAAAAAAAAATGATCTTCTCCATTGATGCTGAGAATGAACTCGACAAAATTCAACATCTTTTCTGATGAAAATTATCTGCAACAGTTGAGAAAGAAAGGAACTTCCTTAACCTAAGAAAAGGCATCTGTGAAAATCCTACAGCCAGCAAGTTCTTAATGGTGAAAACTAAACACTTTCCCCCTGAGATCAGAAGTGAGATCGGGTGTCCACGCCCACCGCCCCCCTTTCATCGTATGAAGGACTCCAAGCACTCAGCCCGGAGCAGCCAGACCAAAGCCGCCTCGAGCACTAAGAGAGAAGCATGGTTGTCTTCATTGAAGACAACGTGATCATCTTCATAAAAAACGTGATGGACAGTACACCACTGGGGGAAAAGTTAATTTAGACAAGGTGCAGAAGAAGATCAAAATTGCATTTCTGTATAATAGCAGTGAACAATCAGAATTGAAATGCTTAAAAATACTATTTACAATAGCATTTAAAAAATCAATTACTTTGAGATGAATCTGACAAAAGATAGGTATGCTCTATAAACTGAAAGCTGTGAAACATGGCTGAAAGAAATTAAAGGGAATTTAAGCAAATAGGGAGAGGTTCTTGGCTTTTGGTCAGAAAATAAGATTTTTTTTTAATATTGATTTTTCTCAAATTGTTCCATAGATTCAATGTAGTCCCGATCAAAATCTCTGGACTTTTCTGTACAAATTGATAATCTGGTTCTAAAAGTTGCATGGAAATTCAAGGGACCTGGAAAAGCCAGAACAATTCTGAAAAAGAAGAGCAAAGGAGGATTCATTTTACCTGATTTCAAGACTAGAGAATTAAGGAAAGGGTGGCATTGGTATAAAGATGGACAAAAATCAATGGAACAAAGAGTGTCCAGAAACAGGCCCAAACGTAGGTGGACAACTGATTTTTGGCAAAGATGGAAAGACAATTCTGTGGTGGAAAGACTGTCTTTTTGGCAAATGGCACTCAGACAAGTGGATAATTATATTTGAGATGTATACTTTGAGTCACACTTCACGCCACATACAAAAATTAAGTAAAAAGGGATTCTACACCTAAATGCTAAACCAAAAACTCTAACGTTTCTGGGGGGAAAAAGAGAATCTTTGTTATCTTGTGTTAGGCAAAGATTTCTATTGATATAACACCAAGAAATATATCAATAAAGGAAAAAAATTGAATAACTGTATTTCTTTAAAGTTTAAAATTCTCATCTTCCAAAACTACTATTAAGATAATGAAACGACTGTTAAAATGATGAAAAGTCAGACTGGGAGAATGTTTTCAAATGGTAAATGAAATAAGAAACTTGTATTCAAAATATACAGAACTCCCAAAACTCAATAATAAGGAGAAAAAAGCCCAATTTTTAAAATAAAAACATTTTTTGAAGAGCCATTTCAACGAAGAGTTTATGTGGATAAGAAGAGAACCACATGAATGGATACTCAGTTTAATTAGTCATTGGGGAAATTCAAATTAAAACTGCAAGTTACCATTCCTCTTACAACAGCGAAAATTAAAAATGCTGACCATACTGAGTGTTGGCAGGAATGCGGAGCAAATGTGATTCTCTTACATCAAGGGTGGAAGTAGAAAATGGTGCAGCCACTTGGCAAAACTGTTTGGCATCTTTTTAAAGAAATTAAATGTATGTGTATTATATAGTCTAACCAATCCTCTTCGTACTGAGACTCATACAGAAGTGTTCCGAGCAGTTTTCTTTGTGATGGCCCCAAATGGCAAGAAGCCAAGTGCCATCACAGGGGAACAGACAAACAAGCGTAAGCCTGTCCACACGATGGAGTACTGCTCAGAAGGAAGTGTGGCACCGTCTGACACTTACACTCAGCAAGATGGATCTCAGAGCAAGTAAGCGGGGTGAATGAAGCCAGGTAAAAATGAGTACCTGCTGTGGGATTCTATTAACATAAAGCCAAAGGATACAACCCGCTTTATAGTAACAGAAGGCAGATCGGTGCTTGCCTCTGGGCAGAGCTGGGTGGGGAGACCCGGGACAGAAGGATCCGCTGGGCACCCTGGAAACTTTCGGCGGTGTTGTATCTGTTTACAGCCTTGAATACGGTGATGGTTTCACAGATACGTACATGTGTCAAAACATTAAATTGTACACTTTAAATATGTGCACTTTATTGTATGGCAATTATGCCTCAATAAAATCTGTCTTTAGAGGAGAAGTGTATGGGATTCAGGTTGCAGCTAGAGACGGTGTAGCCACTGTCTTGATGGTGATAGTTCATGAGTCTCTTAAGAGGAGTTCAATGATTCTGCTAGCGATGTGTGCGGAACCTGAGCGCTACTGTGTACTTATAGTTGGACTGCTGGGCTCTGAATCCCACCCGAGCGAACTTGGCAGGGGTAGCTCTTTGGCAAGATGGCTCCTCCAGCCTCATGAGGGAACTGTTGGGAGGATTTAGCTGATCCCATCGCAAGTGCTCAGTGAATGTTCACTGTTACATTTTTATGTTAAAATTTGGGTGGTTGCGGGGAGTGGGTTTCACAGCTTTGATCAGCTGCTAGTGGAGCCCCAGGACTCAGAAAGTCAACAATTCCTCTGATAATTGAAGCTGTGGAAGGAAATGAAAGAGGTTGGAGTCGTGGGGGAGCATCTGAGCACAATGGACGAGAAGAAGAGGAACCAGACGAGACAACTGAGAAGTGACACGGAGGAAACCAGCAAACGACAGGGTCCCAGAAGCTAAAAGAGGAAATATTTTCAAGAAAAAAAATGTTATTAAATCGTGCAGCCCTGTGATAGAAGCTCAAATAGAAGAAAGATCTGTTGGATTTGACAACACATGTTGTGCTGCCTTTTTTGAGATTTAATTGACATCTAACATTATATTAGTTTCAGGTGTACAACGTAATGATTTGATATTTGTATATATTGTAAAATAATCAGCACCGTAAGTCTAGTTAACATTGACCCTTGACAGAGCAATTCCACCAGAGAGGCGGGAAGCGGGCACGTGGTCGGGTCCTGCGAATAAATGGTTAGGGAGTGTAGCTATTTTTAGAGACCTTTTCAAGAAATTTAGAAATGAATGAGAAAAAGAAGAAGAAGGAGGCTATAGCTGTAGGTGTTATCAGGGCAAAGAGAATATTCCCCATGGTAAGGAACACCTGAGCATGTTTTCAGGACAAAGGGAAGAGGCCAGGAAAGAACAGGTGATTGGAAACGGAAAAAACAAAACAAAACAAAGTGAACTCTTTCAAAGACAGGTTTTGAAAGAAGTCAATGAGAACAGGAAATAGGGCACACATGGAAGTCCTAGAAAATACCCCAAATCTTACATTTTATGGAAGCTGGAGAGAAAAAAAAAGGAATAGTGAGGACCAGAGACATCTGAGCTGGACACTGTATTGTACAGCTGCGCCTTCTTCATCATAGTGGTTACCAAAGTCATTATCAGAGAGAGCAGAGAGCCCGGCTGATGTCGCCAGCACCAGAACGGTAAGGCGAACCAGCCTGAATTGTCAGGAGTTTGCCCACAGACATAGAAAACACACGTACGGTTACCAGAGGGGTGGGGCGGGCTAAACTGGGAGTTCAAGATTTGCAGATATTAACTACTATATGTAAATTAGATAAACAAGTTCATACTGCACAGCACAGGGAACTATATTTAAAATCTTGTAGTAACTTATGGTGAAAAAGAATATGAAGACAAATACGTATATGTCCATGTATGGCTGGAACATGATGCTGTGCACCAGAAACTGACACAACGTTGTAAACTGACTATACTTCAATTTTAAAAAAAGTTTATCCCCTCCAAAAAGAGTTTGATGTTACCACATAGGTGATGTACTGTATGTATATTTGTTGAAGAATTTAGACATAAAGAGTACTGCAATCTCATACACCTGCAGATATAATGAACCTAATAAAATGTTAGATGGCCATTATATCTTAGCTAGCCCTTGGTTCTGATTCTGATTCTGTCCCGTGGCCTTGGATGAGATGCTTTGCCTTGGTGAACCACAGGGTCCACTATAAACTTTGATTCAGTTCAAATTAAATATTTTTATTTCAATTCCAGAGATGAAAACATCCTTTGTTTAATGTGGCTTGCAAAGTTTCTTTTTTTTAAAATTCAAAACAACATATGTATTCTCATCAACTGATGAGAATAAATACATCAGAAAGCATAAAGTTAACTGGCAAGCCCTGTACCTGTCAGTTCAAGCCAGCTGCAGCTCCTGCAGTCACTTTAATTTTTATCATACGAAGCTAGAAGCGGCCGTCTGTCCAGCCACATCCTCCCCCACCACAGAGGCAGCCACTGCAAATACAATGTGGAGTTTTATTTTAGGAATAAAATTGTAGACAGTTTATCTTCATGATACTTTCCAGGAACTTGACCTCACATGGCGGAAAGGGGTCCTTTACTTGAGAAAGACTGGAGCTGAATAGTTACATGTATGAAGGCTCAGGAACCACAACCCTGGAGCTTGAACTCTGGCCCCACTGCCTACTAATTCCAGGTGGGCCCCTCCAAGCTTCCTTCTCGCCATCAGGAAGACAGCTCTGGCGAACATTTTAATGGTAACAGTTAACAAGGAATAACTTCGCTATTCTTAACAGTGATACATTGCATCTTTCCATCTGGTCCTGTTGACACCTTATGGGCAGAGCCAGAGATTCCTGGCAAAGCCGAGGGCCCCCGGCTCTAACAGAGGTCAGTAGCAGAGACTACGAAATTCTGGATTCAATCACACATGGGCTGTTAAACGCTGCCTTTATAAAATATAAATAAATAAAACCACGAATTTGTTGGCTGATTTTTGCCAGTCCATCTAAAACTGAACCGCCCCAGTCCCCTCTAACCAAGGCTGTAAACTGCCTGTGATTAAATTGTTTTTTCCTGTGGGAGGGAAACAAAGATACATTGAAGCCAGGCAGGTAACAGCATCCTTCTCCAGACTTTACGGAGCCAAATTTCACGTTGCCAATCAATACAGAGCCATAGGGTTGTTTTTTAAATATCTTGCCACAGGAGTTGGCCTGCAGCCACGGGAGCAGAGCTGTGTAAAGGAAGCTGATATGCAAGAAAGGAGCGAATGTGTTTTGCCTCCCTGAAGTCTGCGTACTGCTATATGTTACTATACAATCAGTATTTTGAAAGAAAGTTGTAAATTTAGATCCCCCAGGTCAGAACTCCTGGAGTATGGTTTTAGTCTAGGGAGGAAAATTCTGATATGACACTCTTATTTGAAATCTTTTTTTTTAATTGAAGTACAGTTGATTTGCAATGTTGTGTTAATTTCTGGTGTATAGCATAGTCACTCATTTATATATATATATATATATATATATATATATATATGTGTGTGTGTGTGTGTGTGTGTGTGTGTGTGTGTGTATATATTCGTTTTCATGTTGAGATCTTGAATCACCTCATGTGCCCATCCTAATCATAAAGGGTTAGAGATCTAAATAGTGATTTATTAAATTTTGAATATTCAGTTGAGTGATTTTAATTTTCATTATATTCTACACGTTTGGAGTTCTCTACCCACTTACAAGTTTGTGCTGCATGCAGTGTCTCCTTCCAAGAGGGATCCAGTTTTCAGATGTCAAAATCCAAGAAAACAACAGATAATTAAAACTGAGGTGGGGGGTGGTATTACAGCTCAGTGGCAGACCAGATGCTTAGCATGCACGAGGTCCTGGGTTCAATCCCCAGGACCTCCATTAAACGCACACACACACACGCACACACAATCGAGGTGAATATCAAAGGAAGTTCAAGTATGTTGTTTCCAAGCCCCACTTTTAGAGCTCAGTTTCTTCCCACGTATATGTATTTTCTGACCTCACAAGAAGGCAGTATTCTTGCTACTTTATAATGATTTTCCAGCCAATAAATCAAAACAGGTTATCTGGATTTTTTTTCTTTTTGGTGATAGAAGAAAACATTTTTCAAAAAGGCCATTCTGAGCAGCACTAGGAAGTAGAGAATTTAGGTTTGATTATTGTATTTGGAGATAATGTTGTAAAGCAGAAAGCCAGATTTTTGAGAATTCTATCCCCCATAAATAACCTGCCATGAATAAGAGAATATTTCCTGTTATTTGCTGCTATATGAAATGGAAACCCTTCAACAATACAATCAAGATAGGCATTGATATTTCTCATATTGCGTTTTTTATCCTTTATTATAACTCAGGCCTCTGAAAGGTTGAACAGGTGTATCTAGGGGTCGAGTAACATGAAACTTTGTCTTCTCCACTTACTTTTTCTCATTCCGGACATATAAGCATTTATTAATTTTTGTCTCTCTAGGGAACAACATTATATCCTCCAAATATGCACAATAAATGTCACGGTTGCCCCGAGGAGGGACATTTGTTTGTTCAGATGAGGGGAGAGTGGAGTGTGGTTATATATCTGGGGGAGTCAGGAAGGGTTTCAAAATGTCTTAAAATCATGTCCAGATGTTATAAATCTCTGATAACCCTTGGAGCTCAGATACTGGTTGGCAAATTCGTGCTGGGAATACGTGCCACTTAAGTGAGCTGTGCACCTCATTTCACTCACTGATGTGCAAATAGCAACACTGTCAAGTCCTGCCTCCAACCAAGCTGGAGAGACTGTGTGGGGCAGCACCCTGCTCCTCAGACTGGGTTTATGCATCCCTCTGCAGACACGGATGGGAGGTGGGAGGGTCTGGGAAGAAAGCCACAGGATGAATCTGAAGCCTTTTGTGCAGAGGCCATTTTACTTAAGGGAGAGGGAGAGTCAAATAATTTAGGAAAGTCTGATTCGAAAGGACACCTGCACCCACGTGATCACAGCAGCACTATTTACAACAGCCAAGACATGGAAGCACCTAAATGTCCAAGGGCAGATGACTGGATAAAGAAGATATGGTATATACACAATGGAATACTACTCAGCCAAAAAAAAAGAGTAAAATAAGGCCATTAGCAGTGACATCGGGGGAACTGGAGATCATCATACTGAGTGAAGTAAGCCAGAAAGAGAAAGAAAAATATCATATGATATCTCTTATATGTGGACTCTTATAAGAAGACACAAATGAACTTATTTACAAAGCAGAAACAGATTCACAGACATAGAAAACAAACTTATGGTTACCACAGGGGAAAGAGGGTGAGAAGGGATAAGCTGGGAGTTTGAGATTTGCAGTTAGTAACTACTATATATAAAACAGATAAACAGCAAGGTCCTACTGTAGAGCACAGGGGTCTACATTCAATACCCTGTAACAGCCTATCATGAAAAGAAGATTTATATATATATACATAACTGAATCACTATGCTATCCACCAGAAATTAATACATTGTATATCAACTATACCTCAATTAAAAAACAAAATAATAAAATAAAGTAAATTGTTACGTTATTTAAAAAGATAATATTGAAGCAAACATGCAATGGAGGAGCACACTAAAGTTATACAAATTTTAAGGTAATTTTAAGATAAACAAGATTCCGATACTCCACTGAAATGCCAGGTTGGGTGGGACATGCTTGGCTGCGTGCAGCATCCTGTCCCCTCCTGGGCTGACAGTTTCTTCTGCTGCTAAGACTCCTTGGTGGGAAAGGGGAGGAAGTAAAGTAAAGCTTGGGTCACACCGAGCTCCTGGTTCCCCCACTGTGAGCGATGTGAACCTGGTCAAGACCTGCTCAAAGGAGATACAAAATGGCCAAAATGCTGCCACCAACCCATATCACACAAATCTGTAAAAAGACTCAAACAGGATGGTATACGTAAAAGCCCTTTGGGAACTGGAAAAGAAAGGTAGATTTTTTCCCCATCTATTTATTCTTTTATTTGGCAGACATTGAGCATTTACTATGTGACGAAACTCCAGTAGGTAAGGTTCTTGTCCTCAAGGAGCGTCCGTGCTGTAAGAAAAGGAAACAAATGAGTTGGTCACTTCAACTCAGTTCTGGAGGCCAGGGATAGAGGTTTCTCCGAGTTTAGTGCTGACATATAAGGGAAGACCTGATGGTCGAGGAATAAGCCACAGAAGACAGCCCAGCAAAGAGCCCTCTGGGCAGAGGGGACGCTCAGAGGCCCAGAGCAGGAGCATGTGTTGTTCATCAGAGGGACGCCTTGCTGAGGAATAGCATTTGGAGAAGTCAGTGCAGTTGTATGTTTCTCTCCAGCAGTATTTCATGTGAAGTAGACACAATAAAATCGATTTATTTTTGAGGTTCAGTGTTTTACCAGGTGATCCCAAAAGGGGATTTGAATGCATAAACAAAGAAGTGATGGAACAGAAGAGCAGAGAGTGGTTGGAGAGAACACATGATAAAGTCGGCGTGAGTTGGAGAATTCCCCAGGAGAGATGCTCAAGCAGCCAGAACACATGAGGATTCGTCACATTAAAAGGGAACTCAAAGGGGAAACGCAGGTTACAAAGCCACCTGTAGAGCATCGTGTCCTTTTTATAAACCTTAAATGCTTGGGAGGATGCACAACAAAATGCTAGTGGTTACTGCGGGGGCAGAATTATGAGCCAGCTTCATTGTCCCTGTCTTCCACATTTTCCAAGTTTTCTTCATGGAATATATATTGCTTTTGTAATTGAGAGAAAATGAAAAACAGATGTGGTAGTGCAGAAAGAGGGGAGTGAAACCGAGCAGGTAATTAAAAAGAACCATTCCCAGACCCGAAGAAACGAAGGGTGACACTGGGCACCCAGGCGGGCTCTGAAGTGGGCGGAGGTGTCTCGTTTACTGCGCGCCCTTCGCGCCTCCGCCCCGCCCCGCCCCCGCCTCTCTCACCCGGAAACGCGCATGAAAACTCACACGCGGTGAGAAACACACACGCGCGCACACAAACACACACACAGACACACACACACACACACACACTCTCTCTCTCTCTCGCTGCTGCACTTCCTTCTTCTTGACAGGAAGCCTGAAATACCGTGAACGCAGGCGACCCCACCCAGGGCATCTCAGTGCATCTCTGCGCATCTCTGCGCATCTCTGCGCGGCGGTGGCTGGTTTCGCGGGGCCCTTGGGGTCACGTGGGAGGCTTTGGCACGGGTTCATGCAGCGGCGAGGCTGGCTTAAGTCAAGAAAATGTAAGGCAAGAAAATTAAGTAAAGCAGCTTCCCCTCCTGCTTCCACCTTTCCACCCCCACCTTCCCTCCCGGTAAAACAGGCCAATAGGGATAAACGCAGGCCCTTTTCCAGGCCTGGAGGGGAACCGTGACAGACAACTGGCAAGTGCATCCTCTCCCCACATTCTGGCGATGCTGCTCTGAGTAACTCGTCGCTGCCACTATCCAGGCAGTGAGCAACTTCTTTCCAAAAGATCGTCCTCCTGCAACCCAGAGACTGCTCCCCATACACTCCGAGCAGCCCGTCACCTGTGGCCCCGGATCCATGTCTGCTGCGATGCAGCACGTGGGCCTGGCCACTGAAACGTTTTTATCTTCAGTTCAGGGAAAGGGTGACCGGTGCAAACCGGGCTCAGATCGCTCTCCTTTGTGAACCCCTGTTGGTCATGCCCTTCCGCCTGGGGCCCCGCTCTCTGACCCATTCCTTTGGGGCTAGCCTGTCCCTCCACGTCCAAGGGCCGCATTTTAATTGACCCCCACGTCGGCCCTCGGGAAGCAGAACTGCTTTGTTGAGGGAGTAGGTCTCGGTCTAGTTTCAGGTGGGCAGGAGGGGCCCTACACTCAGCCGCGTGGGGGTTTGTAGATTGTGGCACAAATGTTTCCATTTTCTTTCCCAAACCCTTCTGCTGTCATTCTGTGGGGACTTGTGTTACTCATTCTAGGAAACGCAGTACACGTGACTTCAGAAGGACTTGAGAGCTTAAAGGAAACCAAGGCAGTGTGCACAAGGCGTCCTGTTAGCTGAGGAGCGGCCCCATCTGCGTGGACAGGAATGACCCCAGCCCTGACGCAGATAGACTGCCTCCAGATTCCTCCAGGGCCACTTCTAGCTGTGTGACTTTTAGAAAATGAAGGATGTGAACACCAATTTCCTTAACTAAAAATGGGGCTCCAATCACCTACCACCGTTGCTTTGACGTTTCCAGGAGCTGAGAGACCACACAGCTCCCAGCGCAGTGACTGGCAAGAGTGCAGAGTCATTCTGTCCCCTCCGTCTGTGCCTTCACTGGGGAGTGACTGTCCTTTCCTCTGTCAGAGGTGAGCTGTAATATCTGCACATCTTTAACCTAAGTAAACAGGGACACACCCCAAGACCAAACTTTTTTGGATCCTGCCTAAGGATCCAGATGAGGATTGTCAAGGGGTGGTCCACCTTTCCAGAGCTTCTTGGAAATAATCTAAGGCCAACTTGAGGGCAGATTCAAACACTCAGTTGGTTCTAGAATCAATCCGATTTTCTTGGGTAACAAAGAACCTCCCTTCAGGCCCTTTATAAGCCAAGCCCACCCCAAACTCCTAGGATCAGTCCCAGCCTACAACTGAAGCCCGAAGAAGGAGGAGGAGGAGGAGGAAAAGCAGGAGAAATAAAAAAGAAAATAGAACTAGTTGAATTACTTGGAGGAGAGACCGAAAAAAAAAATCATTCTGTTAAGGTTCACTTTCTGGAACCCTGCGATCCTGTATTACACCATTAGCCTGGAGACACAAATCTCTGCCAAAATAAATGCTTTCTACTACTTCAGTGAGGTGTCAAAGTTTCTTTCAAAGTTACCAAACTTAACATTTTCTAATTGAGCTCAAAAAATCAGAAACTGCCTTAGATCATATTTTGTTTAATGTAACCTCTCTCTCTCTCCTCTATCTGAGACCATTTTTTCTCCAACTCTTCTTTTTCCCAAAGTTAGAAGGGAAAGATACTCTCCAGATGCCAGAGCAGATACTCCCAGAAACAGCCCTCCAGATAGACTCACATGAATGGAAAATCAAGGCGGGGTATAAGATTAAACCAAGAGCGCGAACAGCTTGCCTGGGGTCGGCCACTTTTTCTGACTCTCTCACTTAGAGGCTGCCCCGGTTTCTTTTCAGACTTAGCTTTTGAACTGGTGCGCCCTGAATTTTCCAGACTGTGTGGTGAGGGGTGTCACATGCTTCCATTTGTCTCCTTGTCCTCAAGATCACAGTAAAGAGAAGAGACACAAAAGACAGTCAAAAGAAACTGAGGCCCATTCCGGTAACAGCCCCAGCAGCGGCAGAGGAACCAGGGATGTGGAGGCGACACCATCGATGATGCGTGTGCCACAGTCAAGGCGCCTGCTTTCCTTTCGTTAAATACTTAGCTTCCCTTAATAAATCCAGATTCAGAAAAGCCACAGCAGATTGCAGGAAGGGCCGAGGTAAATTTTTCTGAGTGTTTCTCTGCCGGACCTAATACTGGTAATCTCAGGCAGAATAGTCTGGAAGCTCTTTGGAGTCAGGTGGGCTTTTCAACACTGGAAGCTTTGAGGGAAGGGAGATTTTGAAAGCACAGACCCAAATCCCCAATTTGATTTGAATCCTCCAAGTAGCAGATTACTGGTGCACGGGGCATCTGCGTTCCCACAATTCTGCGTTCGATCGAGGCCTCCTGGTCCCTAAGGGCAGCCCCGGCACTGGCCTCCTGGGAGACAGGGCGTCGTGGGCGAGTGGTTTTACCTAAAGCCTTTGTATCTTACAGGGATGACACTGACCTGGTTCCCCACGATAGTCTTAACACCCGGAATAGTGCCTATCACGTAGCAGCAAATCCTCGCTCTCAGTGAATCTGTGAAGGTAGGGCTTCCATCACGATAGACCCTTCGCTACTTTTTGTGCGTCATTGCACTTAAATTACAAGCTCGCCGTCACCCTCCAGGCATTAGGTCTCTCTGTCCCCATTTTACAGTTAAGAAGATACACCTCAGAAAGATTGAGCAACTTGTCCAACCTAGGGAAAAAAGCTGTTTGATTCCAAAAGTCCTGTAACGAGGCACCATCCTCTCACTCATCCTCAGTCTTAAAATCACGGGTGAATGAAGAGCTATTTGGTCGTGGTCCTAATGGCAACAAAATAATTACCTCAAGCGATCTAAAACATCCGTTCAAAAAAATCGAATGTTCCTGTGTTTCCTCATGCGTTCAGGCAACAGATATTTAAGTGCCTGCTGCTCTGTCCCAAGGACATCGCCAGGTTCTGGGGAAGTGGACAAAGAAGACTCGAGTCCCTGACCTTGGAGAGCTGGAGAGACCCACAGGACGGTGGGAAATCGTCACCCAGAGGACGGAGCACCGCGTGAGAGAGAAGCACGGGGTGCCCGGCGTGCGGGGGGAGCCCCCAGGGCCCTTCCTCCAAAACTGTCAGACGGATGGGGAGGATTAAGAAGCAGAGGCTGGAAGCACCATGGTGGGGTCTCAGCAGGATTCGACCGAGATGATCCCATGACCACGCCTGTATTCACGTGGGAGACTCCCTGCTTCATTGTCTCGTTGGCCGTTGCCAGCCACAGAGGATTCTCTCGAGCTCTAAGTGGTTTTCACAAGCTCCCCCTAACCTCCCTGAACACCGTCCTACACGCGTGGCTTCTCACATCCCCCGTGGTAAGGTGCTTCTTTGGCCGAGGGGAGGTGGCATCCTTAGAGCCAAAGTTGCAGACCTGGGAGAGTCCCAGGCAGGACGCAGAAGGCGGACGTGGGGACAGGACCTGCTCCAGGGAAAAGGCTGCACCAGCCACCCCTTTCTCTAGGTCTGCTCCTTGTCACTTTCTCCCTGAGACCTCTCCTTCCTTCTGCTGGGGTTTCCTGAACATTCTGCATGGTCACCAAAGGGTGGCCCCGTGGGTGTTCCTTCCTTCCCTCTCCCATGTACCTGTAAAGGGGGAAGCAGGGTAAAGGAGTGTGTCAGGCAGTCTTAGAAGACACGAAGCCTCGTCAAAGGGCGGCCTGGGGCGAGGGCAGGAGGAAAGAGGAACGCCGCCCCCTCTTTGCCTCCCTGGCGCGCGTTTCTAGCGCAGAGGTCACAGGCAGTGGCGTGTAGTCTCAGTTCTCTATAAAGCATGCTGGGAAACACCCTCTTCTCCCCGATCTTGTGATGCCCTAAGTCCCTCAAGAGCAATTTTCACCCGGCTAAGCACAGGGCCCCCAGGGGTTGCCTCACCAAGGCCTCAGCGGGGCTCCAGCCCAGGGCGGCTCAGTCCCACTCGTCTCAAGGAGTCAGCTCGGCATCTTCATCTTCCAGCCCAAGCTTACTTGCTGCTTTCCTCCTTTTTAATGAGGGTAACAAATGGCACAGGGAAGGACAGCCCAGTGGCTGTCAACGATGGACGTCTACCAAAACACTAGGGTGCTCCAAGCCCACTCCCGGCCACGTCGTGCTGCATATAAGCAATCCAGTCCACGTGCAGAATACCCAGTCTTTCCCAAGCAAGTCCACGGGTGTTTGATTGTTAAACCTCCTCAGAGGAAGACAGGATATTAAGTAGAGAGAACATTAAAAGCCAGAGTAGGTGTCAAATCCTGGTCCTACCTTGACCTTTTAGGAGCCCGATAACTAGGACAACTCACCTGACTTCCCTGCATCTCAGTTTCTTCATCCCTAAAATGGGCACGGTTGCACTTCCCCCGCCAACCTCATGGTGTCCTCGCGAGAGCCAAGTGAGGTCACACACGCCAAAGTGCTCAGCAGAGTGTCCAGGGCTACGTGTGTATTCTTGTCGGGTCAAAGGCCGCATCATGTTATTAACATCACCCGAGCGTGCGTCCCGCCCTGCTCTGCGGTGGGGGCCGCTGCGGTTGCCACTGGCATCATGCAATGTATGGAGTGTAAGTCAATTAATTTCTATCACAAAATGTACTGTGGAGGGTTATTGGTTTCCCAGAACCTGTAACCTCTAGGCTTATCTAAAATATCTCCAATGAAAGAGCCTTTTCTGTCATGCATGTGCCTTTGATGAGAGCTTTTCCTAGAAGACCCAGGGTGGAGTCTCACCCTAAGTCTACTGCGTTGACACTAAAATCTAACTCTGAGTGACTTGGTCCCCCCATTGCCCTGTTCCGTCCTCACAAAACCAGGCACATCTAATGGCGTATGTTATGGTTACAGATTGACAGTAAAACAGAGGACAGCAAACATTCCAGGCACTCAGGACTGTTTCCCAATTTGTCCAACTCACCCCATTCACCACTGGGCATCTGATAGTTGTCCAAAAGCCAGAAAACCTGGGATACCCACATACTCTTTCCTTTTGTTCTTTTCTTTCGGTTTATGTCAGTGGTTTTCAAACTTTGGGACTCATGGAATTACTATACACAGTTTTTTTTTCTTTTTGATAAGCCAATTCAATTAAGCCAAACTTTACAGGTTTTCAATTGTATCTCAACATGGCAAATCATGGACTTCAGGACTTAAAATGGCTTTTTAAGCTGCAAATCGACCCCAAGACGGCCAGTACGGTTGCCTACTGCTGACACTGCAGTCTCCTTCACTCGGGCACCCCAGTAACCAGCAGCCACCATGTACCTGAGCTGTCTGTGTGCCACCATTATGGCAGGTGTCTTTAGTTGACCATCTCTGATTCTCACAAAAACAGGAAAAGACAGATATAACAACAGCCATTTACAGAAGAAAAGCCAGAAAGCAGCCCTTTGGCGGTCACCTGGCTGAAAAACAGTATAAAAACCAAACCCAACCAACACGGATCCAGTGCGAGGCTCCTTCCACCAGGATGTCCCACAGGGCCTGAGAGGGACTGCCCAGTTCAGAAGTCCACTAGACAGGGTCACCGCCACAGCCAAGGCCGTGTAAGAGGCAGGCCGCCTCCACGCTGTTTTTGGTACGATCTCTGCTTTGTCCGCATCCCACGATGGCAGCGGCACTCACGGGCCCTGCCTCCACCACAGGCAGGTCTCACTTTTGGTCCAGCGTCACCTCGTGCTATACCCGTGACGCAGGTGCTGTTTCATCCGCGGCGTCTCATGGCGAGGCTGCACAGCACGCCCAGGATCACCAGCCTCACCGGGGGCAGAGGCTTGGCCCGGTCTCTTGGTCTTTGGCCGCATTACTCTACACCCGAACAAGCCAGGGTCGAGCTGCCAGGGGTTCAGCTTTCGGGGCAAAGGTGGCTGAAATACAAATGCCTAAGGACCTCCAGTGTCTCTTGTCCAAGGGTAGTGACGTTGGGCTGCAGATTTGTTGAAAAGGATTCTGAGGCAAAACGCATGATGCACATCCTTGAGTGAAGGATTCTAATAAAAATCTGCCCTTTCCGTTGGGATGCGTTCTGAACACTGAGGACCAGAAAATGTCTTTAATGAAAGTGGCTTACTTTCCTCCAGGCCCTCCCTGGATTCCTGTTTAAGTCCTTTCATGTTGTCTCTGAACGGTCTATCTGATAATGAGAATTCTTGCCTGATAACAGAGTTGAGCCGCGTATTGTCGCTAATTCAAACTGTCACTTTTCGTAATTGGAAATCTATAGAGGCTTTCACAGCAAAACGAGGCCAAAAGACGGGCCTTTTCACTATGTTATAATAAGTCACAAAACAAAGCATTTTTTTTCCAGGTCACCATTGCATGAGAAATTCCTTTCAGCCAAAAAAGTTGTCTTGAGAACAAAATTTTACCTTGAAATAATAAATTTGATTTTAAAAAAATAAGACAGGGCCTGGCAGAGTGAAGGACGTGAGTTGTCTCAGCGGGCAGACAGAAAACTCCGAAGGCTGCGAGCAGTGAGGCTGGCAGGGTCAGGGGACTAAATACAAGGTGTGGGGTACTTGTCATTTAATTTTTTCACTTTAAAAAGCTAGCACTCACTTGTGCCAGACACTCTTCTGAGTGCTTTGTAAGTATCAGCTCATTTACTCTTCGCAACAGCCCTGTAAGGTTGTGCTGCTGTGCTGGGTTTTTTCTCTCATTTCACAGCTGAAGAAAGCGGGGCCCAGCTGAGCCGGACACAGACTCAGCTGCCTGCTCCCGAGCCCCTGCTCTTAATTCGTTTTATGTTGTTTTATTTGTGACAGTGCATAATCCCAACTAGAAAGTGAGAGCGTGGAAACTGAGACATATTCACGTAATGACTTGATGAGCAACTGTGGACTATATGTAGCCCAGATTAAATCTAACTGAATGACCTCCCAGAGGATAAATTATTCAGGACCAGGAGTGACGGACGAAGCCCCAGAAGCTCCAGAGACGCCCACGCAACCTTTGCGGCAGCGCGGGGGCGTTTGGGGCTGTATCTTCCATCCCTTTGAATCAAGACCCAGACTCTTCAGTGCCGCCAGCTGGCAGAGCAGGGAGTGGAGATGACCACACAACAGTCTCAGGACAGCGTCGCTCGACTAGAACGGTCCAGACTTTCCACAGACTCCACCCCGAGAAGTGACACCCGCTTCACTGAGGATGGGGAAGCCATTCCACCCCACGAAGGAAACACGAAGACCTGAAGCGACAGCACTGTACGTCGCCCATAGGAAGTGGAGTTATTTGTCGTGCTTCATCTGGAAGCAGGTCCAATGTCATATACACACAGAGTGAGAAACGCCCTCCGACAGGTCAGTGCCTAGTCCTGTGAAGTCAGAGGTGAAACAAGGACGTGTCAGGTCCAAGAGGATCTAGGAAGCTTCATTCTTTCAAGATGACATTGGAAATGGGCTTTGAATGATTTATTTTCCAGGCAAATGAAAGCAAGATATTCCAGGCAGAAGGAAGAGTCAATAAAGGTACAAAGGAATGATTCTAGGGGGAAAGAGACCATGAGTAGTAGGTGAACGAGCTGGAGGGAGAAGAGGGTCCGAGGAGGAGGGACAGGAGCCAGGAGGACTGTGTTCCTGCCCAGCGACAGAAAAAAGGGAAGATGAACGTAGGTGGCAGATACGTGCTTCACACATCACTGCTCAGCTGTAATGAGCAAGCGATGTGAATGGTGATACTGCTCCCTGGAGAAGCACCCGCACCAAGTCTTAAAGCTTTGCCTAAAAATGGCAGCTTACAGTTTTGAAATACCTAGGAGCTCCAGACTTCCAGGAAACCAGGAATTAAGCTACTTTTCACTGTGATTCAGACGCAGGGGCTAAACCAACATGGGCAGAAGGATCATAAGATCAGCTGAAATCGGCAGAGGAGATGGCAGGATGGACAGTAAGAGGAAGTCTGAGCAGAAACGAAACTTCAAACAAGAGAAACCCCCCCCCCCCAAAAAAAAAAACAGGCTGAACACTTGCTACATTTATAATGGTAGCTATTCAGAACTTTCAATGTCATTTGTTTTCCCAAGTTAAGTACAAGCAAAACGAAGAGGCATGTCACTGTAACATTCAACATTCAACAGGGAAACATGTCCAAGGGGGCAGGTTTTGTTTTTAAGGTTTTGCCGATTTTAGTAACGTTTTTGCATTTTGCACTAAGAAAAAAGAAATATGAACGTATTTTAAAAAGAGAATCAAAGAACAAAGACCTAAATACACCCTATTCTGGTTCTTGCACTTCCTTTTCACCAAGCCCCTGTGAGTGACATGTCTGTTTCTCTACCTCGTCTGAAAAATCCCTTCTACGCTTCAAAATTTTTATAAAAATATGTAACATAAATACTCAGTTTATTATTGAAAATAGTGATAAATAAGAATAAAATAACATCATATAATATATTAAATAATATAAATAGTAAGTAATTGTATCAGTAAATTGTGTTTCTTACATGGTTACCCTTAGAAACCATCAACATTAACGTCAAAACAAAAGAACAATTTATACCCCTCA
The DNA here is from genome assembly GCF_009834535.1 of Camelus ferus. NCBI lineage: Eukaryota > Metazoa > Chordata > Mammalia > Artiodactyla > Camelidae > Camelus > Camelus ferus. The sequence goes on along the minus strand of NC_045718.1, from coordinate 10,627,351 downwards.
AATTAAAGAAAACTGTATTATTTGTTTTAATCTCTAGGTATAAAAGAAAAAGATAAAATGGAATAGAAGAAATGGTAAAACCAGAACAAATGGTCCCAAATGAAAAGAGTAACAACTCGGGTTGCTTGAAACAAGCATTTCTGAGGAGGAACCTTCGCTAACTAGGAGACCAGAGTTCAGCCAAGTCTCATTTTGTTTTGCTGTTTGTGTTTTCAATTGTTTGAGCCCCTGGCGTTTTATTTGATCCATATTTTAATAGTGATTTATACAGAGGAAGATGTCAACTGATATTCCTTGTTTTCTGTTCATCTTCTTCATCAAGAAAAAAGAACTGTGGGAGGAAGGAGGGAGGGAGGCTTGTGCAGGAGGAAGACGGCCGACCTGGAGTCCTCCCGCTGGCCGTCCCTGGCCCTGGGTCTGTCACGCAGGTTTTCTGAGCCACCGTGTCCGACATCAGCCGTATCACTTCAGTCTCTTTGCTGATGAAATCCGCGTGGTATGTGACACCAGCACCCATTTCCAGGGCCGCGCTGGGAATCAGACGGGTTAAGGCAGGGAAGTGTGCCTCGTCACTGGGAAGTGGTCGGCTCGGTTTTGTTGGTGTTTTGCTACCAGATAGAAAAAGAAATGCTTGTGCGTGAAGGGCCCGACAACACAAGATCTGTGAAAACCAAGCTCAAAATCTGGGTTACTGACAGACACCAGGTTTAGGGTATGATGAGCTTGAAAATCTTAGATTTTATAAATGGAAAGTTGATGAGGAGTTAGCTTTGATTTCAAAAGGGACTAACTCAGTTATAGCCAGTAACCCACTAGTGTGATAAGAACAGTCCCTTCCATTTATAATAAACTCCAGGCCCCCCTCCAGGCCGCCGGCCCCCGCCCCACGCTGCCCCCTCCGCCGACCTCACTGTTCCATTAGTCTCACAGTTTAGACCGCGCGCTCCCGTCCGGCGTGCTTTCATGTCCGCAGAAGACCCTGCGCTGTCCTCTCCAGCCCACACAAGCGCAGGCCTATAGTTACTTCTTTCCTCCCAGAGCCCAGGCTGAGACGAGATCTTTCTCTGCTTATAGGCGGGTTTTTCTGTCTCTCCTCCTCACTGGGAGGGTGGTCCTTCGAGGGTCAGGGGAGGACAGAACTGTTCTGACCCCCTACTCTGAGTTACGCTCAAAGCCCCCTTTCTCCTGTGTGAGTGGACACCCCCCCACCGGCGTCCCACTGGGCATCTTGTTGTCAGGAAGGATGCCACAATGCCCTACAGGTATTTTTTTGGTCCAGGAACAGACTCCTCTGTTAATTAAATGAAGAGAAGGAAAACTTCTGTGATAAAATGAAAAATGATGCGTGAGATCTTAAAGGAAACATGATGACAGTTTTCCGTCATTGACGTGTTCACTGCAAGTTACAGGCATTTAGAAAGCGACCCACAATAGAACTGTGTTAGCAACAGCTAGCAATGGTGATCCCTCTGTTCTGACTGGACATCCAGGTTATTCAAAAGTTGTCATTACTGCTCTCAGAGTTTGCATCCAGGATCCTGACCAGGGTCGAGAACTGCGCAGAGCGAAGTTCAGCCGGGGCGGGGCGGGGTTCTGTGTGGCTTGCACAGCTCGTCCCAAGGGGGTCACTCACGTGCGTCGTTTGTGGTGGTGGTGGAAAGCGGTCTTTTGTATTTCACGTAACGCACATTTTCTGTTTTAAGTAAATGTCTGCAAGTATAATGCCCTCTAAGTTGGCTTAAAACACATGCACGTTAGTATTATATTATTTTGGCAGATTTGAATTTAAAAAATGCAGCAGCCAGGAAAGGAGTCTTAGGGTTAGGCAGGGAGGCACTTACTGTGGACTTGGGAAGCCTTCGCTGGTGAGAATGTGATCGCGCGCCCTGTTCAGATCCTCACAGAGTCACCCTGTCTCTTCAGACTTTTAGGAGACAGTGTATTTATTAATGCCAGTCTGAGGAATCAGCCTTCTTACCCAGATCCTCCCCAGTGATCTCCCTGCAGGATAATCCCTTCTCTGTGTCTCAAGATCCAGTTCCCCTGAACTGGCCTCATCCAGGGGGATGCACTCAGGAGAGAGTCAGTAGACATTGTTGGTATCAGATTAAAGCAAGTTGCTTGTAACGACCTCCACTGGACGTTCACAGAAGTCGCTGGTGGTCCCCACTCTCGGTAAAAAGTCCGCCGACGCCGACGCCAGGCCCCGCCGGAGGCTGGCGAGCCAGTCGCCGGTTTGCCTTCACGCTTCTGCTCTGATGGGTGAAATGCACGTTTACGAAGAGCTGTGTTTGTTCACAGACTTGTTATTCCGGATGTACCAAGGATGGTAATTATGCAATAACAGTTCACTTTTATAAACTAATTAAATATGAACGCAAAGAGAAGGAAAGGTGCTCCTGTGAAAAAGGGCTTTTGTGTGTGTGTGGAAAGATCTGTGCATGTGATGAAGCCGGAGCGCGGCGTTGTGATGCACGTATCACAGCAAGATCTCTTTAAACTGTTAGGAGAGAATCATCACTAAACCCTTACGGATGTAACTCGCAGAACGCTTCCCATTACTCTCTAACTTTGTGCATCTATTTAAAGAAACTGCACCTGGTATGTAATGATGAGGCAACAGAGGTGCAGCTGGTGAAAGGCATAAGTGACGGTCCAATCCGCCGATTATTTCTGAGAAAAAAGCTTTGGCCCTATGTGAAAAGACTAGCTCTTCATTTCAAACAAAACTTCCAATTCATGTAAGTGAGATTTCGTATTTCTCCACTGTCCCCGCCGTTCTGATCTGTCAGTCACTAGCAGGTTGAATCCACTTGAATAAGATGGATTTTACTGGACTCTCTTATTAGGACATCCCCCAGGACAAGCCCAGAGTAACACAACACGCATGTTTAGATGATTTTAAGCGAACCTCAAAACCTACAGTCCCATTTCCTCTAATGCTGATTTAATCAGCACACGGCAGTCTTCCGGGAACCCTACCACGCAGCATTGCTACAGCGCCTTGCGACACCCCGAGAAACCTCTTCATTCCTGTCACCCGAGGCCTAGGGGAAGAGAACAGTAAACGTCTTGACTACCTTCTGTGCACAAAGCCAGGAGATGTCCTTCCTCACAAAAGGCTGATGCACTTGTCCCAAGCAGATAATTGAATCATTGGAAACAAAGAAAGAAAAAGACCTCAAACTAGAACCACAAGGACAAAGAACAAAGAAAGGTCTTGCAACCTGAAAGAAAAAGTCAGCAAAAACGTCAAGGTTCTTTGGAAGAAGAGAGAAGTTAACCTGCCCGCAGAGATCTTACTCCTTTCTTTGTCAGCAGACTCAGCACCCCCAGAAACTCTCTTGATTGCATATAAAAGACCTGAAGCTGGCAGAAGTGAGCTCTCAGCTTCCTTGACTTGACTTGTTCTTCTGGATTCCACCCTTGGGCTCTCCTTGGAGCCCTGCTCCCCGACCCGATCAGGCCACTTGGGAGCCAACAGCTGTGCGGAGCGCTCACTGTTGACACAACAGTGTGAGCTATGTGGTGATTTCCAGCCCTTCCCAGATTCTCAGAAGCCACCTGACTTGGAGCCGGCCACCACGGCCAGCCAGTCCCAGGGGATCCACCAGCTCCTCCAGGCAGAGAAAAGGGCCAATGACAAGCTCGAGGAAGCCAAAAGGAGTAAGCCCCCTCCTGTCTGCCCTGTGAGGGACTGGTCACAAAACGGATGAGGGGCGTGCAGGAGGAAGAGCGCGGACCTCTCGGACAGGTTACTCCCTGGTTCCACCACGCTCTCGGGGAGACCGTGGCCAGCTCCCTAAAACTTCCCAGTTGCATGTCTCCCATCACTAGAGCGGGGATTAATTTCCCCAGTCCAGATCTTTTGGCCACATCGCGCTCCGTGGGAAATGATGATGGACACTGAAGTTGCAGAGACTCGGGCTTGAGCTTTGCCTCCAACTTCCCTAAAGCCGCCACGCCTCGGTGTCTCAATATTGCAAAGTGGTTAAGAGAAGACAGACCACTTCCAGACCGAAGTGACGGACTAGTGAGAGAGCTTGGGCAAGTGTCTTAGCCTCTGTAGGCATCGGTTTCTGTTTCTGTAACGTTGTGATAAAGTTACATTTGTTCTCCTCCCTTTCTTGATGGCTTTTAATTTCCAGTCTTTAAAAATATTTCCATTTTATTCTCACTTTCTGATTTCTTGTTATTTGGTCATTCATCTACGTGCTTACCCAGAGAATGTTTCTTTGATATTCACAGCAACCACAAGGATTAGGCATAATAACTATATTTCCATTTCACTTATGTAGAAATTGAGAGTCTATAGTTTGCCAACAGCCATATTTTAAAAAGTAGAAAATAGGGTGCCAGGCACCATGCTCATCTTGTTTACCAACTTACTCCTTATCTTATTTACTCTTCCCACAACCCTCTTTGCGAAAAGAGGAAAGTGAGCTTAGAGAAATGATGCAACTTGCTCAAGATCACACAGAGACAGGGTTTGGTGGGGTCTGGGCCCCCAGCCACGATCTAAACAACTGCACTGTACAAAATGTATGTGATTTTCATAACGAATAAACTAATGTCGCAGATCTACACCCCAAGTTCTGGTCCCTGGGGGCCAAGACCTCTGTTTCTCCCACTGTCCCATTTCACTCACATCCTTACTTAATCTCCAACATGGTGTGTCATTTACCTTCCTAATTACATGTCCTGTCTCTGCAATTCGATTCCAAGCCCTGCCAGAGACAGGGATCACGTCTTAAAGCGTTGCTTGTGTAAGACTTTGGCTGCGTGGAGAGATCAGAACAGAGTCGGTATTGACAGAAGCTTGTTTCTATGCGTTGAATGTAACGTGGGCACAGGATGTGATAGTGTAAGAAAGGAAGGCAGAGGGAGGCACTCACTACTCAGTCCCCTGGGGTTTTCCATCACATATAAAATCATTTTCCTTTCTTAAGATCAATTGATTTCCTGAACACTCAACAATGTGGGCACCAAAGCACAAAAGAAAAAGAGTCCACGTGGAGGTGCTGGAAGAGAAGAGGAAGGCTCAAGCTAATGAAGGCAAACTTTACAAACTTCTCCATTTTTTTTTTCCGCTACAACAAACCATGCAAATGATGGCCAAATGGGATGAACACAGAGTAACTGTTGAGAAAACAAAGCAGCCCAGGACCTGCTGGTTGAAACAGTGTAGAAAACTCCCTTATCTTTTATTCAAATTTCTTTTCTATATTTAAAATGTCCAGAACAGAAGATCAGTTTATTTTAAGATGTGATCATTATGTTACCATTCCTTCCTCAAGATGGAAGAAACAAAGTGACAGTATTGAGCACATAGTCAATATTGTCATTTGATCCAAATGACACTTACCACCTATCTCTCATTTTTCTTTAATTTTTGGGTGGGAGGGAGGTAATTAGACGTATTTACTTATTTATTTTTTTAATGGAGGGACTGGAGACTGAACCCAGGACCTACTGCATGCTAAGCACCTGCTCTGCCACTGAGCTGTGCCCCACCCTGCCCCCTTATCTCTCATTTCTCAGTCATTAGAGAGGCACTGGGAATCAGGCAAGTCGTTTGGCGGTGGGAACCTCTCAGAACAATCTAACCTCAGCTTTCACAGGAGAGGTAGAAGCCAGGCTATTTTTCCCTCCCCTTGGTCAGTATGCTGTGTTCAGGCAATCTCTCCTCGGAAGTCAGTACCGGAAGGTCCATACTGTATTATTTGTATACACAATGTTCATTTTGTTGACCATTCACTTAAAATACTTATGTATTTTTTTTTCTTGGTCTTTGTTCATAAATCTTTGAACAAATACCAACCAGTAATAGTAAATACCCTGGCCTTAAAAACATTTTGGAAAATATCTTTCCAACTGTTACTCCAACCAGTGAGCTCTGCGCTCACTTTCTCAGAGGAAGCCCGTCCTCGGCCTCGGGGAGCACGGGCTTGAGGGCCGTTTTCACCGGACGGGAGCCGTTCCCTGCCCAGACGCCGCGCACAGGGGCGGCTAGGTGACAGCTCCGGGGCCCGCGCCCGTCACTCGCTTCTTCAGCTCGCCGCGGCCAAGTGCAGTGCTGCCTTGTGTACCTGCTATTTCGTAGCTTTTCTGCTATTTCACTATTTTTTTAATTTTATTTATGTGTTTAATTCAGTAAGTACTTGTTGGGTGCCAGTGATTTCCAGGCTGCTCTGGTATATTCACTGATGAGAAGACCTTCCTCAGAAGACTCCCCCAGGAGACAGATGTGGAAATGCCATGCGAGGTACAGAGAGCCGTCATCTTTGTAAACCCATAGATTTACTCGCTTTTCTTCCAAAAAGAGATTCATTTGAAAATCTGACACAGAGGCAGAACAGAGACTCAGAACAGTAACTAACCGATCGCAGCAGTGACACACTTGTAGACTTAGCTTCACTATCTCTTTCTTAAATCCATTTATTTACAAGACTTTCAGAACTTGCCCTGCTAGAGCAAGGCTTGTGAGTGTATTTCTAAAATTTAATTAATAATCAAATTTTTTTTTGGCGGGGGAGGTAATTAGGTTTATTTATTCATTTCTTTATTTCTTAATGGCAATACTGGGGATGGAACTCAGGACCTGTTGCGTGCTAAGCATGCAGTCTACCGCTGAACTAGACCCTTCCCACTGTGAAATATATTTTAGAAAGGGAGAAATGGAGGGAGGGAGAGAAAGACAGAGAGAGAAAAAATAGTAAGTCACATGTTAATCATCTTAGAAAAACACAAGGTTAATATAGTGCTAGTATGTACATATGATGTTGCAAAACTATGAACATATTCCATTCAGGAGGACGGCCTCAGATCCCAGGGAAGTTACTCTACAGTCCTGTACGTGTGGAAATGCTTTGGCTTTCGGGACACAGACAAGGGTATTAGGGGCTCTCCTGAAGGCTGTTAGAGCCGTGGAAATGCAATCACAGGTCCCTGCTCTCGAGACTCCAGCTGCAGAGAGAGGTGGGATTGGCAGGCTGGTTTGCTGTTGGGGGGGCGTGGTACGGAAGTGCGGACATCCAACAGACTCGCAAAGCTGGGATGTGAGGCAGCAGAGTAGAAGAGCACTGGCTTTTTTCTTACATTTCTTTGTTTAAGTTACTGAGCATCTCTGAGCTTCCATCTTTGCTTTTTTTAAAAAAGAAAACAAAAATATACAGAAGAATAAAATATTATATGTAATATTTAATATATGTGACCAAAATGCTTGAAGGATCAGAAAAATGGTACCTAAGGTGGTAGAGTAAAAACTAATGAGTTAGTCTTCTTTTTAATTTATACACTATGTATACTTGTATGTGACTGTAGGTAAAAGCAATAGAAGACTGGAGTAGAAAACCAGAATCAACAGTCTCGTTTCATCCTTTTTTACAGTGGCTGCAAGTTCTTGGACAACTTTTCTGTTTTCTTTTTTTGGGGGGGGTGGGGGGGTGGGGCTCAACTTTTCTTCCAATGAGGAGACCAGCGCTGCTTCTAGTAAAATGAGTAAAAAAACTCAGACATTCGCCTCTATTCACTGAGTGCGGATTGAATTGTATTTACTAGTTAAGACACTCACCCAAATTTTTATTTGTAAAACTGTTTGAATTTAGGTGGAATTGCAGTAGGTTGGCATTATTTTTTATTATTTTTTTTTACCTCTTGCTATGGCATTATTTTAATTTATCTCACTTGAAGTTAACACCTTTTGCTTAAAATTATGCATCCTTCAAAACATAAAAGTGAGTGTATTGGTCGACACAAGTTACACTTTTACAACAGAGCATCGGACCTGCCCTGGAGCTCCAGCTTTGGGGAAATTACCTGCATCTTTGATCAGAATTAGAATACGAAGTCAGGGCCCCCTTATCCATGTTTTCTCTGAAACACGTGATTTTTTTTTACTTTAAGTTACACCTTTTAGGAGCACAGTGTCTATTTCATTTACACCCACTGCAAACCTGGGAGGCTCTACCGTTCTGCCCTAACGCTGTCATTTGAATTGTTCCACGTCACATAAAGAATCCATATTCCTGACATATTTCCAAACGTGCACCGTGGCCTCCCCCACAAATTAACACTCCACCTGTCTACTCTGGCAGCTGCAGTAAATAGCATTTGTGTTTAACCCAAAATTACAATTTGCATTATGGGATACAGATCAAAAGATGCGGTAAACATAAATGTTCAAATCTGGGCGTGAGAAACACTGAACAAGCAGGTATAAGAAAGAGTTTCTAAAAGCTCCGGGCAGTCTTAATAAAAGCGAGGGATGCGACCCTGGGGTGTCCGACCCAGACAGCGCAGACCCCCCTCTCCCCCAGGAGCGAGCGGCGGCTCCGGCTACAATCCCAGCTCTCGCCTCCGACTGGCCGGGCGACGTGGGGCCGGCTATCCCTGAGCCCCCTGGTCTTTCCCCTACTGAGCCTCACGGCAGAGGTGGCCCCGTCGCCCTCAGGGAGTCGTCCTCACGGTTAGCTGAGCTAACGCTCATCAGGAACTTAAAACACGCCTTGGTCCCCAGCAGGGGCTGCACCCGTGTCAGCTGGGAAATTCCTCCACCGCTTAGTGAAAAGGGTTCTGTGCCGAGTCCAGGGCAATCGCAGGGCCCCCTCTGATGAATCCAGCACGACCTTCTACTGAATTCTACTGCAGTGCAAATAAAATAAACAAATAAAATATATTTTTAAATAAATGAAATAATTTAAATATTTCTGTGCATTGAGTTGTACTTCAGTGCAAACTAAAGCCTTTAAATATTTCTACTTTCTCCCTAGATAACTCATCAGCAAACACAGTGAGGCATGTTCACTTCTGTGGGTCTCGAGGAGGCCTCCCGCTGATATTTTTTTAATCACAATTTGAATTGCTGATTTATTTCCAAATATACAGAGATTCCAAATTACTTCACCAAGCACCTTGGTTTAATAAACGCTTCACTGTGCCAGGGAGTGTTTTGATTCGTGAAGACATAACTTCTAATAAACAAATAAAATGAAAATTGTTATAGGAGAAATTCATGACCCTGCTCTGTATGTTTTGTAGGCCTGTAAATCCTTCCTTCTTCTTACAGTCCACAGACTAATGGGGTATTCATGGCTACGATGGCCTTTCATTTCTTCGAGTGGGTCATATTAAAATAATAACCACAGGACATTTTCATTTATTAATGATGTTTGGTTATATTCAATCCAGGATCTACACAAAACTACTGAAGTTTTTTTTTTTTTAATTAGGATGTACAAGAAAAAGGAATAACAAAGGATTCACAAAGAAGTCAGAGGTACGAAAGGAGAGATGTGGTTCAGCAGAGAAGCTCGGGAACACTCAAGGCACCAAAAGAGAGGTGGCTCCTTTGTTTCCTGGTGACGGACCACTGTTCCGATGTTTGTAGGGCGAGCAGAATAAGAACACTCTTTGAATGAGGTTGTTTATGTCATCATATTAACCACCCCCAAAGCCAAGAAGGCCTTTTTCTTCTTCTATTTGGTAGAGCAGAGTAAAAATGTGTAATTAGTAACACATAGAAATCTTCAAACATTCCCAGAGTGCCCTTTGTGTTCAGACCACATCAAGGTGGCCTCTGTTCTGTCTGTGCATTTTTTTTTTCAGGCGGTGCGTTCATTTGGAAACATACTCCTAGTACCACACTCAAGCACCTGACTTTGCATCCGATGCTCAACTGACCTTGTGTCTCTGTCTCTGAGCCACTGTGTTAGCTTCCTAGGGCTGCTAAACAAATCACCACAAACAGGATGGCTCCCAACCACAGGCATATATTAGCCTCCAGTTATGGGAGCCAGAAGTCCAAACACAAGCTGGTGGTTCCTTCCTCCAGAAGGAACTGAGGAAGGATGTGTCCACGTCTCTCTTCCAGCTTCTGATGGCCGGCAGCCCTTGGCTTTCCTTGGCTTAGAGCTGCATCATTCAAGTCTCTGCCCCTGCCATCACATGGCCTGCTCCCCGCATGTCTGCTCTGTGCTGCTCTGTCTCTGTGTCCAAAGCTACCTCTCTTTATAAGGACACCAGTTATCAGATGTAGGACCCATCTTAATCCAGTAGGACCTCATCCTAACTTGACGACATCTCCCAAGACCCTATTTCCAAGTAAGGTCACGTCCATTACGTTATAAACACACCTTGAAGGACACAGTTAACCCACAACATCCTCTTGACAAACCCAGTTGGCCATCTTGGGTCCTTATCTTCTTTGTCTGTTTTCATAACTGAAAACTTCTCAAAGAAGTTGCCTAGATTCCCTGTGTCTGCATTTTTAAATTCCATTTTCTCCGAAACCGACTCTAATCAGGCTTCAGTCCCTCCAACTCCACCAAAGCTTCCCTTGCGAAGACCAGCAGTGTTGCTAACCCCGGTGAATCAGCTTTCTCTGTCACAACGGGGTCCCTCTCTCATCTTTGAAGCTCTCCCTTCACTGGCCTGCATGACCCCGCCCTCCTGCTCGGCCTTCCTCTACCTCCCCCCTCCCTCCAGAGTCCAGCCCCCACTTGGACTTGTTCTGTCCTGCATCTGCAGACACTTCCCAGGTGATCACACCTAATCCTACGACTTTAAATCCCGGCTCTAGGCTGATGTTCCCCAAACTTCAGTATTTCCAGCCCGACTTGCTTCCCTGATCTTCAAATTCACATTAACATCTGCTTTCTCACCATCCCCACCAGATATTTAACGGGCGTCTCAAACTGCATTCTTGCCCCCCCCACCAAAATAAAATGTCGGAGCCGTCATTGATTTGTCTGTCTCTCCTGCTTCTCCATCAACTCTGCCTTCAACGTCTATGTGACTTCTGAGCAACTGCACGGCCACTTCGCCACTGCCAGTCATCACTAACGTTTGTCTGAACTGGTGCAGTAGATTTCAAACCGCTCTCCCTGCATCTTCCTTGCTCTTACAGTCTCTTTCGCCACACCAGCCAAAGAACTCCTTTTAGATCATAAATAACATTATGCCACCCATTGGTAAAAATCCTTCATGGATTTAGCGTCTCAAGGACCGAGATCCTTGCCCTCCCCATGAGAGCTCTGTGACCTGGCCCTACTGCCACCTCTGTGATAGTCCTCCTGACATTCAACCATTCTGCTCTTTGACCTTTGACCCAGCCATGATGATGTTTTTACTTGAATGTGTAAAAGTGCCCTTCGACCTCAGGGTCTTTGCCCTTGCTGTTCCGTCTGCCTGGAACGCCCTTCCCTCTCAGGTGTTTGCATGGCTAATTGTCTTATTCCTTGGGGTCTCTGCTCACATAGCACATCTTCTGAGAGGCTTGTCTGATCTCAGTTAGCTTCCAGCCGCCTCTCTCTGTCCCAATGGCTCCTTTATTCCTCTGCCCAGGACTCATCACCCCTGTTGCACTGTGTCCTCCTGTCGGTTTTCCATTTCTACCTCTCCCTGCGACAGTTGGGACGCCACAAGAGCAGAAAGTGTGTCTGCCTGTGGTTTTCACTGCTGTATCAGGGACCTAGAAGAGTGTGCGACACAGCAGACCCCCCGGAATGATGGCTGACTGAGGACGGCCCGTCCACATCCAGTCCATGTAGCATCTGTCGGCCACCTCCTCTCTGGGCTGTTCTCTATTCTGGTTCCCCTCCGACTCCGGTGACTGCTCTCGGCTTTTCCTGGCGCTGTTCTTCCTGTTCTCATCCTCCCAACGTCGGTGCCCCCCACCCCCCGCCCCGGCTGAGACCTTAGCCCTCTTTTCTGCTCGTTCTGTGCACGCCCCTTGACTTCAGCCCAAAGCCACTGCGCTGCCTCGTGCACGCCCAGACCCAGATGACGCCAAAGCAGAGCTCGTCTCCGCTTCACACCTTTCTCCTGGATTCCAGACTTGCCTGTCCGGTTGCCCTCTGGGCGTCTCCCTGTGGCTGTCCTCGGGGAAGCCCGCAGGGGCTTTTTTGGGTGACAGCCCGGAGCTCTCTCCTCAACCCCCACCTTCCTCACTGCCTTCCTCACTGCCTTCCTTCTTAGCAAACGGCCCTGGGAATCGGTCTTTCTTTCCTAATAATGATTGGAAATTGTTGAACATTCTTCATCAAGCACTATGTATGTGTTGCAAATCCTTCCAATGACTCTGCAGTACAGCATTAAATCTGTTTTATAGGTGAGAAAGCTCAGGTTCGGAAACTACCTTGCTCGAGGTTACAAAGCTTCTAACGTTTTACTGTAGTGGTGCCCAGGGTACAGTTCTGATTTCTTTCTGAAATGATCAATGAAGCCTCTCTTCCCTTCAGAAAAGGGATCCAGAACCAGGTTAGCAATCCCAGCATGGAGCGGTGCTCATAAGCATCTTGGGGCCCTCAGCCCCTCGGCTTTTTCTCACCAAGAAGCCGAGCGGAACCCGGCGCGCAGCCCTGCCCACTCCCCCAGCCCTGGTAACCGAGCTCAGTTCTAACCTGCCCTAGATTGATTTTTTAATCCTTTCCCCACAAATCACCTGGAAATCAATCCAAACACCTTCCTTTCCTACTTTTCCTCCCACAGAACACCCTATGGAATATATCTCAGCAACGGCTTGTTGAAAGCAGGGTGTAGCAGACCAAACGTCTAAAAGCGAATGATTTAAAGTGGAGCTATTTATAAAGAGTCCCCAGAAATAGAAGGGGTTGTCCTGACATTTTTTTTTTTCTGATGCCAAAATACACTGTCCACTCCCATGTTTGTCCTGGCTAATGGGTCTCTTCAGCGTAACAGTTTTCTCAGACACCTTCCCTGATCTCCGCTGGCGGCTCCTCTGAGCCCCCACCCTGCATAGGTACGTCTCTTTTTTGTCTTCTTTACTAACTCTGCTACCACAAGACATGGCGTGACCACTGGGGTGCGGGCATGCACCGATTCTCGAGAGTTTTAGTAGGAGAGGTTTCCATAAATGTAATTTTTCGCTGTCACAAAACACACTGAACCAAGACTTACATTCCATTGTCTTCATAGTTGGTTTTGTGCCTTCTTGACATTCTTATGCATTTTCTAATTCTCCTCATGGACGCTGCAGCAGCATGTACGTATTTCCAAAATACACTGCATGCATGTCAGCTAGAAGCAAAAACCATATCGCACGTTTGGTTCTGGCCCTATGTGTAATATGTAGCAAGTACTCAGTAAATACTGAATGAATAATGGATGGATAAAGGGAAACCAGCCTTTCCCACACCACTCGGCAGCACCTGCTCCGGAGCATTTTTAATCATGATGAGGGAGCATGGGGTGAGGGGTGTAGCTCAGTGGTAGAGAGCGCGCTTAGCATGCACGAGGTCCTGCCTTCAGTCCCCAGTACCTCCGCTAAAAAACAAACAAACAAAAAACTTTCTAAAGTAATAAAATCATGACGCACGAGTTGTCTCATTTTCTAAACCAAAAATCAGAACATTTGGCCTTGTGTGACCTTATAGGAAATTGGGGACCAACATGTGACTGTTCTATTTAAAATCCGGACTGTCCCAAAAGGTCACCCCTGTGTTTGAGAGAGAAAGTATTGAGAAATAGGAACGTGATCTCATTTGGGTTCCCAGCAGCCACGTTTTTAATGCTTAAAGAAGGAAGAGGTGTAATTGTAAAATCTGGAAGGCTCCCACGCAGACGCAGAAGCCAGCAGAGGTCAGGCCGCGCGGGCTGGCCGGCGCCCTGCGCCTCCCCCTACCCCCGCGGGCCGCCCGAGGTCCCCGTGGCTCCCCTGTTTAAGTGAATGAGAACCAGCAGGTGACCGGCGCCACGCCGGGGAAGCAAGCGCACTCGGAGCTCACGCAGCCTCCGAAGAGGGGCGCCAGCTTCTGCTCAGGGGCCGGGCACACAGCGCTTTTCCTATTATTAGTTTGTTTTTTTTTTAATGTGCTCGAGTTGCAACTTGGAAACAAGTACTTTTACACAATATGCAATTAAGATGGAAAGTAATGATGTTTTATGTGGTTTTTTGCTGGATCCGATAGTGTCCGACCACTCGTTACGTAACCCACAGCACGTTAGGACTAAGACATCTTCTCGCCTCTTACATAAATTTTTGTCCTAATGTTAGTGACAAGCGGGGATAAGAAAGTGAGCTGGGGGCTAGGAATGGTTTTCCTTGCCAAAATTTCGCCTGTTTGTCCTGTGAACGGTGTGTGTGTGTGTGTGGTTGCCACGAAGTGGTTAGAGCTCCAGAGAGGAAGAAAAGTATGTATACAAAATGGTAACGAGCATGAATTGAGGAGGAAAAAGGAAAGCGTTACTGGTAATGTTCCATTAAGGCTCAGTCATCGGAAGAACACTCATTTTCACTAGACCTTGGATTCTAAGGACAATTAAGACAGAGCTAAATATGCGTTGTGAATGACGTCTGCTCAGTCCCGCTCAAGGGTAAGAGGTACTAAAAGAGACACATTTCAGTGTGTAACACAGTGACTGTCTCTTGTCCACACATATACAGTGACTCGCAAAGCAACTTCTGTGTAGCAGGGAGAGAAATTTAGGACCCATCTCTGCTCAAATGCAACAAAGTTACACAAAAACAAAGCCATGTAAAACTGTGTATCTAGATGACAGATAAGGTTTATGTTAAGATTTTCTTTCATGCTACTTAATGAAAACACATTTAGTTCCAAGTCTACACAGTGCAACAAACCATTGACAAAAATTACAAACCAAAGCTTAAGAGATCTTACCAGAAGAAAAGAAATGATGTTAAATGGGCAAATGAATCAAGGCATTTAACTAAAATAGAAAGACAATAGATTCTGAAGAAAATTAGTTTCAATACAGTTCAGAGATTTTTTAAAGTTTTAATGATCACAGAGCATTAGTACCTAGCTTCCCCGAAGGTGGTGGGTGGTAAGGGCTGAGCAGTGATTAACATGACTCTGTCACTCCCCCCAAAACTTCCTCTGGTTGTCAAAAAAGTCATGTGCTTACCTAATGATCTCCACAGTTTTTCGCATTTTTCTGAAACTTTCATCTACCGTGCTATCTGCTGGCTTAAGGCTTACACCTTTGCTCTTAATAAAAGAAGAGAGCTACTTAACTAAATCTCCTGACCATTAAACCCGTTGGTTTTACAACCACTTTCAAGTCCCCCTCAGAGAAAGCAACTACAAAAAATGTCTACTTTGATGTGCTTTGGGGCTTAATCAGACATTCTAGAGTCAACACACGGTAAGGAAAACACCCCAATAAAATGCTTTAAAAAACTGTAAGTTGGTTTGAGAGAGTCTGAGCCGCATGTTTGTAGCGCCGTTTGGAGGTCTGCCAGCGTTAAATAGATCCAGTTGGTGTGGACTGAAGGATTCCTGGCAGCAACTCAGGACAGAAAATCTGACCAAATAATGTCTTTCTGAGTAAGTGACAGCTCAGATCTGCTCTCTGGTTGTTACTGCTGTGATAGTAAACGGGAAGATGTTTCATTTAACATGTGAGTGTAAAAGAAAGTTGTCATTTCCGTGTTTGAAAGAATCCAATTGAAAAAACAAGGAATTTTTCAGTATTGCTTGTTTCTAAACAAAGGGCATCATTTGAGGCGGGGGGTGGGGAGAGCATCCGAAAATCATGTAGACCTCACCTATATTTCTAAAAAGCAAGATTGAAATTCTGTATGCTGAAGAGAAATCTGTCCTTTCTGTGCCACTGTTAATTTTCAGGAAAAGCCAAGCGATTAAGACAGGCCAAGGAGGAAGTGATGGCAGAGACTGACCAGTACCGGATGCAGAGAGATCAGGCATTCTGGCTGAAACACGCTAAGGTGAGCGAGACGGCTGGCACCGATTTCCACGCAGCTTAGATGGTAAGACACTAACATCCATGAACAGTGATGAGATCTTCATCTTCATAAGGTCCAACGCAGGATATCAGGAGAGAACACACCGGATGGGGCAAATAGACTTCACCATGGCTGAACCGCAAATCAAATCAGAAACATCCCAGAATCACCGATTTGACGTTTTCACATTCGTCATAGAGACTGTCAATCCATAGTTCTTATCTAATGTGTCGTATGTGTTAAAAATCATATTCTCAGATATACAAGTTGATGGAATTGGTTACAGTTTTATTCCTACTACAGATGATTGACTAACACATTTTAGCAAGAAAAAAAAACAGAACTTTTTTTTTGTCTATTAATGTTTACTAGTAGAATCAATAAAAAGTGTTGAACAATGTTCTACAGTGAGCTTGTTAGGCCAAATTTCCTTTGGTTAATTCAAGATTTATAAATGATCAAAGTCGATATTGTTGCAAATTGCTGCAAAGGCTTCTGGTATTTCGTTACGATTTCCTTTTCAACTGGCTGGCTCCCTTCAACCAATCTTTAATGAAAATGTAAAGAAATGCTTTTTCATACATTAGCGTTTAAAAAATATCTGCAGTTTACAGTAAAATATATAAGTGCAGGAATTTTTCAGAGCTGATTTGCAACATGAACTAAAAGGAATTATTAAATTCCATGTGCCATAACTAAAGTTTATGTATTTTTCTTTGCCTCGGCAAAAACACAAATAAAGGTCTGTGCAGAAGCCTGACACGGCAAGATGAACTCCAAGCAGTTTGTAAATCTCTCCGTTTACAGCTTTGATTTTAGTGGGAGTCAATGCAGAGCTTGCGTTAGATCAGGTAAATGAGATCCCACGATAGGAAAAACTTTTCCAATGGGCTGTTTCTTAAAACAAAAGGGCCTTAGAATAAAGTGGACCACTCAGCAAAAATAAATTTTTCTTATCGATATTTGGAAAAAGGAATCACAGACTCCCCAGTCCACACAAGCACATACACCCTCCACGACTGCCCTTCGGCTCTCTCTCTGACCTGTGGGCTCTGAGTGTCATGCACTTGCCTTTGAAAGTGCAGATATTTTTTAAATGCTAGTGTAGGGAACAGCATGTCTTTATATTTTGTATGAAAGATTTATTGAGTGGAGCCAGCTAGTTGAAAAGAAAATCATAAGGAAATACCAGAAGACTTGTCAGCAATTGGCAACAATATCTACTTTGGTCATTTGTAACATATTCTACTCTCTTTGTCTCTACTTGTTCTATTCTAGCCACATGTGTCTCCCTGCTCTTCCCCAGATGGACTGAACAGGCCACTGCCACAGGGCCTTTGCATATGCTGTAGCCGCTCCCAGGAATCCTCTTCTTTCACAGACATTCATTGCTCTTTGATCTCTGTTCAGTTAGTTGTTGGCTCTCGTTCTCGATCACCTTATCTAAGATTGTGTCTCTCATAAAAAAAGAAAGTACTAATTATAGTCATAGCATTTATCACTACAGGATATACTACTACATTCACATTTTTTGCTTATTGATTATCTTTCCTTCTGGACTGTAAGCACCAAAATGGCAGGTTCTTTGTTTTGTTCCCTGTTGCTTTCCTAGACGTTACTGCCCCATTGTAAATACACAGTAAGTATTCATTGAAACAATGAGTAACTCAACATTTCTTCTATGCTTTTATCTTTCCTATCAAGTCCTGTCATAACCATGACTTATTAGGATCCAAAAAATAATCACCCTTAACACCAATCAGCTTTTCTGATCCTGCATAAGATATTTCTAACATATGAATTATTCTTCTCCTTTAATTGACTTCTTTTTTTTAATCTTTTATTTTATTTATTTTTTGTTTTTTTGGGGGGAGAAGTAATTAGGTTTATTTATTTACTTACTTATTTTAATGGAAATACTGGGGGTTGAACCCAGGACCTTGTGCACGCTAAGCATGTGTTCTACCACTGAGCTATACTTTCTCCCCGTATTATTATTTTTGTAAATAATTACAAAACTGACCACAATTTTAGAAAGTGGTTGGGTTTAATCTCTTGAAATATTACGTCTTGTGAAGAATCTCATAAGATGTAAGTCTGGCTCACGATATTTATTCTCTGAGCTGGAGAATAATTAAAACTCCTCACCACTCTCAGAATGAGAGCTCTAAGCCAATTTTACAGCTAGTTGATCAAAATCTCACATAGGAAGATCAACGCATTCGGGCCTCTGGGGCTTCAAGCATATTGTGAAGCGTGAGCTCAGCGCCTTCCCGCCACGGCCCGCGGG
Organism: Camelus ferus; assembly: GCF_009834535.1. NCBI lineage: Eukaryota > Metazoa > Chordata > Mammalia > Artiodactyla > Camelidae > Camelus > Camelus ferus. Next base: position 10,609,334 of record NC_045718.1, on the reverse strand, counting down.
GGCCACACGCCGCTGTCCTGCGCAGAGCTCGTCGGCGCTCACCAGGGGCTCGGAGGAGCTCCGGGAGGAGCCCCGGGAAACCAGTTTTCCACCTGCTGTGGCTGTTGCCACGCGGTGTTACTCTTTTGGTTGCTTCTTAGCTCTTGCTAATGTATGTTTTTTCCACACCCCCTGAGTTATTTTCCACCCCCCTCCTTTATCAGTAGAAGTGAGTATCCCAAGGTGGGCTGTGTATCAAGGAATATTTTTATAACAAAGATTTACTTTGCTATCTCTTGCTGTACACTTATCCCTTATTTTACTTTGTCTCTTGCTAAACTGCAACACCACTCAGCAATAAGAAGGATCAAACGAGTGATACACGTGACAACTGGGGTGATTCTAAGAAGAAGCTCTGCTGAGGGGAAGAAGGCGGCCGTTCACACTGCAGGGCTCCGTTTCTGTGATTCTCTCAGAAAGACAAAACCGCGGTGATGGAGCTCCCGCGGCCATCCTGCAGGACCTCGGAAAGTCCTGCAAAATAACATCCCCTACTGGAGAAAATAGTGCTTGGCCAAAAAGAGATCCGGACTGCAGTGGGAAATTATATCTACTGTTAATGCAAGTAAAAGTTAGACGGACCACGAATCTGAACAAAAGATCTAAAAAATGTCTTTTTTCTTTCTTTCTAAATTCCTATCATGAAAGCATTTTTGTTTCCTTGAAGCAACCACAAGTTGAGAATGCAAGACTGTGTGAGACCTGACCCTCTGGTTTCCCTTAAATTGGAACATTTGAACAACTTACAAGGAAACTTATTGAACGCTGAAAGATTTTGCCAACACCATCAGTCATTACTCTGCAAAGCTGCACACAGCGGCCTCAGCACTGAAGGGTGGGAAATTTGCCTGGAGAAGTCCTCAAACGGCACCCTTCGGCCAAACATACCAAGTTCCATGTCACATAATTATCGACTTTTAATTTATATAGCGTCCCAAATACTCAGGCAGCAGGCTTCGGCCGACGAGAGCAGTAGAACACAGGTAATCAGTTCTCCCTGATGCCTGGTGAGCAGCTCATTCTATTCTGTTCAACAGGGATGCACTGAGCACCTACTACGCGCCAAGCAGTGTTCGAGGCACTTATCTTTTTTTTTAATTATTTATTTAGTTAGTTAGGGTTTTTTTTGTGGAGGGGATAATTAGGTTATTTATTTAGTTTTGTTTTTTTTTTTAACAGAGGTACTGGGGTTGGAAGCCAGGACCTTGTGCATGCTAAGAACATGCTCTACCATTAAGCTATATCCTCCACCTTTTTCTTTTCTTTTTTAATACTATAGAAAATTTTACGTCACTTATATGGGTCATTGGTGGCTCATGTTACAATTCTATTGGGCAGCACCACTCTGCATACTTTGCACACATGACTCTGGTTGACTTTTTACAACAGTCCCATCAAATAGGTGATGTTCTGATGTTATCCGTATTTAAAAAATAAAGAACATAAGGTTGAGATGAACTTTTCCGAAGTCCTTCAGGATAGCTGCAGTAATCTAGCCTAAAAATAACCATTTTTAACACTGCTCCTAAGAAAAATAGATAATCGTTTCATAACAGTTTGTCTTTTAAATTTTTCACCACTTAAGACATTGTATTTAGGAAAAGTAATTTTTTTTTTTTTTGAGTTTGGTAGAATCTCACTTAAGATATTGGATTTAGAGGAAAAATCTGATTTTGGTAGAACTATTTTGGTAAGTAGTTCTCTATTTTCAAACTTCCTTGCAGCAAGGGAAATTTTATCCAAATGTCGGTTGTTCCTGCATGCATACTTACCAAATGTTATTTTATGAAAGTTATTTGGTGTCTTAGAAGCTGTGTCTCCTCAAAATGATTTTCTTTGAACTAGGAAGCCCTCTCTTGCCCAGACTGTAAACAGGAAAGAACCGGAACCGGACAGCCTCAACTGCATTCTATTTCAAATTCAGGGCCCAGAAAGATCCTGTGGATTCTAGGATTTAGAACAGTCTAACAACCCAGCAGTAAAAATCAGTCATTAGTGGAGTCTTCTTGGATTAAATTAAATGCATACCTTCCCTAAACACTCACAGGAGAGAAAAACAAACAAAAACCAGCTGTGTCACCTAATGATGCCCTGTTCAAGAAAGTCTGAGTTTACGAAGGAGATAAATTAGGAGCTGGCTGTTGGCTTCAGCAGTGGATAATTTCACAAAGGGTTTCACTGAAGAATCCTTTTAAATTGGTAACTCTCCTGATAAAATTGCATTTCAATCTTGTCATTCCTTGACAGGGAGGCTAAGAGACAGAGGATAAAGTAGGAAAGACCAGAATCACTGCCAATGAAAGAACAATCAGAAAGATGAGTTATGCTGAGTCTAGAATCATCATGGAACCAAGTGGACAAGTACAGCTCTTCCTCGACCACGATGGGGTTACGTCCTGACAAACCCACTGTAAACTAAAAATAGCAAAGTCGAAAATGCATTGAAGACATCTAATCCATCGATAACACAGCCCAGCCCAGCCTACCCTAAACGTGATCAGAACACTGTCATTAGCCTGCAATTAGGCAAAATCATCCCACACAGCCTATCTTATAATGAAGTCTTGAATAACTCATGGAATCAGAATGCAGTACAGAAAGTGAAACAGAGAATGGTTGTCTGGGTGCAGAATGGTTGGGTGAGTGAGTTGTTGACATTCGTGGCTCCTGGGCTGGCTGGGAGCTGGGGCTCACCTCTGTCCAGCATCGCCAGAGAGCGTCCCACTGGACATCACTGGCCTGGGGAGAAGCTCCAGAGGCAAGTTACGGTCCCTGCAGCATACGCTATCACTTTCTCACCATCAAAAAATTCTGAGTCACAGCATTAAAATTGGGGACCAAATGTCTGTATATCTCAGTTTGAAAGAAATCCAGTTTATACCAAAATTTTCAAGATTATATCTATTGCCTAAAAAGATATTTATCTGCACATGTAGAAGCATCTCACTGGGCACACTGCAGCTGTATCTTTCTGAGAAACAAGATTTAATCAGTTCAGATAAAGTATTTTAAAAATTGACAAGCCAGTTATTTGCTCTTTAAAAACCAGCAAAAATGGGTTGAAGTCTTTCAACTTTAATGAAGTCTTTCAACTTTATTGTCCAGACTTTTAATTCAGAAAGCAGTAGGGCAGATACAGGGACTCAATTATAAAACCATGAAGAAACTTCTGCGCGTGGTGTAATGGCTGTGAACTTTTTATTTGATTTCTACTGTGCAAAGGTCACCTTGAAGCAGAGCTCACATGCCGTGGCCAGCTTCCATTTGCTCTTTTTAATTGAAGTATAGTTGACTTATAATATTTCATTAGTTTCAGGTGTATAGTATAGTGGTTTATTTTTGTTTGTTTTGTCTTGTTTTTTTTTTCAATTATATTTTTTAGAAAAGTTTATCCATCCTCCTCATAGCATTGGTGATCTTGTCCGTTCTCTGAGAGAATTCTGGAAAAATAACACATACACCAGAGAACAATCATCCATAAACAGGTGAAGACAAGTTTAACTTGCAAAACAATGAGACCCTAACCCAAAGCGTCATGTGGTGAACTCCATCTGTTCTGTTCTGGTAGACGATGGGCTCCCAGAGCAATCTCTCCAGAGAGATAGAATCACAGACACTGAGGAATATAAAAGAGCTGGATGGGAGCTACAGCACGTCCATGGAAAGTGTCATCAACCAGCTTTTGAGCATCGTCTGTGACGTGAAACCAGAAATCCACTCGAACTACAGAGTCACCAACTACACAAGCACTCTGTTGTTCAATAAACAGTGTCTACATGCCACCTCATTGCTATGGCTCCTGTTTATAGCAAAAGATGTGACATAGATGTCTTAAATTTGCTAGACACCTACGGGTTTTAATGTGATGTGGTCCATACATGAGGACTGGATTTAAAAGCCAACAAACAAAAAGTTGTTAAAGCTTTCCTGGTCACAGGTACGACCTTGTCGCTTAACTTGGAGCAAGTCAAGAAGGCAGGGTAACATATTTTGGGACACCTGAACGAAAAAACATGGACCCAACCATTTTTTAGTGAGTGGGTGTTGCTTTTTTAAATTACTTCTCCTTTCTATCAATTTAGAAAATATATTCTTCATTTCAGTTGCTAAAAGATTATCTTTAAGGGGGATATCATCATTTCTCCAATAGATACACAATAAACATGTGCTAAGGGTTTTATTTAACACATTAATCAGTGAGGAAACCAGTAAGATGTTACCACTAGTTCAAAGAAAACACTAAGAACTTCATAGAGAAATGATAGGATGGATAGACAGACAGACAGATAGATGATAGATACATAGACAGATAGATAGATGATAGACAGACAGATAGACAGACAGACAGATAGATAGAAAGAAATGGGTTACATAAGCATTCTCTCTGCCTAACCTCAACTAACCAAATATTTTTCTTTTTCAAGTATAAACTTTTTAAAAAATTACATGACAATTAAATGAGTTGCTAAGATATACGTTTAGGCTAAAAAAGACAAAAATAAAAACAAAACAAAAACAACAACAAAAATCTTCCCGGGAGATATAGTAGCTTAGGTATGTGTTATGAACAGAATATGTGCCCCGCACACCCCCCCCAAAAAAGCTAATGAAAGCTAATCCCCAACATCGTAGTATTTGGAGGCAGGGCCTTCAGGAGGTGATGATGCCATGAGGGTGGTGCCCTTGTGAATGGGATTAGTGCCCTAATTATGAGGCCAGGGAGCTCTCTCACCCTCTTTGCGTCGTGAGAGGATACAAGGTGTCCTCTGTATGTAGACTGGAAGGGGGTCCTCACCAGAGCCTGACCACCCTGGCACCCCTCATCTCAGACTTCCAGCCCCTAGGACTGTGAAACATAAATTTCTGATGTTTATAAGCCTCCAGTCTGTGGTTCCTTGTTATCAGAGCCCCCCAGCCTGACTAACACAGCATGCCATTAGCTCAGTTGCCCACATGGTAAGAGCTAATTTCTTGTGGAGTACCAGGTCATTTAAATGCAATGTATAAACTACCCTGATCCTATTGTGGGGTTAGTATTGGCAGCCCCATCTTACAAAATGGAAAACAGAGATTAAGGAACTTGCCTGGAATTGCCTGAGAGTGGCAGTACTGGGCTTCGACCTGGCACTATGACTCCAGTGTCCCCACTCTTCATTCACTACCATGCTGCCTCCCTGAAAAGTTTCTATACCTTTATCATTAAGAATCCAAGGTGTTCTGATTTTCCAATAATGTATGCAAATTTTATTCCAGTCCAAACAAAATTTAGTTAGTAAATTCTAATTGTTACTCAACTATTCACACACTCAATTCCAAATATAAACTGAAATAACTCCAACTGCTCACCAGTTCAGGCTACTAGCATCATTGTTCTCTTAGCAGACAAAGGTAAAACTTCAGCGTAAAACTTCAGCACAGCTTTAGATCTCAGAGAGATTCAGTTTCACATTCATATTTGGTAAATGGAAGAGAAATTGAACTTCATTTTTTTTTTCTCTATTTTCCCAACTTTGGGAGCAAGGAAAACTAGTTTATTGGTTTATGTGGTAGATGTCTCCATTTGCCAGGAAGACAACTGATTTCCCAATTAATGACCAGAAAGGTATCAGCCTTGCCTGGGACACTGTTCTTCATCTTTCAGGGGGCAGCGGAGACAGGGAGACATCAGTAGAGCTGCCTCCCTAAGACGAGGACGGCTGTCGAGGATTTCCACCTGGACACAGATGTCAGGCTCCCGTTACTCCCCCTACAGAGCGAGGTGTGTAAAACCACACGTCTGAGAAGTTACCACGTGAAAAGATAAATTTGAAAAACACAGCCTTGTGATTTGCCTTTTATCTCCTGAATAGTATCTTAAATAGCTTATCTCATGAAAACCATCAAGATGTCCATTTTCTGAATGGAAAAAGGCTCAGACAGTGTCCAGAAAACCCAAGTTAGTAAATCCTTGAGCCTGCGCAGGAAATGGGCTCACTTTTCAGGTGTTGAGCACTAGACAAACACACTAAAATCAGCAAAGGCGTCTTCTCAGGAGTGGAGGGGCTACCACGCCCAGAAGACTGTGGAGGGAGGTTGGGTGTGTCTGGTCCTGGCTGTGCCCCCAGGGTCTCTCTGTCCTGAGTTGGCAACTCAGTCTCTCTCGGCCTTGGACCCTTTTTCTTTTCTTTTTTTAATTAAAGTATAGTCAGTTTACAACGTTGTGTCCATTTCTGGTGTCCAGGATCATGTTTTGGTCATACACACACATACATATATTCCTTTTCATATTCTTTTTCATTATCGGTGACTACAAGATATTGAATATAGCTCCCTGTGCTCTATAGTAGAAACTTGTTGTTCATCTATTTTCAGTGGCTTAACAGACAAAATGACATTGAACTAATTGACCCCTACAGGCCTTGGACAGTTAATTCCAGCAACTAAATCAAAGCAATTTCAAAGAGCAGTGCTCATTACTGAAGAGCTTTCCCATCCATGTCCACGGTATCTGCTCGTTTTTCCATGACCCCACCTCTATTCTAAACACTGTACTGGGAAGCGTCTGTGCTAATCCTTGCATCCTAGGTTCTCTGGAACTCAAGTATTTTTTACATTCAAATCTGTTTCACGTTTTTGCTGAACTGAATGAGTCATTTTCCAGGAACTCTCAGCCTCTCACAGATGGCAGAGCCGCTACAGTTCACTTTATTTACATATTTAAAAAAAAAAAAAGAGGTTTTCCGTATTTCAGAGATAACTCATTTATCTATGATAGCTTTCTTAGCCACAAAAAAACTTGACTTTTTGTACATGTACTTATCCTAAAATGCTTTTTCTGCTCACACAGGTCTTCACAAAGAAATGGAGTACCCTAAGGATGTTCTGAATCCTGCTCATTTTTTGTTTTGCTCCTTTGCAAGATGAGAAATGACTCCACCATGGTTTCACTCATTTCCCAGGTACCTTAAAATGAAGCCATGCAGCTTACAGAAATGGGGAGGAGTAAAAAGGTTTCAGATTATGTTTTCCCTAGATTAGCACACAAGCACACACAAAGTCAGGAATTGCCACCAATAAATGAAACCTATTATTTTCTGGAGGGACTGAGCTAGAATAGAGTTGGCCACATTCTGCAAAGCTGTCAGTTTTGAAATACTGCAGCCAAGGCCATTCCAGAACCAGCCAGCCCACAGCCTCGAAGAATCCAGCCTAGATCTGCAGAGCTGTGTCACCTGCACTTGACCGCCACACTTGAGTGAGACAAGAGGAGACCGCATAAACCACCCAGGAGACCCACAGACTCAGGAGAAACAGTAACTCGTCATTTCCAGCCGCTGAGTTTGAGTGTGATGTGTTCGGAAGCAATCGCTAACTGGTACACCTACTAGGTGTCCTTCAAAAAGGAGAGGGGGGTGGTCTGTCTGGAATGCTGCTGGGAGTTCCAGTGAAATAAGTCAGAGATGGTGACACTAGATTCAGGCAGGGGGAGGAGGAGTTCACAGAGCGAATGAGTGTGATGAGAAAGGGAGACACCAGCTCCCGAGAACCCTAAGCTGTAAACATCATCAGAGATACGGAGCTGCAGCTTGAGACAGACATGTACTGAACGTGTATCTTTTGTTTGGGACAGGACATGTTAGAGCATATTTGTACGTCGACTGAAATTCCACTAAAGAGGAAAATATTTCCATGTAGCAGAGAAGAAAACGATTGCAGAAGCAACGTCCCTGAGGGGTCAGGAAGCACTGGCTTCTGATCACACACAGAAGAGCTAGTCTTGGATAGAACCAGGGACTCTTGTCTGAAACGAGAAGATGGCGGTGGCACTGACTTACAAGTGCGCACGCAGAATCTCTTGGCGCTGGCGGGTTGGCAGCAGCAGCCCGGGGTGGGCAGATAATCTGGTTCCCCCTCCGGACTCAGCAGCCAAGACCTGAGAGCAGAGCTCCTGCCCTGCTTCCTTCAGCTCAACACTTGCACCGTGATAATTCTCCTCCAGGTGGCTACGATAGCCCTCGACATAGAGAAAACAAGATTCTTGGGAGAAAAGCATTAAAATTAAAGATGGGAATCTAAGCACAAAGGTCACTGAAGATGTTATGATTCTGTTTCACCAGCAGGAGGGAACGGAGCTGCTGCCGTCTCTGCCTGGTGGTCCCGTTTCCCATTCTCCTCTGTCCACTCGCTCGGGGCTGGTGGACACTGACATCGTGGGGACTTAGATGCAGCAAGTTTCTTCACTCACCTCAAAGAGTGGCCTGAAGGAGCTACTTACCAATGACATGACTGGGACATGAGCACCCCATGTGACAGTAATCAACTCACTCATTTATTCAACCAAGACTCCTGAATTCTATTAAGTCACACATTGGAGATCCGAAATACAGCAGCCACGGTTATTCTGCAGTTGACAAGTTCCGTGTCCTCGCTCCCACCTCCAGTGACCCGAGTTCTCACTTCCAGTCCAACACGCACTACACCTTGAGTATGTGGGGTTCCCTGTGTCCTCAAATCAGTGACACCCCTGCTATGTGAACAGCACACATGTGAACTAGGACCGTGCTTAAACACAGAGTATCACACAGTATAAAAGATCACCATCCCTGCAAATAAATCATCTGGATTCATACCCCAAAACCATCAGTGACTAACTCAGTGACTTTGAGCACGTTACTAACCTCTCTGTGTTTTAGCTTCCTCATCTGTAAAACAGAATAGCAACGGTGTTATCACAGAGAGTTATTGTAAGTATTAAATAACTAGAAACCCAGAAAATACTCAGAATGTTACCCATATCACACATAATGGTTATATATAAGAGTTTATAATAATAATGGCAATTATTACGAGTACAGTTGAAAGAGAACTGAGCCAAATAATCTGATTAAAAGATAGAATGAGAGGGGAGGGCGTGGTGAGGTAGGAATGGCAGAAAAATTACTGTAATTTACTTCTGCAGAGTTTAAATAGACCCTTATGAAATTATCTTATTTTTAAAGTAAACTATTTCTCTTCGGATAAGTAGACTCCAACAGAGCCGAAGTTTGACGGAACTGTTGTAGCATGCTAGGTCCCCTTGCAAAAGCACCCACGAGTGTTAACTTGTTACCATTTTTATTAATGTGTAATCAATTAATAAGAACATATGTGTTCCACAGACCAACCCCAAAGATATTTAAACAGAGCTTACAGTGAACATGAGAACCTTGCCAATATTCTAAAGACCCGTTTCCTAGTGAATTCACAGTTTGTAGTCACAGTTCGGAAAGATGCTTTCCTAAGCAAAAATGTAAATATGCCCAAACATCTCAAATAAAACCACCAGCACCGAATGTTCTGTACAAAGCAGTCTACACAAGAGGCAAGAAGTTTCCCACGGTGACTGCATCGGAGTCAGCAAAGTTTGAAAGAGCCGTGATTTTGCTGATTGAAACTCGGATCGCCCACCATTCATGAACGCCCGTCCAAAACCATCCACCGCCACGCAGAAGAGGTATCAGTGCTTGGCACACTGGGTTGGTTAAGGACTAATGAACAAATTTAATGTTCACGGTAAACAACAGTTATCATCGTAACACGAGAAGAGCTTCTCATGAGCACGGCAACAGGAATTTCACAGAATTAGAACTTAAAACATTACTTAGCACAGGGAACGATAGTCAATATCTTGTGACAACCACAATGGGAAAAAAGTCTGAAAAAGAATATGTCTATATGTGGGTGAATGACTGGATCACGGTATACCTGAAACTAACAGCATGGTAGATCAACTACACTTCAATTTTTAAAAATTAAATTAAATTACATTTTTAAAGACATTACTTAGAATCGCTTACTGGCCTGCCAGAAGGACAGAGAAACCCCAAACGTGGCGCTGATTACGAGGCAGCCTGACGAACATGGGAGGGCCGGGGGTGCTACACCCGGAGAGAGGCGCGTGCACGAAGCGCGGAGACGGGGACAGCCGAAGGGCTGCATTTGGGGAGAAGGCGGCTCGCCTTGCTGTTGGCGAGGCTGGCAGGGCCGCCTGCGAAGGGCCTTTGAGGCCGTACTAAGTAGTTCGTTCTTTACCTGCAAGGGAGCAGGAGCCACCGAGCAGCTGTGAGCAACAGTCACAACGAGAGCTGCACGCGCGCTGCTCGGAGCGCGCCCGGTGCGTTAGGCGAGGGGCCAGCCCGGAGACCGGGGGAACAGCCGGCAGAAGAGTCAAGGCCCGCGAGCAGGGGGAGGTTAGCGGAAGCAGCGCCCCGGAAGGGGCCGGGTCACGCAGGGCCCCCGTCCCTGGCGGGGAATCTGGCTATTCCCGATGACGCGGTGACCGTGGCCGGATCTGAGTCGGAGTGACGTCATCTAACGTCAGCGTTCAAAGGGTCACGAGGGCGGCTGCGTTTGCCACATGTGACCCTAACCTTGCCCTCGTCTTTGTCCTCCTTTCCCTCCCTCCGTGCCTCCCTCTCCGCCCGGGCCTGGGTCGCGTCCACAGATCTGTTACCCCGTTTGCCTCGCTTTCTCCGCTCAGTCCCACGCCCGCTGCGCGGCCTCCTCTGCGCGTGCGCGCTGGATCCCAGACAAAGCGCGCTGCCCTGAAGGCCGCTCCGCCCGCCTCCACGAGCCGCCTTCTCCCGATGCCGCTCCCGGGGAACCGCCTATTTACCCTCCGCTGTTGTGTCTGTGTCTCTCTGTTCCCCCGCCACAAGCGGAATGCATGCTCTTTACTTTCCTCCTCCCCGCGCGCTGTCTGCACCACCGCCCGGGAGCTCCGGCGTGCAGGTGGGTGGACGGGGCTCGCTCCAGCGTTTGCACTTGGACCCTTTCATCCCGGAGCCCGAAGAGGGCACGGCGGCTCCGAGTCCGCTTTCGGACAACGAGCTCTGGGGAAGCGCGTACTTCTGCGCCGTGAAGGTTACACACTGTGTCACTTTGACAAGGGACTTGTGACGCCCGGCTCTCTACACCCAAACCACTCTTGACAGCACAGCAACACGGTGACAGTGACCTCGCTCTCTCACCCTGTCCAAGGCAGAGCCCTTCCTCTCTTACCTGCAAAGTTACTTGCAATTTATTAGCCGCTCGTTGCCTGCACCGATCCCACCCCTGGGCTGTTGCCGCCCCCCGCCGCTTTCTCAAGACCCCCTTTCCTCCTGAAGACACCCTCCCAGGTCCCCAACACACCACGGAGCGCAGGCGGTGGGAATTGCTCTGTATCCTTAGACTTGCTCTTTTGCTGCCAAATGTCCCTCCGTGTTCCTACGTGGCAGCTGATAATAGCCCTGAGTTCATGGATTTAATCAATCGTGGGGCTTCTGGAGTCTGAAAGAGGAACGGGCAAGTCACACCGCCGCTGCAGTCCAGAACCGGAGCTGCTGAGAATGGCTTGGTCAGGCCTTAGAGACCCTCCGCCCGGCAGGGACGCCCACCAGCCACGGCACGCCCAGCATCCCTGGGACCTGCTGCCCCAGGAGATAAGGGAGATGTGAACGGAGGTGGGGACTCCGCAACGTGGAGTCTCCGGTATCGTCCTCATGGAAGAAGGGAAGAAGAAAGAAAGAAAAAGGAGGGAAGGCAGCAGCATAGATGCTAAAGTGCGAGCTGAGTTTTTCCCGGTTAGAAGTGATCTTCTTTGTTTCTGAGAGAGAATTTCTCTTCTAAGAAGCTCATTCTGGAGTAGGATTTCCTGGGTTTTCTGTCTCATCACATTCATCACACTGTGGTGAATGGCAAAGATGTCAATGTGGCCCCAAAAGCAATATCGTCCTGTGACCATTATAGGTGATAACATAGTAACTTCTGATAAGCTAATCCTTTAAAAAGACTGCATGTTACAAAACAGAAACTGAATTTGAAACGTTTTATAATACTTAGCATTTAATAGTGGTAACTTTGAATTTGGCAGTAACTATTAAAGCTCAAATAAAACACTGGAGCAGGAATTTAAAGATATTAGAATTGCATAAAGTGTACACTATTTCTAGTTTGTACCATAATTTTGACAATTATTTTACATGTGCTTCTGTGGAGTTTCATCATTTCCTGTTGTTGGATAAGTGGAATTTTAGTTTTTAGTGGGGAAATATTGTGAATAAAAGCAGTATTCAAGAAAAACATCTTTAGAAATTGATTCTTAATACAGGTGGAGGAAAAAATCTTACATTCAGCTAATATTTATCTTAATAATCTCAGTATGAAAAATGGCATATCAGAACTAGGCTGAGTATTGGGAGAAAAAAGAAAAGCATATTGAGGAATTTTGAATAATATTACATAGCATTAGTCATTTTTTACATGGTTATTAGCCATGGTAGATAGAAATCAATTAAAGACCACCTGAAACCAGGATAATATTGTAAATCAACTATACTTCAATTTAAAGAACAGATTTGCAGATTACCATATGGGCACCAGGAGGCGTTAATGCTGAGAAAGCTGGGGAAATATCTAAGGAGGGCTTAACAACGAAAGAAGTCGTGTACTTAAATAAATATGCAAACAAACAAAAGAAATAAGTTAAAGATGACTAAAATGAAGGTTGAGTAAGAAAATAATTAATGTACTTATCAGAGAAAGGGGAATCTAAAAATAGAGCTTTCGAGAAAGATACAGTTTTATTTTACACATACTGAGAGTGATGTCATCTCAGAACAATCAAGTGGAAATATCCAACAAGAAATTTAACAATGAGACTCAAAATTGGACCACCATCGGAAGTAACAGTAATAGCACTTACTTTGCTTAGCGCTTAGCATGTGCTGGTAATGGTTTAAGCGCTCTCCAGAGGTTACCTCTGTACTAAACGGAACTATAGGCCAAGGTCGGAGCATCTCAAGATCTGATGTCAGGAGAAAATCAACAGTCACTTCAGGACACCTCGATGAACTGGTACCAATCATTTTGCCCCCACGCATCATCTACTCAAGGTTAAACATCAGAAGTTCCCCCGAGGAAAACCAAGGTCGTGTTAAGAAGTTAGAGGAATGCGCGTCAGGCATGAAAAACAACAGAGCTCACTGCTGAAGGCAACTGTCCCAACAGCAACGACAGCTGAGCTTTACTGAGCACTTACTCTGTGCTGGACGTGCTCCCTGTGGGTGGAGATTCTCACAACAAATTTCAGATGCTGGCACTCATACTAGTTTCCCGAGGCTGCACAAAAAAATTGCCACAAATTGGGGGGGCTTAAATCAACAGAAATGTGTTTTCTCAACAGTTTTGGAGCCTCGACGTCTGAAATCCAGGTTTCCGCGGGGCTGGAGGCACCAGGGGAGAATCTTCCCAGCCTCGCCCAGCCCCTGGTGGCTGCCAACGTGCCCGGCCGCCTTGGCTTGTGGCCACCTTGCTCCCTGCAGCTCCTCTTCTGTTTCTTCTGTTTCTGGATGTAGAGTCCAATCCAGGATGAGTTTATCCCAAGATCCTTAATGACAGCCACCAGGATCCGTTTTCCAAATAAGTTTACATTCACAGGTTCTAGAGGTGAGGATGTGGAGTTATCTTCCTGGACCACCATTCATCCAACCACAGGGGTATAATCATCTTCACTCTGCAAAACTAAAGCCTGGAGACAGCAACTTGCCCACAGGCTCACAGCTCTGAAATGACGACAGAGTGACATTCAAACCCGGGTTGTCCAACTCCAGTGCCAGTGGTCTAAACTGCTGCACTGTAGTGTGAGCCACCAGGTGTAGGAGGTGGAATAGCCTGGAATATAACCTGAATCAGAAATCTAAGAGGAAGTGTTTCTGCTACTATCAGGGCAGAGAACATGCCCGTTGGCCACAGCTGGCTGTGTACCACCCCCATTTTTTAAGGAGGAGATACTGTTTGTCACCATCAAGATCACACAGCAGAAATGTAATTGTCATCTAAGTTAGTTATTCGACAAACTGTATACATGTGATTTCACAACATGGGGCTCTGAACGAATCTTGTTGATTGTCTACACGTAAGTCCTCCACTGAAAGGCTGATTCTGAAATAGATGGATGTCTCCCACTAGAATTAGTCAAGACTTTAGTCCACAGACTTGGAAAGCCAGAATGTCCCATCAGAATGGCGCTTTGACCATTCAAATCCACGTCAATATGCACCCATGTCTGAATAAATCAAGCGTTATATCCATACATTTCCTGGAGTTACCACTGGCCCCCTATTAAATTACACACTATTGAATTGCAGGATATGTGTGTGTGTTCCATCCTCCAATCAGACTGTGAGATCTTTGAAGGCCAACTTCTATTCCCAGTAAGCAGGCCAGTGCCCTGCCTGTAAATAGGACCAATAAACATCTTCTAAGAGACTAATTTCCTGACATATTAGCAACTACCTTTGGCATATGCTTATCATGAAGCAGATGGATTTCAAATAAAATAAAATTCAGGGTCCCTGCCCATCCAGAGCTTATAATGTGGTTGTCTTTTCTTCCGTCTTTTTCAAAATCCCTATTCCTTATATTCAATGTCTTGTAATAACATACAATGGAAAAGAATCTGAAAAACAATATATATACATATATAGCATATAAGTGAATCACTTTGCTGTACACCTGAAACACTGTAAATCAACAATATTTCAATCAAAAAACAAGCTATATAAAAAGAAAAAAATCCGTATTTTTTGAGGGCCATGTTTCAGAAGCTGGACTGCCCATAAACAGCTATGAAACTTCCCAGTGTTCTTATTTAATTTTATTAGGAAATTGTATAGTGTGTCTTAGAATTAAACTTGATACGATCTCTGGAGAAAAAAGGGTTATGAATTCAATTCAATTGTTAAATAATAATGCTCAGGTTCATGGTTCAAACTGATTAACCTTATCAGATTAATCTGTTTTAATTTGCTTTCACTCTGTATGTGAACTTCACAGTTCCTAAAGCGTGAGCTTCTGATCTACTTGCTCAGAGCACTGTCTAGCAGACCTTGGATCTCTATATATCTCAGTTCAGTAATTCATACAAATACAAAGTGAAGGGGCCGCCTCGTACACAGCACCCCGCTCACATCGTTCGGATGCATCGCGGCTGCTCTGACTTTCTATCTTCTGTTGCCCTTCGTGTGATGATAGTAAAATACAACTGAAACCACAGGAAATTTCCATAAGGAATGGTAGCACAGGCTGTGAACACATGATCCAAATATCGTCACTGCAAAATTCTAGTAAACAGGACTTTGGAATATTATTAATCATCAACATAGCTCTTACAGGACGTGACCACACGTGGAATTCCACATCAACGTGTCAGCTTGTCATACTTCGGGGAACCCCATTCTTTCTTGTTAAGGATGTACTAAGACAGTTTTGAAGTTCTAGCTGACCATTTCTCATGGTAAACACACTACCATCTGTGGCCCATTCTTCTGTCACGTACATGTGGATTTTTCTCCTATTTTTCTCATTATTCAACCACACAGACTATTCCTTTCTTAAATCCCTGTGTCAAGGAGACCTTTCTTGACCATCTATCTGAAGTAGCCCCAAACGCCATCACCCTGTTTTATTTTCCCATGACATTCTTTATTTAAAACCATCTTGATCTTTTCTCTGTTCATGTGCGCTGCCTGCCATCTGCCCTGCTATTACTGCTGTTCCCAGAGCACAGAACGGTGCCAGGCACTTAGTAGGTTCTCAATAAATATTTGTTGAATGAATTAACAAATAATTGATCCAAACTCTTATGTATAATTAAAGCCCTGCATTAATTCAGACTAATAGTAGAAGTGATCTGCTCCTGGGCTAAAATGGGAAAGGTCCAGAAGGGACAGGGAGAGCTCTAGGTGACTCTCAAATTACACTGCAAGTTTGGGTTTTATTTCTGGGAGGATTTTTCTCTGTAGGTCAACTCATTCACTGGAAAGAAATCCTTTTAATATTTCAGAAGGTAGCAACATGAATTTTAATATTTAAAGAGAATAATTTTCTAATAACATTAGTCGTCATGTTCTACTTAATGCTACACAGATGTAAGAGGCATCACATTATGTCTTCAAATTCCTACTGAGAATATTTTATGTTTATGTTTAATCAAAATCAATTAGAGCTGAGTGGCTCATCTAGGAAGACGTCAGCCTCTGCCGTCAAATAAAGGTCCTTCTCCTCTCCCAGCCCCTCCTCCCTCACACTCCCCTTCAGACTTTAGTCCCAAGTCCAGGTTGTCACCTGTGCTTCTGAGCTACCAGCTGCAGACTGGAGGTTCCCACGACCCCCTCCTTGGCTTTGATTGATTTGCTAGAGCGGCTGATAGAACTCAAAGTGTTTTATTTCCTAGACTCCCAGTTTATCATGAAAGGATACAACTAGGAACCACCAGATGGAAGAGATGCCCAGTGAGACGGAAGAGATGCCCAGCGAGATGGAAGAGACGGAAAAGGGCACCGAGCTTCCTCACTCTCCTAGTGGCCACCGTCCCGGCACCTCCACATGCTCACAGATCCGGAAGCTCTCAGAACTTGTCCTTCCGGGTTTTTATGGAGGCTTCATTCACAGGTATGTTTGATTAAATCATTGACATTTGGAGACTGATTCAGTCTCCAGGCTCTCCCTCTCCCCGCAGGTGGGGGTGAAGAGTGAGGACTAAAGTTTCCAGCCCTCTAATCACAAGACTGGTTTCCCTGGTGATCAGCCCCCAACCTAAGGTGACCTAGAGCCATTCCTAAGGTCACCTCATTAAAATAATAAAAAAAAAACACTTTTATCACTCTATCCCTTAGGAAATTCTAAGGGTTTTAGGAGCTCAGTGCCAGAAATAGGGATGAAAACCAACTACATATATATTCACCTATGTTCTCTTGCATTTGTTTGCTTGGCTGCAATTCTTACAGACAAGGTAAACTCACCATGCACAAGGATTCTCTAGTCCTTCCCTAATTGCAATATTCCCTAAACTCTTGTTATCAGAGTTGATCTGCAGCATAAAGTGATCTTTTATTTTTGTAACAGAGAATGACCACCCACACAGTTGACAAACCACACTCTTTTTTGTTTTTTTCCTTTCTTATGAGTTATTGGGTTTCAACAATAAATGATGAGTGTGATTCATACAACTATGACCCAGAGAGTCAACAAAGTATCTTGGGAGAGAGGTGATTTTTGCAAGAAAGGAACTAGCATTTACCTAAAACTTTCAATCGGACACTAGTCTGGCACTGAGACAGGAGGGAAGGGGGCAGGGCACAACCACTGAAAGAATGACACAGTAGGTGAGGACATGACAAAAACTGGTTGGGACCAACTTGGCCCAAGATGGCAGAAGATGCAACTTCCAGGAGACCTTGAGCCTCATTATACTCTCATTGTAATAAATTAGCTGCTAAAAGGCACTCACATAGGCACCACGACTGTTCTGAGGCTGGCCATAAAAGGCCAAAAGTAGGCAGCGGTCCAGTTCCTGGAAATCCCCACCCCTTCCCCAAAGTAGCTGGCATAACCCTCACAAGTGTTAGCCTATGAAATTACCCAGCTCATAAAGACTAACTCTCCCCACACTCCAGGGCTGCCGCTCGCCTTCGGAGACAGCCTGCGCTCCGTCTGTGGAGCGTGTGCGTCCCTGAATAAATCTGCCTTCCCTCTGCTGTGGCTTGCTCTTGAATTCTTTCCTGCAAGAAGCCAAGGACCCTGACTTGGTGGGGAGCATCCCAGGGACTGGCTGGGGACCTGAGACACGCCCATCCTCTCGGGCCCCATTTTCCTGCAACAGGACCACTACCTCACCCACTTCCTAATTTAATTTTAACACCAGATTGTAGGGTAGGCATTATTATCCTCATTTATGGATAAGAAAACCTAGGAACCGTATCACAGCGTCACGGTTAGTGAGGAATAAGTTATCCTCTGAACTCATGTCATTCTACCACTAAAGCTGGGGTTCTTTTCTTTTCGCAGAAAGACTGAATGTCTGTGGAAGAAATCTTGAGAAGATGACTACGAGTGGTCCTTGCATGATGAAGAGATACTCCATAAAAAGTAAATTACAGGATGTTACGAGGGAACGGGAGGCAGGAAAGGATAAAATCGATGTCAGGGGGCTCAGAGATTTTCACCCTTCAGAGTAATTTGCATTGTAACAAATGAAAGATGAGGAGGATCAGAGCCAAGGCAGAGCAAGGGTTGGGAGCAGAGAGAAGGGGTAAGAGTCAAGAAATGCCAATGACGGACATCAGTGCAGAGTCATTGCCTTGCGAAGTGTTCTGTGTGGAGCCACCAGCAGGCCCTGGTTAACTGGCTTTCCACCCGAAGTGCTAGAGTTTTGTCTTACTGGTTGTATCCCACTGGGATGGGGGCCCTTTCTGAACAATATACCAAGCCTTTAGTTTTTGTTGTCTCTTAAATGCAAAAGTTCTATAACAGTTTTGTATAGAACAACTTAACTCACACAACAAACTATTTACTAAATGGTAAGCTTATGTTCATATGCCAATCAAAATGTCATTGTTTTTTAATTAACTGTTTCAATATATTGACATTGTAGTATTTGTCTTTGATAACAAACCTCCCACCACGAGGTGAAGCACTTTTTAGCCGATGTATTTAAGAAAAATGTTCTGGTCTTGATCCTACCCAGTCCTCTCTTGTTGCCACTGTGCATGTGCCTGCGTGCATGTGTGTGCACGATTCCACACGTGTTCTGTTCGTCTGTGTTTTATGCTAAACAACTTCTCTCATCTCAGCTGGACATTTTGCCTTCTCTGCTCAGATGTGTTAATTACAAAATGCTATCAGTCTTTCAGTCTGCGATCATTGATGTCTTTCAACTATGGTATTTCCATACCTTTAACTTCTTGGTTTTGTTTCTCCACGTTCTACTGCATAGATCTAGGCACACGTGGGAACCTGATAAGATAGCACATTCTTCCAAACAAGCACTTGGAGCTAGTTTCTTCACACATGACTATTTTAAGCAGGACTTTATATGCTGCCATGAATTTTGATAGGAGGAGAGCAACTTCTGGATTAATGTACCCTGTGTAAATCCCTTAGTGTGAGAGAGAGAGAGAAATTCGAAAGGAAGAAGGGTAGGAGGCAAGGAAGATAAAACTAACATGATTGTTTCCTGTCTTGTATCATTAAATATTTCTTATAATTACAGCAGGCTGTATTAATTCACTTGAATTTGGCATTGAATCATTGTCTGCTAATTTATTTACAGGCAACACAAGCTCATGTAAAATTAAGTTCCTTGAACATAGTTAGACCTGAACCAATGCTAATTTTCAATTTCCTTTGAAAAAAAATTTTATCTATTTTTAGAAACAGATTTTCATTCTATAGAAAGGAAGCAATAAAAAACTGTCTTCTGAAAACAGAAAGTTGGCTGTTTTTGATGGTTTACAGGAAAACTAAAATATGATTAAGGAGGAACAGGTTGCCTGACAGGCACAGGAGCAAGACATGGTTGGGCACCCATGTTAATACTGAGACGAATCACGTATTTATCTACCCTCTGCCATTTCAAGAATATACTTTACTCGTATATAACACGATCTTGCACTGTCTTCACCTTAATTTAATTGCGAAAACTCTCTTCATTATATTGCTACGGAATTTTGTAAATTCATTCACTCAACAAATGACTATTCAGTAGACCCTGCGTCTGAGACTTCGTGTGATCCTCCAGGTGATGCAGAGAAGGATGATTTCCAGAGTCCACTCTCTGAATCTAGAAGTACATAAATACGATGCGGTTTAACGTGTTTGCTGCCGACGGTGGTTTTCAGTAAAGCACTGCGACTGCGTAGCCGAGGCAGAAGGCTGATATTTTCAGGAAAGCAGAAAAATGCAACTGAAAATCACTCACGCTTTTCTTTCCAGAGGCTCAAAAAAATTACTTGGTTAGCTCAGTCTGAACTGTATGTTCTTTCTGATTTGGGGGGTTGGCACTCACTTGGCGTCAGCTCGCTTTTCCTGCCAGCACCCGAAGGCACTCGGGGCACAGGCTGTGAAGGCGGCTTCACTCCACGCCCACGGGCAGGGCCACGCCCACAGCCAGGGTCACTCCCACAGCAGGGCCACGCCCACAACCAGGTCCTCACCCACAGCAAGGGCCACGCCCACAGCCAGGGTCACACCCACAGCAGGGCCACGCCCGCGGCCAGGCCACGCCCCCGTGGGGGAGGCTCCAGGCAAGAGGGCCACCTGCCCTCTGTAGACAGACCTTACTCTGTGCCACCAAGCATGACAGCTAAGTCAAATGAGGAAAAAAGTAAATCCAGTCAAACAAATCCGTGCTTCTAACTGCTGTGGCCAATGTTTTCTTCCTCCTGGCAGCCGGCTCTTTTCAAAGGTGACTCCTAAAGGCGTTTTTCGTTTGTTTCCATTTTGTGGGGAGTCAGTGGATTCGTGATTTATTGTTTGTTATTAAAAAAATAAAATGAAGGCAAAATAAAACAAAAAAACTTATCTCTTTCCCCAGTCTTCCTCCAAATACCCGCAGGAACCCACCCAGGGGTATGGCCGGGAACAGAACACTTCTGTTCAAAGGCACTGAGGCTGGCAGGGCTGCGAGGTCTGCCCACAGCTACCTGCATCCCGGGTCGCAGCAGAGGACTATGCAAACTGGCAAACTGGGCACTTTCTACTGTTTTACAACAATATGTTTTCTTGTTCTCTGCTCGGTTCTTCGCCGAGGGCAAGGCGCGCGGAAGGAGCCTGCGGCGGCCGGGGCCCAGCTGTCGGCGTGACCCTCGCCTCTCCTGGCGTTGTTCTTTAGCCGAGAGGCACAGCGACTGCTTACCAATAAGCCCTGATGAGTTGATAATGCAGGTAGACCAAGTCATAAATATTTTAACATGCAGGCATCTTTTTCATCCATGGTGACATAACCCTGCAGTGGCGAAGGATTTTCTCCCAGGACAGGCAATTAGGGAGAGGCGACGACTGTTAGAACATTCATGAGCGTAAGAAAACCGCTTTGAATTGAATACCTCTCGCCGCTGATCCGCGGTGATTCACACCAAGCGCAACTTAAAACGAAGCTTTATTATCACATTTTAAAAACTAACACCATTTATGTATTTTTTTAATCTGTGAATTATTTACAAAATACGATTGTGCTTCTCTAGCAATGTTCAAATCCGAAAGTGAATGATTGAAATGAATCAGAATGGATAAGAAAAAAGGCAAAAAACAAAAATGTTGTTTGTGTGTGAGTAGCCATGACGGATGGGGTGGTACCTGCTATGCTGAACAAACTCCCCGGTGAATTTTTATCATCTCTTTACATCAGCAGTTTTCAGTAAGTGTTTGTTAGTTATTAAACTTCTACTTGGGGTTATGTCATTACAGTGGGATTGCTTACAATTGTCATATTTTTCCATCCTTTTGGAACTGTAACTTTATGGGTTACGAAGAAGTCTTGTATACAGTGTTGCATAAACCTTGCCCAGCTCGCGTCTCTTGTCTCTGATTTGAGCCACCCTCTCTCCCTGACCAGTGTCCCTGATTCTTCCTCCTTTTCTTGCTGTCTCATCCCACCTTTCAAAATGCCACTAAGAAGAGGGGTCTAAGACACACACTGCAGTGTCAGTGCCGTGGAGGGAAGGAGGAAGCTTTTGAATGCCAGCTCTGCTGTTCACTGGGAAACGGGGCTGATCATACTTCAGGAGCTACTGGGAGATGGACTAGCACATACACGTGCTCCTAAACTTTCAGTATGAGAGAAACAGAAAATGTTATTAGATTTTGATGACCAAGAAAAAAAATGTTAAGTATGTCACATTTGTGTCTTGGTCAGAAATGGTTCCAAATCAACAGTAGCTTCACATGGAAGCAACCTAAGATCCATTGACAGATGATTAGATACAGATGTGCTACATATATATACACACACAAATATATACACACACAATAGGATACTACTCAGCCATAAAAAATAAAATAATGTCATTTGCAGCCACATGGTTGGACCTAGAGATTGTCATACTAAGTGAAGTAAGTCAGACAAAGAAAGACAAATATCATATGATGTCACTTACATGTGGAATCTAAAATAAGACACAAATGAACTTATTTACAAAACAGAAACAGACTAACAGACATAGAAAAGAAACTTATGGTTACCAAAGGGGAAGGAGGAGGGAGGGATAAATGAGGAGTTTGGGATTAGCAGATACAAACTACTATTTATGAAATAGATAAACAACAAGGTCCTACTATATAGAACTGGGAACTATATTCAATATCCTGTAATCAACTATAATGTAAAGAATATATGTATGTATAACTGAATCACTATGCTGTACACCAGAAACTAACACAACTTTGTTAACCAATTAAATTTCAATTTAAAAAAAAATGAGTGGCTTCAAAATTCATACAATTTTCTATAGGAAGGAATGGTTTAATCAAGGCAGAAATTGGCAAATAGAGGTTTTGCCTTGTTTACTTGAAGTAGGGCAAAGCAATTGGCTTTTCTTCCTCAGTGAACGTCTTCCTTTCTGTATTTTAGTCCCAGACACACTCGAGAGAATATGTATTTTCCAAAAACATAGATCTGCTCACCCTATTTGGGGGAGAGAAGACTTCACTCTATTTGGCCGGGGGGGGGGGGGATGGACTTAATTTAAGGTTGCACTTTTCACTATTTATCTTGTGTGATACTGTTTAGTTTTACTTGTGTGTTCATTTCATGCTTAATATTCTTAAAAGAAAAGGGGTATATGTTTCTGGCTATGTTTTGAGGATGTTTTTCAAACTGAAATTTAACCCAAATTACTCACACTAGTAAGTGTGATAAAATATCAATACCCAATCAACTGTGAGTAATAATCTTAAAACCAGAAAAAACGCTAGCTTGAACCAGACCAGTGGCTTTGAGGACGCTGTTTACAGCCTGGTTTACAGTTTCTCCGCAGTTGTGCTGACATTCCGTTTTCAGGCGCTAGATGGCAGTATGAATTCACTTAATTTGTAACCAAGCGCACCCTTCCAGAATTTCAGAGAAAAAAAGATAAGAATTTTCCTGAATTGATTTGATAGTCTGACACATATTCTTGAGGAAATGAATTTATATGATGTAACAGTTATTTCATTAAATTTCAGTAAAAAAAAAAAGCATCCTCTTTTGGCAAGGAAAATGTGACTGTTTCTGCAAACATAGACCAGTCAAATCAGCACTCAAAGTCTCGGCAGGGAAAAAATAAAAAGGCAGACAGGCTTTTTTGGCTAACGACTGCTTTTTTACTGAATTAAATATTTTCCTGACGGCTTGACAGTCAAAACAGTCAAGCCAGTTTGTGTGTGTCAGGACAGGGTGCAGCTTTTATGTTACAAAGTGAGCTTCTGTGTCTGAGAGGTGCCTCCTCCTTTGTAGCCTGGCCAGTTAGCTTGGCCAGTGAGGGCCGCCTGCTAAGAGACAAAGGTCACCCCGGTCCCATCCTCGCGGGGGGAGGCAGCGTCCTCCTCACAGAGGGCAGGACTGTTCCTTGGCCAGGAGCTGCCTGAGCTGAGAAGGTGGCCGCATCCGGAAATCAGATGATCAGAATAAACACATCACTACAAGCAGGTGGAAACGGCTCAACACGTGAACCCCATTAACCGCAGGTCTGCGAAGTCATTCCTCTCTGCAAAGGACTCAGTGCTTCCAAACCCAGTTCCATTCACTTGTAGACTTTCATTCCTTATCCATCCATTCAGATCTGCTGTTAAGAGCCTCCTGGATGCCGGGCAGGGAGCCAGGTCAGGAAGGATGCAGAAGTGAGGAAGAGACAGCCAGGGCCACAGTGGCTTCGCAAGCTCACTGGGGGGATAGACAGGCAAACACTGGGTGAGGTGGCAAACGGCACAGTGGACGGACACACAAAGGGCCAAGGAAGCCAAGAGAGGCTCACTGCCAGGCAATGAGATGAGCTACAGCCTGCAGGACTGACCTGCACTCACCTGCGAGATGGGGACAAGGGCATCCCCAGGGAATAGACAGCGTGCTTGAGAGAAAGGTCTGGGAACCCTCAGGAGTCCCTGTAGGTGGTAGGGAGTGGGCAGGAATTGAGCTGGTAAAATACCGGGTCTGCATTAAACCAGGTGAGCTTTGCTCATTCTAAAAAAATCTGTGACATCCAAAGTATAAAGTAAATATTCATGGTCCTCATTAATATGAGCAAACCGTTGCATAAGTCGGCCCGTGGGGGAGATTAGGCGAACCTCCTGTCCAGAGGGATGCCTATGGGCTTACGCAGACACGCTGCAGCTCAAGGAAGCGGAGCAAACTGCTCCCCCCTTCAGTGCGATCTGAGCAAGACATCTTCCACACGGCATGGGATAGAGAGAGAGAAGGAAGAGTGGCTTCACCGGGGAGACCTGACAGGCACACCCCAGCCAGGTGGCCAAGGGCGGCTGCCGTAAGTCGTGCTGACGGCACGTTATGGCTACGGTCTTCCTCCCCAGAACCCATAACTCCAGTCTCCCCATGACAGCAGACAGACCCCAAGTGGGGGACGTTGGACAAAATATCTGACCTGGCCTCCTGAAAATTGTCACGGTCACCAGAAACAAGGAAACTGTCCCAGCCAAGAGGGGCCTCAGGAGACAAGACAGCTGAGTGGCACGTGGTACCCAGAAGGCTAAAACCAAGGAGACATGAGTGACGTACGGACTGTACTTAATGGACCAGCAGTACTGGTTCATTGACTGTGGCACATGTGTCTGCTATAATGTGATGTTAATAATAGGAGATCTTGGGTGTGAGATATAGAAGAGCTCTCTGTGCTAGTCTGGAATTTTTATGTAAATATAAAACTGCTCTAAAAATCTGAGTCATCTATTTCAAACAAAATGAATGTATTATTTTTCCAAAAACTATTTGTAAATGTGGTAACATCCTCTCCCTCTGCCTACTCTCTAAAAGGAAGGGGAAATAAAAGAAGGAAGGGAGAGGAAGGAAGGAAGGAAGGGAGGAAGGGAGGAAGGGAGGAAGGGAGGAAGGAAGGGAGGAAAAATGGACCTGGACACTGGATTCGAAACTGCCCATGCATTGTGACGCCACGTGCCATGTCCACACAGCACAGCAAGGTGACTGCAGCATAACTGAGGGAAAAGAGCCATTGTCCATCCCATGATCCACGGACCAAGGTGAGAAGCAGACACGCAGAACGTTCGCCGCAGGTGTGAACAGTGATCGCCATGTTTCTGCCTGGACGGGGTGGTGGACAGCGCCCCGGGGGAATTCACAGGAGGCATTCAAGTTCTCCAAAATCTCAATAAGACAGGAACAACCAAGGGTAGCACCTTGAGTCACTATTACACAGCACGCAAAGCCAGGCTCCTTTAGGCCCCAGAGACAGGGAAAGAGCAAAGTGGGGAGGAGAACCGAGAAGGTACCAGAGAGGTTCTTTCTTCAAGCGTTCATGGCCCGTTACCAAGAAGAACGACCGTGAACAGGCTGCACGTGCTCCACCCACGTCCAGGTGAGGAAGCCGAGGCCCCAGACCCTCGTGCCCAGGGCTGCAGCCGTGGCGGGCGATGGCAGTCCCGAGCCCGAGCTGCACACCTGTTCCCTGCACCTTGTCTCTGTGTAAACGGCGGTCCCTGGAGACGCTCAGTCTGGTGGATTTGCCGAAGTCACACCAGACCCAGGTCCTCCGAGCTCTGGTTCTGTGAACTCGTCCCTCACTAGGAATCGCTGAATAACTTATCTTCCCCGGGGACGGTTTGATTGTGGCAAAAAAAAAAAAAAAAAGCCACAACTGCTTTGTTCTAGATTCTTTTTTTGCTCACTCTGCAACTTGCATTGACAATAAGAAACCCCATCAGTGGGCCAACCCGAGGGCAGAAACGTCAGCAGCCCCGGGAAAGCGCACTCATCGCCAGCAACACCCGGCAGGTGGTGCTGAGTGCGGGGTCCTTAACCCTGAGAACAAAGTCCCACTGCCCCCACGTTACAGCTCTAAAAGCTCACTTGTGATGTTAAATTTGTCTGCTGACTTGGTAGCTGTTTATTTACTTATATACTGGGAAGTCTCATCTAATTTATAGTAAATTTTGATTGTATTTTGAATCAGCGGCTTTGAATTATTTTGACAATGAGCAACAGTAAGAAGCATTTCATATGGTGATCCAGGAACTCACAAAGACATACACATACGTTTAACCGCAGCAGAAATTTCACGAAGCAGCCCATATGCTTCCTTTGTGCAATCACTCAAATATTCTATTCTATTTATTCTGGCTGAGACCCACTAATTTCATAGCATGACTTATAGTTTGAAGAATATTTTCTTTGAATATTAAATCACAAGATACATCCATAATGTTTCTAAGTTAAAATGATTTTTAAATTCTTTGTATTTTAGGTGTTATATGAAAACAGTACATTATATTTAGATTCAATGCATATTTACTAAATTAAATAAATGGATTAGCTTTCTAACTGAAGCATGCTGGTCATTTGTGGTAATAGCCAACCGAATGATTTAACATGCCCGGCATACTGATTTTGTTCTAAATCACATTACATAAGCCATCAGTTTTTATACATATATATGATATAGTTCTCAAATTAGATATAGTACATATGTATTAATCCTGATTTCTGAAAAATCGCCTAGATGGCATGGTGCTGATCTGTTTAGCACTTTTTTTTTCAGAAATATATTATAAAGGAGTTGGGAAATCTTCAGTGCTGAGAAACAGGTATAAAGTAAGCATAACAAATTAAAACGTTTTCTTCAACATACTCTTGAATCTTGATTTACTTTTAGATGGAAATTCCAGAAATGAACACTTCTTAGTCTAAAGCTAATAATATCTAAACGTCCCTCTCCTTGTCCTTCCATCCCATCTTCTCCCTCAC
This sequence comes from Camelus ferus, assembly GCF_009834535.1. Classification (NCBI taxonomy): domain Eukaryota; kingdom Metazoa; phylum Chordata; class Mammalia; order Artiodactyla; family Camelidae; genus Camelus; species Camelus ferus. The sequence continues at coordinate 10,582,549 of NC_045718.1, read as the reverse complement.
TCTCCACTTTTCTCTCTTTTCTTTTTACATTTTATTCCTCCCTCCCCCTCTCCTTCCTGCTCACTTAATCCAAAAGCCTGGGGCCCAGGGACAGAGGCACCTGCCGGAGGTGGGGGGTGGCGGAGAGGGACCGCAGTGGCCCAAGGGAGGGGCAGGAGCTGGAGCTGGAGCTCTGCAATGGAGAGGGGAGGCCGGAGCAAGAAGTGGGAGGGGAGCAACATTGTGATTTGGTATTTGTGTATTTTGCATAATGATGATCAGAATAAGGTTAGTTAGCATCCGTCAGCCTCATAGAGTTAGTTTATTTTCTTATGATGAGAACTTTTAAGATCTACTCTCTTAGCCACTGTCAAATACCCAACAGTGCTGTCCATTACAGTCGCCATGCTGAAGCTTACTTCCCCAGGACTTGTTTATCTTATAACTGGAAACTTGTACCTTTCAATCCCCTTCACACATTTTGCCCAGCCTCTACCCCCTGCCTCTGGCAACCACTAGTCTATTCTCTGTAAGCCCAGGCGTATACGGTCCACTAATTTATAACAAAGGAGACAAGAATATGCAACTGGGAAAGGACAGTCTTTTCAAAAACTGGTGCTGGGAGAACCGGACAGCCACACGTGAAAGAAGGAAACAAGACCACTGTCTTACACCACACACAAAAGTCAGTTCAAAATGGACTAAAGGCTAGAAGCCAAGACCTGAAACCAGAGAACTCCTGGGGGAAAACAGGGGTAAGCGTGTAGACATTGGTCTTCGTGCTGCATTTTGGATTTGACACCAAAAGCATAGAAAACAAAAGCAAAAATAAACAGGTGGGACTACATCCAACTAAAAGTCTTCTTAGAGCAATGGAAGCCATCAACAGAATGAAAATGCAACCTACAGAATGGGAGAAAATAATTGCAAATCATGTATCTGATAAGTGGCAACGTGTCTTAGAGCGGAGCCAATGAGGAGGCTTTCTGTGCCAGGCTGAGGGCTGGTGGCTGGAGGACTGGCTGAATACAGGGGCTTGATTACATGACTAAGCATATTAAGAACAACGGGACAACATTGGAGGAGTCAGACACAGGGAAAAGGAAAATCATAGAATGAACACTGTGGTGTTGAATTGCAATTGGAAATACTGATGTGAACGCATTTTTTTTGTAGTATATGGAGCCAGATAGAAAAAGTAGTGCAGATATAAATGTGTGAAATGTATGAGTGCTTGTGTCTGTGCCTCCGTTTGTACGTTCCCTTGCTTTGCCCACCCAGATGGCAGAGGGAGCATCAGTGTCCCTGTGGCAACACCCTGCGCCCAGATCTCGATTTCTAAATACCGTGTTCCTCCCGGACTCTGCAGAAGGAGCTTGTCCCAGAACTGGGGCAATGAGAGTAGTAGATGAATCTGAACATCTGGTTCTGCCAGAAAGTAAGGAAGTGCTCCAGGAATGGCGGGGATGTGTTATAAGGACACGGGGATCAGCTTGAAGAGAACCCACTGGGACGACATCTGAGATACTCGGTCATAAAGGCATGACAGTAACAGAGAATGAATAAACTAGGAATTCACGAACTCATATTAATCAATCAAGTTAAAACACTGATAAGCAAAAAGACATTTGCAGAGCCTCAAAGTGTTGCCCCACAAAATCCTTGTTAGTTACTAAGAGGAGAATAAACTTTACTGCGAAGGAGGCTGAAAGGCCCACTTTAATCAAGTGATCAAAGTTAGCATCACCGTGAGTGAAATTTATGAGCCCCAGACGGATGCAGTGAGAACTCGGTGTCAGTTCTGTCCCATTTCTGCCAAAGATGCAGAAGCCGAATATAATCATTAGAAAGACCCAATACATTGCTTATTTGCTCAACCCCTCTGTGTGTAACCAATCTCCTAACCACACCAAGTCACCTCCTCAGTCCCACTCCAGCCACCGTCCCCCTCAGCCCCACGGAGCCCTTGTCCTTGGCCTTGAAACTTCCTCCAAGAGAAGGTGGATTCTTTCGCCACTGTCTCATCTAAGTATTGTCTTAGGAAACATTTGTTTTAATTTTAGTTTTATAAAATGTTTCTGTTAGGAGACAAATGTTTATTGTAGAAACTTTGCTAAATTTGGAAAACACCATCCAGAATAAAATGATACATTTTCCTGTATAATAAATACTTCCTTTTTTTTTCTATATTATTCTTGACAGCTGGAGAGATGTTATGAATGGAATCATAATGTCCACATTTCACATTTAAATAATATCTTACAATTGTTCCCCCTTAATCATACTTCCTAAATTTTATACTAATAAATATTCTTTTAAGGTATTATCTTAATGACTGCATGTTATTCCCAACTTTAGCCACGTGTAAATGTAAGACTGTCACATCTTATTTTATTTATCAAATACTTAATAAAAATAGTCTCTGTAAAAGAGGTGTTCTACCTAATTTCCACTGAGACAAACATTTTTAACTGAGTTACTTTTCACTTATAAGCCAAAGTCTTCTATTTGGCTTATTTATATAAATCAATCTGAGTTTCTAGAAATGGTTGAAAGAGGCAACTATATGCCACACTGACACCATTTTGACTGTATTTTCAATGGTTTGTCATCAGTAAGGAGTTCCTGAGGGAAATCCAAAATGTCCCGTCTTATTCTCCCACGTGTTTGCCCAATAACTCATGCACCATAACGTCCTATAAAGTGAACATTCCTCTTCCCTTTCTCCAACTTGGTTTCTTTTTTAAACCTTTCAACCCCACAAACGTATACCCTACCTTAAACATTGATGTGGCTATACTATTTCAACTTCCAGAGATAAGATTTCAATTCCAAAGTTTAACTATTTCTCGAATGTGGATTTAACTTCTGATCATTGATATGTTGGTCCAATTAGGGGCGAAGAGGAAACCAGTTGCACTTTCTTCTCTTCCAGACACCTGCAGTCACCCAATGGCATCGCACAGCTATCCGAGCCTGAGAGGGTCCCCTGATGGAAGCAGCGCTGACAAGAGTGTCCCAGAATCTCCACAGGAACAGCAAAGCCCACCGGGATACTGTGCGACGTGTTTGGGCGACCAAGTGCATTTTGCCAGAAGCTTCCATAACAGGAGTAAAATCTTTGGAAAACGGACGTTTCAGGAGGGGCCATATATACTAAATAGATTCAACTACTTGTTTAGGAAAGACCTTCCTGGACAAGACACCAAGCCACTGTGTCGTGAAAATGTACATCACGTTGACTCCATTTCTTATAATAAATGGAATACGGTTATTTGTTCTGTTAGTAAGTAGATTGACACTTCCTATCAAGAGCGTGAACTTTGGAATAAGACAAAGTAGGATTTGCGTCTTGGCGTTGTCGGTGATTGATTATGTGATTTGGGGCAATGTCCTTAAACTCGCTAAGTCTGCTTCCTTTTTAAATCAATAATGGTGGGAAAAAAGAAAATAATGGTGACTATGCCATTTGATTACTTTAAAGCTTCAATGAGATAATCCATAGAAAGTACTTAGCAAGCCTTTGAACCTGGGTAAGGACTCAGTAAAGGAGACCGATGCCGGTCCCCCTCGAAAGACTTCTTTCACACATGATCCTACTTGGGGCCCTTCGGTTGACACGGAGCAGTTCTTAGCTTGGGTTTCCTCCGTTGCTGCCGCTGACTGATCCTCACCCACGATGGTTTTCTGGCCATTATCTGAGGATTCCAATGAGCAGCTACAACTGGCAAGTGTGCTCCCAGAGTCACCAAGGATGTAAGCACAGTGTTTACCCAGAGACTCTTCAGTTTGCATGATCAGCCTGTAGCCCTGAATACTGCCAAGCAGGACCTCTTCAGGGTGTGAGCCACAAACCAGGAAATCACACGGGTGCTCTCGGACAGACCCGACCCTTACAACCCGCTGCTGCCACAGGCAGTCTGTTACTACATGAACCGAGCCGTTTCCGGCCCCATGTTTCCTGGTGTCCCTGGCTTCATCACTAAAGGCTTGTTAGGTAGCACCTGTCATAAGGGGCCCCCCAGAGAGTCAAACAGAGCAAAGCAGTCAATGCCATCCTGCAGACCCTGGGCATTCACAGATCTAAGATTTGAGGCTTTAATTCTCAAGAAACTTCTTAAGTCGTTGACATGAAGCCATGTGTGGCTTTTCTACAGCACGAGTTCGATCACTTCGATGCTGTGTGAGTACGACGTGTGGGATGGGTGACTGAACCAGCCAGCGTGCCGACCGGCTCCTACAGCACCTCCTGGCTCTACTCTCTCTCCATCCTCATGTGCACCTTATCTTCATTAAGGGTCTAGAACGGCTACTTAATATTTTTGGCCATTCTTGTTTTATGCTTTATGTAGAAATCATATCCCAAAATTAAGAGATTCAGGAAGGTCTGGGGTCTACCCCTTAGCAATCTCAAATATCAGCTCTATTTCATCTTCCAAAAGGTGAGGAACTTCAGAAGACACTACAAAAATCACTATTTCAAACACGCTTCTGATTTCTGTATTGAAATGTGTGATTCTAATGAGAGTATTGTCACCTAGAACAATTCGTTTGGTTCAGTGTGTCGATTTCTATGCTGTGCAGGGTAAACTCACCAGTAAGGATCGCTAAGATGAGACATTCCTCATTCACCGAAATAGAAGTCAGCTCTCATACGTAACAAAGTCAACACAGTGTAAGCGGGGCTACTCACGCAAATTGCTAAGACTTAACTTAACATTTTACAGGCTTTTTTCCTACCTAATCTCAAAAATTGACTTGTCTGAATATTACATTGTTTCAACAGGATATTTTGATACTCTATTTACATAGGATATAAGCTGATCTGTGTGCGACAGAGACACAGGGTGGAGTATTTATCCCTCATACGAGTCTGAGTGACTTCATGGCTCTGGTCCAAAAAACCACAAGAGCTCGGCCCCTGTCCTCTCATGATGTTCTGCAGTTCCTGGGGGGTCGGCGCCATTCATATGGTCCAAGAAGGTGCACCCCTAGGTTCACATCCCTGCCAGCAGGAAGAGGCAAAGGGGAAGGGAACAACTTGCCTCCCCCCCCCAAAGCACACGACACATCTGTTTGCACCTCACTGGCCAAAGCTTAGCCACATTGTCCCTGGACACATACGGGAAAGTAGAAGGGTAACCCTCACTATTATGACACATGCTGTCAAGGGAAAGCCGCGCTCTGCCGCTCAGCATCCCCGCCATTTTCAACGCCAAAAGAAAAATGGCAAGCAAAATGAGCAAGCTCCCAGATATTTTATTTGGAGAATTATTTACTTTTTCTTTACTTCAGACATAATGGGGATGGAATGCATGGAGACAACTCATGGTTAGATTAAACGTTGTTGATTTCAGAAACCAGAAATCGTTGCCCCATTTCTCCCAACAGCCTTGGGTTAATTTCTCAGTAGCACTCGTGACTTCCAGCCTTTTCATCCACAGGAGTACCCCTTACTTCATTGGTTCTTAGTGCTTCATGATAGAGCAAATCAGAGACCTGGTTCTTGGAAGTTAGGGAAGGGATTAGGGATACTCAACACTGAAGTAAAATATGTAAATGATTGTGTGGACACCTTGAAGGGGGAACAACCTGATGCTCTGTCCACGCTGTGCCCGGAAGAAACGCCATGAACTCTGGGGGTGTGCGTCCCCCAGCCTGAAGTCCCAACATCTGAGTCATAAGAAAAGAGAAAGCAAACATGTTCAGGTGACATTTATTCATGTCACTCTACTAGAGACATCTCTTCCTGCACCCCTCTTCCCCCTCAGTGTATTTCTGGATTTGAGGAGATTGGAGGAAGGTTGAAAATAGGTAAAAAAATAAATAAATAAATAAATAAATAAAGAATAGTTACAAGCAAAGTATTGAAAAGGAAAAATGAATACAGTAGAAATGCAGTATTTACATTTTAAAGGCAAAAGGAAAGAAAGAACGGTAAGTTAGGGAAGAGAATGAACATGAGGGATTGCTGAGCAATTCTGGGCAAAAGGCAAGGTGGGAAACTGAAGTGCTGACAGAAAAAGTCTTCATAAGTCATTTCAGCAAAAGACCTCTCACCGATTTTAGAACAAACTTAAATTTCTGGTATTTTGGGTTATTAATCAACATTATATGTGTTGATGCTCGTGTTCAATAAAGAGGTTAAAAATCCCACACACTGTGTCTAAGAAAACAAAGGGCAGCTGTTACTGGAAGAGAAGAAAAAGCCTTTATACTCACACACACACACACGCACACACACTCACACTCACAAACACAGCGTCATTTACAAACTGTAAATAAAGGCGCAGCAAAACCGGAGTATTTCTAATAATGATTATCTTTCAGGCTCTTATGCTGTGGTCAGTTTCTTTTTACCCAAAATCAAATTTTATTTTTACATGTTTTTACTTCAGCCTGAAAGAGAAAGAGTCAAGGGGGTGGGAAAGGCTGGGCTCGCCTGCGGCATCCCGCTCGGGAGAACGGCGCAGGTTGGGCGAGACGTGACTTCTCACTTACCACGTGGGAGAAGGTGTGGCAAACACTCAATCTGACATGCTCTTCATTATGGCTTTTCTTTTTCTTTCTTTCTTTTTTTCCCCTCCTATAGCCTATCCAAATGATCTGAAGAAGAAATCTCAGAGCTGTTTAAAATCGTTTCTCTCCTAAACGTATGTTGTTTCTTGAATGGCACTCTGATATATACTTTACTATGAACAGTGACTCTGGCGTTTTTTGTTATTTATTTTTTTAGTTTAAAATAGTGGCCATATTTCACATAAGGTTATATTATTGCTTTCTGTCCCAGTGAGGCGTTCACTGAAGTGTCCACAAATTAAGCGGCCTAACTCTTCAACTATCCCCCGCCTTCCCTCCCGCTCCCCTCGGTGCATTATCCTCTCTGTGACCTCTTTAAAGCATAAATGGTATCACAGACCATTTCTTCTTAAAACTGTAGAGTTTCTTCCCACTGTGATTAAAGACACTCTTAATTCCGTACTTTGCCTACAAGATTCTGTAAGAGCTGAATGCCTCCTCCCTTCCTGTGACGTCATCTTCTACGTCTGTCGTTTCCCGTCCGCTTCACTCCAGGTACTGGGGTCCTCCATCAAATTTTCACACAAGAAGCTTATTTTTTTCCCAGGGATTTTGCACCTGCTCCTTCTGCCTTTTCTCCAAGATGCCAGCCTGGTTGGCCCTTGTTCTTTCTTTGGGCCTCAGCTCTAAGGTCACCCCCTCAGGAAGTCTTCCTCGATTACCCCAACCAAAGTAGGATGTCAGTAGCTGGAAGAGTCACACTTTACAGACAATGTTGCCCACACAGTGATGCAAATGACCATCATTCCATCAGGTCACTGAAGAGGACTGATTTTGAAGTGTGTGGACTTCCATGTTAAAGAGATTAGGAGACTGTGGTTGGAGGCTGTAATGAAACATAATGTTTTGGAAAGAGCGGAGTTTGTAGGAAAACTGGGTTCAAACCCTAGCTCATTCACTTACTGGTTTTATGGCCTTGAGAAAATTACTTAACACATTCTGAAACTTGGTTTCCTCATCTCTAAAACACGCAGACAGTCTCAAATTATGGATGTGTTGTAGGAATTGCATAAACGTACGTGCCTGGAATAGGGTAGCTACTTACTCAGTGGGGCTATATTTTTGTTTTCATTTTTTTCCTTTGATTCTTATATGTTGGGCTTTCTATGAATATTGCTTAAAGTGTGTCGTAATTGCTTCTCTGAAGGATAAGGTAACTAGTCTATAACACATGGCTCAGTAAGTTAGGATAACAGTGGTTCCCCGTTATTACCAGACATTTGTCAAAGTCACCACATCCAATTAAACCTCTAGACTGAGGCACACCCAGCATGAGCCAAAATAAAAAGGTGCAGAATTATCTTATTGGGTGGTCCAGCATTTTAAATATTTGAAAGTAAATTGAAATATTCAAATCATATAAGAATGTGGCCATTCATTTACTCATTCAACAAATACATGGAGGCGGGGAGCCACCAGGCACGATTTAAGTGCTGCAGATGCTGCATCATAACCAAGCACAGGACGGAATCCTCTGACCTGTGCACCCTGCCGTGTGCACGACCCATCTTGCAATCAAGTACTTTATCTACTGCCTTGAACTGTTTGTTCCAAATGAGAAACTTGGGGTCCAGGCCCTGGGTTCTACTCCCAGCTTCATTCACCATTCACTGTGTGGTTGGAGCTAGAGACAGCTTCTCCACGTCTCACTTTCCGAGTTGGGTATATTCTATCAAAGGTCCCCGAAGCTCAAAAACATGGTGATTCCACGATTATACAGAACACTATCTTCAGTTTAGAAAAAAACCCTGAGGTTAGGAAGCTTGCAGTAAAGAACAGCTTCGCCCCGACGCGGGGGTTACGGTTCTGCTGTGCCAGGTGTCTTTTGTTTTCACAACTATTTTTTTTTCCAACGTTAACCTTCAGAGCTGAGTTGAAGAGAAGATAAAACCCCTTGGAAACACGATTGTCTTAGTTTTTTGTTTTTGTTTTTTTTTTTTTCTTTCATTAGAAATGAAGGTCTAAGATTTTATCCACTGAATTTTATTTTCTCTTCCAAATTGCCTAAAGGCCAGTGTTCACGTGTCTGGGAGACATCACAGGGCCAAGAACTTTCTCTTTCATTCTCCAAAAAGATAACCACGAAGCTCCCCTGTAAGGTCTGCTGTCTGGGTTCAGACGCCACCCTCCTTCACAGAAAAGGCTGTCTCCCCCAAACACACACCTGTGACCATCGTGACGATTATCTACAGCTTAAACGGATCAGCGTCATCGAGGTGACCGTCAAACCGGTGCTGCAGTTCATTCTCCTGCGGCTAGAGAAAACTTTTTCTTCCCCCAGTGCTGACATGGTATCCAGGGTACATCTTGATCATCACTGCGGAGCCAGGAGGGGGAAATGGCAGGTGGAAGGCGCAGCCCCCGCGCCCCGCCTCCCTTTATGCGCGCACCTGCGTCCGAGGAGGCAGGACGGCGCCCCCAGCGGCGCCCGCTCGGCTCCGGCCTCCGCGCTCCTCAGCATTCCTCAGCGCCGGGCGCCCTGAGTGGCAGGTAACCATGGAGAGGCGCACTCCTGCAGGTGATCAGCGAGAGCTTGGCTTTTTAATTAAAAATTTGAAAAGCCTTAAAGAAAAAGCATAGCATTTACTGATGTCTGCTGCTCGCCTGAGGTTGCCACGCTGGAAAGGGTAACAGTCGTGTCAGAAGAAAAATGGATGCTGTTTCAAAAGGAACGGAGGGAAACAGCATTGACGGCCAGACACAGGAAACGCGGGTATTGTCCGCCCAGAGAACAGGCCCCGAAGGAAAGGCGAAGGATGGTCTGCGCTTTCCTGAGAGTCCATTTAGCTAGTAACGCCGTCCCTTTCACAGTCTGCGGAATGATAATTGTATTTATTAACAATAGGGGCTGGCTTCTTTCCGTCATTTAGGAAGTATGAGAGTTAGGACTTCAGAATAACACACGCAGTGAATGCTAAGTAAAACATACGTGGTAAATGCTGATTGCTGCTGCGGAGACATGGTGAAACCAAACGGGCACCAGGAACCTGCTTCAGTGCTAAGCAATACGGGAGCACCCCCGAGTACGCAAAACACGGGCTCTGATCCCGAGAACTGACATCGGCAGCCCGCGGTGTGTCTTTCCAACCAGGTGGGTGTTCCAAGCAGGGCCGAGTGCTGAGTTAAATACCGTCACTTGGGCTTGGGAGTCCAGGTTCAGAGAGAAAAAAAGAACGGAAATCTGATCATCTTTGAAGGGTGTTTCAGGATACTTTTTCCAAAACAGGCAAGAAAATAATTTGGATAATCAGACTCAATTTTAATTTTCCTCCAACTGAAAGGAAACGACTCTATTTTCTTTTGGGTCTGTTCATCTTATAAAATATTTAATTTTAACATGCCTCTCCCTTTCCTGTTTTTACCCAAAAGTGGGGTTATTATAAAAACACTCTGTGCTGTTATTTCTGGCCAGCATAAAGCCAGGAAGCTCTCACGGCCTAAGGGAGTGTCCAGTCTCGGGAGCTTGCCCTCCTCATTTCAACTGCGGAGTCAGGCCTGACGTAAACCAAGCCACAGCAACGTCCCCACGATTACTTCCAAATAGTCCCTGCTGTGAGAAGAATTCACTAAAAAGACAAAACGATAAACTCAGTTCTATTGCTCTGACATCACACTCCTCTTTGGCCCCAAGTCCCAAAATTAGGGTTTTTCTTCTAAGATGCAGATTGCACGAAGGAACTAATTTTAATTCCAAAGACTGTCCCCCCATATACAAGCAAGGATCATTGTCCACCGGCTGTCAGATCACTCTTTTCTTTTTACTGAGTCATGGACAGTTTACAATGTTGTGTGGGTTTCTGGTGCACAGCACAGCTTTTCAGTCATACATGAACATGCATGTATTCGTTCTCATATTCTTTTTCATTGGAGCTACTACAAGATCTTGAATATATTTCCCTGTGCTATAAAATCACTCTTTTAATTCTCTATTTATTTGAACATTCTTTCCTAATCAGCATAATTCCACAACTCTCAAATTTTTCATGAGATTTCTCCAGAAAACAGATTCTCCTCCCATGCTTCATAAATCTGGCCTCAAAAATTTAACTTGCTAGTTACCAGTGACTTTAATTTGACAATAGAAAAGATTATATCCTAAGAATCTCAAAATGTGTTTTATTTTTGGGGTGGGGTATAGCTCCGTGGTGGAGCACATGCTTAGCATGCACAAGATCCTGGGTTCAATCCCCAGTCCCTCCACTTTAAAAAAAAAGTTACGTTTTATCCTTTAAAAAGAAAAACTTGTTTTATTTTTTCCTGAAATATTTCTACACCCATAGAATTCTGCCGCAAGAATAAGTACCTTCCCAGTTTAAGTAAGAATAGCTCTATTCTGAAGCGTTTTACTTTGAAGGAAACTAGATTTGAATCATAATGGAAGAAGCTAGCTGTTGGTTCCATAGTCAACTCTTTGGATATTTACACCTTCCATGCATAATGTATATCAGTTTTCACTCTAACATGGACACTAAGACTGTAGAAACACTAAATTGAACAGAAAATATTGCACATTTTAAAGCACACATTAAGAATCAATGCCCCGCAATCCTATATGGATTTAAAATATTGACTGAGTTCTGTGGAAATTTTGAACTATTTTAAAAACCAACAGGTTAAATGATTGGATATTTAAAACTACTTTCATTCATTTTCAATCATGAATATCTGCAGACAGATCATGTTTAGCTCTTCTGTCTACATTTTTCTGCAGAAACTGAAAGAAAAGAGAAATTTTGCAAGTCAGGACCAGTCGATGTCAGATTTATGAGAGTGAAAGGGAGACGGCGATGGTCTGGGCTCCCACTGTTGGCAGAGCTCCTCTCAGGTCGAATCCCTTTAAACCTCTCACTTCATGACTGCGTCGTCCCCACTATGAGAAGAAGAAGAAATCAGCTAGGAACAATAGTTACTCATATTTTTGTGAAACTTCGAGAACCCAGAGGCTTGCTGGCATTGCACTTTGTGAGTGTTTTTATTTGGTTTTCCTCCTGGGTGTCGCCTTTCAGATTTCCACTGTGATTCCCCATAATTGCAAAAGGGCAAAAACAGAAAACGTCCTATGGATGGAGTTTGATCTCCTCCCTTCACAGATGGAGAAACGGCACAGGGAGGTCAGCTGACACACAGCTGCAGGGGCTCAGTGTAAGAACCTGAGCGACTCAGGATGCAGAACTCCCTCATCCACGAATGTCCCCGAGGCCGAGTCCATTCCACGAGCCTTGCTCATGGGATTCCACATCAACTTGTCATGCGCTGACTCAGAGGACTGACTCACAGGGTCAGCAAGGAGCACAAGTCCTGCCCCGCAGCATCCTGCCTGCCCCGCTCCATTCCCGGGCCCTCGCTGGCTGCCGTGTCATCACCCCTGAGAACGTGCCGAACTCCCCGCTGGAGATGACACAGTGCAGTGCTCTCCACCTTCAGGAAGACTGCGGCATCCTCATACTGCTGTCACATATACTCTGCATTTGCCATAATTTCACCGTAAAACATTGGTCTTTTTTTTTTTTTTTTTTTTTTTGATGGGGGAGCAATTCTTGGCCCTTTAAGATGCTGCTGTTTTGAATATCTCAACATCACTGAAAAGAAAAAATGTTTAATTAGTCAAATTCAAAAATTAAAACAGGCAAGATGTTTTTCAAGGAAAGTAGATTTTTTATTAACAGCCACCACAAAAATCATGCATTTGAAAACAAATACATCTTTAAATGCATATTTTCTGTATTTTTGTCCTGTTAAGTTTTGAAGAATAATTTGCTAGATTTTTTTTTTCTCCATTCAGTCGAGAAAATTTGGTAAGACCCACAGCCTCAAAATCAAGATCATATCATTTCCATCCTGAATAGAAAATGACATATTGTTAAGGCATTTTTTTCTATTAAAATCCTTTTTTGTTCCATTTTTAGTAGCTGTCATAATTTCTTCTCCACATCTATTAAGATTGGATAGCTCCACTGTCCCACGCTAAGGGTTGTCTGTGAAATGCTACCTGATTTGAACGTATGAATCAATGCACAGAGATCTATACACATTCTCACAACTGAATCACCATCCAAGAAATGTGTACCATTTTGGTTCCATTCTGGCTGCCACCTCAAATACATTTCAAAAGAAAGTAGGAGCACCAGTGGAGAAAATAAAAAAGAATCAGCAGGTATTCAAAATTATTATTATATGAGGAAAAGATGGAAATCTGTAAGCACTTAAATTTTTGAAAAAGAGAGTCAGAGGACGTAAGTTCTTTTAAAATAATAGCATTTATTACAATTAAGTTAAATTAAAAATATAGCTGTGTCTGTGCTTTAAATCCAGTGAGTACTAATTTCTGTCTTCTCTCTGTCTACTCCCCATTCTTTGTCCCATTTCATAAAGTGGTCATTTTTAACCGATTTTGTGTACCCTTCTAGGATACTTTATGAAACTATATTTAAAATATCTGAAGTGCTTTCCTATTTAAAAACAAAAGTCTGTCTAGCACAGAGAATACTATATTCAATACTTTGTAATGGCCTATAATGAAAAAGAATATGAAAAGGAATATATGTGTGCAACTGAATCACTGTGCTGTACATCAGAAACTAACACAACATTGTAAACCGACTATACTTCAATTTTAAAAAGAAGTAATGCTACTGGGGGAAAAAGAAAAAGAGTTTGCCTTTTCTAAATGGCCACAAGCGGAAAAAAGAGGAAAGTAGGATGGGAAGGCAGAAGACAGATGAAAAAACAAATTGAGCCTCAAAATAAGAGCAGAAGGTCCTTCTTGTGGAGCAAAGAGATGGAGAGAAATTGCCGTCACACTGGAGATGGTCCGGACGAGGCTGGATTAGTAACCTGTGGTAGAAAAGGAGAAACTCTTGTACAGAAGGATTCAAACATCGAAGGAAAGCTTGTGTGTCCTCTCCAACCCCAGGTCCTATGGAAATTAAAACATTCATATATATGTATATTTATATATGCAATAAATAATGTTCTAGAAGCAAATGTTGATTTTTATGATTTTTTTATTGCAATTAGGTCCAAATTTTCTCCTACCTGAAAACACAAATGTTTTTAATACAGTAAATTCCCTGAAATCCTAAAGAAATCAAGCTATAAAGAATATCACAGATCTCAAGCTATAAAGAAAGAAGGAAGAAACAAATGAAAAAATAAAAAAGAGAAGCAAACAAAGAAAGGGAAAGAGAAAGAAAAAAGATTAAAATGTCAAAACAACTGCTTTGCTTTTCAAGAGCTCCGACAGAATTAATATTCAGGAATGTGAAGTGTCATTGATTCGGGCCAGAGTAGGACTATCAGAAGATGAAGACCACACTCAGGAGATGAAGGGAGGACGGACGAAGGAAAGGGGGACGCTGATGGCGTGTTCTGGAAATCTGCCCGTCAGCAGGACCAGTAACAGTGCTTAACTATCATACAGGACTGTGACCACTTGTGGTCCAAAAAGACCTCTTTTCAAAAATCAACTGAAAGTAAAATACATTTTTTAAACGGTAAAGTGGTAAATACTTCACTCTCTCGACTGCGATTCCTAGAATCTATGGCATTGTTTTGTAAGCTGAGCATAGCTAAACATCTTGAATCATGTTTTCCTTCTGATAAAATTTTCCAAGGATTCGGAGAATATGGTTATGATTATGCAGAACTGCCGAGGCTTCAAGAGCCTCATTTACCGTACGTGGTTAAAACCGGCCCAGACTTTCAACACAGGCAATGCCTTTTACCAGAAGTCGAATAACGTCAGCGTCTGTGAAACTACTGAGTTCAGCGTCTTAAGCTCTGCTGCCAACCAGCCCACTAAACCTGTCTGTTAAATTCACACGTGCTCTGGGTGCCGGCTGCGACCCCGCACATCCGAGAATGGATTTTCCACTGAATGTTACTGCCAAAGCGTTTTCTCCTGGCACCAGCAGGGAGACTGAAATATACCTCCAGGCTTCAAAAATAAAATACAGGATGAACTTCAGTAATCTAAGATGATGTGGGCCATGTGCAATAACATTTGAGATGCACAGACATTGGAGGAGATGGGATTTTTACGAATTCATCCAGAAACAATCACACTAGATTCACCATGATTTTCAAAGGTCAGCTAACAGTTCCGGAAAATCAATAGATTGACTTTAGACTTTTTCCATTGCGTTTGGCCAAATTCTCACCCAAGTTAGCCCTTTCTTTCAAGCAAACTCTTTCAAGAGTTTGCAGTTTTAAAAGTGGTCCATAAAGGTTCACAGTTTTGCCCTAACCGCTACTCAGTAGTCACTTGAAAATCACCGTGCTAGTTGATCTATTTCTCAAGTCACATGTCATTCTGAGAAGCTCGAAATGGTTCTTTTAAGTTGATGAGTTCCCTGAAGAAAATCAGTCTGCAGAAAGCACTGTCCACACTGTCTCTCCGTCACATGGTGCCTGCCCCTCCCAGCTAGACCACCAAGCACAAACCGCTGTGCTGGATGCCACTGGAAGAAATTAATAAAATATATAAATAGCAGCCCCTGTGGTCTAGGCTCTTAAATTTACTAATGAGATTTACATACATACCTGCACACACATATTTTATGTAGTATGGACCTATGTGAATACATACAGAGACATACACATATATAAAATTAAACTTCAAAAGAGAAGTGAGAAATGCTGAAAATGAAAAAGGAAGCGTTTTAAAACCACAACTGAGAAAGAAGATGTCTTCCCTGGGAGCAAGCTAGAGAAGCAGTCGGCATTAGCAGAGCCTTTGTGGAGAAGGAGGCATCTGCCTTGTCTCCAGAAAGGAGTATGGCTCTGGGAGCTGGGCACGGGGCGGAGGGATCCGGGCAAAGCGCACAGCATCCCCGGAGGCGGCGGCATCCCCGGAGGCGGTGGCCCCGGAGCACCACGGGCCCAAGGACATCGCGGAGGACAGAAGCCGCTTGTTCCTCCGAGCTGAGGGGTGAGACTCCACTCTGTCCTAACAAGGACGCATCAGTGAGGCTCTTAGAAA
Source organism: Camelus ferus (assembly GCF_009834535.1). Lineage (NCBI taxonomy): Eukaryota > Metazoa > Chordata > Mammalia > Artiodactyla > Camelidae > Camelus > Camelus ferus. Next base: position 10,567,011 of record NC_045718.1, on the reverse strand, counting down.
GGCGTGATGAGCTATCATCAGATGGTTCAGAGATTCGGTCAACACACACGTGTGGTTATTAACCCCTGTAAGAGACAAAACGTGGGCCACGCCGGCCGGCAAGGCTCTCGGGGAGTCCGGGTCCTGCGGCACCAGGTTGAACTGGCCCCCAGCACTGCCTCCTCTACTTCCCAGCTCTGCGGCCACTGGATTCCGGGGGTTCTCAGGGCATCGCAGGCTGATGGGTGGTTCCTTCCGTTCCAGACCTCCCTCCTTCCTGACGCCCGCCTTCCCTCCTCCATCCGCTTGCCCAGCCAGCAGGCCTCACTCCAGTTCATTCTTCAAGCAGCTCCGTGACCAAACCCTCCCACTCTCTGACTCCACCACTTTGATCACACCTTGAGTGTAACCTTTCTCGATCACTCAGTCAAACTCTACTAAAAATATATTCATTCAACAAAAACACTGACTGTACCCAATGTCCCACTTCAATGTTAGGCGCTGGGGTTCTTTTTAAAGTCCTAGGCTTTGGGGAGGGGGTAAGGGCTCAGTGGTAGAGCACCTGCTTGGCCTGCACAAGGTCCTGAGTTCAATTTAATGGATTCCACTAAAAAAAAAAAAATTAAAAATTAAAAAAGTAAAGTAAAATCCTAGGGTTTATAATAAAAACAGAGTATGTACATATGTAGGTGTATGTGTATTACTGAATCACTATGCTGTACGCCAGAAACTAATACAACATGGTAAATCAACTGTACATCAATAAAATAAATAAATAAAAATAAAATAAAATAAAACCCTAGATTTGAGTGTTCAATTTGTTTATATAAACTGATATCTTTATCCTGAAAGGAGTGATGAGCCATCATCAGATGGTTCAGAGATTTAGTCAACACACACGTTTTGTTAGGATATGTCTTCAAAGAAATAATAACCATTTTTCATCTCATTAAAACACCAAGCCTCACCCAGGATGCATACCACTTACATTCTCCTTCGACACAGTTTGTGGGATCAGTCATTCTACACAGAAAAAGTATGGTTTAATGCTGAATAATTGTTCTTTTGCATGAAGGAAGGGAGCTGACAGCTCTGAAAACTTTCTTCGGTTTGTTATTTCTAAGTCTCTTTATAATCCTCAAGTTCATGCAAACAGCCAATGGCAAACTGAACTAAGCAAATCATCTAATTGTTTCAAAGATGCAAGATTCAGCTTAAAGGATTCACAACTCTTACTGGCTTCAAAAACAAGCCTGTCTTCAGCAGTCATTAAAACAAGCAGCATCTTACTTTCACAAGAACGAAAAGACATCAAGGCAGCCTATGGAATATCTGAGTGCGAGTTCGATAAAAAGCCAGGCAGCAGCTCAATAATCTACGTACAATTCTCTGCCTCTCTTTCCTAGTCCCCATTTTTATTAGGTGTTTGTGGAGAAACATTGTCTACATAAAATTCTCAAGAACTTGGAAGCGGGAAAAAAAAAAAAAAAAAAGAAGTCGATGATTAGGTACTCAGAGTTTCTCCACAAACATTGTTTCAACCTCAACCCAACCCACCAACACCACTATTTCTCTTCTTCAGCACAACCCAGCCAGTCTGAAGAGTCTGTCCTCTTCTTTTTACTTCTGATCTTCCTGCTTGATTGGAAACTGAACTTCTGTAAACAGAACTAACAACCATTTGAATGGAGCACTTGCGCAGTTTCTGCAACTATCCCAGCTCTGGAAAGCAGGACTCCACCAGGGCTCCACCAAGCACCCTTACCACGTGTCAGTGCGCAGAGCCGCAAAGCTGTGCCTGCTGCTGCGGGCGGGCGAGCTCCCTAGTACACAGCATTGCCCTCTGCCCGCCCTAACCTCTTCTTTTTGATCATTGCATTGAGGTTTGCCATCAGCTAACTCCTATCTTTCATTCCTGGGTCCATGGGACTCAGGGAGGATTTGAACCCAGTCCCCTGACTCCAGAGATGGCCCTGTAACCCAGGTCTAGTTCAGGAGTATGCCCTCTCCTGGCCATGGCGGTTGGTGCATGGATGCAGATCCAACAGCCCAGATCCAATAAATCAAAATCAATCCTAAGACTTTCTTTTAACTATTTGGGAAGTTAATAGAACTTTCTTATCAGATTTCCAAACTTGAGATGACGTAAGCCTAGAGCTTTTCAACTTCTTGCAGCCACCACAGAAGGAACCATGAATGAAGCCAAAGAGCAGACTAACAAGAGAGGAAAGGCAACTAGAGAGGAATAGGAAAAGAAAGAGGAAGAGATGATTACGTAGTTGGAGCTCCTGGATCAAACCGCATCTGAATCTGTCTCTGTATTTTTTGATCACAGGACTTGATAAACTACATTTTTTGCTAACAAGCATCTGAATTGGTTTACTAACACTTGCAATGAAAGGGTCCTTTGAATACAAGCTGGTCCTTGTAGCAAGAAAAAAAAAAAACAGGAAAAAGGAACAAAGTAACTCTGATAATTGTCAATAAGCAATATAGACTTTTTCTAACAGACGCTCATGTCTTCTGGACCTAAGGCATGGATAATCATAAAGAGGTGGGTAGAACTTGATAGATTTATGAGAATAAGGCAATTTATGAGGATAAGCCAATAAGAATTTTAGAGGAAACACAAAAAATTTATGGATTATTTGGGTTTTACTTAAAAAACTTGTAAAACTGGTCTGCATTTATATTTGTTTGTTTGTTTGTGTAAGTTTTGAGACAGAAAACTCTTAAAAATATAAACTGAGTCCATGCAAGACACACAAGCCTTGACAAGCAAGTGCCTGGCAGTGCAGGTGACAGCACATTATGTTCATAGCTTCTTTCTAAGACACCAAGCAATGCCGTTTTCTTTACATTTGTGCTCTGCCAATTAGGTGCTTGTCTGGCTGTGCTGCTGTGCATAACGAAATGAAACACAGATAAGGTAAAATGAAAAAAGGCGTCTTTGGTGGGACGGAGGAAACAACAGACAGTGCACTCAAGGAGGTAGAACGACAGATATACATCCACTGTGACTCTCAGGCTTTTCCTCCACTGAGCATCTCAGGTCTGTTGTCCTGGTCTTCGGCAAGTATTGATATAAAATGTCACTTTGCAAAACTTACAGTGAATTTGAAAGTGTTGAGTTTTCCATTTTTTTGACCATGGGAACAGTGAGGCTCCACTCATTATTTAGGAAATATTATTTTCAAACAAAACCTGCATTGTCACATGCCATCAGTTTACTTTTAAACAGAACCTACAGCAGCAACAAAAAGGACTCTACGTAGGTGTTATTGTCATTCTGTTTCTATTATTATATCAGTGTTTTTGCCTGGAGAAGAGTAAAATGTATGCAGAACGCAAGAATGGGCTCATCGAGAAAACGTTGTATTTTTCTACAGGTGTTTTTGATTGCCTTTCTATCCAATGAGGGGTGGGGTCTGAGAGGCAAAAATAATAATTAAAAAGTAACAAAAAGCAGAAAATGAGAAACGCTTTTCTTCCGAAGAAAGTCAATTTCAAATCTACTTGGGCAGAAGACCCCGGAGAGCCAGTAAGAAATGGAAACGAGATCTTCCTTGTGCTCGAGGATCAAAGATAATTTCTAGGTTTGGTCCTGGCTTGGGATCCAGTGATGTCATTCCAAACAAAACTCCCAGAGATTTTGCCCACCTGTTGAACCCAGCGTGCCGGCAGTGAGCTGGGACAGGGCGCGGTGAATGAGGAACAGGGCCCCAAGTGGGCAAAGGCTAATGAGCAAACAGAAGCCTTGCCCTCTTATGAAAAAAACCCGTGAATTTCCAGCCTTTGATTTCTATTTATTATTAAAACCTGCATCTGAAGTATGGAAAAGGGCTAGTAAGGTTATAACAAGTGATTCTAAAAATGTAGAAAATAAAGTGCTCACAGAACTAGGAAGTCAGGAAGTGCTCCCTCGGCTCCTGTGCCCTTTCATCAGCCCTGGAGCCAGCATATTTCGTAGACGTGACCTCTGTTCCCTGCTGCCCAGTTCTCCTTCCCTTCAGGACACAAAATAGACACCCCTGCCCCTTAGAGGTGGAGGGCAGCAGAAATTCTGTGTATCTCCTCCAGGAAGACGCATTTTAATTACTGGTCCTCAACCCCGTGCCCCAGCTTTTCTCTGGTGTGGCTACTGGAAGGCCACCTGGCTAAGGGAGGACCAGGCTGAGCCCCAGCGGGGAGGACAGTTGAGCTGCCCCGACAGTTCTCCGAGCTGCTGGTGGACTTTGCATGAGAGAGGAATCAATCTTTGTGTCATAAGCCACTGAAATTTTGGGTTGTTTACTGGTACAGCCTAACCAAATCCATGCTGACTAAAACAGCTTTTTATACTAGGATTAGACGCTGCCGTGACAAAAACTCTAAAATATGTGGCGAGTCTTAGCGTGGGTCCTGCGGGGGGGCTGGTGTGGATGGCCACCTCCCGTGGAGGCTGGAAGATGGCAGTCAGTCATAGGCGGTGGCACATCCTTCGGCTGTGTTATCACCTATGCTGATTTATAAGACAGAAATAAACTTGTTGTTCTAGGAGAAAGATTAAATAGAAAATGAGAGCGTCTGCCAATGGCCATCAGCTGCACTGGGCAAGGTAGCACAAAAAAGAAAAAGAGATGATCTCCGAAAAGAATAGACTGGTTTGCAATCAAGAGTGAAAGTAAATAGAAGAATACGGCAATTGGGAGACCAGTAGGGTCTGAAAAAGCGACTGCTTCTCAGACACTGCTTTGTGCCAGACAGGAAAAGTGAGGTCTAGCTTTGCAGCCAGGATCGGTTCATGGGCATGACCACCACGCACGGTAAGCTCTGGGAATGGACTAGGGATCTCAGACTGAAGATGTAATTAAAAGGGAGCGCCCAATCCACCCTCTCAATCGGACACAAATAGCAAAGAGACCAACGGTGCGACTCTCCCCAGAACCTGAATGGACTTAATGGGAACGCAAACGCAAATGTGGAAGGAGGGAGGTGGGGGTGGAGAGGGGAAGGAGGGGAGGGGAAGGAGGGGAGGGAAAGGGAGCGAGAGAGAGGAAATAGTAAGAAAGCACCTATTCCAGGAACCAATCTCGGAAAGCCTGGCAGGTGTGGAATTGGTCCGTGGAGCTGTGCAGAATCAAATAAACAAGAAGCACATAAAGCATTTGAAAGGATTGCACTGCCAAAGGAAACCCGTGCCAGGACTCAAAGAGACAGTGGCCTCTGTGACCTAAAGTCACTGTTGGGTCCTCATCTTTCTCAGGCGGGGAACGGGCTAAGACAGTTCCTGTGCCTCAGAGGAGGACGTGTCCCAGTGCCCATTACAGATGTGCGGGAGACTGGTCCACGGCGGGCTCTTCACGGCACCAGTTCCCTCTCCTTTCAGACTCGCTGACAGCTGTACTCACGCCCTGGAAGGCCGGCGTGGCCCCGCGACCTGCTCTGACTGATTTCATGTGAGCAGAGATGGTGTCACTTCCAGGCAGAAGCATTTAATTGTGGGTACTTGACCCTCCTCCCTGGCCTGATAATTTTGGAAGCACATATGGATAAAGAGATGCTACACAAAAATCAAGTGGAGACAAAAAAAAAAAAAAGTGGAGGAACAGTGCCCTGTTGTCCCCTGGACCCACAGAAGATTTACGCTCGTGAGGAACTGCGTCTGTCTCCAGGCGCTCAGGTTTCTTTCTGTTATTGCAGGGTCGCCTAGGGCCCCTGGACTAACCCGGGATCAATGCGAGAATCTGCATACATGTGTCCATCAATTGTCTGCCTCCCTGTGACTACTGGACTCATTTTTACTTTTATATTTTTAAAAGAAAGTACCTGATAGATAATCTAACCAATTACAGTGTCAAACTGATTCCCATTAATTGGCCACATTATTTTATGTCTGGTTAATCTTTCCTTCAAAATACAAGAGTAACTTCAAATTTATCAAGAGCAATCAGATAGTTTGAGCCAAAAACAATGATCACATTCTAATCGTTATATTAGGTAAGATTCCCTCTCCAAAAAAAAAAAAAAAAAATATATATATATATATATATATAGACAAGAGTAATCTTTGTGAGGTGCTCTGGTTTTTTTGTTTGTTTTTTTGTTTTGTTTTGTTTTTGGAATGACCAGGCTTGGCACTTTAATGTCATTAGAGTCTACTTTTCAGCAGGAATTCATCTCCCTCAAACCCCAGGCATTTTTCTTGATCTTTTGAGTGAAAAAGTTCTGCAGACCAAGAAAATTACTTAGCAATAAAATATGTGAGAAATAGTTTGACAGTTCCCCCGATCTTTTTCCTCTGGCTATGAAACGCATTTCTTCTCCTCCCCAACTCTGCTGTCACTTTGAAAACCATCCAATAAATTGGTCATACCTATCATAGTTACCCGTAGGCAAAAAAAAGAGAAAAAGAGAGAGACAGAGAAAGAGAAAGAGAGAGAGAAACATCATTTCATGAATTGAGATGAGGGTACCTTTGCCAAGATCCAATAAATTCTTTAAAGCCACGTTAACACTCTCCAAGGCCAAATCGGAAACGCAAAGTCAGCTCCTTATTGGTGTAACTGTTTAAAACAAGCCCCCTGCAAATTCATTACTGTCACAACGTCCTGTTGCCAGAAGGGGTGGATTCGCGGAGCCTCCGGCCGACAAGGAAAGCTCCCCGCAGCGTTGTTTGTTACCGGTATCTTCTCTGTCGCTGTTCAGCTCGACTCAGGAGACTGGGCAATTACCAGCTGGTGCATCTATGGACAGAATCAGTGCTACGTGTTTTAGTTCGAGTTATATTTGGGGCAGGTTACCTGTGGGGGCTACCGGTGTCCATCGGCTCATAAAGGTTTTCGAGATCCCCCAGCGGTAAACCTGGAGAGCTCCCAGCGGAAGGGGATGCACACCTCGAAGCACCGTCTGAACTTGGGGGCTCACCTACGAACCACAAATTGCCAGGCGCGCGTGTGTCCTGGGTCCAGTGTGGACCCATCCCGGCCCTTTGATTATGTACTGTCTTGTCCCTGTCTGGATGACTTTTCAGAAGCTGACAGAGCTGTGACAATTTAATTGGTGTTGACACCTTTTGAAGCCATGCCTCGAGGCACTCAGGGTCACCGTGTGCCCCTCCGCCTCCCTCCAGTTCCTCCACTTGGCTGCCTGGCAGCTTGCGGTGCCCAGCTGGCCCCTGGCTCCTTCGTCATATACATACTTGTTCTGGGTCCTGTTACAAGGCCCCTCGTTAAATGCCCAGCAGGCAGCGGCGAATGGAGATTTTGACTATGTGGGATTGGAGGCCTCTGGCAATAATAGGGAATAAACTATAAATATAAAAGTGTCCCCGTTGTGGACTGTGTTGTTATCACCAAAGATTTCTTCCCGAGGCCCTCAGCGCGGAGGTGCTCTCTGTGCCCGCTTGTGGCTGCAGGCCTTACAATTAGCTTTCTGCTTTCCATTCTGGGGAGTCTCTAACTGTGACTGCTCCTCTCTCGTTATTTCCAATTTTGTATCTTCTTCCTTCTTTTAGCAACACTGTCTCACCACCGGCGCAGGGATATCATTATGGCTCTGACTCGCCCTTGGACTCTGTTACCTCCAAGTTTAAGAAAGAGAAACACAAAAAGAATGGCTCCTGCATTGTTTTTCGGGTTCAGTTCTGCACAAGTGTCTTTTTGCCTCTCAAAAGTCAAGTGTAACAGACCACTGGGTTCCCCACAGGACCAGGCTGAGTAACTGTCACCTTTTACAGAGCTTTGCTCAATCTGCCATAATTAAAATATTGAGATGTCCAGTCACACTTATCAACTGCCTATAAACGTGCAGGCCATCAAAAATTTTTTCCTAGCTCACAAATCCCATTAAAAATATTCTTGAGATTTAAAGGTTATCCTATTAAGTGAAGTAAGTCAGACAAAGACAAATATCATGACATCACTTATACACGGAATCTAAGAAAATGATACAGATGAACTTATTTACCAAACAGAAATAGACTCACAGACATAGAAAACCAACTTACGGTTACCAAAGGGAGAAGGCGGGGGATAAATCAGGAGTTCACAATTAACATGTGTATACTGTTTACACACTACTATGTATAAAATAGATAAACAATAAGGACCTGCTTACAGCACAGGGAACTGTATTCAATATCTTGTAATAACCTATAATGGAAAAGAATCTGAAACATAATATATAGATAGACAGATATATACACATGTATAACTGAATCACTTTGCTGTACACCTGAAACTAACACAACATAGTAAATCAACTATATTTCAATTAAAAAAAAAAAAGGAAAAATATTCTTGTCTATGAAAATGTTAAGATCTCTAGAAAGGTTTTTGTTTCCCCAACCATCAAATTTATATAGTCTATGGTGAATATAATAAGCCAGACAGATGTTTGAATTTTTAGAAAGTAGATTTTAAAAAATAAGACTACCAACTTCCACGTTCGGTTGCTCCCTAGAAGATAAAACAGATCAGAGAGACAAAGTGCATTCTGAAAAAAATTGTAAGGGTTGTTACAGGAAACACTGAGCTAGATTAAACAAAGCACTGCCTTAAAGGTTCATATTTTTACATAATCTACATCTACTGAATTTCCAGGTCATTATAAAAGTCAAGCCATAAGTGAAAACTATGAATATTATCAGCCATAATTTTCCAGTGAACTGTGTAAATAATTTCCTCCAAAAAAATGAACACATTGGAGGGAAATTCACAACCAACATGGTTTCTGCTTGGAACCAGATGGTCAGCACAGGATTTAAGGTTGAGATCCTTTGTTTCAACAAGAAATAATTAACTTTCTTCAAAAAGAGACAGCTAAAAAAAAAAAAATCAAAACATCAAAAAAGGATTACTTAACTGGATGGAAAGGCATCGGAAGGACAAATACATCTGTCCCCCAGTGAGAAGTCCTTACAAATGGAAGCTAACCCGCGGCTCCCCCAGCACAGTAAAGCCAGGGAAAGGTGAGGCTTTTTCTGGTTACACTGAGTAACAGGAGCAAAGTTAAAACCAATTATGAACAAATGCCAGAATCTGCAGGGTTGAAACGGAGGTCTGACTGGGGCTCTCAGTTTTCTGCCAAACATCAGACGTGGATGGAAGGGCATCGTCTGTTAGTCCACAGTACGCGCACTCCCACTGTGCCACGTCTAAGTCCTGTGACTTCAGGAAACCACGCAGTTTCTCTGAGGCTCGGTCTTTGCATCTGGGAGACCGAACTACCTACTTCCTTAGGTTGTTGTGAGAGTGAATTAGACAATACAAATGCCAGAACCATGAGACGCCAACGAGACAGCCAATGAAAGACGCACTGGGGCTCCTGGTGTGTCTGCTTGCTTTTGCAGTCTTTGCTTGTTGGTGTTTTGAGACATGACACAATTTTGTATCTTTTGTACCACTGAAGCCATCATATGCCCTGGGATTTAAAATCATAAAACCTTCTCCAAAGCTCACGTGCCCTCGTGGGAGATCTGGGGAGAACACAGGGACACTGGGATTCTGGATTGGACAGTGACCAGTGCCGTGTTCTGGGGTCGGTGGGGGAATATTCAGGCCTTGCTTCAGAGGTTTAGCTATAAATTCTTTTCATAAGGGAACTTGTACAAAAATGAAGGAAATCTCCAGAAAAAGAAGAGTTTAAAAATGCCAGGTATAGAATTATGAATAATGAGACACTGATAGATTGATATTGAGAGACATACACCATATCTGGGACTACAGAATCGTGGATAAATACAGCAAGTCCACGGGACTCTTCCCCATCAGCTCCGGCAGAAACAGCAGCGGGACGTCACATACATATCCGTCCATCGTGCCTGCATCCAGGTCCTGCGCTGAGGACGTCAGGATGAGTGAAGTGTATTTCACGTCTTTAAGCTTATACTCTAGTACGCACTTTCATCCTGCCCACCCCTACGAGTGCCAGCTAGGAATCCATCAAAATAATCACACACTATTGACTTTATTTGCTTCCTCGTCTGCCCCTCACTTGAGGCTGTCATCCTGGCAGAGCAGAGGCTGTGTTTTAGTCATCTTTGCATCTTCAGCAGTGTTTACTGGGTCTGTAACAAGTGCACATGAACTGGAGGTTAATGATTGAATGAGTGAACAAATGTGTGCACGGAGGAGTAAGGACGAGCTCCTTGTTCTACACTGAGTTACTCGGAGAATCAGAGCACATTTTTCAGGTCTCACAGAGGCATTCCCTGCCAGCACAAAAGGCCTCTTCTGGTTACAGACTGTAACGTGTGTTCTATTTTTTTTTAATTGAAGTATAATCAGTTTACAATGCTGTATCCGTTTCTGGTGGACAGCATAATGTTTCAGTCATACATATACATACATAAATTCATTTTCATATTCACTTTCATTATAGGTTTCTATAAGGTATTGAATATGGTTCCCTGTGCTGTACAGTAGAAACTTGTTGTTTATCCATTTTATATACAGTAGTTAGTGTCTGCAAATCTCGAACTCCCAATTATTTATCCCTTCCCATCCCACTACCCTCTAGTAACCATAAGATTGTTTTCTGTGTCTGTGAATCTGTTTCTGTTTTGTAAATAAGTGCCTGTGTGTGTGTGTGTGTGTGTGTGTGTGTGTGTGTGTGTGTGTTTTTAGATTCCACATATGAGTGATATCATATGGTATTTTTCTTTCTCTTTCTGGCTTATTTCACTTAGAAGGACAGTCTCCAGGAACATCCATGTTGCTGCAAATGACATAATTTTATTCTTTTTATGACTAAGTAGTATTCCATTGTATATATACACTATGTCTTCTTTATAGTCATCTGTCAATGGACATTTAGGTTGTTTCCAATTGTTTCTATTGTATATAGTGCTGCTGTGAACAGTGGGGTGCATGTATCTTTTCAAATTTGAGTTCTCTCTGGATATATGACCAGGAGTGGGACTGCTGGATCACATGGTAAGTCTCTTTTTAGTTTTTTGAGGAATCTCCATACTGTTTTCCATAGTGGCCACGCCAAACTATTTTCCCACCAGCAGTGTAGGAGGGTTCCCATTTCTTCACACCCTCTCCAGCATTTATCACTTGTGGACTTTTAAATTATGGCCATTCTGACTAGTGTGAGGTGATACCTCAAGAAAATGTGTTTGATCTTTTTTTAGGGGGGGAGGTAATCAGGTTTATTTATTTATTTTTTGATGGAGGTACTGGGGACTGAATCCAGGACCTTGTACATGACAAGCAAGCACTCTACCACTGCGCTATACCTTCCCCCGACAATGTAAATTCTTAATGTCTTTTTTCCATCGCCTTGTTCATTCTTTGCCTGAAGGTTACAACTGGTGGGAACGCTGCACCCTCGTGTTCTCTCTCCTCTCCCCAGCACCTAGCCAAGTGCCGGTCGTGGAAAAGGAGCCAAATCAGTATGTGTGGAAGGAATTAAAGGATGGACGATGATAGGAAACCAGGATATGGGGGCACATTTCAGAGGATGAACTAGAAAGAGCTCCACTGGGGTGTGTAGCATTCGAGGTGAAAGCTGCACATCCAGGCGAAGTTGCCCAGCAGGACTTGCCCAGGAACAAAAGGAGGTCAGAGCCGGAGTCTCACACAGACGTGCGCATCACCCCCTCTCCCAGGTTCAGACCCGACCCGCAGACGACAGGAAGCAGGTGATTACTCAGAGCCCGCTGAGGACAGAAACTCCTGAGAGGAAAGGATCAGGAGAGCAAGTGAAGGAAAATGTGTTATTCCTCACTGTCACCGTTTCTTTTAATACTGGTAAAAACAAACAAAAGTCCAGACTCACAAGAAGACAGAAAAAACTAAATAGACAGAAACCCTGAAACTCTGCTTCCCGTAATAACTGAATCGAGCCGTGTGTATGCAGACGGTATATGCAGCCAAGCTTTAATTTAAAAAAAATGTCAAACTACTGGTTATTTTAAAATAATCATTGGCTGTAATGAAAGCCTCAGTTGAATTTATGAAAATCACCCTCATGTTTGTGATTTTTCAACCGTGGTCTATTTAGAGACCATCCAAATGCAAAGCCCGTGGATTAGCGTATCATTCCGTCAGAGAAAGACCTTCCTTCTTCCCTGTTCTGTGTCTTTGTCGATGGTTACTTTAAGAAATGCCTTTTCATCTTACTTTGATAATGCTGCAGTTGAAGATTAGAACAGAGCAAAGTGGAAACGAAGAGATTACGCTGCCTAACGACTTTATCTCACCAGGAGGACACTCCAGCCAAGGGAGGAGGACCCTCATTTTTGCAAACCCTTTGGTGCACTTCCGTTCCGTCATTGAGAAATGCACATCACACGACCATAGGTTTTCCTTTTTGCTTTAGTTTTTAAAATTTTAGAGCGAACTTGTCCACACATGGTTCTTAAAAGCCTCTAGGCACATGCTTTCTTGTTGAACTCCGTCTTATTTTTCAGGAAAAACATTCATCCTAAGTTGGGAATCAATCAATAAGCCACTTCAATCCATTTCAAAAGAGAGCAAGGTAGCCACAGCAGCAATTAATTGCAGAATAAGAATTTTACTCAAGAATGAATTATTAGAAAGTGCCCGGCTAAGGAGGGGGTCATACTCTGAGAATAATACATATTCTCTCCAAAATAACCAAGAAGTAGTTCAAAACGTGTATGTGTTTTAGAAAAACATCACGAGCGACTGCAGGATCAAAATAAAGTGAAGGCGGCAGCTGGGGAACAGCCACAGGATTCCCAGCGTCCTGTCAGAGAAGACTTCGGCCTCAAAGTTGTTGTAGACAGTGTGTGACCATCTGTTAGGAGAGAGGAAACAGGAACATTCTCTCCGGACAAATCAATGTTGCTCGATGTCCCTCAAATGTCTTGGTATCAACGAGCCTGATGAGAGTTCAGTGCCCAGCTTTGGCTCTTTTTACCCAACTTCTTCAATGCTGTTTCTTTATTTCTAAAATGAGAGTGATGATAGAGCTGATGCATGAGATAGTCATGAAATGTTAATAGATCTATGGCCTTTTAAAGTGTCAATAATGGTATATTACTATCACTATTATTCCATACTAAGTATCGAATTATGCCCTAGGCAGACTTAAGATTTAATAGCCAGAATAATATAAAACATGGTCCTTCACTTGAAAAAAGAAACAAAAACACACAACATCAAAAGGTTTATCTAGGGAGATGAGACTTCTGATTTTTTTTAATTAATAAGTTTAATTGAATGCCATTTCACCTCAATGAAATTGAGCTTTAGAAATTTAGACCCAGGAAAGTAATGCCTTGCACTGTGCTCGAGTGGTTACGGAAGTTTCCCGAGAAATGTGGAACTTAATACGGATGTTGAGAGAGAATCTCGAGCTGTTACTTCACAATATATTCATCATTTGCTGGTTGTGCTTTACTCTGAATTTTCAGGAAGACAATTTATTCAAACCAAAGTCCTATTAATACTAAGGTATTGGAGCCTTCTGGTGGGCACACCCTTACTGGTCCTTCCACACTGGCCAGGGTTGGTTCCTGTGACCGGCAGCATGTGGCAGAAGCAAAGATAAATCACTACAGAGTCTAGGTGTTAAAAGACTCCGTTACAGTCTGGGTTGTGTCACTTGGGCATCCCCACCAGTCAAAAACGAGAGAGAAAAAGAGAGAGACAGAGGGAAGCAGACAAGAGAGAGAAAATAGAGAGAAAGAGAGAGAAAGCAGAAAGAGAGAAAGAGAGAAAGGCGAGAGAAGGAGAGAGAGAGAAAAAAAGAGGACAGAGAGAAAAACGAACTCTAGAGACGACGAGAGAACGAGAGAACACGGAGAGATGAGGGAGAGAGAGAGCAACGAGAGACGAGAGAGAAAAAGAGAGAACGAGGCCCTCCGCCCGCTTACCTCGATCCATCCTTCCCTCTCTCCCTCTCCCCCTCCTCTCTCTCTCTCTCGCTCTCCTCTGCTCTCTCTCTCATCCACACCCCCAGCGAATCCAGCTGCCATCTTTTGGTCTGAAGTGGAACGTGTAGGCTCCCAGGCAATGGTTTCCAAATTGGGTTTTCCCGTACATGTCTTTTTGGCAAACAATAGGGTGGGACTGTTTGTTTAAAGATTTATGGGGCTTAGCTCTGAATTAGCTTGGCTTCTCCCTTTCTTCACGGCTAGTTCTGGAAAACGGCAGGTTCCTAGGGAACACTTTGCTCAAATTATTAATCAAATTAGTTACTTATTGGATGGATGGGCGAATGTGTTAGTGTGAGCCAGGCTCGGGGCACACTCTCTAAGGCGCCTGATTGGCTCAACCCAAAATGCACTAGTCTCTATGGGACCAGGACACGCGGCTGACTTTCTGATGAAAGTCAAACGAAGCAATGGGATTTTGACGCGGGTTCTCCCCCCTAAGTACCAAGCACTTAGAGCAAGACTCGCAGTAGCAGGTGCCTAATACATCACAAGACGTGTTCTATCCCCATTCAAGGCGTTAATCAAAAGGCTGACCAGGACTAGATGAGCACAGCCTTGGTGATGTCAGGAAAGGCTCCCCCGAGGTAACGTGGACCTGTGAGGCAGCAACCCCTGTGGCACAGAGCCCACAAAGCCAGTGACTGTGCAGTCATTTACTCTAGGCGTCTCCAACTTATCTACCAAAACATCTGAACAGATGCTCTGAACTTAGAGACGTAATGTCTAAAATATTTTTCTATTCTTAAGTATAAGAACCCTATCCAAAAAAAAAAAAAAAGAGAGAGAGAGAGAAACACGGTTTGTGTGGCAGGATTTGTTCTTATTGACTTATTTTTATTTTAACCTGCACCTTGGAAAAACCCCTAGAAGCCTGGGATGTACTGTCTGCAAAAGAAGGAATTCGGGCGGCGGGTGGGCAGCAGGCAGGCGGGGCCGGGCCCGGTGCGGACGCCCCCAGTCCCCAAGTAAAATCGCCTGCGTTATGTCTTGGCAGACACTGGGGACGGGCTTCATCGTGTCGTTCTTTCCTTTTTCAAAATGCGGCGTCGGGAGAGAGACACTCGAGCAGCGCAGCGTCCTCGGGGCCCTCGCGCTCCCGTTTGCCCGCGGCCCGAGGGCGCGGCAGGGCGGGCGGGCGGGCGGGCGGCCTCCTCCCGGCGCCGGAGGCGTCACACGCGGTCTCGGACGTTCCCTTCCTTCAGGCTTAGTTTCCCAAAAGGAGGCCGAAGGGAAAATGTTTAGAAAAGTCGCAGGGAGGTGGCGGCCCCTGTAGGACGCCCGCCCCCACAGCCTGTGTTCGTCTCGGCCACGCGCTGCGACGCGGCTGCCGGGCTGTCACCGCCACGACGACTGCGCATCTCCGTTCCGTTATTCAGGCCTCAGCTGGAGCATCATCCAAGTTCAACGTCGTTTTTAGGCCTTAAGAAGAAAGGAACTCCTCTGCCCACGGAAAAGCTCTCCCTAGGGAGGGTGTATGAACCGTGTGTTGTCTTTTCATAAACCTTTTCAAAAATCCCTTAAGCAGCACACCCAGCCCCTGAGAACCTTCCAGCCCTCGAGAGCGAAATTGTGTATTAAGAATATTATGGGTGCTAAAAACACTTATTTTCACCTAATTCTGTAGCCCTTAAAAATTAGGAGAATGAGTCCCTTTGTTTGAGTCGGATTCAAAGTTTTAAAGTTAAAACACAATACGGGGTTATGGAATTCGATTTTTATTTACCCAAGGCAGAATGAAAGGCTCTTGTCTGAAACATAAAACAAAACTTTTTCTCTTTGTTTTTGTTTTGGGGTTTTTTTGAGGTTGCTTAGCGAACGGAGTAACTTCCCTCCCTTGCGAACCGTCTCCTGCTACCACGGGGGGAAGTGTAAGAAGAAAGGGCACGTGAAGAAGGTAAAATGGAGGAGAAATACATCCAAAATCCAACTCTAATAAAGAGGCCTTAATATAACAATGACACAGAATGCAGAACACAATGCAGAACAAATAAAGTGACCTGTTTATGCTGCTGCAGGTGGGGGTGGGTGGCGAGAATTCTCTTAACCATGCTGCAGTGCAGAGCCGTCACGTCTTACAGGAATTTGGGAAATTAATGCAATACGGTTTTCTCCTCTCTGCCTCGTTTTACAAATAAAACTCTAGTAAGAGAATAATTGAATCTGAGTACCAGAATGCCTGATAAAAAATACAGAATGTTGGATGTGAGTAACACACCATCCCCGCCCTCCTGCTGTGCTTCAGGACAAGAACATTTTTCTTCAAAAATTAAATTGCTTCTAATCGTGCGTTGCAGAATGTCTGAAAAGATATAAATAACGTGAAAGGTAAAACTCCCCTAGTCACAGGGACATCTATTCCAACAAGAAAAAAAGAATGACTCAAACGACCATAGTACTAAACTCGAAGTTCATCAGTAGGAGAGAATCAGTTGATGCTAACATTTTACATTTTAAAAAAGGAAATAGCTTCTTTAAGCTTATCTAATTTTAAAAATAAGCTTTGTCATCTTACCGTAGGTTAATTTGTTAAACCTGCGTAAGCAGGGGAGAAGTACATATGAGCCTGGTGTGTTTGAAACCTTGCAGACTTTACAGGAATGGAATTTGATTTTAGTAAAGTGCTGCTCTAATCCTGCCTAGAACTAAATGGAGCAAACAAAATAAATAACCAGTGAGAGGACGTACTAGCGTCGGGTCACACAGAGGGAAGGCATGGGCATTTGTAAAACTTTTATCTCCCCATTGCTTTCCAAAACCGTTTGGTGTCTACAGTTAAATCTGAATGTGCACCAGCAGCATCGGGGGAGACCCACCGTTGACCACACTCCCCGGCGCAGGGTGTTGTTGCTTCATCAACTTCTACCAGCTTGAATTCCTCAGAGACGTTATTGTTCTTTAATCCATAATTGTTAAATAGATTAGATAGATAGATAGACAGTGTCTCCTGCTTATTTTCAGAATTTTATTATAGCTAATTCAAAACACACAGAAAATTAGCACCGTACATTGAATTTCCAAATACCAACCACCTGGATTTAACAATCGTTAGCATTTAGCCTTTTTGTCTTGATCTATTGTTTACCTTTAATGGACAGTCTTTTTTCCACAATGCCATTTTTGAACCCCCAAATCATAGTAATTTATTCATGTAATCTCATGCACATACTCTTCCATTTTCTCAGTTTCCCCAAAATGCCTTTGTATACTTGGTTGGTTTGGATCCAAATCCAGAGTCCACACACTGCATTTCGTTGCTCTGCCTCTTAAGTCTGTAACTGTCCCTTTTAATTCTGCTTGTTTGTTGGGGAAGGAAAAAAAAAGGTCCACTTGTCCTATAGGAACTCCCAGGCCGTGAGGATAACAGCATGTCTTGGGGTTCTGTTTACCACGTGGCATTAGTTCCTGTGTTTCTTGTAAACTAGTCATTACATCTAGAAACTTGATTAGATCCAGTTTGAACTTTTTGGCAAAAATGACTTCAAAGGTCGTGCTGTGGAGTTTATACGGCAACACATCAGGAGGTTCCGATGTCTGAGTTCCCTGTTTTTCACATTAGCTGTTATTTTTCTACAAATAAGAATGTTCCCCCTTAACCCTTGTTTACCCTGAAAAGCAGCCCACAGGAAAGGTGGTGTAAATGCTTGAAATTTCCCTTCATTCACCATTTTTACTGTATGCACTGTTACCCCAGCATTAACCTTGGCCAATTCGATTTGCTTTATTTTTGAGAATGATTATGCATTCATGGACTTCCACATACGTCGTGCACTTTCATGTATTTGACTCGCTCAGTCATTTACAGGTATCTTTCTTCCTCGTGATGAGATCGCCTGTCTGTGGCCAGTGAGGGGCCCTTCCAGGTGGCTCGTGCGTTCTTTGTCCCGCCCCGTGTTGCTTTTCACTCTCCCGCGTTGGTGGCTTCCTCACTGCCGAGCAGCGTCTTCCATGCACTTTCGGTTCCTGGCTTGGAGTCAGCCATCCCTTCTGGGATTCCTGGTGTCTCTTAGTGTGAAATTATGTTAAGGGACCTTAATCTCATTAGAGATATTTATTGCTAGAAGTTCTTCAGTATTTCTAGGCATTTTCAAAGGACAGAAATAAGAATTGTATATTTTTGATAAGGACAAAAAGAAGTCCTGAGTTCATTCTAATATTTCTAATTTATACTAGCAATCATAGAAATTTTACTTAAATGATTTATTTTATATATTTGGCCTTTTTTCTCTTATTTTGAAGACCATGATTCCTAAAAATATCACAAGAATTTTTTTCTTTTATCAAATACGTATTTTTCCAAAATAATCACGCCAACACTATCACTAACACTACGCCCTCTGAATACAGTTTGACTTTTTGGTTTTTTTGTTTGTTTGGTCTTCAGTTTATTCTGTCAAAATGCTGTGGTTTAAAATAACTGGAAATAATTATTCTCTGTGAAGGTATTCTAGTAACTTGCTTTACAGTTAGGTTCATTAGTTTCGATGGATTTTTGATCTCAGGAAAACAGTTTGGATTGGCTTGGACTGGATTTGAACTCTGTGAAACATGAAGTGGCTAAGAGAGCCCTGACCACAGAAATGGGAACACAGTCCCTGACGGCCACCACCTAAGGCAGCATGTCGTTCTATGGCTGGTCTTGTTTGTGGTGTAACGCGGAGATAAACCACGTGCGGGCAGGGGTTCTTCTGTTTTGTTCACTGCAGTGTCTCCAGAATCCAGAAATGAGCTTGGCACATATGAGGTGCTCAACAGTTTGTTAAATGAATGAATAAAATCTTGCAAAGGGTGGCTCACCAGTGCCCAGGGGAGAGCAGCAGACACGGTGGGCCTCCGCCTCCACACCGTCCACACCGAGCCCGCGGGGCAGCGCCCTGGGCAAGGCCCAGCGGGTTCACACCCGGACCCACCTGACAGCTGTCGTCCTGGGAACCCTTCCTCCTACCTTCCCTCTCTGAGCCTGAGTTCGAAAGAATGCTGCATATACTGCCTAAAGCCACCAATAGCCTTCTGGGATTGTGTCTCTTTTGCCAGAAATACAGAAGAAAATTGAGATTCACTGAATAAACTAGGTTTCCCCTGCCCCTGTTTTGTCATAATTTAAAATCATTTTTAACCCCTGTAATCTATGCCTGTTCTCTGCTGCTGGCTACATGTACCAGATCACTGTCATCTTCCAATTACTCAGAAAGGCGGGATCTCCCGGGATGAATCTTTTTTTTAATGCCATGTGTTTCAAAACAGGTTGAGATTAGGGGTCAGATGTGAGGCAGAAAGCAAGTCAAGATTCCATGAGAACGACAGGGGAACTTGGGGAAGGTCTCATTCCACTGCGGGCTTTCCCAATGAACACACACATGTCCTCTACCAGATCCCACCTCAAGGCATGACCTTGAGCTTCTGAAGGACCACGACCTCTACAGGCATGTCCTGACGGCGGTTCTCAGTAGCCACGTGTGGTCACTCCCCGAATTCATCACATGCCTGCATGACTGCATGACACCATGTTCCTCTTCTTCCTGGCACTTACCACAGTAATAACTATTACTAGTTTTATATTTATGCATGGATGTTTTCTTAAGTATGTTTCCCCAACTAAAAGGTAAGCTCTGTGAGGTCAAGGACTGTCCCCACCGTGCTCACTGTGAAAGACTAGATACAAAGCAGTGTGCCAAGTGTGTAACAGATGTTTGGGGAAAGTACAACAGGAAGAAGGAAGGAGGGAGGAAGGGAGGAAGGAAGGAAGGAAGGAAGGAAGGAAGGGAGGAAGGAAGGGATGAAGGGAAGGAAGAATCTTGCACCTTGCACGCCCCAGTATCTTCTTGTCAGAGACAACTAGCGTTGATTTCCTTCAGTCCCAGAGATCCTGTCCATTGGATTCTTTCTCTGGGTACCAGCCTCTTTGCTGTGGCTTAGAAAAGTTCAATACCTGCCTAAAACTCTAACAGCCTCTCAGAAACCTTCTTCCCATCCTATTGCATTGGACTTCCTTTAAACCCAGGTGTCCCAGGCTGGGATCCCAGGCAAAGAAGGAGAAAAGGGCTGTCTGTTCTATTAAACGTATTCATACGTTTTAACACTCATGATTGACAGAAACCATGGTGAGTAGACGGAGGCAGGTGGAAACATTATCGATCTCCTTTGCGGTCGGCAGCCAGGTCTGGCTGTATTGCTCTTCCAGACGTGTTCTTTGATGAATAGGACCCCAGTGATGTGAGGGGGGCCGCGGCAGCCACGGGCACGGAGGCAGCAGCCTGCCCTTCTAACTGGCTGACGGATCTACGAGCCGGAGTGAGAGGGAGCCGGGGCGGTAACTGCGGCCATCTTTCTCTTTTATGATTTCTCTTTCTTTTCATTACGCCTGACATTTTTGAGATTGAGCTTTGTAACAAACTGTTAGCCCAAGGCAAGGACTGGGGAAATGAGAATTTTCTGAGAAAGTGACCCCCATACCCAAACACAAAGTGCGAACAGCCGTACTCACGACCTGCCACGAAGGGAACTGGGGCTGGGGTTTACGTCCAGATATTGCAGTTGACTTGATAAAGCAAAATGGAGCCAGCCTCCTCTGCGCCTGCAGGCAGGCCCGGGGACTTTCAAAAGGAAATATTCCACCTGGTTTTATCCTGTTGCGTTAAGGTATTTGAGATGAAAATCTGTGTCCACTCGGTACCCGCAAAAGATGAGCTTCTGCCACCAGTGATGAGCTGGGGAAGGCGGATCATAATAGGGAAGACAAGGAGAGGAGAAAACACAGCAAAGTCGAGGTGCCATGTGAGGAGGCCCGGCATTTCAGCCCTTTAGCCGGGGTAAGGACCCCAAAGCAGCGTCTATCTGGGACGTGTGTCCAGAAAGCCACCCATTGGCCACCCAAGTGTTTATAGTCGGATTGGTTGGAATCCTTCTATAAAGTGATTACACTCTGCATTCTGGGGAGAGGAGACAGCCCTGCTTCAGGGTTCTGGCTTCAGCTCTCCAAACCGCAGCAACCACTCGGTACAGGGCCAAGTCCGAGACAGAAAGAGAACCACCTTCTCTCAAGAAAATTTCTAGGAAAAATTCTTCCTGAAACACTTTTAGAAGTAAACCAGAAAGAGAAAGAAAAATACCATACGATGGCACTTATACATGGAATCTTAAAAAGTGACACAAATGATCTTATTTACAAAACAGAGACAGACTCACAGACACAGGAAACAGACTTATGGTTATCAGGGGGAAGGGGGTGGGGAGAGATAAATTGGGAGTTCAAGATTTGCAGATGCACACTACTGTATATAAAACAGATAAACAACAAGGTCCTACTGTACAGCACAGGGAACTGTGTTCAACACTGTGTAATAAACTACAGTGAAGATCATGAGAAGGAACGTATGTATACGTGCAACCGAGTCACCGTGCCACACACCGGGAAGTAACACTGCAGTGTAAGTCAACCGCACTTCAATTAAAAAAAACACTTTCAAGCATTTCTTCCACAATAAGGGGGCTTTCTTTCCCTGCTTACTTTACGAAGGGCTAGAATCTCTCCACATGAGACACCTTTCCCTCTGGCTTAGAAAGAGACCAAAGACGCTGCTGCCAGGCCAGAAAATCTCCCGGAAACAGCGGAAAACAAGAATTCCGCTCCCCTCCGAGGGCCTGGGGCCCCAACTGAAAGGGAATGCAGTGCTCCTGATTAAAATAAATTAGTTAGCCTAATAAATGGGGGAAGAGGACAAGATGAGAAAGAGAATTACCCCTGTTTAGTATGTCTGTTCGGGCCCTGTGGGGAAGCAGGGTCTATAAAAACTCTGAAGGGAATGGAAACACACAGGTACCAACAAGGCGTTGCTTCCTTCTGCCGCCAAAGGACCAGAAGCCTCCAGAATTCCGTGCAAAACATTAATCCACGGACACTCTACTCGGAGAAATCTGTGCTTCCTCCATTGAAGTGCATCATTGTTTACCTAACTTTTTTTTAAGGAATAAATTATCCTTATCAAGACTACCCATTATACTTTCAATAGTCCCTTCTCTCCCCAGAGTATTCAATTTTGTCCTTTTTCAGTATATACAAAAAACAAATAAAAAATGTTAAAAAGGGAGTAAAAATCTCAGACAAAAATTTTGAAAATGGTTAAGGACAAGTGGGTATTGAGGCTAAGATTGGAGTGAGCTTAAAAATGTTTTTAACTGAATGTGTTAACATCTCAGAAGCTTCGGGTATTTCGGAAGATACGAGGTAGTCAAAGTACGTGTTCTCAATTTCTTATCACAAATAGGGATGAACGATCAATGCTATCCTTTTAAGATGAAAAAAATTATAAAATCCTTCCAGCAATCAATGGTTAATAGTAGTATTCACTGAATGCCTACAATTCACAAACTCCTAGCTGGGCTTTAAAGAGCGCACAAGGAAGACAAGCAGGTTGTCCTGGCCTGGAACAAGGCACCACCTCATGGGGGTAAGAGGTGGACTCAGAGAGAAGTCACCAGCCTCTGCAGCAAATTATGCCAAGTGAGGCATAGCACGGCCTTACTGCCACCTCCGATGCCAAAGAGAGTCACGAGACCATCCCAGGTTCAGAGGGAGAGGAAATGGGTTCCACTTCTTGTTGGAGCAGAAAAGAGACGAGGAAGGGATAGCTGCCTTTTTTTTTTTAGAAAGAGAGGAGATGGAATATAGATCCTTCTTTGTATGCTGACCTCTGAATGTAAAAACCAATTTTTATTTTTAAGAGGTTTTCTATGTGCCTAGCAGTATCCTAACCACAGGGGAAAAAATCTATTGCTTGGCACTAGAGTTCAAAGCTTTCAGCCACTTGTTTTTGTGGCCCTGGGATATGTTCCTCAGGGTCTTAGCTACACAGAGGATGACAGACAGATTTCAGTCTTCTTTTTACCTTTTTTTTAAACTGAAGTATAATCAGTTACAATGTTGCATCAGTTTCTGGTGCACAGCATCATGTCTCAGTCATACATGTACAGGCACAGATTCGTTTTCATTTTCGGTTGCTACAAGATATTGAATAGAGTTCCTTGTGCTGCACAGTAGGACCTTGTTGTTTACCTATTCTATGTATATTAGTGAGTATCTGCAAATGATGAGGACCTTTCTTTAACATCCAGTTGCTTTCCTGCTGTGCTCCAGTTACCCTTGTTTAAGGAACATTTAAATTCAAACGCATAAGTCTACCAGTTGTCAGGAAGCCATGGTGGCAACCTTAGGTCATCAGTTATGTGGACAGAATGGTGTCCTGTGGACTGTGCCCTGAACCTCGCCAAGTCTCTTACACAGCCATGATTAACCAAGGTGCTGCTGGGGTTTTAGGGGAACCAATACAACTACTCTTTTCCCCACTTGAATTCTAAGTTCAATGGTTGACAAAAAGAACGACCCACAAAGACGTGAAAATACCGGTTTTATCAGACAGAAGCTGAACTGGAAGATGTGGCTGAGCTCGGCAGTCATCGGCTTCCCAACGCAGACCTCACCTGCCCAGGCTCAGGCCTCCCGCACGGGCAGGGCCTGCCCTCTGCAGACGGTTCTGCATGGGGGCCAGGCCAGACAGCAGCTCGCTGAGAAAGCCTGGCTCCTGGGAGGAGAGAAACAGGGCTGAGTCATGCCTCTTCACGTCCGCCTCCCAAATTCACGGTCAGTTCACCGTCTCTTCTCCAGGGAGAAGCGAGTGAGAGGGCGGAGCAACAAGCCAAGGGCATTAAAACAAAAACAAATAACAAAAGAACTCCCTTCCTATAAAAATCTGATAAATGGAGATGAATTGTCCCCATGAACAGTTCTTTTTAAATACATACACTTAAATAGAGGGAATGAGGGTACAGCTCAGTGGTACAGCACCTGCTTAGCATGTGTGAGGTCCTGGGTTCAGTCCCCAGTACCTCTATTTAAAGAAAAAAAAAAGAACCTTAAAAAATTTTTTTAATTGCATTAAAAAATAAAATAACTTAAAAAAATAAATGCACATACGTAAATATTAATATAATCTATTAGTATTAGAAATACAATCTGAATGCACCTCGGCCGCCCAGAATTGAACAGTTTCTGCCAAGGACCCCTGCTCTCCGAGTCTCACTTTCCCTCACCACGCTTCTTAGTCCAGAAAAATCTCCAGAAGCTTTAAAATTAAGAGAGTGAGCCACACACTCACGTACGATGTGAAAATTAAAACTAAAAAACGTAAATGAAGAGAATCTTGGCAGTGGTCAGCTCTATTAATACAAAAGCCCAGGGGAGCCGCCAGCCAACAACGGCCCCTGCGCGGGGCTGGAACCTGCCGCAGCGAGAGGAGGCGAGAGATGCTCGTAAGAAAGTAGGTCTGGTCGGAACAAAAGGAAGTCGCTTTTCGTTCACACCCTGTGATGGCACAGATGGCTTCGAACACTGACAAAACATCCCCAAGTGTCCACCCCTTAGGACGACTGCGGGCAGGGCCCTTCAAATCACATTACTGATTTGTTAGCAGCCAACTCGCCAGCTCCTACAAAGCACGACCGCTGGGCCCTCCGACGCCACCAAGCACACCTGCAGGGCTGCGAGCCCCCTGCCCCGCCCCGCCCCGCCCGCCCCGCCCCGCCCCGCACGCAGTCGCGGGTCTACACCAGCTCCGGGCGGGATCTGCCGGCGGCGGGCGGGCCTGCTTCCTTCTCAGCCTGCGCGCTCCCGCCCGGCGCGGGGTTAACCTGTCCCCGCGTGTCACAGCCTGACACACACGCGTCTCCGCTCACGGCCCGCAGCTGGGAGGCTCGGCCGAGCAGCCGGGTGTCAGGAAACCAGCAGCTGCTCGTATATCACGCTGGTCATTAGCGGGGACCACTGTGGGCCTCCGCCCGGCGCACCTTGCCGTGGCAGGAGAAGGGCTATAAAACCCTGGGCCCTGTCGGCCGTTGTCACTTAGGCGAGAATTTATCAGGTCTCCCAGTGCCCTCTGACTGGGTGATTATGAATAATGAATGCAGCTTTATGTGACGCCGCAGCATTAACAAGATGGGGGTGACTGGAGACGTCCCGGCACCACCCACACCGGCTCCCGGGCCAGCAGCCCGCCGCTGGGGGGCCGGCCGGCCGGCTGCGTCTGGGCCTGGCGGGAGGTCCCCCTCTAATGACGGAGCCAAGCTCCCGGCTGACTCAGCCTGTGGGCGGGCCATAAAGAACCAGAGGGAAGCCGTGTGTCTACACTGGCAACAGCAGAAGAAACGAATTTCAGATTCCCTTATTAAAAAAAAAATCCGAATGGTCAATGTTAATCATGTTTTATGATCACCCTGAAAGCCAGAGTCTTGTGTTGAAACGTAAGCCTTGGAAGAAATTTCTAATGTATACAGGCAAGCGTCTTGCACGACTCCAGCGTTCGGGCTTTGCAGAGGTGAGTTTTGCCACTTAACTAAGTGTGGGTGTCGTGTGCGAGTCTGGGAAGTTTCACGTGACCTGAAAGGAAGGAAAGGCTCAGAAACCAGAAGGGAGAGAGTCAGGGGCAGGCGGAGACCAGCGTGTCTCAGATCCGTCTGGACAAAAGTCATTTTCTCAAACCGAGCGGGGGCTACATCACACCGGCCCTTCCAGCAGAGCAGCCCTGGAGCTGACGCCTTCCCAGACCATCACCTTGGCAACCGCGTGCAGACATCCATCCACTCCCTTCCAGACTTCCTAAGCGTTGCTGGGGAAAACGAGGCCGTCTGAGCGTCCTTCTCAGGAAAACAGTGTTTGATTGAATGAAGTGAAGAACCATCTATGCTCCTTGGATTTTCCATCTGAATCCCTTCCCATGTTTCTAGGGCCAAGGACCAGACAATGTGTAGGTTTGTCTTCTTCAAGAGGCTCACTTGCCAGTTTCCACTCGATCCAATTTCACTGTTTCACTCTTTAAATATTTTTTGAGCCCTTACACTTTACAAGACTGCGGAAAATTTTTTAAAAAGAAGCCTTGCATCTCCCTGAACGAGCTGACATTCAGGAATAACATACGGGAAGAGTGCCCCTTCCTAACGCCCAGCAGCGACCCGGACGGGCGCTCCAGTGAGGGCGTGCTGCGGTAAACCTCCTCTCCTGGGTGGCCCAGTGCGGGTCGGCCTCAGGCTCTGCAGGCACAGGGAGACCTTGGGTCGCCTTCACCGCTCCCACTCCCATCTGCAAAATGACAGAGGTAGAGACAATTTCTTAACTTCCACCCAGGGTAGACTCCTAAGACCCACAGCTGCCTCAGAGGGGCTCAGGACACATGCACTCCCAGTGCTGCTGGACCCGGGAGAAGGGAGAAATCAGAGCCAGAAATGCATTTAAGAGTGCATCCTGAGGGAACGTCCTCTGCTCTCGGTGCCAGGAGAGGAATCTGCTCCTGGTCCCTCAGGTAAATAGAAGTTGTTGAGTGCAGTCACTGAACACCACAGGACAGCTGTGCTAGGCTCTCAGCGTCTTTTCCCCGTTCTCTTCCCATCTGGACGGAGAGCTTCCTTCCTGGTTTCATTCCTAGACATTTCTATAGTCTAGAGTTATAGGATTTTTAGAACTCCAAGGGAATTTTTGAGTTGGTCGAGTTTAATTTCCTCCAATTTCCTTCCTCTGAAAGCCTGCCTGACACTCCAGTCACCCTCAAGCCGTTTCTCTCTCCGCTAACTATTTTGTTTCACTTCTTAAGTACTTAAATCGTAGCTTGGACAACGCAATATTCGTGCACAAGATTTACCTCTTCCTAAGATCCCTCAAGACAGACGTTGTGTCTTCAATTTCTTAGAATTCTTTGTAGACTCTAGCAGCATTTCCCTCATAACATTTACTGAATAATCATTCATTAAGCGTCTACTGGACATCAGACCATGTGTGGGTCCTAGGGTCACAAAGGTGATTAGTACATAGTCCTCGTCCTCACAAACTTCACAGTCTGGTAGGTACTTATGCTGGAGCAACGCATTTGTTAGGGTTTCGATGACATCCACCCTCAGGGGAAAGATGAAGCGACACAGGCTGGATGCAAGTAAGCACTCGTTAAGGACCTAACAGGTTAGACTGTCACGCCCCGCCCAGTCACTGTGCTGATGTCAGTCCACGAGGCAGGTCCCAGCCTCAAGGTGGCCCTGCCCCTGCTCCATCTGCATCATCTAAAGGGCGTGGCTGTTAAGTCTGTGGTGAAGAGGAATTGTCAGCTCCTTGAATTATTAAGTTAGGATCCAAAAGGAACTCCTTAGGTTGAAATGATAACCTGCATCTAGGAAAGTGAGATTCCCAGGATGCAAGAGGATCCTGGGTGTGAACACCGCAAACCCAGTCCATGAGGGTAGCATCGGGGAACGCGCTGTGCGTCTCCAGGGACAGTGTGTTCAGCCTGAAACAACTCATATATATATATATATATATGTGTGTATACATATAAAAATTACATATAAATACACACACACATATATAATTTTTTTTTAATCTCAGCGGAGTATCTGGGACAGGCAACACCTGCAACAGGAAATACCTGCAGTGTTGACCTGAGGTGTGGACGTCACCCTGATGAGAAAGAACACAGTCAGACAAGATTACACACAGAGCAGGGGACCTGAGCGTCCCAGTGATGCAGACTCACCTCCTAAGAGGAGGGACGGAAGGAACTGAGGGTGTTTTCCCCGAAGAGGAAAAGAAATAGGAACACCGCGTCGTCTTCAGTTGTCTGGAAGGCTGTGAAGGAGAGATTCAGGTCGCTCTCCGTGAATCTAAAGAGATGCTGGGGAATTCATGAAGATGAATTTCAGTATGAGAATGACTTTTCAACCAGCCACCTGAATAGACCCACTTGGGAGGCGATAAGGATGGAAGAAACAGTTGAAGGAAACCCCAATTTTCCAGTGCCTCCTCCCTGCCAACCTTTCCACTACGCAGTAGGGAAATGGCTCTGACTCTGTTTCAGGAATGCTGCGGAGATTTTATGAGTATGATTTGGGGCCTCAAGTATACATTAAGAAGTCATTTGTGTTGTTCAGAATACGTGATGCCACGTACGTGAAAATTTCACCACTGTGCACCTCCTTTGGAAGATGATGTTAGAAGGGCCATGGGCTAAATCTATTCTGAAGGCGATGCTTAAGTTAAGAGCTGATCTAGTGCCCAAAGGAAAGTTTTCATAGTTCTCAGAAAGTCGGAGACATGGGGAGGGAGGGGGGGTCCCACATAGCCAAGAGGAACAGAGGCTCCACACAAGGACACTCTGTGACCCCCACCCGAAGGGAACCATCCTTCACCAACACACTGAACTGACAGGACACCAGGTAGCTGCGGGGTTTCCTCTTTCTCTTTTCCCAGTTTTACTGAGAAATAATTGCCATTCATCACTGTTGCATTTGAAGATGTGCAGCATGAAGGTTTCATTGGCATTTATGGTGGAATAATGACCTAGAAGGTTTAGTTAACAGGCATTATCTCATGTAGACTCAAAAAAAGAAAAAAAAGAAGAAAAAAGTGTTTCCTGGCAACGAGAAATCTTAGGCTCTGCTCCCTTAACTGCCACGTCCTGTGTCACAGGGCAGCATTAACCGTGGTCATGCCGCGGTCCATCACACCCCTGTACTGCTTCCCTCGCCTCTGGACATTGGTGCCTTTTGACCATCTTCCTCCAATTTCCTTCCCCCACCCTCACCTCTGGTGACCACAGCTCTGCTTCCTTTTTCCACCAGGTTGGTGGGTTTTGTTTTTCCTAAGATTCTACCTACAAAGTGAGATCACACAGTATTTGTCTTTCTCTGTCTTATTTCACTCAGCATAACGGATTTTCCACAAAGACCCAGTGATGTTGCAAATGGTAGGATTTCCTTGGTTTTTATGGCTGGATAATATTCCTCTGTGTGTGTGTGTGTGTATAACATATATGTATGATTTCTTCATTATCCATTCACCCATCAGTGCACACAGGTTGCCTCCATGCCTTGGTACTGTGAATAGCGCTGCTGTGAGCAAGGGATGCAGGTACATTTTTTTGAGTTGTTTCTTTGTTTGTTTGTTTCTTTTGGATAAATACCCCCAAATGGGGTTGCTGGATCACATGGTAGTTTTAACTTTCTAAGGAGCCTCCATATTGAGTTCTGCAGCGGCTGCCCCAGGGAGCTGGTCCTTTCCTGTCCCCTCATGTCCACCCACCCGAGGACAGGGGGACGCAAAGGAGGAGTAGAAACAGTGAGGTGTGCCCAGAGACTGCCACGCCTGTCTCCGCCTTCCCGAGAGAGCCCTAGGATACAAAGGGAAAGGTTTGGAACCAGCTAGCAGACTGAAATCCTATTCAAACTGCAGCTCAGAGAGTTCTCAGTCACTGGCAGCGATCACCACATCGGGAGGCTGCTGGGGACCTGGCAGAGAGCAGGGCCACCAGCATCAGACAGGTGCTAATGAGAGTGAGCTTCCAGCCTCTTTCCTGTCCCGGGATCCTGGGTTTGAAGTGCTCTCTGTCGCCCAGGCTGGTGCCCTTCGTGCTGAGGTCTCAGTGAACGTCTGCCTGCCCTGCTGGGAACTTATAAATGCTCAGCAGTGAAAGGTCCTCTTACTCACTCACTCGAGCATCAACATGAGACCAAATTACACCCATGTGAGCAGAATCTCCTGATAATTGTGACGAGCTTGTGCAGAGGAGAAGCCGTGTGTGTGTGCGTGCGTGCGTGCGTTCACGTGGCCAAGCCCGTGCTCTGGGACACACACGCTCTGCTAAAACATGCTGTCTGCGGGAGGTGGGGGCCACTGCGCCAGCACAAGTGTGTTATGCCGAACATTGGCATCGGCAGAGCTCCCTACCGCCCCTAAGCCGTAATCTGCTTGGAAGGCATGAGGGATGCCACACAACCCCAAGGTTAATTGGGAACAAGGCGGTAAGCGCTGGCCTCTCCTGGGCACACTTCGTACTTAGAAGCTGTCTGAGAACAAAGTCCGCTTCATCGTTAACAGATAGAACTGCGATCTGACCTCTGAAAGGTATAGAAAAACGATGACAAGTTGAACAAAATTTTAAGAAAATTGCACAGCCTTTTTATTTTAAAACATTGAAGGATGTAGGGAGTTGGATGGTCAGTCACCCACGACTCCCAAACCGGAGGGAGAGGCGTGCGGTCACGGAGCCATGCAAAGGCCTTTCTGACCACCCTGACATTGACCCACATCCTGACCCTTGTGGGGTCTGCCTGCCCCTGAAGCTCGTTACAGTCTTAATATGCAGGCTTACCAACTCTGCTGGGTCCAGGAAGGATACACCGCATTACAGAGAGAACCCCCAAGCAGGAGTCAAGAAACAAACACTGAGGGTTGTACACTGAGGATCGCTTCAACTCGTTTCTTAAGTTTGACTTCAGTAAAACAATGCAAAGTGGAAAAATAAAAGGAAGGAGGTGGGTGACAGGGGGCGAGTGAATGAGGAATATAGAAAAGCATTACCACGAGGGACATTTTGCAGCAGCATATGCTAATGAGGATGATGACTAAGATAAACCAGTGAATAAACGGAGTGAAGATTTAGTCCAGAGCAAATGGGAAATGTTTGAACAGAATGAAATGAGCCCCCAGAAGGGAACTGGGGACGCTGAAAACAACCGAGGCACGAAAAGAGAAAGGACGGTGATGCAGGGAAGGAAGGAGATCGACGAGGGATCGACAGGAAGGAACAAAATCATTGTAAACCGTAAGAAGACATGGAAAACCTTTTCTAATCAGTGGTTGCTGCCTTTGCCCCTAAGAGCTCAAACAAAGAAAGACGAGATGCCCCAAAATGATGATTTATTCATTCCCCTTGCTTCGGTGGGGCTCTCCTGGCGAAGTCCCAGCAGTCCCAAAGAACAGGGATTTGAGAGTGAAGCTGCTCTGAGGATTTGGCCCTGCAATCTCCTTTAATGTTTCTGTTGCAGCAAAGGTCACTCAATTCAGCTATTTATAAAATTGCCATTAGTCTTGGTGATCCGAAGCCACGGCAGACGGGGGGCGGGGCGGCTGTGACGGAGACCACGCCTGAGACGTAAACGGCCCCTCCGGGTTCCGTCACCTCTGAAGGTGTGACCAGTGCTCGGCTGCGCCAGGCCTCCCTCTTCCTTCCGACTCTGGGTGTCCATCCAAACACAAACCAAAATTTCAGTCGCAGGCCTTAATGGTTGATTTAAACAAAGCCGTGCTCTGCTGGACGTGGTATCAAAGGACGGAGGCAGAAATGTCAGGGCCTGTGCTGGGCCCCCGGTACATTATCTATCATTTCACAATAGCTTAGTCTGCCTCTCTGCCCCGCAACTCACTGCCCCGTGACAGTTCCCGCTGACAGGGCCTCTGCGAGGTCCCAGGTCCTTTCCTGATGGTGATACTGTCTCTGCCGGTGATCCCAGCCCTGCAAGTTGATCTCAGTATCCCCACCTGACGTCTGACACAACTGGGCCTCCGAGGGTTTGAACCACCCGAGGACGTACACCCAGTAAATGTCATGGGTGAGCCCGGAACCCAGGGTGACCCAGGGCCAACCGCCTGCTTGCTTTCAGCCTCACGACATGAGCCAGATCTTGCAAGTTATGTTACCCATATTTGCACCCTGCTCTAGACTAAACTAGAGGAGACGACTTCAGCAGATTCAGGGTGTTTTACCACATGCTGTGCTGTGCCAGGCTCAGGGTAGAGACAGGAGGGAGAGCATGGCCGTTTCTCCCTTGAAGACGCGCGCTGTTAAGTGAAGGCCACAGACACTGAGTGTCCCCGTGCACTGGGGCCCCGGGGAAGGCCTCCCGGGCCTCCTGAACCTGGTTCACACTGACCCCTTTAGAGCCAATAAAAACATGTTTGTTTGTTGAATAAAAATTCTTCTTTTTCAAGGAAACTCGAAAGCTGAGCTAGTCTTCCCAGCACCAGCTGCATCCCAAATACCAAGCTGCCTCTGCCAAGCCTTTTCCCGGGGCCCCTGTGTCAAGCTGCACGCAGTTCTCTAGACCGAGTCTCAAGTCCTGGCCACCCCCTTTCCAGCGAGAAACGCCATGGAAGCTGTCTCACCCCTCACCGAGGCGGGGGAGGGCAAGGCCGGGGGGGGCCCTTACCTGCCCCGGCTGCCTTGACCTCAGCGCGGCGGAGGAGGGGCTTTCCGCGAACTTCATTCCCAGCCCAGCCTCTGTCTGTCCCCCCAGGTTCTGTCCCTAGTCCGGCACAGCCGTGCAGGGGGGACAAGCAGGTGCTGCCCCACCAGGTAATGCAAGGGTGCCTACAGGAGCTTTCCTCCAAAAATACCTCCCTCGCCGGCTGGTCTCGCTGCCAGAAGGGCCACCGTTTGGAGGGACAGGGGGACAAGGGCATCTTGTACTGACCTTTGTCATAAATGGATGCCCACGGAATAAAGCATGGAAGGCCCTTTTTGCCATCCTTTCATTCCACACCCACAGGCATCTCCAGAGGCAATCAGCACTGGAGGACTGAAGTGCACCCTCCCCAGTCTTTTTCAGTGAATTTAGTTAAGCAGTCAGGCTTTTGTAAAAATGGACTCAGTCTCCTGTTGGTGAGCGTTTCATTGGTCTGTGACGTTTACAATTACAGAAAAAGTTGCAACTCACATGCCAGCATATAAATCCTTAGGCACCTGTGGGAGTATTTCTGAAAGATAATTTCTTAAAAATGGAATTGCCAGGTACACAGACTATGCATTTCAAACACTCATAGATTCTTGTGGAAATTCTGTAAATCAGGGGAGTGAATTCTAGTGAGTTCACGGAAACTGACTTACCACGAAGCCTGCCTCTCTTGCACTCAGCCCAGAAAGATAGCTGGGTACCCCATCCATCAGGCATCCAAACACCGCCTACTGCGTGTGTCCTGCGAGTAAACAGTGGCTGATCACTGTTGCTCTGAGTCATTCTCAACCACTTGAAAGTAGGACCTGGACATAGTCGGTCACAGGAAGTGTTCATTGGAGGGGACGTGGGACCAGGGTGCGGAGAGGTGGTGGCGTTAGAGGTCTGGGTGCTGGAAGGTAGAGCAGGGGGCACTGACCGTGGGTGATGAAGGGAAAGTGTGACAGAAGAGCGATGCCTACAGTCCCCTCACAGGCTGACTGACAGCTACCTGCCCAGAGCCACCTCCCTTGCATTTTCTCCCTGACAGAGATGTTCTCACAAGACCATGGAGGCAGAGGGGGACAATTAGACTGGAGGTGGAAGGCCATTGCCACAGGAGAGGAAAGCGCTGTTTCAGAGTGGTTGTCTCCGCGCTGATGGAATCTCTTAGTGAAGTGCTTCACGCAATGAGAGTAACTTCCTTTCCGCTCCCTCCCCCAAGCCTTCTGAGAGAGCATCTGTGAGAAACACAACCAGCGGACCCTTGAAGGCACTGCCCCTCCCTGTCCTTCTGACAGGCCACCATCACTGCAGCCACCTCCCGTCCCCGAGTTTAATGCACAGTGAGGGCCAACCCCCTTTCCAGGTCTGTCCCTTTTCATACTCTGTTCCCTTGGCCAGGAGTGCTGTTCCACCAACCCATCATCCCCACCCCCAGGCCAACGACTCCCGTCCCTCGAGTCTGAATGTAAAGGCCAGTCTCCCGGGATGCTGCCCCGATCCCTCCCCAGTGTGGCCCCCCAGGCTGCTCAGCTCCTCCCACCCAGTAGTCTCAGGGCCTCCAACCCCTCTGCTCCACTGGAGAGCAAGTCACTGTCTGATGATGCCTTGCCTGTCTACATCCAGATGAAGGAAACCGGGACAGAGGCCGTGTGCCTGCCTTGAGCAGCAGAGCCCCGACAGCAGGGCGCGCCGTGGGGACAGAGTAGGTCGTGTAGAATGATCAGACAGAAGGACGGCTGGAGAGACGGATGGGCAGAAAGCTGAAAACCGGCCATCAGAAACAATGAGCTGTGTCGAAAAAGCTGACTAATCCGTAACCGGAAAAATCAGTTTCTGAATATTAGGAGTTTAGCTAATGGGTCTTGAACTAGTTTGGTGAAAAATTATGTAGAAGAACATTCAGAAATCACCATGAGATAAGGAACTCTCACCAGTCAAAAGAAAACCCTGCTTGCACAGTCACATAAAATATTTTAAAAATTAAATGTATCATAATTCAGACACGAGTTGATGAAAAGTATAAATACATTTAAATATATAATAAAACATTAAATCTATGGTGAGGGCAGTTTTATTCTTCAATGGAATTCACAATTAAAACTAAAGAATTAGTTTCATGACAACGAAGGGTTGAAAATATTTTGGGATCTTTCATGTATTAGAGCAAGAAAGCTATTTCAAACTGATTAAATCATAATCTTCCATTTATAAAGAATTAATTTTAACATTCCTGGAATGACAGAGTCTTTATTTGAAACTTTTGGTCAAATAAAGTATTAAATAAAATTTAATAACAATTCAAGTTGAGATTTATCTTCATTTTCAACTCTAAGTTTATTTTACGGAAGTCATTTTATCTAAGACACTCAAACGTATTAATTGTAAATGAAACATTACTCTGATAAAAATGCAATTAGCCCTTCCACTCTTTTAGACATTTGTACTGTATTATTTACCTGAGAAGCTGGAATGACTTAAAACTCTCCATGTAATTACATAATTGGGTGGTTTCTTTAAATGAGGCTAACTCAAACAAAAAAATGGCTGTTTTATCATGCCAATATATTATCAAACTGTAGACATTCCAATAAAATTCTGGCCAAGACTCATGTTAAATATACAGAAGATGCCATTTAGGTTTTAGTCTAATAAGAATTTGGTAAACATTACATCAACGAACTTCACTAGCAAAAGACTCACCTAATATTGCATAAATCATAAAGATTATATACTGGGTGATGAAGTAAAAATAAACCTTTTCTCAAAAGCATGAAAAATCAGATCGACCTAAAACATTTAAATTTATGATAGAGTTGCATCTAGCTTCTGGAATTATATTCTAGTCAACATTAAAGTCGTCAGTCACTCTCTTGATCACAATCCAGTTACGGACTTTCCTCTAAGCCGTCAAGGGTTGAAATATCCATAATATTTTTATAAAAGTAGATTTTTTAATATCTCCAGCCAAGAATTTCTGTGTGGATAAATAGTCACTTATCCTACCACAGGTGGTCCCTTCAAAACCCTTCACCTTTTAACTTAGAATTATAGATGGATACCAGTTGGGTTGATTTTCCAAGAACTAAATCAAAAAGCAATTCAGAGTTTTGAAATAGATCTTCTCTAAAATCAGTTCAAGAGCTTATTTTTATGAGCCGCAAAAAGAATGACTGAATCTCACAAGATTTAAAATCTTTTAGACGTGCCCTATGGCGAGAGCCACTTGTTTTCATGAAGAGTGGAAACAAAGTGCCAAGCAGACAATAGACATCTCTCCCACTAAAGGACAGAGTCTGTGTGCTGCTGTCTTCCCCGGCTTAAACATGTTCCATGTTCTTTTCACCCTAAACTCATTTGGCTTGAGTTGTTGATCAAAGAAAGTTATGCATGAGAGACCATTCTGTTCAGGAATGAGGGTCTGTCATGCCCCAAAACATCTCTGTGATTTATAATATATGAACTCTGTGTGAAAAGAGGTAAATAAATTAAGGCAATTTCAAAACAGCAGGAAAACATGCTGTGTATACAATTTATTGGTCACACAGCCATGGATGTTACATTCTGATCCAATTTTAATTTTTAAAAATGCTTGGATGACATGGGCAGAAACTGTCCTAAATGTAAGAACACACACATACACACACACGTCAAATATAACAGAATCACACTGGAGGAAAATTTTTTCTGCCTTTTAAACATGAATTTGATGCTTTCAAGTTCTTATTGGTGCAACTAAGCAGCTTGTCCTTTGTTAATATTTTCCACTTTTGGCTTTGATTCCTGCAAGTAATTTGCAGTTCATCAGTAACTTTGACACAAAAAGTTCTCTCCGCTAAACTAGGAGAAGTTTAAGCCACATCAGTAACAAGTAGAGAGAGAAAAAAAGAGATGTCAGTTCAGTTCAGGATATTCGTGTGCACTGAAAGTCTGGACCCTTCCCCTCCTTTGTGGGAAAGAGGAAGGGGCTTGCTAAACCGAGGGCAACAGAAATTACTGGAATAATTTTACAAGTCCTCCTAAGTCAGGGTTGTATAATGACTTAAAGGTTGTTTTCTGAAATTTTTAAATGAGAACTCAGATGAACTCAGAGTTGTAAGTAAATGGCAATGCCTATTTCCAGCCAAATATAAATAAATTATTTGGGGACTGCTTGTGATTTGAGATATCTTTGTACGTTCTTCCTCTCCATTACAATGGAAAATCATGTCAGTTTGAGACAGTGAAATTAAAAATTATTAGGAAGGCTTGAAATAAACTTGCAAGTATTGCAAGTCTTGTGTATTATTACTAAGTTAGGAAATTGTCCTAAAAATTAAAATGTTCGATTATTCTTGTGAATTGGGTCACATTTTCTTCAAAGAGAATCTGAGACAGTTTATTTAAAAATGCAATCAAGACTTAAAAAAAAATAACAGTTGGAAAAACTTGGATAGAAAGAAAATGAAGGTCAAAAAATAAGGTGAAACCAGTGTCAAGAATAATAAATGTGGTGAATCACGTAGAGACATATATATTTTCAGAATTACATTGTGAATTTGACCCTGAGCAACCTAGCAGCCAAGGCAACATTGCATCAGCCAAAATGTAGCCAGCAATCCAGGAGGGTAGATTTTGGAAAGGACTAAGAAAAATTCCTTCCCTGAATCCTCATAAAGGAAACACTAAGGGACAGGGTAACATCTTCCACGGCCCTATTTTTGCATCATCCTCAATAAAAGCCAATGGTATAGTGTCCGAGTCCCATTCAGTAAAAGAACTCTTTGTAAGGGCAAGTTTATGTCATCCAGGTTGTCACTTTCTAATAACTTAACTACTGGGGTCCTGAGGGATCCGCCATCTTCAGCACACATTCTCCAATGGAAATTAAATACTGTGATGTCCTCAGTTCAAGACGTCTACAATTCTTCCCACTTTAAATGGAATTTAGAACCCAGTTTCATGTTATTCTCCGTTTGGAGCTCTGTCCCTAATTTAAGCGTAGCTCATCACCAGAACCTATTTGCCCAGTGATCAAAGGATGACTTTGGGGTCATTGTTATAGAATTTTCCATTCCCAACTATTCAAACTGCAAGACCCCCAAAATCGGATGCTCCCTTTCATGCCTTTGAGATACAACTCTTGGAGATACACCATTTATTGAGAGCTTGAAGTACAGAGCATCAATAAATAAACTGTACTGAAGGACAGATGATTCTGAAAAGACCTCCCCACTCCTGCTTCTTGACATCTAAGTCAGGGTTTGGGGCTTAGCATCCCCCTTGGAAATCTTCGGAACACTCCCCTTCTCCAGGCTACCCCACTCTGTCTGGACATAGTGGTGGGGGGTATATGTGGCCACTTCCCCACCAGGCATTAAATATTAATAATAACCTATTCGTTTTGGTGAGTTGGGGAACACAATGAGAATTTAATTACTCTGCTAAGAGCAACTCAAATTAGACTATCAAAAGACATTTTGTAAGATTTTCATTTCTACTCGCAAGCTCTTTAGTCTGGCTAATTTAGTTCAAGACTCCAGCTGGAAGGCAAACTTGTAATTTGGATGTAAGTTGGGCTTTCCAATTGAAGTCCCCCTCCCTCCCTACTTTTTATTACAGCCAAATGCAACATGCTGTTTTAAGATTCTCTGGATTGTAAACATTTATGTCCAATCCTCCTTTAAAATCATTTTTCTTTTCCAAACAGTAAGAGGCTAGACCTATTAAAAAGTTTAAAATTTCCGAGGTCTTAGTTTAGGAGGAAGAACAAAAATGGGTCCTCCTAGTCAACCTTTTGCAAGCACCAATTCAAGGCTCTGTTTTTACCGAAGAACCTTTTTCTAAATTTATTTCCAGCTACTTTTGTTTTCCTTGAGGGACCTTTGAAACACTATATTGCTACTTTTCATGTTTTTTATTTGCCCTGTGGAACAATAAAAGCTCAAAGGTTCATAAATATGCATTCTGTAAATGTATTATGCTGACAAAGTGTTGCTCAGATAGCTGTTTTTGCCCTTGGGGAGTGAATGAGTTTACAGCATGCTGAAACAACACTGCGAGGTGGAAAGAGAGGAGAGAGAAAAGGAGAACAGAGGAAACGGAAAAGGGGAGGAAGAGGAAAACCTGCAGAGAAACCCAAAGGAGGAGATGGAAACGAGGGCACGCTGAAAAGCCGCAACAGCCAATGGGGGCCAGAAGGAATCCACGGCGAATGAAAACTGCACAGGAAAAGTCAAGGCAGAAGTGCCGCCATGTTTTATAAACGTTTTATGACGTCAAGAAAGAGAAAGAGACATTTTTCTACCAAAGATTCACGGAGGCTCCTTTCCCCGGAACGTGAGTCGCGTGGAGCAACACGCGGCACTGGGGCTCTAATCTGCGTCAGGCTTTTATTACAATAAAATTGGAACACAAGCTTTTTGTCCTTATTAATCCTGATTCCCTCTGGAATTGATCCAGTTCTGCTTCATTCAGTTCACATTAAGTAAACCATAGGTCTGATGATCAGCGCTACGCAGGACCGGCAGGAGAAGCACGTGTCAGCGACAGACGTGAGAACACCCAGACACACACACCTCCGGTGAAGGGCGCGGAGGGGCCCCGCGCAGGTGCCAGGGGGTGAACGCGCTGATCTGGATCGAGCTTGTCGGGGGCAGAAGTGGTTCCTGGTGGAAGCTCTGTGCTAATTTCCATCCTCAGGGGAAATCAACAATGAGGTTTAGAAATTCTTTACATTTTTTTTAAAATAAAAATTAGTTTTATACCCAAAACAATAAAAAATTGGAAAGAAAGGTAAACAAAATAACATTTGCCACCTAAGGAAAAATATGTAAAAAATGGTAAAATTGCCAAAAATAATGAAGATAACAAGATTCATTGGGTAGTTTCCAGTCTGTCAGTGATTATGGCCAGTTGTTTTATGCCACAGACCTTTCTATTAAGTGCTCAGTGAAAACACTGAACATAACAGGCATCTCTGACTTGGATTAAAGACAATGAGTGTTTTATGTAAAAGTTATTCGCCCTCAGCTAAGCGTCATGGTTTACCTTCTTGACCTCTTACTCCTCCACAGAATTCCCAACCACTGTTAGCTGGGAAGAAATTCTCTCCCAGTCTACTGCCTTAATTATTTTGCTTTCTTCAAGGTTTCCTCAAAATCCCATCATTAGGAAGCCAAAATATCTTTTCTATACTTTATAAAAGTTACCATTTCCTTTGGATTCCTGCTTCGCTGGCGGAGCAGACACTGAGAGCCTGACGCGACAGCACAGAGCTATTCTCCGAGGAGAGCCTTCCTGCAGAGAAAGGACACACTAACCATCACCAGAGGGGGCGAGTGCTCTGAGAGCAAGAAATCCAAACTGCAGCAGGAAGTGCTTAATTCTACCCAAGAGGAACACAGAGAGGTTGATATCTGAACCAGACCCTAAAGGTTCACCAAACAGAGAAATGGGGTAGAGACACCAAGACGTAGAACATGTCCAGGGAGCTGACCCGGGCATAAGGCAGTCAGATCACAGGTTTAAAAGAACGAGGGGCAGGAGGGACAAGGCTGGACAGCAGAGAGGAGGCCACTGGGGAAAAGCTCCATAAGCCACCGGGGTGTGGGCTGCACCCTAAAGGCCAGCGCCTTTCAAATGTCCAACCACAAGGCACAGAAAGACACGATGCCGACGTAGCCCAGCTCAAACGCGTGCGTAATCACTAAAATACAAGGTTTACCCGACATAACTTACCCTTTCAATGTGTGAAGCATGGATATCTCTATCCTATTTAATTCTATCCTATTTCATTTTGTGAAGGTCTGTTATAACCCACCCAATGGACTGTGACCTCGATTTGAAAAAAAAAAAATGGCTATAGGCGATGGGTTTTAGAAAGTAAATAATAGACTTAATCTGAATTTTGGAAAGAGAGCTAGTGACAGAGGAGGAGTTTGGGAGGTAGGCAGGCTGGTTAGGACAGTCAGGAGAGCGGTCCAGGCAACAGATTCAGAGTTAAGACAGCGAGAAGCTGAGTGTTCTTAATGTCAGACTGAAGAATTCATTCACATGAAGGGTCAGGTGGTTTTCTACACTGCCACTCCCAGGATTATTTACATTTTCAAAGAAGACCTTTAAGAAAGGAGACTCTTAAGACAAAGGAATAGCTCCTTAAGAGGGGAGATAACTTAGAAACACACCTTCCTAGAGCTACTCAACATAAGCTCCCAAGGGGATCCTCTGTGCGTGATCTGGGCTTTGATTAAGCACAGAAATTGGGGGCAGAAGGACTGTTAATAGAAATGGGTATAAACAAGAAGGATAAATTCATGGTAATACATGGCTTTGTCTGCAGTTTCATCTCAAGGAATCTC
The DNA here is from genome assembly GCF_009834535.1 of Camelus ferus. Lineage (NCBI taxonomy): Eukaryota > Metazoa > Chordata > Mammalia > Artiodactyla > Camelidae > Camelus > Camelus ferus. The sequence goes on along the minus strand of NC_045718.1, from coordinate 10,526,781 downwards.
ATCTCTCCCATGTCAGGGCTGGGGTTGCCTCTGACGTACTGCAGTCTGAGATATTGTGATCTGAGAAATCTGTCATTTAAACATTTTCAAACTATTGTGAAGTGAGGACTTGACAAACTGTAGGAAGAAGACAACCTCTCTGCATCTGAATTTCTGTGTGTCAATTTATCTTTTACTCTAACATTTTTTTTAATTGTACGAATTATGTTAAAATGACACAAAGGAAAAAAAACAGTCATTGTCTCTACCATATCAATTATTTCCTCTTTTCTCCTTAGTTGTAGTCATAGTATAAGTACAATTTGAATTCCCTTTTTCATGACCTTCAACACGTCCACATTGCTATATGGCCTTTGTAGAACTGAAGCCATAGACATTTTCCAGTTCCCACTTACAAGTCTTTACAAGTCTCCCCCCATTTTTCTCAGACTCAGTTTTAAATTCACACTTCCACGCAAGTCCCAATTATCAAAGGAGGGGATGAATTTGAAATGGGAGAAACACGTTGTGATTCGCCTAATGTCTCTCAGAAAGTCAGTTCTGGAATTTGAATTCAATGCTGCGTTCACATCGGATCCTTTAAACTAGGGTTCAAGGTTGAGCCTTTTCTGGATGGCAGGTGTGCGGAGTGATTTCAAGGTAATGCTGCAGTCCACAGGCACAAAATAGAGCGGAAATTAATTCTTCATTTCACTGCTTCATCTAGTCTAAACGAGTATTTAGATCGAGTACAAACCCTCTTGTTAAGCAAACAGCCTCCGTCTCTCCAGGTTGCCAGACCCTCTTCAAAGGCCTTTTGTTTTATGTGGTCTTCAGTATTTCCCCATTTCACTCACACGCTATTCCCTCAGCCCAAATGACATTCCCTTACGTGTGAGCCTTTTATTATAATGCTTTCCCTTCTTTCTTACTTTGATTTCATCCCCTTTTACCTTTTTCATGCTTTCTGAAGAGCGCCCTTCTCTTCTGAAGCAGTTTCATCTCATCGCTGAGGCTCCTTTAAAGAAAACGTTAAAAGCCGGCTTTCATGTGCTCCCTGCCCACCATCCCCCGAGCGTCCAACATAATCAGCTACTGCAGTAGCTAAAAACAAAGCAAAATAAGGCCCCCGAGCGTACCTTATTTATTTTTTATATTTATTTATTTATTTGTTGTGCTTTGCATTTAGAAGGCTGATTCCGAGAATTTTTCTTGATTCCAGGGCAGTCGTGGGTATGGATACTGAAATAAAATGTTACTAATTGGAGAAAAGGAAAAAAGGTAAACTGTCACGCAGGATTCTCTCAGCCAGGAATCTCCGTTAACAAGGACCTGCACACTCGGCGCGCTGATAATCTGCTACCATGATGACAGGTCTGGGCTGCGGCGGGCTCGCTGACCCCCAGCGGAGAAGTCAAAGATCATCGCGCGCAGCAGTGCCACGAAGACGCTCCTGATTCCTGGAAAACTGGTTTTCCCCCGCCGCAGTAGGTGAGAACTGTACATCAATTCATCATCCACACAGTCAGAAACTTTTGGGAAAATGCAAAAATATCAACATCAAAACATATCACGTATCCCGTGCCCATGGATTTATTCATGAACTAAGTGGTTACGCTTGTGCCTGTTCTCCGCTGAGATTCGTGCTAAAGTCTTTGAAGGTGAAGATCTGCATTCTGAGCTCAACCTCATGCTTCCACCTCCAGAGCCGGCAGCTTACTCTGTGCCCTAAACTCTGGCAGAGCCTCTGTCATCTCCAGGCGGCAGCCTTCATCACCTCTGCCCAGAGCTCCCTTCTGCTGCCTCTCCCTCTCCTGCTGTGGGCTCCTGCTCAACTGGATTCCTTCACTGGTAGAAAAAGTATAAATACATATTTTATATAAAATATATGTATGTAAAATTATCTTTCAATATTTTATGAAAAATATTTATATTTTATTATATCTATTTTAATTTTAGATGTATGTTATATTTCTAAAAATTTATATATACATACATATCTATGCCATCCTTAGCTTCTCAGAATGGGGACAGGTTCCACTGGGCTTCCTCTATTATTCCTCTCACCACATATCCATCATATAATATATATGCCACTATATATTCCTATAAGTATAGTGGCATTTTGAACTTCCATTCACAAAGTGTTCACCCACTCCTGCCCCACCCCCATTTTCTCAAAACTGGCCTTAAATTCACGTATCAGTGTAAGGCCCATGCCTGAATCACGACATATGTATCATAATCACTGGCCAAGAAGCACTATGGCATAAAGATTAAGAACTGAGTCCTAACGTGAGGCCACCATGGTTCAAATCCCAGCTGTGTGATGTTGGGGGAGTTGCTTAACCTCTCTGTGCCTCAGTTTCTTCATGCAGAATAAGGATATGAACAACTCACCTCACGGGGTTGTTGAAAGGACTAGGTGTGTTAACACACGCAGTGTTTAGAACAGCTCCTGGTACATCATAAACGCAGTAAATGGCAGCTTTGATTACAATTTTTTTTCTGGTAAATGGTGAGCCGTGCGAAAGTGGTGATGCTGTCTGTCTGCCCCACCATCCACCGTGTTTGGCCCAGGTCTTGGCACATGGTCATATGCTTAATGAAGGAACACAGCTGAACCCCAAACCCCAGAAGCTTACAGCCAGGAGGACCAGAGGAGCAGCTGCAACCAACACGCCGTGGTGGAGAATGTCACCGCTGAGATGGGTGCCCGGGGCCTGGGTCGGGGAGACGGCTAACTCAGGTGAAGACTGAGGGCAGGCTATCTGCGGGCAGGGGGTCAGGGGGATGTTTAGAATACCTCTTCAGCATCACAGACGTTGGGATTTCAACCTCAATTGCCTCCTGAAATCATCCTGCTCAACCCCAGATCCACACAGGACCCCAGCATGCAGGTCCCCTCCACCCCAGAAATGTTTTTCTTTCAAAATACATCCCATGCCACAGTCGTCTGAGACGGAGGCAGAGCCGAGGAAAAACAAGCAAAATCATTCTCAACGTGACAGAACCTTAAATATCGTCAAGATCAATACTGAATGTTAGTGCTAGAAACATGGCCACCCTCATTGCACCTCCCTGGGACGGCACCGTTCCCTGCATGAGTCCGGAGCGCACGCGTGTCTGTTCTCGTGCAGACTGTGGGGCATTTTTAATTTTTGTATTTAATCGGCTCACAATGTTGTGTTCATTTCTGGTGTCCAGCAAAACGGCTCAGTTTTGCATACACATATATGTATTCTTTTTCATTATAGGCTATTACGAGGTATTAATATTGTTCCCCGTGCTCTGCTGTAGCCGTCATTAAAAAGTCCACAAACGATAAACGCTGGAGAGGCTGTGGAGAAAAGGAAGCCTCCTACACTGCTGGTGGGGATGCAGTTTGGTGCAGCCGCTGTGGAGAACAGTCTGGAGTTTCCTTAAAAAAGCTAAAAATAGACCCTATGACCCAGCAATCCCTCTCCTGGGCATAGATCTGGAGGAAACTCTGATTCAAAAAGATACCGACGTTTAGCGTGCCTTCAGGGAACACCAGACACAGAATACGATGTGCACAGGGCCTCTGGAGTTGGGCAGTGTGGAATGCTTGACTGGACCTTCCCCTTCAGTCTTCAAAGAAGAGAAATTAAAGGGCTCGAGACTTCTTGGGGATTAGAAGTTAATTTTTTTTCCTAAACGCAGTCACCTTCCATTTTTATTCATCACGTCTACGTTTGCCTACAAATCAGACAAGCTGCATATGCTCCACATACTACATGGAAACCTTACCACGTGAGCCCCACTGTAAAACTGGTGAGTGACAGACACTGCTAAGCATTTATTTTAAGCATAACACTAAACTCGGTGCCAAAGGCTAAAAAGAAGCATTGTCTCTTCCTTCGAAATGCCTGTGGTAGGCTGAACACAAGCCCTGAAGACAGCCAGCTCCTAATTCTGGAGCCTGTGATGCTCACGTTATGTGACAAAAGGGACTTGACAGGTGTGGTGAAGTTACAGACCTTCAGGTGGGAATATTCCCCTGCGTTATCTGGACGGACACTAAAGGTAATCACCAATGTCCTTGTAAAATGGGGACCGAGAGATTGACTGCAGATCAAAGAGAAGAAGGTCCTGGGACAAAGGGCCCAGAAATTGGAGCATGGTGGCCAGAAGCAAAGAAATGCCAGCAGCCACCAGAAGTTCGAAGAGGCAGGGAAGCAGACCCCCTCCCAGGGGAGAGCAGCCCTGCCCACACCTTGGCTGAGCCCCGAAGGCGTCAGCCCACATTTCTGGTCTCCGGAAGTAGGAGAGAATACACTTCTGTTCTTAAGAGACACCAAGGTGCCGTGATTTGTTAAAGCAGCAGTGAGAAGGCTCGCAGGATGCCATCCACGTTGAAGGCATCAGACAACGTTCTAGGAGGGAAGCCAACGCGTCCTCCCAAGGAGAGGAATGAGTCGTCCCGCTCCTGATATGAGCAAATGAAGAGGTGTGGGAAGCAGAGGGTCCACGAAGCCGCAGACAGGAGAGAGCATTTAAACTGGGTCTGTTAAACAGGGCCAAGAGGGTGATGCTGGGAGTGATCTCAAACCAGGGAATGCGGCTTGCAGCCCACCCAGGCTGGAGGGCGAGAGGTGTTTGCACAGCACCAGCTCACGTGATGCTCAACGCAGCTGCTGCCGGCTGGGGGTTGCAGAAGGCTCGCATCAGAGACAACTGGCCACAGATGGAGAACTCGACCTCCGCAGGCATCATTACCACGGGTGACCCTGTCTGCATTACAATTATCACAATAAACAATACCAACCTTCTTTTGGAACAGTGCCTTTAGAGCTGGAGAAATGTGGCTTTTAACTGGCTCCCTTCTACACTAGGCTTGTAATTACCAACAAGTCGCTTCACCTGGTTTCCAGACAACTCAAATTTCCAAGGGCTGCTGTGAGGATTACATGACAGGGTAGAGAGAATGCACCTGGGGCGGGGATCACCTGTGGCTGATTCTTAATATTACCCATCCTTCGACAAGCCCATGAGGTAGGTCTACACCGCCGGCCTCAACAGGTCCCCCTTCCCTGCATCACTGGATTGACCACCGCTGCCCACTCCTCTGGCACAAATAAGGAGCAGGGCCCAAGGCACACTGTGCGCTGGTGGGTAAGCGTGGTGGACATCAGCCCCACGTGGACACTGAACATTCACAACGTTGCCAGTCGGAACCGGGATGGGCCTCAGGTATACAGTACGTACCAGATTGGAAGTTTGCATGTGAGAAGGGAATGCAAATACCTCAATCATTTTATATTGATCACCTAATTGAATGCAATCAATGGAAGATACGTTGGGTTAAATATAAGACATCATTAAATTCATTGCACCTTTTCCTCTTTCCTTTCTAATGTGGTTTCTAGAAAATTTAAAATTACAGCAGCAACTCACCTTTGCAGTTGGGCGGCAGCATGGATCTAGAGTGGGGCCCTTCTGTTCCTAGCAGGGGTGACGTGCCCCGAGCAAGGATCAGCCAGGTTCCTCCACACATTTGGCCCATCGCCCATTGCACTTGTATTGTCATGACGCAACTTGATTAAATATTAAAATGTAAAACAAAAAGAGGCTTTTATTTCTAGGAGAGACTTGAAAATGGCAAGTTGCTCAAATAAATTACTACCAAGTTAAGTGTAGATGTGACGAATGTGAAAGATGGAGACAAACTGAAGTGTATCAAGGGGCACTGTATCGAGTTTCTTACATGAGGCACTTTATTATTTCCCACTTGACAAATAAAAATTGGAAGTCTATCTAATACGTTATAGGCATGATTTAGGTCAGAAAGTTCATGCTAATCAGCAAAACCTATCCAGGAAATTGACGCTGGTCTGGCACCAAAAGCTTGTTGAATCAATGCACTATTAGACATTTGAAGTAAAATTAAAATTTTGTGTTGCACAGATCTCATTTTTATATTTTCCCACATAAATTACTTTTTTCATTAATTAACAACCAGTCCTAATTAGACTGGGTTAGAGGACTTCTTGGTCCTCTAATTACTGATAATATCTTATTATTTATTAAGAGAAAGAAAACCAAACAGCTGAAGACACTTATTCAAGATGGCATTGAGCATAAACACTTCGGGGCCAAACTCAGTCACAAATCTCTGTGAACCCAAAGCCAAAGATTCTTCCACTTTGCTGCACAATCTCTTGGTTTATAAAAAACAACTTTGATCAAGATCCGTATTTGAATGAAAATAACCCTGTCATCGTAATTCCCCTAAAACACGATCGCTATGGGATTAATTCACGAGAGCAAAATCAGCCTCCAACCACATTTTCAAAAGAGAGCCTTCATTTGCCATATACAATTAAATTATCCTTAAAGAAAACCCAGCTTACTCCAGGTGCAATTAAATTTTCCCATTTGGCCGTTTCCTTCTCGTTTAGGAAGTCTGGGCGGTCAATACGGAGCATAACGAAGCCCGGCTATTGACCTCTGCGGGTCGATACGGGCGCTCGATATTCGTCAGACAGAGCTCAGCTGTCAGATCTGCACTTGAGGAAAAGATTACTGCTTCAGTCCTCCTCACCCACTCCAGGAAACACCGGACCCCCGGGGGCCTTCTGCGAGGCCTACCTGTCACACTCAAGGCGCCGCTGCCGTCACAGGCAATACTGACCTGGGACGCCGTCCTGCCGGGCAGAGAAGCTGCCCCCGGCCTGAGAGTCTGTGCTTTGGCCCCAGACTTACCCTAATCCTCGCCAGTCGGAGCCCTTGGGAGAACAAGATACTGCGAGGAACGTCCGGGCCGGGCGGGGTGAGTCTGACCAGTGATGGCGTACAGAATCCCACGTTTCCCACGTTTATCGCGTCATGAAGTCCGAGTAGGCCTCTCGTTCTAAAAGACAATGAATACGTGGCGTTTTCAGTGGCCAAACGGAAAGACGATGCAAACTATTCAGACAGACCAACGAAAATGCGCCCTCACCCGGTGGCCGCCTTCGAGAAGCAGGAAGGGGGGCTTTCTCTTCCACAGGCACCACGTTTCCGCTGCGCCCCTCAAAGCAGGAGGCAGGGAGGCGTCCTGCGCCCCGACTCGCCAGCACGGGCGAGCTCGCGGCCAAGCTCACGGCCACCGTGCGCAGCGCAGCGCCGGGGAGACGGCGTGCAGGCGGGGCCGAGTAACACAACGCAAAGCAAATGTTTAATGGGGAGATCCTGGCAGAAAACTGTGCACAACAAGGTAGCTTCACCTGTGAACTGTAGCAGAGTGATTAAGATCATTGTGCCGGGTTTTGATGGAGAAAACAGCTGAGTTCGGGAAGGCACACATGATGAGAAGGAAAACAACGGGTTCTGAGATTTGTGCACCCAGAGATCGCCTTCTCCTCACCTAGCCCTGCAAGTAACCCTGCCTCCCCCAGTCTGCCTCCATCCCGTTCTCCCAGACACGTCACGCTCAGTAGCGGCTCAGCCCTACCCGTCAGGACAGGAAAGGACCGGGAACACCTCTCCAGGTAAATCTCCATCATCTCAGGGTCTTTGTGGGACACTGGTTAAGCAATTCCACTTACGTAGGATAGTTATTTTAAAATCAATAATAAAATCATCTTCTCTGCTAGTTAAGCTGTGAAAACACATTTGGCAACTGATTGTTTGATAAGTGAAAACAAACTAAATGTCAGTTCATTAAGTCACTGAGCCCATGTTCGGTTTGTGTTGGGCATCTCATATGTGCTAGTGATGAGACAGACATGGGGACACAAAAATGACTGAGAGGCAGCCCCGGGCCCCAGGAGCCTGGTGCTTAACCCAAGTGGTATCGTGTAAATGAAGCCTGATGGTGAGAAACAGGCATGAAGCAGGTGGGGAAGCGGGACAGACTTCCGCAGGGAAGAGGGAAGCCTGGGTCGGAGGAGAAGTAGAGATCCGTCAGCTGGAGAATTGATGACAAGCACAGAGACCGATCTTTGAAAAGACTGAGAGTGATGGAAGGGCTGGTAAGGGGAGATGCGCTGAAGACTGACCGTGAGGGGAGAGGTAGGAAGGAAGAAGGCGGAAAAAAGAAAGAAAAAGGTCGGGGCTTAGTCTAAAGACTGTCTATACCACGATGAAGACCCTGACATTGAGCTCAGAGGCTATGACAACCCACCAGAGGTTTATAAGCTTGGAAAGTGGGACACACGATCAGACTCATGTGCTAGAAAGGTCATTCTAGCCCAGCATCTGGCACTATCGGGCACTCAGTATGTATGTGATAACGGAAAATGAATGTGAAGTCTGTCCTGGAGGGGAGATGCGTTTTGGAGAAAGAGACTAGTTTTATATTTATAATTATTGAAATACAGGTGAGAGAAATAATGATGTCCCCTGGGCAGGAACAGGAGGAAGGGACGGGCGGGAGTGGCCAGCACGTGCTAAGGAGTAAAACTGTCTTCTCTAGTTCAGAGGTTGGGTGCTAAGGAGAGAGCAAAGAGGCCTGTCTGGGTGGTTCAGCGGTCCTGGGTCCCTCTCAGAGGGAAGAAGGGTAACAGAAGGACGCAGTTTCTGCGGGAGAGTCCTAAGTCTGTTACTTATCCCTGTTGTAACGACGTAGGTATTTATGAGATTGTGTGTTTATTTTTTTAAGGTTCTTTTTTTTCCTTCTTTTTTTAAATGGAGGGACTGGGGATGGGACCCAGGACCTCGTGCATGCTAAGCACGCCCTCTACCCCTGAGCTCTACCCTTCCCCCAGAGACTGCACCTTTAATAGGTCTCCCTTCAGGGTTTAAACTGTGTGAATGCCATTTAGCCCGTGGTAGGCTGCCTGGTGCAGAAGAAGCACTCGGCTTTATTTAGGGAATAAAGAAGAGTGGTGGGGGGAGAGAAGGGGAGACAGGGAGGGAGAGATGGAGAGAGGCAAGTGGGCGGCTAGCGCAGTGGGTTTAGAGTCCAGGGGAGGCATGCGCGAGTCTGCAAATAGATTCGTTCACACGAAACCCAAATTTGATTTCAAAGCCATTGAGTCGGTGACTCACACTTGCAGTTTTCCCTCCTCCGTGCCAATACAGACTTTCTTTAATTGAAACATAGTTGGTGTACAATGTTGTTAGTTTCTAGCACACAGCAAAGTGACTCAGTTATCCCTTTATATATATATTACTTTTCCAACATAGATTTTCAACACTGACAAATTGCTTGTCGGCTAATGGGCATGTTCTGCATGTGCTTATGTCTGTTTCCAGTGAAGCCGCACCTACGTGATTAATTTTAAGGTAGTGTCTGTCACTGAGACATTACCCTCTCTTGCTTTCAAAGCGTCCTGAAGGTGTGGTGGCAAATTGATGATTCTTCATTCGCACTCCTGTGTGGAGCACCGTAGCGTCTCCAGGAACACTGTCCCTGCCCCACTTCCACAGTGAGGTGCAACTTTTCAGAAAATCGCAGGCGTTCCAACAGGCGCCGTCCGTGCGGGGACGCCCTGCAGCCAAAGTTGTCAGGATTTACAACAAAAGCACCCAGATTGCGTGACGACAGCAGCCATCACTGTGCCAATTTGCTGGCCCTGTTGACACTGTCGTCACCCACAGTATTTAGAAAAAAGGCTGAAAATATTAGTTCATCACAGGCAGGAACCAAAAAGGAAAAATTACAGAAGGTCAGCAAAGTCCGCTTTGCGTGTTTTAATACAAGGAGTCCGACACCCTTTTCCACTAGGCTCGACGTTGCCTCTCATCGAGGCCTGGCTTAACGGGATCCGACCGGCCTGCTTCCCCTATTTCATCATTATAATGTTCTTCAACCGCCTGAGCAGCCCTTAATCAAAAGAAGAGTTTCTGGCCGCCCTTGGACATCAAAGGCGAAGCTTCCTACAGCTATTGCCCGAACCAGACTTCTCCTTTGAAGAACCCAAGGTGAGACACTGCAAATCCTTCCGGGGTGCAGATGAAAACTGCCGCGCGCGTGTTCCCCGAGTACCGGTGCCATCGTCAAACGACTCATGAAAACGCAGGCCCACGCCTGCTACGCATCTTCACGCGTCCTGCTCTTCCCTCGCGTGTTCCGGGGGCTCCCGATGTCCTTGTCCCTTCGCTGGCGTGGTGGGAAGGCCTGCCCCGGTGAACGAGTCAGGGGAGGCAGTGGCCTCCGAAATGCCTCCCTTTCAACAAACCTTTCACACTAAGGAGCCCGGCCGGGGAGGGAGAGCCATCTCCACGGCAAAGCAAGAGAGACGCGACCCTCGAACTAATAGTAAGACTGCCAGCGTTCAGGCACGTCCTATCTGTGGCCATAATGCCACTAGGTAGAAGTTATTTAATTACTCTGTTCTGGAAACCCACGCCTTTTGGGTTCAAAAGAAAGCATTCAGAAATCCTGCTGGGAATTACGGTAATTAGCGCATACCCCATTATTCAAAAGCTCAGCCCCATGAGACTAAATGATTACAAAATTCAAGTCAGAAACAACTCGACGTTCTTTATGCTGTGGTTGGCAAATGAAGTCTGTTCTAATTTCTTTTCAAGGTGGAAAGCTACCTATTGGAAAACAGGAGTTGTTAATTTGCCCCTTGAATTTAACATCTGGTAACATTTTCATCTTTCGCAAACTAGTAAAATGTTATAGTACTTCTGACAGTGGGAGTTCAGTGCCAGAAGAAATTTTATCAGTACAAAGAGACTACTAAATAGGTTTCTTACTGGGCCACGGGGGGTTCTTAATCCTTATCTAACAGCATAAAAAAAAAAAAAAAAGCACTGCGGGGAAGGTGCTATTTGCCTGTAATTTCTCTAGGAATTAATTTAGGGAGAACTTAATGGTCAAAAAATGGGATGCAACTAGCCCCCAATAGTGTGTCAATGCACAGAGTGAAATCCGCTGGTGTTTGAACGTCTTGGCTGTAGAAACCCTTAGTGAGTACAGCCATTTCACTGGACTCAAGTTCACTGCTTTTTCTATCAATTACATCTATCTTATTATGGGACCAGATTGATCATTCATCAGTTTAGTTTGTAAAACAACCTTAACTTTTATTACCACGTGGTGGTCAAAGACAAACACATTAAATATGAGCAGCAAACTTTTTAAGTGGAAAAATGGAAACACTGGGGCACCGAGCAGAGCCCTCTCAGAGTGTCCCCGGTGCTCTCCGCGCTGTGTGTGCACAATTCCGAATGAGCAGAAATGTTTCACATGGTCGTAGGACAGCGTGGTGAACGGAACGCTGGCTGTGGGCGTAACCGGGATGCTAGAGTCTGCTCCTGGCATCCGTAATTCTAGAGACTTGCTCAAGTCCTTTAATTCCCCGAACCTCCACTTTCTCATCTGCAAAACTGGGGCAATAAGATGTGAGAATTAAAGTCACAGATGAAAAGCAAGGATGGCCGTGACTGGCAGTGAGAGGGCTCACTGAGAGTCAGGGCTTTTCCCTGTGATTCCTGTAGGGGGCACTGTATGAAGCTTCAGTTGATCAACTGACGGGATTTTGTTTAGGGGGGTTAACTTTTTATTGAAGTGGAGTTAAGTGTATGGCAAAGTGATTCAGTTATACATATACATTTATATGTTTTTTCTTTTCAGATTCATTTCCATTATATGTTATTACAAGAAATTGAATATAGTTCCCTGTGCTGTACAGTAGGTCCTGTTGTTTATCTGTTTTATATACAGTAATGTGTGTCTGTTAACGCCAACCCCTAATTTATCCCTCCCCGTCCTTTCCCCTTTGGTAACCATAGCTTGTTTTCTATGTCCATGAGTCTGTTTTGGGTTAGTACAATTTGTATCATTGTTTTTTAGATTCCACATATAAGTGGTATCATATAGTATTTGTCTTTCTCTGTCTGACTTACTTCACTCAATATGATAATCTCTAGGTCCGTCCATGTTGGACAGGAATTACTTTAAATTTTCAGCCCCCTTATGATTTGGAGCAGAAAGAAGTTAGAAGCACGCGTGTACACACATACACACACAAACACACACACACACTCACACAGTCATCTTGAGTTTACATTTGACCACAGCTATAGAACATAAAAGTGAACCATTTGTCTACTCAATGTTTCGAAGCCTCTGTATACAAATAAATTATTCAGCAAGGACTTGGAAGTGCAGATTCCTTCTCTGAGGACAAAGAAGGTCATGGCCAGTAAATGCTCCGATTCAAAGGTGCTGGCTGGGTCTGATTTATCTGTGGTTTTATAGAAACAACTCAGAGGTCAGGAAGAGAATTAGCATCTTTTCAAAAGCAAAACAAAACAAAAGTCACTTAAAAATTTGGTTAAGGGAAAAAATAGTGTTACCCTCATCCAAGTGTCCCCTGCGGGACCCAGCAGCACTCGCAGCAGCTGAAGGGAGGAACTTAGCTGAACAGGTCTGCATACAAAGAATATTACTTTGCTGTTATTAAGGTAACATAATTGCTAATTTTTTTGAACACCTACTGTGTGTCTGGCACATGCTAAATGCTTTTCATGGGTTGTCTTATTGAACAACACTGGAAGGAGATGAAAGCTTAAAAAGATGAATAATTTATCCAAAGCTCACAGCTACAGAGAGAAGAGCCCAGTGCTTGCCCCAGTGCTATCTGGTTACAAAGCTGACCCAGCCTAGGATGTGCCTCTGAGATCACTTTTTTTGAAAGATATTGTGAGATGAGAACAACTCAGACATCTCCAAAAACCTCTTTTTAGAGAAAAAGGAAAGAGTATCTGGCATTTCCCCATGAAGGGGAGGATGTACATACACACCCCCACCATGTCATGGACTACAGTCAAAGACGCATGTTCAAGCCGTGAAAAGTGAACTCTTGGAAATACGCAGTCACGTTTGCACACACAGTAGCCCAGAACGCACATCCCCAAGGTGGAGAAGGGGGTAAAGTCAAACTCACCTTCAGAGTGTCACACCATGAGTGGTAAGATGGATGAAACCCAAAGTTCTATCAAAACCGTCCAACTCGAATGATGCATCCCCGACCTGTCTCAGCAGAGGGAACTTCCCTCACCAATTTCACAGCACAAGACAGAAGACGGTGTGCACTTCAAGCCTTGAGCAGAGAGAAGGAGATGACAAAATTCTTTTTCTGCTGGAAAACTGAGAGGTCACTCTAGCTCTGTGGTTCCTTGCCAGTGACCGCATCCAGGTGAGAAGCGGAGCCTGGCAGCCTTCGGCCCCTCTGCCTTCAGCAGATGTGTTACCATTGCAGGTTACCTGCACCTCTTTCTGTGTCAGTTCCATCATTCATGGAATGAAGAAAATCATCTCTATGTATAGATACTAGAAACAGTGTCTACGTCATGGGGTTTTAATCAGGGTCAAATGATTTGCAGAGCACTTAGAACAATAATCAGCCCAGGGTAGGTTAGTTTTTTGTTAAATAAATGCTTTTAGGTTCCTATCTAAATAGAAATATTTGACACTAATCGCTAAAATGTATTGATTGCTTACCCCACACCAAGTACTGGAATAAATTCCTTCCACGGATTAATTTATTTAATCCTTGCAATATGGTTTGGAGGTGGGTACTGCTCGGATGAGAAAACTGAAATGAGAGAAAATGAGATAATTTGTTCCAGGTCATGTGACTGATAAACTGTAGAACTAAACCCAGACCATCTGGCTCGAGTCCCTGATCTTAATTAGAAAGCCGATAATTATTCTCCTAAGTACAGGAAGGACATCTCGTCATTAAAAATCTAAGAGAATTGGTTAATGATGAGTTCTTAAAGTAGCTTATTTTAAAATTAATCAAAACAGAGACAACATCGGCTATTGTCTTTAACTGAAGAGGAATGGGGGTGTGTTCAACTTGTCAGAGATCATTTCTGTGATTCCAAAATGTTTCTTCAAACACTTACACTTTCAGTATTGATTTAATTCACTATCAACAGACAAAAAAAATATAGCCACATAGATTAAGTATGACCCAATTATGTTAGCCTTGCTTTCTACAGGAACGTTTCATCTTAATTATCAGCTCTATACTGGACAAAAGACACCACCTTCTCTCTTTTGTTGTCCTCAAGTTGTTCCCAGAAATCCGCAGATGATGGCTATTGTTTACCCAGATCTGTCCTGTTCCACCTGCTACACCAGCCACCGCTTCCCAGACATGTGAAGGTCAAGACAGTCTGTGGGAAGTCATTAGATGACCCAAGAAAAACAAAGTCCCAAACAAATAAGTTGCTATGTTCAACCGCTAACCGGGTTCCCTCTTCACCACGGAATTTTCAGAGCTGTGAATCCACCTGCCAGTTTGTGTGCTGGAACCCCCGAAGGGGATTTAGCGAAGCCGTGTCCCCCACACATATCTGACCAGAGAGGCTGTAGCTGTCAGAGCACAGATTTCTGTCTCCTGCAGGAAGTGATCTGCAGGACACCCTCGAGCACGTGGCCCTTGAACATGGTCTGTGTTTCACACCTGACAGTTTTCACGGTAGGTATTGTTACCTCTGCTATGAGACTGAAGCCAAAGCGAGAGACACCAAGTAGCTCAGCTGAGATTGTAGTTCTTCCGTGGCTGTGACAGGATTCGAACTCAGGTCGACCTGCTACAGACGGTGCAGCTCTCTCCGCCCACCACGCTGCTCCCCAGGAAGCAGTGCTCCCAAAGGCAGAACCCGGCGCCCACCCCAGCCACCAGCCTGAACCCGACATCCGGATGAGAAGAAAACCACTCCCTGCGTCCTTGACTTTCTTTCCTCCTCTTCCTCATCCTCTAGCGAAAAGCGTGTCTGAGGTGGAAGATTTCTGTAAAAAACAAAATTTTGATCCACCAGAACATGAGTACAAAAATCCCTTTCAAAGACTACTAGGAGCCCCCAAGCTTCCCAGAAACATTTGAGTGTGGGTTGAATTTCCCTTTGGAGAAATGCAGGTCCTTCGGTCTGTTTGGACCATAACCTTTTTTTTAATTGAAGTAGAGTCAGTTACAATGTGTCAGTTTCTGGCACACAGCACAACGTCCCAGTTGTACACATACATACATATATTCATTTTCATATTCTTTTTCATTAAAGGTTATTACAAGATATTGAATATAGTTCCCTGTGCTAGAAAGAAGAAACTTGTTTTTTATCTATTTTTATATATAGTGGTTAACGTTTGCAAATCTCAAACTCCCAAATGTATCCCTTCCATTGGAGTGGGGATAAACTGGGGGAGGGGAGGTGCAGAATGCAATCTAAGTTCATTTAGGAGCTCAGGAATCAGATTTTACCTTTCTCAGCGGCAGAAAATCCCGTGTATACCTATGGATATAGCGTGTCTCTCCTGGGGAGAAATGAACGTAGCCCCTCCTTCCCCCACAGCACTGCAAGACTTGTCCTAATGTGCTCGTAAGCCGATCTGTTGCGTATACAAGAATCACATAAACTATTTCATTCACTCTGATATTCCCCAAACGTGTCTTCTTTCTACAGCATTCATCCTCCCCTTTAATACGACATTAGCAGTGAATTTATTGAGCTTGTACTGTATGCCTCACTTATTTTCTCTAATCCTCTCTACGAAGCCGCATGATGCATAAAGAAAAAGGATTTCTTAACCCCTCTGAGTAAATTGGGATTTAACTTACTTGTGAAAACCTGTTCTTGATATTTAATACTTGATGCTTAATCTCTTCTACTCCAATTCAGGATCTTTGTGGTTGTTGATTACAGAAGAGAAAATACTTCAGATCCTTAAATGATTTGTAAAAATTAAAAACACAGGTTTTTCTTCCCTGAATGAAGCAAACCTTGCGGTCATTTCTACGCATACAGGTAGTGGTTTGCCTTTCTCGGTAACTGGTGACGTGGCAGGGAATTATTCAGAATTTAAACCATGCACACAGTCCTAATTAAAAGGTCTCCATCCCTTTAACTCCCTCTCAAGTTTTCATTGATGTATTTACGTTGGTCAAATCAACATAGTCCTTTCTGAACTGCAGGGTAACAAAAACCAGACCTGAAACATTATGTAATAAAATAAATCATTTCCTTTGTGTTCGGTTCTGGCCTTGTGCGTCTGACATGGCTTCACCATATAAGGAGGTGGCATTTCTTGTCTCCCACCACTGATCTGTCCCCAACTTCTGAAATTTTTGACCGCAAAGCCTCTTGAAATTAGATTGGGAGTAAAAACTGGGAAAACATTTAAGCAAGCCAACTAAAAACAAACCTTTTTTCTAAACGCTTACTTCTGAGTCGTCATCTAAATGTCTCTGGGTCATAATACATGGAAGAGATTTTAAAAAACCAGAGAGTCTGAGCTCCCTGAAAAGTTAACTCTTAAAATATTTTAAAATTTATCCAACAAAATCTAGTACTTTATATTTTACTGTATTTGAATATTTCCACAGGAATCAATCATTCTGTGAATACAGTGAAGGGAGGTACTTTTCATAAAAACTATTGCCAACATCCATGCATTTTTGGCAACTAATAAACATGACCCGAAGAAACTTCTTTTTTCATTTGCTGATGTCAGGCTTAGAGAACAAAGGATGTTGTAAGTCAGGATAGTGTTTGACCTTGCTCAAGTGGGTGCAGAGGGAAGCGGCTGGATTCAGCCGCAGTCTGAAGGAAGGTTGGAGCCCGTGTTCCAGATCGCTGAGGTGAAGGATGAATAAAAGTCATCAGGGTAACTGGGAGATGGTAGGCTGAGAGAAGGCACAGACTTCAACCAAGGATGGTTTCAAGTCCCACTAAAAGCTCCACATTTAATTAATAAATTCCTCCACTCTCAGACCTAATAAGTCTTGTAGGCAAAATTTTACTTTTAAATAAATTCATGTCCAAATATAAACATGTATCAATTAATGGTAACTGTTTCATTCATTTCCCCCAAGAAAACATGCGAACCATTGATGGTAATCTAACTTTAACTTCCTAACTGGTACGTTCCAAACCCAAGAGAGATTTGACATTCTGACAACCGACGGCAGGAGAGGACGGAACACATTCCTTTCAAAAGCGCCCCCTACAGCTCACAGACCCCGGGAGTAAAACCTGCGTCTAAGGGAAAAAAAAAACAAAAACTGAGGATCAAGACTTTTCAAATGAAAATTCCTATTTTCTTCACCGGAGGAGATCCAGAAAAAAATGGGACACGGGTAAGCGGTGCTGGGGGTGGTAGGTGAGCAGCAGGAAGGGCAGCGTTTGCTTTTTTCTGGGATTTGGTGAAATACCACACTGACCCCAGGATGTCACCAAGTTCTGAGATGGCAGGTCATGCCCCGGTGCAGTTAACGGGGACACCGTCAGCATCTTCTTACAGCAAGTTGACAGCTGAACTCAGAATATGGGAAAAGATCAAACCCAATTCAATAAAAAGAGGGGAAGAAGGGACATAAGGCTGAGGTAGGGATGAAATATTTAGGAAAATTAGAAATAAATGCTTTCCGGGGCGAAATCCACTGACAAAGATGGCTATACATACAGCTTTAGATTCATCGTGAAGCTCAGGATTAGGGACCCCTCCTTGCACGGACCCTTCCGAGGGCCGGGGTGGTGGCTCACAAGGGTGTTCACAGGGTCATATAATCTTGCAAAATTCACAAAAGCTAGCTGTTTTAAACACAATGGGGTAAGAGTCTGATCGTCTCCTACACCAGCGGGTCCCCCCTTCCTTCTTGTCAGATGCCGTGGAGGAGCTGTGTGCTTCTCTGGGGTACAGCTGAGGGGACGCAGAGGTGGGGGCACATTAACCTTTCTATTTTTTTTTTTTACTGAAGTATAGTCGGTTCACCATGTTGTGTTAATTTCTTGTGCACAACATGGTGATTCAGTTGTACATATATATATATATATTCCTTTTTATATTCTTTTTCATTATAGGCCATTACAAGGTACTGAATATAGTCCCGTGTGCTGTACAGTAGGACCTTGTTGTTTATCTATGTTATATATAGCAGTGTGTATCTGCAAATCCCAAACTCCCAATTTATCCCTCCAGCCCCTGTCCTTTCTCCCCCAGTAACTTTAAGTTTATTTTCTATGTGTCTGAGTCTGTTTCTGTTTTGTAAATAAGTTCATTTGTATCATTTTTTTAGATTCCACATGTAAGTGATTTCATACAACATTTGTCTTTCTCTTTCTCTATCTGACCTACTTCACTTAGTACAACAATCTCTGGGTCCATCCACATTCCTGCAAATGGCATGATTTCATTCTTTTTCATGGCTGCATAGTATTCCTGTGTGTGTGTGTGTGTGTGTGTGTGTGTGTGTGTGTGTGTGTGTGTACATTTCCTTTATCCAACCATCTGTCGATGGACATTTAGGTGCTTCCATGTCTTGGCTGTTGTAAATACTGCTGCTATGAATACTGTGGTGAATGGATCTCTTCAAATTAGAGTTTTCTTCAGATATACACCCAGGAGTGGGATTGCTGGATCATAGGGTAAGCCTATTTTTAGTTTTTTAAGGAATCTCCATTCTGTTTTCCATAGTGGCTGCATCAAACTACATTTGGTGGGAATTCATTTAATTTGGAGTATTGGTGTGAGTCAAATCAGGAGACAAAAATCACAGTAATTTTAGGTGGGAAGACTTAACATAAAGAATTGTTAACTGTGAACGTAGATTGGAGCAAAAAGGGGTTGGCTGGCAAAAAAAAAAAAAAAAGAGAGAGAGAGAGAGAATGTAAAAAGCACAGGGATGACGGGTATAAGAGACAGCCATGCCCAGGGCTGAGATCAAGTGCCCAGGGGAGGGCCTTCCTTAACAGAGACCCGTCTTGCTGGAAAGGGCATGGCCCTGGTTCCTTGAGGTCCAGAGAAATCATCTTGGTGCTGCATTGGTGGATCCTGCAAGAAACTGCCCTCCAGGGAGCCAGGGAGGCTGTTTATGGGGCAGCATCCTGCTGGAAGCACGCCGGGGGTGCAGGCGGGAGAAGCCGCTAGCTGCTCGTGTTGCCGAGCCCTGTGCACCGCAGGAGGCTGTTTCTGGAGAGGCTGCAGGAGCCGGCGTGGCGAGGTCTCTGGGCTGCAGGAGCTGGGTGGGCGCTAAGGAGTCCACCCAAGGAGGAAGCAAAGCCCTTCTCTCCTGTGATGTCTCTCCAGCGTCCTCTAATGACAAAGCGTAACATTGCACCAGCTGGCAAAGAAAAAAATATAAATAAGGGGCCCGGATCCATTCGTATAGAGCAGGCAATGAGTTTGGAACTGAGAAGTGATAAACTGATAACTAGCACGGTCCACCTCTTCGGCTGCTTAGCCTCCATGTGCACTTTCCTTTGTACACGCACTTGAACTCGTGTACAGCAACGGAACGACCTCCTATCTCCACCTAAAAAGAGCGATCGACCTCATGACAGATCCCTTCCCCCGAATGAGAATGACGGTCCCAGCAGTCACTGTATCCACTGTCGCGTTTATTCGCTACTCCCGTGCTCAGTCCCCTCCCAGCGCAAAAGCTGCCACCTTCAGCTGAGTCTTCAGACTCGACTGAAAAATGAACATCCAGCAACCTGGATATAAAATTAAAATGGGAAGGAGAAAAAAGGAGAAAATGGCACAGACGTGCAGATAAAGCTGCCCATGTGAAGACGGGGAACTGCGGGAGGCTGCTGCGGTCCGCGTGTCTGTGCGGGGCCCTGGGGCCGCGGCCGCCCGCGCTGCTTCCTTCGTTCCCCATCCTAACGCCCCTCAGCTGCTCTGGTCCTTCACCTGCCGGAGTGACGCGTCCCTTCACTGCATGAGGGTCTGAGCACTCCATTGCCCCGTCCTTTGTTGTTTTTGTGTGTTTGTTGGTGAAGGTTTCCATTACCCTTTGCTTGGGTGCGGAAGCACTAAAGACGCCCCGAGAGTCCCCCGGGCCCCGGTTGTCCTCGTCGCCCCCCCCCCCCCCCCCCCCCGTTGTAGCAGTAGCCCGAGTCCTTGGTAATCAGGTGCAATCACTTAGCCGGAAAATTAGCCCGTTTCCCACGGCCTGCTGGTTCGGTGTGTCGGGAGCCTGGCGTGGCCACGTGCGGGTCTCACCGCCCAGCTCAGCGCGGCGCTCCCGCGGGGAGCACTTCCCTCTGAGGACCGGGGCCCGGAACCGGCGGAGCTCAAGGCTTCCCCAGTCTGCTCAGAACGGCCAGCCTGGCGGACGCCCCTTCAGGTGAGTTGAAGCAGTGCATTCAGACATGATACGTAGTGTCGTTGGCGGTGCGAGGCGCAGCCAGGCGTTTCCCACTGTGGAGAGGGCAGATCGGCAGGCTCCAAACCCTCAGACTTCCCTGAGATGGCAGGACCCCGAGTTTTTGTGGAGTTCCACCCTCTCCTCCACCTTGTTTCACTCAGGCTTTTAAAGTACTTACTACCGCCTGCTCGTCGAATCCGGTCCACATAAGGCTTGCTTGCTGCCGGCGCAGTGGGCCAGGTGATGTGTCGTGGAGAAGCTAGATGTGCGTGTGGGTTCCCAGGCACTTTATGGAGAGCTGACTCGCTGCCAACGGTGCCTGTGTAGGAATGACTATCAGGACTCCCTCTGCCTGTTCGTTGAACTCTGTAACACAAAAGGGCATGAACAGATACTGCACATGGTGTGAGTTTTGGCAAGCGGTCCTAGAGGTGCGTGAGCAGTGAAAAGTGAGGCGGAAACAAGGTGTGAAGTATTCAAGGCAGAAGCTAATCTGCGGAAATTTCTCAGCAGCCCTCACGTGAGCACACCTGTAGGCAGAGCGCTGGGTCTGCTCGAAAGAGAACAATGGAGCTTCTCTTTACCATGTGATAATGAAGTCTATAAATTACAAAGCACCATGCTATTTTTTTTCTTTTTTGATGGGGGAATCAAATGAAATAGAATCAATAAGAATTCCTTTGGTTTGCAGAGCACAGACCCGTAGGGGTGCTACACACAGCACGAATGTTTCTCTATGAAATGCCATGCTTTCCGCATTCCATCTGACAATAATCAGAAACCAGGGTTTATCAACTGTAGGGAAAAGAGGCTGAATTCGTTTTCTATTTTCTCTACTAGAATTATAGCAAAATGTTTGTCATTACAAGAGGAAAACCAAGAGCATGCAAGCAGTTAATTAATAAAAAATATTGTTACTTGTCTGGATTTTGTGATGTTTATGGTATTTGTCAGCCTTTTAATAATTTTTATTTCTTGTAGATTCTTTACTCATTCTGGACATGTACCCACTTTTGCATTTGACTCTATATTGATAATTTTGTACATTTCTGTTTAAATTTTCCAAAAGCATGTAAGTATCAAGTCCACCCAAACTTGGATCCACCCCGTGCTGGTGAGACATACAAAGAGTGGCCTTGTAACACCTAATGCAAATCTGACCACCTAGTATTTACACGTGTCTAAAATCAGGCATTGGTTAGATACTAATCTGAGACTTGGGCTTTTTTATCCTAAAACGGTAAAAGCACATCTAAGACTTCTAACTGTTACGAAGATACCGTGTTCTGTCAACAGACTACCCTCTGCCGAGACAAACTCACAGAAACAAACGTCTTGGCGCTCATTAAGTTCCTCATGTGATGATGTCACATTTCTTAAAAGTAAAATTTAAACTTTATTAAAATCTAAACTAAAACAAGGAAAAAAGTGCGTTCTCAGCCTCAGCTCAGGGCCCCACAAGGTCGTGTGCCGTTTATTGATTTGCATATTGATTTTAATATTTTCCCAGCAGGTGGCAGTAAAGAGCCTGGTTCGAAGTCATTTAGCATATTACAACAATTAATGCCAGGCGAAAATAAAATATCTTGGGGACAGGGATTCCGTCTTTCTGATTTGGACAAAGGTGCTATATGGGCTGGTGGCCCTGCTGATCTGTTTAAGTTCTATGTGTATATGTATGTATATTAATTTTGTATCCTGCAACTCTACCAAATTCATTGATGAGCTCTGGTAGCTCCTGGTAGAATCCTTAGGATTTGTGTATAGTGTCATGTCGTCTGCAAATAGGACAGTTTTACTTTTTCCTTTCAATTTGGATCCCTCTTACATTCTTTTCTTCTCTGATTGCTGTGGCTATGACTTCCAAAACTATGTTGAATAAAAGTAGTGAGAGTGGACCTTCCTGACTTGTTCATGATCTTCGAGGAAATGCTTTCAGCTTTTCACCACTGAGTGTGATGTTGGCCATGGGTTTGTCATACATGGCCTTTATCATGTTGAGGCACGTTCCCTCTACACCTGCCTTCTGGAGAGTTTTTAATCATGAGTGAATGTTGAATTTGATCAAAACCTTTCTCTACGCCTATTGAGATAATGTGGCTTTTATTCTTCAGCATCACACTGAGTGATTTGCAGATACTGCAACCTCTTTGCATCCCTGGGACAAATCCCACTTGATCACGGTGTCTGATCCTTTCAATACATCGTTGGCTCTGGCTTGCTAGTATTTTGTTGAGAATTTTGCATCTGTGTTCATAAGTGATACTGGCCTGTAATTTGGGGGGGGTATTGTTTCAGAAGGACAGGCATTAACTCTTGTGTACGTGTCTGGTAGAATCCCCCTGTGAAGCCGCCTGGCCCTGAGATCTTGCTGGCTAGGAGGTTCTAAATGACTGATTCAGCGGCATTCCTGGCACTCGGTCTGTTTGTATTTTCTGTTTCTTACCAGCTCAGTCTTTGGGAGCTTGTGTCTTTCTAAGAATCTGTCCATTTCTTCTGGGTTGTCCAATTGATTGATATACGGATGCTTGCAGCCTCTTCTGATCCTTTGTGTTTCTGTGGGGTCGGCTGTAACTTCTCCGTTGTCATTTCTGATATGATTAATTTGGGCCCTCTCCCTCTGTTTCTTGATGAGTCTGACTAAAGGTTTATCAACTTTGCTTATCTTTTCAAAAAGCCAGTGTTTAGTTTCATTGACCTTTTCTATTGTTTTGCAGGCTCTATTTTATTTATGTCTGCTCTGATCTTTATGAGTTCTTTCCTTCTACTAACTTCGGGTTTTGTTTGTTCTTCCTTCTCTAGCTGCTTTAGGCGGAAGGTGAGGTTGCTTATTTGAGACTTTTCTTATTTCCTGAGCTAAGCTTGTATTGCTATAAACTTCCTTCTTAGAACTGCTTTTGCTGCGTTCCATAAGTTTTGGGTTGTGTTTTTGTTTTGATTTGTCTGTAGGTATTTTTTTTCCTTGTTTGATTTCTTCTGTGGTCCATTGGTTGTTTAGTAGCATATTGTTTATTTCTAATCTCTTAGCCTTGTGGTCGGAAAAGATGCTTGATATGATCTCCATTTTCTTAAATTTACTGAGGCCTGTTTTGTGGCCCAGCATGTGATCTATCCTGGAGAATGTTCCACGTGCACCTGAGAAGAGTGTGTGTTCTGCTGCTTTTGGCTGGAATGCTCTCTAGACATCAGTTAGGTCCATCTGGTCTAATGCGTCATTTAAGGCCTGTGTTTCCTTAGTGATTTTCTGTCTGGATGGTCTGTCCATTGATGTAAGTGGGGTGTTAAAGTCCCCCACTATTTTTGTGCTATTGCTAATTCCATCACATTTGAATGAGAGTCTTGCTGGGCAGAGCATCATTGGTTGTAGGTTTTTCCTTTTCATCACCTTAAATACATCATGTCACTCCCCCTGGCCTGCAGACTTTCTGCTGAAAAATCTGCTGATAACCTTATGGGAGTTCCCTTGTATGCAATATATATATATATATATATATATATATATATATATATATATATATATTGCCTTTCTCTTGTTCTTTTAATATTCTTTGCTCATCTTTAATTTTTGCCATCTTAATCACAATATGCCTAGGGGTGTTCCTCTTAGGGTTAGTCCTGTACAGCACTCTCTGCACTTCCTAGACTTGGGTGACTGTTTCCTTTCCCAAGTTAGGGAAGTTTTCAGATATTATCTCATCAAATATTTTCTCACTGGAATTTGACACAACATTGTAAAATGACTATAACTCAATACAAAGTGTTTAAAAAATATTTTCTGAGGCCCTTTCTCTCTCTTCTCCTTCTGGGACCCCTAAAATGCAAATATTAATGTGTTTGATGTTGACCCAGAGGTCTCTTAATCTGTCCTCATTTTTTTTCATTCCTTTTTCTTTTTTCTGTTCTGTGTTACTGATTTCCACTGCTCTGCCTTCTAGCTCACTGATCTGCCTCATTTAGTCTACTGTTGGTTCCTTCTAGTATATTTTTCATTTCAGTTATTGTATTCTTCAGCTCTGGTTGTTCTTTATATTTTCTAGCTCTTTGTTAAAGACTTCTAACTTCTCACTCTGTGCATCCGTTCTCCTCCCAAGGTCTCTGACCGTCTTCACAATCACCATCCTGGGCCCCTTCTTGGATAGATTGCCCATCTCCACCTCACTTAGTTTTTCTTTCTGGATTTTATCTTGTTCCCTTGTCTGGAACATGTTCCTCTGCTGCCTCATTTTGTCTTAATTTCTATTTCCGTTTTTATGTGTGTGGCATGTTAATTATGTTTCTTGACCTTAGAGAAGTAGCCCGCTGTAGGAGCCACCCTGTACTTCCCAGCAGTGCACTCCCTTCTCATCACCCAAGGGCTGGGGGCCAGCTGATTCCAAAGCAGAGTCTCGCCTGTGTCTGTAGACTTAATCCACAGGCTGTGGGATCATAGTTTTCTAGCTTCTGGCGTCTGTCCCCTGGTGGTGATGGCCTGTAGGCTTGTGCAGGCTTTCTGGCAGGAAGGGCCGGAGCCTGCCCACTTGTGGGTAGAGCTGGCTCTTGGCCTTCTGGTGGGCGGAGCCGTGCCTAGCGGCATGTCTAGAGGCAGCTGTGGGCTCAGAAGGTCTCTGGGCAGCCTGTCTGCTGATGGGCGGAGCCCCGCTAGCTGCTGGACCTGAGGCACCCCAGCACTGGAGCCCACAGGCTGTTTGGAGCCAGGTCTTGGTGCTAAGCAGCCAAGTGAGATGTTAGCCTCAAGGAGAGCTCATGCAGATGACTACTGCCCACTAGTCCACCACCAGCTTTTATGCCCCCAGAATGAGCCACAGCCACCCCCTCCCCTCCCCCCAGGAGTCCCTCCAGGAGCAGCAGGCAGGTCTGGCCAAGGGGCCCGTGAAGTTACTGCTCTTGCCCTTGGTCCTGCTGTGCATGAGCGCCTCTGTGCGCCCTTTAAGAGTGAAGTCCCTGTGTCCCCCAGTCCTGAGGAGCCCTTCCAGCTAAGCCCAGCTGGCCAGCAGAGCCAAATGCCCTGGGGGCGCCTCTTCCTGCTGGTGGACCCCCCGCCCCGGGCTGAGGACATGACACTGGGCTCAGAAGTCTCACTCCTGTGGGAGAAGCTCTGTAATACAATTACCCTTCAGTTTGTGGGCCGCCCACCCAGGGCTGTGGGATTGGACTATATGGCAAATGTGCCCCTCACCACCTCGCAGTTGTTCCTCCTTTATATCTCTAGATACAGAAGATCTTCTTTGATAGGTTCCAGTCTTGTTTTTTTCCTTCTTCTTCTTTTTTAATGGAGATACTGGGGATTGAACCCAGGACCTCATGCATGTTACGCATGCGCTCTGCCACTGAGCGATTACCCTCTCCTCTTCAGTCTTTTTGTTGTTGTTGTTGATTTTTAATCAATGGTTGTTTGGCAGTTGGTTGTGATTTTGTTATGCTCATGAGAGGAGGTGAGCTTAAGGTCCTACTCTGCCGTCTTAATCTGATAATCTAGAAATGTCTAACCAAGACTTCTTGACATCATCATCTTTTTCCACTTCAGTTTCCCTTCAGTCATCTTTCATCCCAGGTTGCAGGGTGTTGGGATGTAGCTGAGAGGAAATGGAGTTGGGAACAGACACCGTCTGGGGTCAGTGAGATGCACTCCTGTGGGCCTCAGTCACGTGCATTCATAGCTAGGTTGTTGCTGGCCTTGCTCATAGAGGAATGACTTCCAGAAATACCCCTACCACTCGGGGTCCTCATCCGCCCGAGGTTCTGGCATGAAGGTGTCCAGACAGCATGAGGGCCGGAGGTCATGTCATGACATGAGCATGTCCTATGTACTCATCACAGAAGGTACACGAACAGTGGTAGAGAAACAGTTTTAAATGTTTGGAATCAGAAGCTACATGTAGAATTTTTCTACCAAATACTATAGCTCATATTTAAAGGAAAATAGGCAGATGACTACCCTCAGATGTACTAGATGTTATTAAAAACAATTCAGTTTTTAGCAATATCAAGTTAAGAAAGCTTTTCTAAGCTATCGATAATTTTTTAAAAACTGAGAAAACTTAAAATATTGAAAAATGAAATACAAAGTCATTGTCATGTAAATTACTGAAGATTATGAAGCAAGAAAATGAAGAAAAAAGTTATAAATGCGTATTAAGCAGTTAAGAACAAAATTACGTTTTTTCCCTGAATTCCAGCGTGTTTGTGGCTTTCATCAGCTCTTTAATTGTCATAATTTGTTGTGACTCCTCTTCTCACGTTGTGTAGGTATTTACTTCCTCATCTAATTTTGCATCCCTTTCCTTAAAGTGGCTCTGCAAAATTGTTTCGGCCCACGGCTCCCATCAGCGGGAACTCCCACTCGCTTGTCCTGTGAAAGCAGCAAGCACCACTCAGTGCTAGGGGAGAGGTGATGGTCCACAGAGGAGACCACCAACCTGAGTCCTTCAGGGACACGTGTCGCCTTCCTCCCCTGTCCCTCTTCCCAGCAGCCGACATCAGGCGCGTTCGCCTTCAGTGAGGAGGACGTGTCCTCCCACCAGACTGTGTCCTCGCCCCCTTGACCCCGAGGAGCAGCAGTGGGGAGATGACAGAAAGAGAAAACCACGCTCTCTCTCTTCCTTAGATCATCGCTGTGACCTTGCTGGGCCAGCGGCTTTGCACTTCCCACGTTTTGCGCCGTTTGAACAGACCCACGCCTCTTCCTGAAATTCTTCCTCCTTTTCTGTTTCACATACTCACCCTTCATGACTCAACGAAGTGACTCACCACCTCTGAATAGTCTTCCCAGGACACTCGGGGACCGTTCTTTGTAGTCAAAGAGCCCTGTGCTGTGTCTTTGGTACAACACTTATCTCACTGAATTGTCAACATTTCTTGGCTTTTCTGCCTCTACTGATCGGCACCGAAGGCTTTCAGATCTGGGACAGAACCTGGTGCTTGGTAATTGCTCAGCATTTTTGTGTCAGATGAGCTGGTGTGGGAGCCTGGAGAGCAAAGAAACCAACAGTTAGCCTTTGTGAACGATCCTTGCTTGGGTCCTGGCCCACAGCAATGGCTCAGTGAGATTGGAAAGGTTGCAGAGAAACTTCTGAAGGAAGAGGTAAAGTCCACGAAAGGAAATGAGGTGGCGCTTAAGAAGACAGGGAAGTTAGGGATGATGGCATTTTTAGATAAGAAGACTACAAGGGGCGTTGACATCATTAAATGCTACAGACGTAAAAGGCAGAATGCAGGTGTGGGCATATGACTGATGAGTGTACATCTGGATATGCTGACAAGTTCTTTCATCTTATCTCATTGTCTTCTGTTGGCCTCTCCAGCTTTTTCCAGTCCTTGGTCCTACAATCCCTCCCCCTCGTTAATCTTTCTTTACTAAACACACCCTCAGTGACTCATGCCCAAAAGCTACGCGACGAGTGGCCAAAAGGGGATCACACGCCCAGAAGTACCGGCTGGGCTGTGCTAAGGAGGGTGGAGATTCTGCCTGCGCACTTTGACTCCTCCTCTGAGTCATTAGTTTTATGCTCTGAGGTGACGGCAGTTGTCACCTCCTAAAAGTGAATGATGCAGTCATTCCAGCAGAAGCTAAACACCCGGTCAACGTCTATGCTCTGTCTGCTCCCTGAATACTCCAAAACACCAGTCATTCTCGGCGAACGCAATAACCACTCACCGACTGAACCCAAGGTAGTCTGGAGACCAATGTAGGAAGTTCGCCTGGATGTGGTCCCCAGAATAGTACCTAACAAAGAATTGGGGCGTGCAGGGTGGGTTGACTCTGGTCCACATGACCTACCTGGAGAGCAAACAAGTTTCTAGCTTTACCAATGATGCAGCAGCTCCTGTACCAGGGGTCTGATTTTGCCCTTGCAACCTCACTGTGAGGTAGCGATTTTTTAATCTCTGCTTTAATGATGAAGAAACTGGGGCTCAGAGTGATGACCCAACCCAGACGGCTCTGGGCGGCAGAGAGAGAAGTGAAGGTCAGGCTTGCCTGAGGCCAAAACCCTCGCTCCTCCTATTACATCCTATTCGAAGTGTTCAGCTGATGATGAAAAGGGCAGAGTTCCCTTATCAGTGACACTTGGAGAGTACTACTAACCACTTGAATTAACTGCTTACTTTTACTGATTAATTCTAGTTCTGAAGTCACTCCTAACCATAAAAGTTTTACTCTAACTTTCCCATTTGAACCTATTTATAGAACCCAAAGCATTTTGATGGCACCCCCAACACAGCACAATCATTGGAGAATGTACGTAGATTATTTTAAAGGCATGATAGATCTCCGAGGACATCCGCACAGATTAAGTGTCAGAAATGAAATATTGCATTTCAACTCTATAGGCTTTTTGAAGTAGATTTGAAGACAATAACTGAGAGTCCTGAAAAGTGCAATTTGCAATGCCGAAATTCCGGAGGCCAGTCATCTTTAGTAGCCATTTAATAAAATGTGTGATTTGGCTTCCTGGAGTGGACTCTGTTTCAGATCTGGCCACCTGATGGTGACACCCCAAGCAACCAGATCGCATTTGTGAATTTGAAGGATTTACACCAGTGAAATTCACCTCATCGCAAAATCCTCTGTGCTTTAGAAAAAGTGTATAATCTGTAGCAGAGAATTAGGCAAACCGCTTGACCTCACCTACGTGAAAGGACGTTTTCTCTAGAGACCCTGATGCAGAAAAGTGTGGTCAGTAGGAAGGGGAGGTGGCTCTGGCTCGCGGGCTGCTGCGCAGCGTGCCGGTCGCCAGCCTGGCCCCTCAGACACAAACAGGTGGGAGCGTCAGAGAAGCAAGCGGGCCGTTCCAGCCGCTACCTAGCAAAGCACGTGATGCAGGCCTGCCCGCTCAGCGTCTCTGCATCAGACACGGCCGCAAAGGCCTGTCGTCTCTGGGCAGGGGCGGTCCGTCATTTCCCGCGTCTGTGTGGCTCTGCTCTAGCGGCTGGCGTGTTGAGCTCTGGGATGCTGCTGTTCACCATTTCCTCTACTGCTTCTTAGCTCTTCAAAGAATAAGGAAACCAATAAAGCTGCTTCTGTGTGTTCGCTGCAGTTCGGTGCACGGGCTCCGGGCAGAGGGCGCGGGCGGGTGGCGGGGCATTCCTTTCTCCCCAGCGTCGTGATCTCGGCCCCTGTTCCCCGAGGCTGAGGACGGGGTGACTCAGCCAACACCGCGCGGTGAGGGGGGTGTCCTGACGGCTCCTGACACCCCCTGCCTGGGAGGAGAGCGAGGCCAGGGTCCTGGTGGCCGCTGGTTGCACGGGAGAGGGGGCAGGCTAGCCCTCAACACCGGCACTGCGCGCCAGCAAATCTTTGCTTCTTTTGGACTCGGGAAGGAAGCATTTGCAGCAGTAATTTTTCACTTGTCCGTGTAGTCAGGCTCTTCAGCAGCATAAAGAAGCATTTGTGACCGTGGCTGGGAGCTCTGCTGGCCGGGGGCCGTCAGGAGCATCTCAATAAAGCCAAGCAGACAGCTGCTCTTTGTGAAACTAAGCTTTCCCCCCACAGGGTTCTGCTCTAAGTCAGAGTCCCCTTTCCCATTTGAACTGAAGAAAAAAAAGGCAAATCTGCTTCTCTGAAGAATTCTTTCTTTGAAAATAACTAGATATACTTGAGTTTAACCTCAAATTAATTTTTTACTGAAAAACGGGGACCAGGGGAGGGACCATTGTTCTGCAGTAAATCTGTAGGAAGAGGCAGAGGTGCTTCCTGGATGCAAGGACATGACACTTCCCGCAAAAACAAACAAACAAACAAAAAACCCTGCTCCTATATTCAGGGATGGCAGCTAAATGTGAAGAAAAGGAAAGGAAAGGAAAGGAAAGGAAAGGAAAGGAAAGGAAGGGAAGGGAAGGGAAAAGAGAACAACTATTCCCCAATAATTTAAGGGGTTTGTTTGCAGAGCACAATAACTGAATTTTCTCTGCCATTTCTGAGAAAATATGAAAAAAAAAAATTTAAATTAGACTTGCCCATTAAAGCAACCTAAATGCCCATCGACAAATGATTGGATAAAGAAGCTGTGGGATATTTATACAATGGAATACTACTCAGCCATAAACAAAAATAAAATAATGCCATTTGCAGCAACATGGATGGACCTGGAGATGATCATACTAAGCGAAGTAAGTCAGACAGAGAAAGACAGATGTCTCATGATATCACTTATATGTGGAATCTAAAATACAACACAAACCTATTTACAAAACAGAAACAGACCCACAGAAATAAAACACAGACTTACGGCTACCAAGGAGGAAAGGGGGTGGGGAGTGATAAATAGGGAGTTTGAGGTTTGCAGATACTACTACTGTATATAAAACACAGAAACAAAAAGTTCATACTGTAGAGCACAGGGAACTGTATTCAATATCCTGTAGTAACTTACAATGAAAAAGAATATGAAACAGAGTATATGTCTGTATGTGTATGACTGAAATGTTCTGCTGTACACCAGAAATTGACACAGCATTATAAACTGATTACACTTCAATTTAAAAAAATAAAATAAATCATAATTAGAAAATAAAATAAATAGGATACTCAAAAAAAATATTTATAGATGCAAAGAAAACTTGGAAAAATCAGAGGCAGCAAGAGAAGAGGAGGCACCAGTCTCCCATCCGTCTGTGTCCCCTGAGTGCGGGGCTACCTTCCAGGGGAAGGTCGTCTACCGTTTTACTGCCTTTTATAAAGCAAGCCCGAGGAAGCGCCTAGTCAGAGATGCCAGACAGTCTCCCTGTGGGGTGTTGGTTGCTTGCAGGAGTATCTGGTTGCCAGCTGCCAAGCAACTCAAGAACACGGTGCTCGTGGGATGTTGCCCCTCTCCTGGGAGGAAGAAGACGATGTAGAGTTGATCTTGGGGGCAGC
Organism: Camelus ferus; assembly: GCF_009834535.1. Taxonomy (NCBI): domain Eukaryota; kingdom Metazoa; phylum Chordata; class Mammalia; order Artiodactyla; family Camelidae; genus Camelus; species Camelus ferus. The sequence continues at coordinate 10,495,887 of NC_045718.1, read as the reverse complement.
CCTTCTTACTGGGACAAGATGGGGATGCCCACTATCAGTTCACAGTCCAGGCAACCCAGAAGGCTTCTGGAATCACCTTTGGACAACCCTGTTCCACCCTGACCCAGGCCAGAGAGCAACTCAGCAGCCAAGCCAAAAAACAATTCTGCACAGTTCTTCCTCCAACACTAATGACATGTCCTTTGAATCGGTTTTGTCAGCATGTGGCTGGCCCCCTGATCACTTAAAACCCTGCACTCTATCTAGGCCCCCAAAGTTCTTCACCAACTCTACCAACCCCATCAGAATTCCTGTTTCTGAAGAGCTTGATGCAGGTTTGGTCCCTTGGTCATTTACACACACTGAAATGCGAAACCAGCCCGAGCTTTCTGGAGGGCGTTAACCCTGCTTATCAGACAAAGCCTAACACTGGGCTCTCACTGGAAAATCCCCAAGGATTTTTCTCTGAGTTACAAAACGCAGGACCTGTTCTGAATTCTGCAAATATGTGATAATGTAGCGTCCACCCACAGACCACAGGGCTCAGCACAGATTTCGCAGCTCAGATGAAGGAGCCCAACGTAAGGCCGTGGCTGGTGAGATGGGGTCTGGGAGCTGCAGGGCTGCTCAGCTCTTCCTGGTGACAGCCTTCTCTTCCAGAAGCTCCAGCCAACTCTGAGTGGTGGCGCTGAGGGCAGGAGCCAGAACCTAAGGTTCTGTGCACTTGCAGGGTCTACGGCCGACTTACCATGTCCTCCAACCTCTGGCTGCAGAAGGAAGACAGAAGTGGTTTTTCCACTTACCAATATTTCATACTAGTCATACGTAATTAGTAATTACGTAACCTGTTTGCGCTTCAACCAGCACCTAAGCCTCTTCCTGCACTCATCCTCAGTTCCTGAGCCGGGGTCTTCTAAAGCCTCACTCTCCGTCTCTGGGGTTCTCTCTTCCTCCCAGCTTCGATCCCACACTTCTACCCAGTGGGACTGGTCAGGATTTCTAACCTTCTGTCTCTGGTCCTCTGTGTAGTTCAGTTAAAATTAATCATGTTTCTTCTGCCTGAAATCACGTTCATTTCTCCAAATGCCCCATCACCCTTGAGGCTCAAGTCAGATGACCTCTCTTTCATGAAGTCTTCCCTGACCTTCTTAACAAGGTTCGATGGCTACGTCCTTCCTTCTAAACTTCTGAAGCCTCTCATTTGACCCCCTTTGACGGCACACACATTCTTCCTCTAAGCGTACGTTCTCAATGTACGAGATTATCTCCTGTGGTGGGAGGAGGAGTCCTTGCCAAACAAAGCCACGCCTTCTCCATGTTTGAAACGTCAGAGCACCGAGAAACATCTCGCTCAGGGCGAGGCGTCAGAAAACGCTGAGTGTCGTTCTATAAGAAGCTTACTTACCCAAGTGTGTCACAAACGAGAAAAAATACGTGGTAGAAACACTGAGCAGAGGACGTGTAAAATGTAGGCTTCATCATTGTTTGGACGGGGTGAGACCAGCAGATCAGGGCCTGGCTGCTGTGGGAAGGGGACTTTGTTGCTCACAGTCCCCAAGGGCAGGGGCCGCCCGGGGACGCCCTAGAGGGAGGCAGGGGGGCTTGCGGGCGAGGAGCTTTATTGTGGCTCTTTCGGGAAAGAATAGAGGGCGTGGCAAGCAGGTACGCAGGATTAAATTAGAATGATTTCAGTGGGCTCTGCGGTGTAGGGGCCGCCCCTAGTGATGCCCGACCCTGGGGTGATTAGATCAGGGGTACAGAGACCCCTGGGAGTGGAAGGCACTGACAAAGAAGGGGGTTGGTTCCACTCCAGATTGGCGAGTTTGCGTATGGAAGGCCCCCCAGCAAGTGAGTCGTTTGCTGCCTCTAGGAGCTGGCTGACGCTGGGAGGGCGGTCTCTCCAGGGTCAGGAAGGCCCTGATGTCAGAGCATCAGAAAGACAGGGCATGAAGAAGCATGACCCCTCCAGGGCCTTCTTGCCCACTGGAAGCCACCACCCCTTCCTCGCCCGCACCATCCAGCCCTCTCGTCCTGTCCCTTACGCCTGCCCCATTCACCCGCCTGTGAGTAAATACAGTCCAAGAGCACCATCAGGAAAAAGCGTTTTTCCATAAAATTTCCAGCTAATTTAGATGCAGCCTTTTAGACACCAAGGGAGTCATCTGTTTAAAACTGAAGCATGCCACTAGAAGTACCCTCGTCCTGGGTACAGACAGCTTCACGACTCATCAGGAAGTAAGGACGTTTCTTTTTATTCTAACCATTTCATGAGACACTTTCCGAGACATAGTGCACATTTCCTTACGGTGTTGCCTGGTATTTAGAGCGTGGACTCTAGTCCCAGAATGACTGGGTTCCAGCCCTGCCTCTGCCACTCCCGTCTGTGACTGGGAGGCAAGACGCCCTTTCTGCCCACCCTCCTCAATTTCCCCACCTGCAAAATGGGAATAATAATCACAGTAACAGCTGCCTTGCAGTGCTGTCCTGAGGACTGAGCGCGCCTAGAGCAGTTCCTGGCGTAGACGCCGTTGCTCCGTGACACGTGCTCCTGAGCTGCTGGCGAACAGCGCTCAGGGCAGCGCCCGCGCGGGCCAGGGGCCGGGCGCCTCCAGCTGTGGCTTGCTGGTCCTGCCTGGTGGCTCTGCTCTTGGAACACTGCTATCGGCTTTTCTTTATCATGTCAGGCTGTTGGTCAAAATGTCTTTCCGTTTCTTGTCACTGTCATATCCTCAGTACCTCGAACAGAACTTAGAACTTAACATGCACCCAGTAAACATTTTTGAAAGGATGAGAACCTGTCCGTCTTTGCTTTTGCCATCATGCTTACTTCCAGCATCAAACAACAAGATGTGTTGCTTGTGATCCACTCAGGGCAGGAAAACCAAATGCCCCGATGTGGGCAGGCCACGTGTAAATCTGAGCTGGGGTACAGGCATGCCCAAACACCACCAAAACTCTGTGTCCAGAAAATGGAGGGAAAAAAATCCCCTTGTGAGGAAGGATGGATCAAACACAAGCTGATCTGATTATTAAGCTTGACAGCCACTTCTGTGTTTGTAGCTGGATTCTGACCCCGAGCCAGTCCTATGGGCTCGTGCCAGGGCCCCACAGGCCATACGTAAACGTGCACAACACTGTTGACTCGAAACCCTGTGCAGGGGACGCGGGCAACATGGCTTTGGTGTGCCCCGCACCGGGGACCACGCGAGCGGGGAAGCAGCAGCACTCGCCACCTCAGCAGGTCACCTGGGAAGAGCCTCCCTCACCCACGTTACATACACCTTCTTCTTCCAGGCATCTGCTGATGGACATTTAGGCTGTTTCCATGTTTTGGCTGCTGTAAACAGTGCTGCTATGAACACTGGGGTGTGTGTATCTTTTTGAATCAGCGCTTCCTCCAGCAGCATGCCCGGGAGCCGTAAACCCTCATTCACTGAGGACGAGGACCTGCGTCATAGACCTGGGGCCAGGCGCGGTGATGAGGAACAGAGGCCAAAGGGTCCCGGGGAAGAAGGGGCCAGGTCCACCAGAGCGCGGCGTGCTCGGGGGTGGGGTGGGGGGGGGCGGCCGGAATGCCCGCGGACGCGGCCGTGCCCAGCTGCGGAGCTGGCGGGCTAGAAGTAGCTGACCGGAGTTGGAGCTGAAAATTAAGGATGGTCCCAGGGGTCTTCTTTTATTTAAAAAAGATTTTGGTAGGTTCCCAAAGACGCCCACGCCCTAATCCTTGGAACCTGTGACTATGTTACTGTCTTGGCAAAAGAGACTTAGCAGGTGCGATCAAGGTTAAGGACCTTGAGACGGGAAGAGGTGCTCGGGTTACTCAGGTGGACCCAATCTGATCGCAGGCGTCCTTAGAAGCAGAGGGCCTTTCCTGGCTGCAGAGAGACGGCGGCGTGAGGATCACCTCGCTGCCTCCTCGCTGGCTTTGAAGCTGGAGGAAGGGGCCACAGTCGGGGGAGTGAGACAGCCACCAGAAACAGGGAAGTCCAGGGAGCAGGTTCTCCCCTGGGGCCTCCAGGAGGAACACAGCCCTGCTGAGACTTGATTTCAGACCCGCCACACTCCCGGGGGATGGACTTCCGACCTACAGGACTGTCAGGTAATAGATTTCTATTTAAGTGGCCAAATGTGAGACAGTTCGCTGTAGCAGCAATAACAAAGGAATATAAATGTTTATACAGCTCCTTCTTGGGCCAGTGCTGAGCTAAACATTAAAGCTACAGCAATATGTAAAGTAGACCTAATTCCTGCCCTAGTGAGGCTTACAGTCCAGTACTTACAGAGTCCTAAAACGGCTGAAATATGCAGAACCAGGGAGTTTAAGAGAGAGGTCGTCTTGTCAGGGCACTTACTTCTACTGTGTTAAGTCGGCGAATCGTACTCTGAATCATGCGGACAGTTTCTGAATCAGCCTTTCTAAGGATGGAATGTGCTCTTGACAAACAAAAACAATGTCCTTACATAAGTAACTTCTTGCTACTGAGATAAAGTGGCACTCACAAACTAATTTTAAAAAGGGGGAAACAATTCTACAGTATTGTTTAGGAAAAACTGCCAGAGGAAATGAATAGCCAGCAGTTGACAGAGAAGATAAAAACACATGACTGTGGAATTAAATACTGAAGTCCGCCAATTTTTGTCAAGTTTAGTAAAGCTGGTTATCATGAAGTACCACACAGACAATAGCTACATATATACTTATCATATGTTGAGTATTTGATCTGGGGTCTCAAACGTCCTAAGAAATAAAGCACATCCTTTTATTATTTACTGATTTATTTTTGTTGACATGTAGTTGATTCACAATATTGTTAGTTTCTGGTATACAGCATAGTGATTCAGTTATATATATCTATATATATTTTCATATTCTTTTTCTTTATAGGTTGTTACAAGATACTGAATATAGTTCCCTGTGTTATATAATAGGACCTTACTGTTTATCTATTTTATATATAGTAGTTTCTATCTGCTGATCCCAAGTTCCCAATTTATTCCCTCATCCCTTTTCCCCACCAGCGACCATGTTTGTTTTCTATGTCCAAGTCTGTTTCTGTTTTGTAAATAAGTTCATTCGTGCATTTCTTTAGATTCCACATGAAAGTGATATATGATATTTGTCTTTCTCTGTCTGACTTATTTCACTTAGTATGAAATCTCTAGTTCCATCTATGTTGCTGCAAATAGCATTATCTTATCATTTTTTATGACTGAGTAGTATTCCATTGACTATATATACCACATCTTCTTTATCCAGCCATCTGTTGATGGACACTTAGGTTGCTTCCAAGTCTTGGCTGTTGTAAATAGTGCTGCTATGAACATTGGGGTGCATGTATCTTTTTAAATTAGAGTTCCTTACAGAGATACCCAGGGATTGCTGGATCATATGGTAAGTCTATTTTTAGTTTTTTGAGGAATCTCCATACTGTTCTCCATAGTGGCTGCACCAGTTTACATTCCTACCACCAGTGCAGGAGGGCTCCCTTTTCTCTATACCCTCTGAAGCTTTTATCATTTGTGGACTTTTCAATGATGGCCATTCTGGCCTTTGTGAGATGATACTTCATTGTAGTTTTGATTTGCATTTCTCTGGTAATTAGCAATATTGAGCATCTTTTCATGTACCTATTGGCCATCTGCATGTCTTTATGGGAGAATAGCCTGTTGATACCTTCTGCCAATTTTTGATTGGGCTGCTTCTTTTTTTGTTTTTGCTATTGAGTTGCATGAGCTGTTTGTATACTCTGCAAGTTGAGCCTTAGTCAGTTGCATCAATTGCAAATATTTTCTCTCATTCTGTAAGTTCTCTTTTCATTTTGTTTATGGCTTCCTTTGCTGTGCAAAAGCTTGTAGGTTTGATTATGTCCCATTTCTTTATTTTTGCTTTAATTTTTATTGCCTTGGGAGACTGACCTATGAAAACATTGCTAAGATTTATGTCAGAGAAGATTTTGCCTATATTCTCTTTTTGGAGATTTATGGTGTCCTGTCTTATCTTTGAGTCTTTAAAGCCATTTTGAGTTTATTTTTGTGTATGGTATGAGGAATGTTCTAACTTCATTGATTTACATGCAGCTGCCCAACACTACTTGCCAAAGAGACTGTCATTTCTCCACTGTATATTCTTGCCTCCTTTGTCAAAGATTAATTGACTGTTGGTGTGTGGGTTTATTTCTGGACTCTCTATTCTGTTCCATCGATCCATGTGTCTATTTTTGTGCCAGCACCATGCTGTTCTGATGACTCTAGCTTTGCAGTATTGTCTGAAGCCTGGGAGGGTTATGCTTCCAGCTTTGTTCTTTTTGCTCAGTAGTGCTTTGGCAATTCTGGGTATTTTGTGATTCCATGTAAATTTTAAGATTATTTGTTCTAGTTCTGTGAAAAATGCCCTGGGTAATTTGATAGGGATTGCGTTAAATCTGTAGATTGCTTTGGGTGGTATGGCCATTTTAACAATATTAATTCTTTCAATCCAAAAGCATGGGATATCTTTCTATTTCTTTAAATAATCTTTGTTTTCCTTTATCAGTGTTCTATAGTTTTCTGCATATGTCTTTCAGCTTCTTGGTCAGGTTTATTCTAAGTATTTTTTTAATGCAATGTTAAAAGGGGTTGTTTTTTTACTTTCCTTTTTTGATCTTTCATTGTTAGTATGAAGAAATGCAACAGATTTCTCTATATTAACATTGTATCCCTCTACCCTGCTGAATTCATTTATCAGCTCTAGTAGTTTTTGTGTGGAGTCTTTAGAGTTTTCTATGTATAGGATATCATGTCATCAGCAAATAGTGACAATCTTACCTCTTCCCTTCTAATTTGGATCATTTTTATGTTTTTTCCTTGCCTGATTGCTACAGGGAGAACTTCCAATACTAGGTTTAATAGAACTGGTGAGAGTTCTGTTTTCATCCATGTCTTGTTCCCGATTTTATGGGGAAGGCTTTCAACTCTTCACCACTAAGTATTATATTGGCTGTGGCTTTGGTGTAAGTGCCTTTTGTTATGTTAAGATATGTTCCCTCTATACCTACTTTGGTAAGAGTTCTTGTCGTGGATGGATGTTGAATTTTATGAAATGCTTTTCCTGCACCTGTTGAGATGATCACGTGGTTTCTGTCCTTCCTTCCACTGCTGTGGTGTCTCACGGTGCCTGATTTGGGTATGTTGAACCGTCCTTGTGTCCATGAGTTGAATCCAACCTGATCATAGTGTATGTTCTTTTCTACGTGTTGTTGGATTCGATTTGTTAATATTTTGTTGATAATTTTTGCATCTATGTTAATCAAAGATATTGGCCTATAATTTTCTTTTCTGGTGGTGTCCTTGTCTGGTTTTGGTATCAGGGGGATGTTGGCTTCATAGAATGACTTTGGGAGTGTTTCCTCCTCTTCAGTCTTTTTGGAAGAGTTTGAGAAGGACTGGGTGTAAGTTCTTCATGGTGTGTTTGGTGGAAATCCCCAGAGATGCCATCTGGTCTTGGACTTCTGCTTGCAGGGAATTTTGTTATTGTTGTTGCAGATTGTGTTTCACTTTCAGTGACGGGTCCGTTCAAATTGTCTGTTTCTTCTTGATTCAGTTTTGGTGGGTTGTATGTTTTTAGAAATGTATCCATGTCTCCTAGGTTGTCCAATTTGTTGTTACATAATTGTTCATGGTATTCCAGTAGTCGTCACGTTTCGTACAGCTGTAGTATTGGTTGTTATTTCTCCTCTTCCTTATTTTGTTTATGTGAGATTTTCCTTATTTCCTGAAGTAAGCTTGTATCACTACAAACTTCCTTCTTAGAACTGCTTTTGCTGTGTCCCGTAGGTTTGGAACATCGTGTTTTCATTTTCCTTTGTCTCTTAGCATTCTTTCATTTCCTCTGATGTCTTCAGTGATCCACTGGATGCTTAGTAGCATACTGCTAAGCCTCCACGGGTTTGTGGTTGTTGCAGTTTTTTTTCTTGTAGTTGATTTCTAATCTCATAGCGTTGTGGTCAGATAAGATGCTTGATATGATTTTAATTTTCTTGAATTTACCAAGGCGTGCTTTGTGGCTCAGCATGCCATCTATCCTGGAGAATGTTCCCTTGCACTTGAGAAGAATGTGTATTCTGCTGCTTTTGGATGGAATGCTCTATAAGTATCAATTCATCTGGTCTAATGTGTCATTTAAAGCCCATGTCTCCTTATTGATTTTCTGTCTGGATGGTCTGCCGGGCGGTGTAAGTGGGGTGTTAGAGCCCCTTACTCTTTTGTGTGCTGTCGATTTCTCCTTTATGTCTGTTAATATCTGCCTTATATACTGAGGTGCTCCTATGTTGGGCGCATATATATTTACAATTATTATATCTTCTTCTTGGTTGGATCCTTTTACCATTATGTAGTGTCCTTCTTTGTCTCCTGTAACAGTCTTTATTTTAAAGTCCCTTTTGTCTGAGATAAGTACCACCACTCCAGCTTTCCTTTGACTTCCGTTTGTGTGCAATACCTTTTTCTGTTCCCTCACTTTCAGTCTGTATGTGTCTCCAGATCTGAAGTGAGTCTCTTGTAAGCAGCAAGTATACAGGTCTTGTTTTTATATCCATGCAGCCAGTCCGTATCTTTTGGTTGGAGCATTTAATTCCACTTACATGTAAGGTAAGTATTGATACGTATGTTCTTACTGCAACCTTGTTAACTGTTTTGGATTTGTTTCTGCAGTCCTTTTCCCCACTCTCTTCTTTTGTTCTGTTCTCTTATGTCTTGGTGGCTATCTTTAGTATTATGTTCGGAATCCTTTTTCTATTCTGCGTGTTATGTATTATGGATTTTGGTTTTGCAGTTACCAGAAAGTTTGGGTATAGCAGTCTATGTATATATGTGATTCCCTTAAGTTGCTGATGTCTTAATTTGAAACGCATTTTAAATACTCTGCTAGTGTACTCTCCTCCCCTCGTGATTACCAGGTTTGGGGGTTTTCTTGGCATTATGTTTCACCTCTTTTACTTCACCCTTCAGTGTGATAACAGTAAATTGTTATTAGAAGGCGTCAAAGCCCAGTGATGTCCCATAGGCAGGCATTGTTACTGATCACCTGAAATACGGCTACTGAAAACAGAGGTGTGCTGTCAACTATACCAGAAGTAAAACAGTATAAATAAAAGAATGCAAAATATCTCATTAGTGCTTTTTAAAAAATTTTGACATTGAAATAATATTATTTTACATTTCAATTAAGTAAAATCCATTATATTAATTTCATCTTTCTTTTCAGTTTCTTTAACTAGAAAATTAAATACTGAAGAAATTCTTGTTTGCTAAATTTCTTTTTATGTGAAAGGGTATGGAACTTTTATCAAATGCTTTTTCTGCATGTTTGATGTAATCTTTTATTTTCTTGCATTAATCAGTTATTGTGGTGAGTTACATTGATAGACTTTCCTAAGTGTCGTCTAGCCTTATACTTTTTAAAATCAAAGTATAGTTGTTTTACAATGTGTTAATTTCTGGTGTACAGCACAGTGATTCAGTTATATATATACACCTCTTCATATTCTTTTTTATTCGAGGCTATTACAAGATACTGGATATAGTTCCCTGTGCTGTACAGTAGGACCTTGTCGTTTGTCTATTTTATATACAGTAGTTAGTATCTGAAAACCCCTAATTCCTAATTTATCCTTCCACCCTCCCCTTTCCCCCCAGTAACCATAAGTTTGTTTTCTATGTCTGTTAGTCTGCTTCTGTTTTGTAAATACATTCACTCGTGTCACTTTTTAATATTCTGCATGTAAGTGGTATCACATGGTATTTTTCTTTCTCTCTCCGGCTTCACTTAGTACGATGATCGCTGGTTCTGAGGCTGTAGCTCGCGCTCAGTTGTGGTGTGTGCGCCTCGGCCACCTGCTGCAGGCACAGGTGGTTTCACCGCTCTGGTCTTTGCCCGTCTTCCTCGTTCGTGTGCTGTTGATACCCTGCCTTTACTGCGTGTCTGCCTTTGCCAGTGAGCTTTCCCAGCTCATAGCTTTCTTGTCTCTAGTTGTGACCTTTCCATTTCTGCCTAGAGAAGGTCCTTTAGCACTTGCTGCAAAGCCGGTTTGGTGGTGCTGAATCCTTTTAGCTTTTGCTTGTCTGTAAAGCTTTCTATTTCTCCATCAGATCTGAACAGGAGACTTGCTGGGTAGAGCACTCTTGGTTGCAGGTACTCCCTTTTCATCATTTTAAATATATCGCGCTGCTCCCTTCTGGCCTGTAGTTTCTGCTGAAAAAAAAACAGCTAATGGTCTTATGGGAGTTCCCTTGTATGCTGCCTGTTGCTTTTCCCTTTTTGCTTTTAATATTCTCTTCTTATCTTTAATTTTTTCATTTTAATTGCAATATGTCTAGGGGTGTTCCTCTTAGGGTTAACCCTGTGTGGGACTCTCTGGGCTTCCTGGGCTCGGTGACTATTTCCAAGTTAGGGACGTTTTCAGGTATTATCTCTTCACATATTTTCTCAGGCCCTTTTTGTCTCTCTTCTCCTTTGGGGACCCCTACAATGTGAATGTTAGTGTGCTTGATGTTTCCCAGGGGTCTCTTAAACTGTCCTCATTTCTTTTCATTCTTTTTCCTTTTCTTTTCTGCTCTGTGGCAGTAATTTCCACCACTGTGCTCTCAGCCCCACCCCAGTGGTGGGGAGCAGGCAGGCTGCCCTGATGTCCGTCACACTGTGCTCTCAGAAGCACTTGCTGAAGTCAGGCCCCAGGCCCCACTGCAGTTGTTCACAGTCACGCACCTGGGGGGCAGCCTGTACTCCGACTCCACCTCCGGGTATGTGAGCCCACAAAGCCCGCAGCTGCTAGTATCAGACCCGCCCCAACAGGCACCAGTAATCTGCTGAGATATCCCACAGATGCTCAGCTCACAAAGACACCAGTGGCGTTAAAAACCTCCAAAGCTGCCTGGGACATAGCTCAGGTTTCAGCCTTGCTTCTGAAGTCGCTGGGCCCCGGGGAGTGGGCTCCGATTTAAGCCCCACCTCTGCTTGGGGGCGACCCACCAGGACTTGCACACTCCCAGGGCGCGAAGCAGCCGTAAGCTCACCGAGGAAGAGGCTGCCGTGGTGGCTTCCCACCCCTCCCTTCTCACATGTTAATAGTGGGGCTTTGGTTGCACACACGGGCTCCGTCACACACACTCAGCTGTGGCCTGTGCCACACTCCGGCCCCTTTATGCTGTCTCTGGACTTTTTGGCAGAGAACGTATTGGAGAGAAAAGGCTCGAGTGTAGAACGCCCAAGCTGAGCTGGCATGGCACTCCCACTTCTGTAGCAAGGTGTCCTGGATGCATTGCAAATAAGATTAGTTTCTAGATTTCTAATCACTTTTGGAGTCTCACAGCATAAAGTTGGGGAAAATGTCATTTATCAAAAATTTTATTGAAAGAAATGAGCATCCTAGGTTGACAACGTGGCAGAAGTACAGGTTTTTAAAAAGTCATCCCTAGAGAGGAGGGTACCGCTCAGCGGCAGAGCGCGTGCTTAGCACACTCGAGGTCCTGGGTTCAACCCCCAGTGCACCATTAAATCAATCAAGCAGCCAACCAACCAACCTAACTACCTCCTCCCCCCAAAAAATAATTTAAAAAAAGGAAAAAAATTTTTTAATCATCCTTCTCCACACTTCACCAAATACACAAAAAGGGGAACACAGTTTTCTGTAATGACACGACTCAAACTGAAGCTTGTTCATCTTATGCCCCCGGCGTTAGATGTGTGATCCCGGATTTCTGGGTATAATAGGATGTGTAAAGAATGCTAATCTCACTTCTAAAGGGTGAGTTCGTTTTGAATTCCTCGTTTTTAAGTTACCAGTTGAATTCCTGTGGTTTGACCTATGGGAAGGCTGGATCTTAGCACACAGTGCGCACACCACACACACAGACACACACACAATCAGGCTACACGTTCTTTTTGCCCTTAGGAGACTGAAATTTGATTTACCAACCTAGGGGACAGGTTGGCAATTGAAATCAAACTGCTCTCTGCTTCTCAAAGCGCCAGTCATGAGGGCCGTTTCTTCTGATTGGCTCTCCCTGGAGAGAAGTGAAGAGCAGAGGGGGACACGGCAGCCACGTGCACCTGCGCGGGCTGCAGGCTCAATGGTCAGTGTCAGCGGGGCTCTGTTTAATGAACCCTCCACCGGTGTCACCGCCTTGCTGACAACAGCGCCAGTGCTGGGGAAGTGACATCTATTGGAAGACAAAATAATGGCTTCATTTTCTGGTACAAAGACAGAAATCTGATTTTTGTGTACATAAGAGCGAGCTTTCAATCCTCCACTGGAAGAGAGCCTTGCACAGAGCACAGAGTAAAACACTGACAGACCAAGATTGGGTGAGGCAGCCTGGTTCCCGGGACTCCAGGAAGGCAGCTCAGGGCTTTCTAGGCTCTGGAGGCGAACACCCAGCCTGAAGCGGGCTGTCTCAGTCAGAGAGAGAAAACAGTTATTTTCATTTGTGCTTTTCCATGATAAAGTGTTTTGACAAATCAACAGGAGCAGGGAAAAACCCCACTGATGTGATTCGCACCTAATTTATCTCATTATTGCCTCATTATTACGGGGCGGCAGGGCAGCTCTCCCAAACGCTGTGTCTGGCACACCCTTGAGAGTTAAGAGGAAAACGAAAGTGACAAACAGAACTCAGAATATTCATGTCACATGTACGTTTTCTTCAATTTCCTTGAACTGTCAGCGCTGGTGAGTAAGATTATGAGGCGGGCGTCCTTTTAAAGGTGTGTTTCTGAACGTTACTAAGGTTAAAAGTAAAGCACACTTTCTCTGAAACATGAACACAATGCAGCCTAAAATTAAGGCATTCGGGTTGTATCTGTAGCATTCAAGTGTATTCTCAGATTTCTGCATCACAGTCCACCTTGTATCTGATTTAAAAACGCATGATGCTTGTTTACAGGCACTAAAATAAATCAGTCCTTCACTAGTAGGTACCTGACAACTCACAAAACAGACGCGAAGAGCTTTGAGACAACATTTGCAATAAGCAGAACAGTGCTGGAGAATCCTATCTGCTTCCACATTCTCAGCAGAACGGAACGCGAATGCCAATCGACGGCCACCTGAGCTGTTCAGCCGCAACGCTGAGGCCCAGCCGGCACTTAGAGCCGTTCTTCCTTTAAACGAACCACTTCCCTTGAATTTCGGCCAACTTCCCAGTATTCTTTCTCAGATTCCTTTTTGGCCCTTGTCTTCCTAACGCTTTTCTCATCCACTGGTTTTCCACACGAATATTAGGGCGTATCATGGCATGGGGATACTTCCACCACTTCCAGGCTGTGTGACTCTGAGCCAGTCAACACTGCAGGTTAATCTGCCTAATCTTGTTCAAAATGGACATAATATAAAAGCTACTTCATGAAATAATTATGGCAATTTACAAAAACAAAAACAAAAAACAAAGGTGGGGCTCTGTCTCGGCATCACGGCTAGAACTTAGTGCCCCACTGAATACAAATTAAATCTAAGTACACTCCATCTATCTCGACCACCGTGAACAGAGATCTTCCAGGATGCTGAAGAAGGGTCTTCCTGGGCCTTCCTGTCATCGACCCCCAGCCCCATCCATCCCATGCTGCTGGCTCAGCACTGAGGGCCTCCCCCCCCCCCATTATTCATTCATCAGTTTGTTTTTGCTGAGTTTACCCATCAGCAAAGCACAACGGGAGAGAGACAGTAAAACAATGTCTTAACTTACTGATGTTTTAGCTCCTCAATGGACAGGTGCATCCTGGAAACAGAAAAGAGCCTCAGTGCAGCTGCAGCGAAGTGAATGGGAAAGAATCAGATGCCTTTTCAGGCTGTGATAGAGTCTGCATTTTATTCTAAGGGCAACAGGAAGTGCTGAAGGATTCTGAGCAGAGAAAGTGACATGCTGTGGTTGGCATGATAAACAGTTCGTGCCGACTGTTGCAAGGAAAGCTCTGGGGGCAGGTAAAGCAGTTAGGAGATTTGGGTTATTGGCAATTGATGAACGCGGCAGTATTCGAATTTAAAAAATCAAGCTTAATTTGATGTCCTGCTGGTTGGATGTGATGGCACATCGGTCTCTGGCTAGGGAGAGCCCCGGGGCCTTTCCCTGCGCTGGGGTTGCCTGCTCCAGAGGTATCGCACTTTGGAAAGATGGCAGGTTCTTAGTTCAGGATGTGTTGCTCATGAAATGGTCTAGTCTTACTAATCACTCTGTTTCCTTATGTCAGAATAACTTCAGAAAAGTCCATCTGCGTTAAGTGCCAATCTCAGCACAGTGCTGGTGCGAAGTGACCGCAGGGGAGGTGTCCTGCTCGCAGCAGCAGGGCGAGGATGCCCACCGATCTGCGGGAGACAGAAAGAGGGATGTTTTCTTGAGAAGACAGCAACAGGAATTTTATGATCTAGCCAGAAGGCAATGTTAGATGAAAAACGATGAGCACAGAGGTGACATTTTAACTTTACAGAAGATAACAGAACAAGAATCAAGAATCACTGATACAAGAGGCGGGAACAGCTCTCTTGGAATATTTGCTGCATGTTGACAGATGACTGAAAAACTAGCTACTTACTGATGTTAAGGGGAAATATTTAGAGCAGCAACTTCTTGTTACATATTAGGGATATTACTGAAAGAGAAGCTACCTGTTGAATCTATGCTGGGAAAAGTTTCCAATTTAAGTGAGTAGTTCTGCTTGCTGATTTCAGCAAAGTTGTGCACACATGTGGGTTGTTGGTTGATCATTTCACCTGTTATGTTTGAGTCTAAATGTTTATTTTACAAACATTTAACATATCTTTTTCCTTTTCCTTTTCTGTCTTCTAAAAAACTATATATTGTTTCATTTTCCTTCCACTGAGACAGAGGGGGCTGGAGGGGTCCGCAGGGCGGGACATGGAGGCAGACTGAGCCAGGGAGGGGTCGGTGGGATCAGGAGACTGGTTACAAACTGTGGGAGTGAGCAAAATATTGATAGTGAAAGACAGGTTTCCCACTGCCAGATAAGAGTTAAAATTTGGAAAAAAAGGAAAAAAAAAAAAGTGGTGTTGGATTAGAACTGGGAGCGCTGGTGGGACCTCCTAATCTTTAAAATACAGGCAGATAGATACAGAAACAGATGCACGTGCACATGGGCTGACCTTGTTTTATCCTGCTTTGCTTCACGGCGCTGCGCAGACACCACGTCTTTTACTGAAAGATTGTGCCACCTCCGTGTCAAGCAAGTCTACCAGTGCCACTTTCCCAGCACCATTTCCTCATTTCCTGTCTCCATGTCACATTTTCGTAACTCTCGTAATATTTAAAATCTTCCACCAGCAAAAAGATTATGAATCACTGAAGGCTCAGGTAACGGTTAGCATTTTTTAGTGGCAAAGTGTTTTATAATTAAGATGTGTATATTGTCCTTTAAAACAAAATGCTATTGCGCTCAGTAGACTGAAGTAGACTGTCAATCATTTTTGTACGCACTGGGAAAACAAAGCATTCATGTGAATTGCTTCATTGCAATACTCGCTTTATTATAGTAGTCTGCAACTGAACCTACAACGTCTCTGGGGCGTGTGTGTCTGTGTGTGAGCTCAGACATACATCCCCAGCTCTGTCTACTGGAAGGGCTCAGAAGCAAGGCCATCCCAAAGAAATGAGTACACTTAGCGCCCACATCCTGATTTCTGAATACCATTATCCAATTTAAAAAATCCCAGTGCTCCCGGAAGAAGGGACTGTTTCTAGGACCAGAGAAGGGAAAACACAAGATGAACATTTAATATCTTTTTGTGCCACAAAGGAAGGAAGTACTAAAAAATGATGAGGATTTACCAAAAAGACACAGGAGTCAGTTTGCAGGGGCTCCTACTAAGCAAACATAGGACAACTTGTGCATCAAAATAAATGATGCTAACAGATTACGACCCACTGAGTAATATAGGAATGTATGTCTATCCTGACATAAATAATGAAGGAGTAAGAGACAAACAGAAGAAAAAGAGAAAGTTATTCCTTACAATACCATGCCAACTAATAAACATAGAAGAAATAACAACTGGAAAGTCACCATTTGGGAACCATAATAGTAATAATTAAAACAGGCAAGAATGATCAGTTAATGCTAAAACTAGCAAAAGTCTGTTGATAAACATGATTTTTTAAGTTGAAGCCTGGTTGATTTACAAGGTTGTGTTAGTTTCAGGGGCACAGCATCGTGATCAGTTATACACACATGTACGTACACTTTCATACTCTTTTTCATTATAGGCCGTTACAGCGTACTGAATAGAGTTCCCTGTGCTGTACAGTAAGGCCTTGTTGTTTACCAACTTTATATGTCGCAGTTTGTACCTAAAAACCCCAAACTCCTGATTCGTCTCCCCTTTCTCTGTGGGTAACTGTAGTTTGTTTTCTATGTCTATGAGTCTGTGTTTTTAAAATGTTCGTGTCAATTTTTTTCTTAGATTCCACATATATGTGACAGCATACACTATTTTGTTCATTTTTACGACTGAGTAGTATTCCATTCAACTTTTCAGCCTTGAGTATTATGTTGACGATGGGTTTGTCATTAATAGCTTTTACTACATTGACATATGTTCCCTCTATACCTGTTTTGGTGAGAGTTTTTATCATGAATAGATGCTGAATTTTATCAAGTACTTTTTCTGCACTTACTGAGATGACCATGTGGACTTTGTCTTTCCTTTTGTTGCTGTGGTGCATCCCATCGGCCGATCTGAGTGAGTGGAGCCTCCTTGCGACCCTGGGAGGAATCCAACTTGATGATGGTGTATGATCTTTTTTATGTGTCATTGGCTTTGGTTTGCTAATATTTTGTTTAGAATTTTTGTATCTATATTCTTCAAAGATACTGGCCTATAATTTTCATTTTTGGTGGTGTCTTTGGTTTTGGTATCAGGGTGATGGCGTCTTCATAGAATGACTTTGGGAGTGTTCCCTCCTCTTCAAACTTTTGGAAAAGTTTGAGAAGGATCAGTGTAAGTTTTCCTTTGTATGTTTGGTAGATTTCCCCAGTGAAGCCATCCAGTCTTAGACTTGTTTGCAGAGAGTTTTTTATTTTTTAATTATGGATTCTATTTCCTTTTAGTGATTGGTCTGTGCAAATTGTCTATTTCTTCTTGATTCAGTTTTGGTGGACTGTACGTTTCTAGAAACTTGTCCATTCCTCCAGGCTGTCCAGTTTGTTGGCATATAACTGCTCATAGTATTCTTTTTTTTTTTTTTTTCCTTCTGTGGTATTGGTTACTATTTCTCCTCTTTCATTTCTTATTTGATACAGAATGGCTGAATGGACACAAAAATAAGACTAATATATTTGTTGCCTGTAAGAGACTCACTTCAGATCTTGAGACACATACACACTGAAAGTGAGGGAATGGAAAAGGTATTCCACACAAATGGAAATCAAAAGAAAGCTGGAATAGCAATTCTTATATCAGACAAAACAGACATTAAATTAAAGACTGTTACAAGGGATAAAGAAGGACACTAAATAATGGTTAAAGGATCAATCTAATAAGAAGATATAACAATTGTAAATATGTATGCACCCAGCATAGGAGCATCTCAATATATAAGGCAAATGTTAACAGACATAAAGGGAGAAATTGACATAACACAAAAATAGTGGGGTATCAATGGACAGACCATCAGGACAGAGAATCACTACGGAAACACAGGCCTTAAATGACACATTAGACCAGATGGACCTAAATGATAATTCCACAGCATCCCATCCAAAAGCAGCAGAACACACGTTCTCCTGAAGTGTATCTTCTGGTTGGAGCATTTATTCCGTTTATGTTTAAGGTGTTTATTGACATGTATGTTCTTATTGCCATTTTGTTAATGGTCTTGGACTTGTTTTTGTAGGTTCTTTTTTCCTCCTTTTGGTCTCTCTTGATTTTGTGACGATCTATAGTGTTACGTTTGGACTTCGTTTTCTTTTCTGTGTGTGTATCTGCTACAGATTTCTGGTTTGCAGTCACCACGAGGTTTTGGCCTAGCAGTCTGCATAAACACATGACTGCTTTAGGTTGCCGATCTCTTACCTTCACATGCATTTTAGACTGTCTGCATCTGTATTCTCCCCTCGTGATGACTATTTTTGGTATCGGATTTTAAATTTACTTGTTTTGTGTGTCCCCTACCTGCTCATTGCGGGTACCGGTGATTTGGCTACTTCGCCCTTACCCTTTCCTCCTCGCGTGCGTGTGGATGGCGTCCTGCCTTTACTCGGCTTGCCTTTACCGGTGAGCTTCTCCGTTTCGTAGTTTCCTCGTTCCTAGTTGTGGCCTTTCCTTTTCTGCCTGTAGAAGTCCCTCTAGTATTTTTTGTAGAGCTGGTTTGGTGGCGCTAAATCCTTTAAGCTCTTGCTTGTCTGTAAAGCTCTGATGGCTCCATCACGTCTGAGCAAGTCTTGCTGGACAGTTTCCTTTGCCGTAGCCTCTTCCCTTTCATTACCCTAAATGTATCATGCCCCACTCCCTGCTGGCCTGTCGTTTCTGCTGAAAAATCAGCTAACAGTCCATGGAGCTCCGTTCTATGTTATCTGTTGCTCTTCTCTTGTTGCTTTTCATATTCTCTCCTGATACCTAGAGTTTTTGTCACTTTGATCGCAGTATGTCTCGGTGTGCTCCTCTCAGGGCTAACTCTGCATGGTGTCTCTGTGCCTCCTGCACTTGGGGACTGTTTTCCTCCACGTGCATCACCCCTGCTTGTCCCCCCTTGTTTTCTACTCATCTCCTCCTGAAACGGCCACCTTGAACATTGCCGTGACGTCTACTAGGTCCAAGGTTCCGACCTTAATCCTTGTTAACTTCAATTTCTTTGTAACTTACGGTGACTGGTAACTTCACATTTTTCTTCTGGTTTAGCTTCTTTCAGTTTTTGATTCTTTTCCCTCCTTACTTGTCCCTCCTTCCCCGACTGCTGTCTCTGCATCCATGCGCGGCCTCCGGGGGCACTCGGCTCCACTCACGGCACCACAAGCACCATATTACTTATTAATTTGAGAAGAGTAAACTGCGTGACTCCCCTGAGGGGGGCACTGTGTTAGGTGTAGACCAGCACCCTGAACACAGGACGTACTTGTCCTACTAGAGCCTGGGGTCTAGTCTGATTAGACTGTGAGTAAACAAAGGATCACACAAGTAATCATTCGGGTGCAGTGCAGTCAGCACCAAAGGAAAAGTGAAGGGGGCCATCTGAGCGGCTCCTGAAGAGGTGTGTTTAATGTCAGCCATGGAAAGGTTGTAGGATTCTTTCTGACCTAAAGGGAAGAGCTGTTTAAGATGAACTGGCCCTAAGGTGAGAAAGAGCTTGGGGCCCCTGAAAAACCATTCCCATCAGGCTACAAAGGGGAGAATCAGGCACAAGCAGACGAGGCTGGAGCCAGAAGAGACACACATGGTGTAACCACAGCTCCGTGTAGCACACACTCACTGGGTCCCTGGCATTGCACCCAACCCTTCATAAAACGAATCGGCATTTAATTCTCTTGTAGAGTTAGGGATTTACATCCTGACTTTACACTTGAGAAAATGAGGATTAGAGACACAATTTATGAGCAGGATTATGCTTCTAGAAAGGAAGTGAAAAAAACTATTTTCTATGCAGTGTAATACAGTGCAAATAATTTACTTAAAACCCCCTGGTTACAAATCTTACAACTTAAAAGTTTTCTTTTACTTTGTTTTCACCTGTTAAGGATTCAAATTAGATTAACAAGATCCAAGTGAACAATGAAATGGACATGTAAGAAGACCAGAAAGGGACTCCCTCAGATAAACCTCCCGATTAATGTCATTGTTTTGATTTTAAAAAGTTATTCTGTCAGTTTGGTGGTAACTACCGCTGCACCAACAATACATTTAATCACGTGTGTCTGGTCATGACTGTTCTGATTAACGTACTTCTGAAATAAAGCGTTAACTAGTCCAGCACAACTTGTACCCGAGACTTCCTGCTGCTCACAGTCACGCAAGCACGCACATTATCAGGCTGCGGCTGCTTCAGTGTCCGCTGTAGGCTGTAAAGGAGCGGTGCCCCACCACAGCCTCTCGGAATGCGACTCTGCTGTGTACGGTGTACCCAACCCTCCAGCACCAGCCTGGCGGCCTCCACCCTGTCAAGATCCTGCAGCCTCTGAGCTTCCAGGCAGAGCAGCCATCTTCAGTCACTACGTGAAAAGAACATTCAGGCCACCGGCCCTGTCACCAGTAGTCTATTACAGTGACAGGAACTGAACCTGTGGCCTGAATTTTTTTACTTTTCAGGAACTTTTCTTATTCGAAGACAGCAAGTGATGTCCTGAATAGAACAGGGACATGTGAAGCAGCACATTTCAGCGCCCACTTCTTAGGGTCTGTCAGACCTCCATTACCATCTCGGCGGTCTCCAATCCTAGGCTTCTGCAAAACGGCAAAGTTACGGAAGTAAGAGCTGCTTCTGCGGGTTAAGTGAAAGAAACCACGGTGGACCTGGGGGGACAAATCATAGATGCATAGCATTTTTTGTTGTACTCATTTTTTTAATTTTATATTTTTATTTATATTGGGATATTATACAATTTTCAAAGCTAACAACAGATTCTTTTTAGTATGTGTATTTGAAGCATAACAAAAGTATTTCACAAAAGAAGTCCATATTACAGTACTATTGAAATATGAGGCATAGGATAATTATGCATTTGTGGGTTATAAACATAATACATTCATTTTAAAGAAAAAACATTAATAGGAATAACATTTTGGTTAAAATAAATATGTAAATGTTAACAGCAACACCTGCAGGATCGTGACACAAGAACGCTGTTTCGCGACAGACACCATGTAGATGGGCAGCAACCAGGAAGCAGCTGTCACGTCTCACTGAATTCACAATCACCTGCGTGTTGCTGAGCGCTTACTTACACAGGGACACCCTCCGCCACCATTCCCAAACCTCGGCGTACAAACCAGCCGCCCCTCCCCGCGGTGCCCTGGGGAGCCGGACCAAAGTCTGAATAAAGTTTAGAATCAGATGTCCCTTACATTTTACTGTTCTTCAAATCAACTCAAATGTCTTACTTAATCAATACAAGATTTACTTATAAACAGAAATATAAAGAGAACATTTTATAGGTGATTATAAAAATTAAAACTTCTAATCATCTTCATAATTCATTGAAATGATCCTGTTCAAAATTAAAATTTGTCTTTTGCACAGCAGTTTCTTCAAGAAAAATATAAACACTTAGATTAAAAAAAGATTATCCCAAACAAAAAGTTTCCACATGTAGAAAATAACCATGGATTTCCCTGATCATTAAATTCTTCCCAGCTGTTTCTTCCTAGCAGACAGATTCACCTAAAAGAAACATTTAAATCTTTGCTTAAATGCCTGTGATGAGTCAAGCTAATGAATTTGAACCATGTAGTTTTTAAAATTGCAAGAAAAAGGAGCATATCCGTTCCAGATGGAGAACAGTGCATCTCACTCAATTATATTACATTAAAATGGACACGAGACGAATGGTCAACACAAACAATCCACTCGTCACCCTGGAGACACGTGCGGGCGCCGAGGGCACAGGGAAGTCCCCAGGATCCGGAAGGAACAGCGCAGCATCTCACACCTAGAACAACCAGCTCTCCTTGGCTGATCCCAAGATAAAATTATCCTCCATTCAGAACTGATTAAGATACTAAAGCTGATTAAATTTAGGGGAAAAAAGTTGACACTTCTGCCCTTTGTACATCTTTAAAGTTTACAAATGACTTGAAAATATTCAAATGACTGTAAGAAAAGTACTTTATGAAAAAACAAAACCAGCAGTTCTAAAGCGGCTAAAGGTAGTTGTTCTCCAAGCATGAGGTGTTCCCGTTGGCAGGACTGTGGATCCCAAGGTTACAGGGCGGCACGGAGTCCTTACACAGTGACCGCCGCCCAGCCTTCTGGCTTCACAAGTCTGTGAGGCGCTGGTCACCACGAACACGAGGGCCTTCAGGGCAAACATCTCCACAACAGCACTGACTGAACCCTGCATTCCCTTAAGCCAACCCAAGTGTTACCAGCTCTGTCACCGTCACGTGTGAATACAGCACTTTGCCAAAAAGCTTCTCAATAGAAATGTTAATCTCATAAAAATGCTGGCTGTGGCCCTGGCCAGTTTTCATGCCTTTATAAACATATTCTAAAATTACAACCTTCAATGAATTGAAACAGTGTCAACATTCACAGGTACCATACAACACACCTCCCTTCTTCCTCCCTGACAAGACTAAGTCCATGCACACGGGGTGGCCCAGGTTTTAGAAAGTTAAACAAGAAAGTATTCAATCCAGGAAAAGTGTTGGTACACCAGGCATTTTTTAAAGGCTATTTAGGTTGTCAGAAAATCTGAAACAATAATGGATAAAATGCATATACAATATAAATAGGAAAGGAACTTGAAGAATATAAAAAAATTTCTGAAGGGGACCAACCAGAACTTCAATAAAATCTATGAATAAAAACCTATGCTTACACTACAGGTGCAGTCAGGTGCAGAGCTCTGAAACTCACAGAGGCACTGAGATATAGCACTACAAGATTATTCAAAGAATATTTTTCAAATGTACAAACAATAGTTAAAACACACACACAAAAGCCTTGGGCAATGTGCAACTTTCAAAACTACTATCAAACCAGCCAAACAAATCCTTAACCACTTTTTAAATGGATTCATTTATACCGTGTTAATGCAAGGAGAATATCAAAGATATTAAAACAAAACAAAGCAAAAAAAAAATTCTTCAGTGTCTGACTCACATTTTGTCCCCAAATCTTTTCACATTTAACAGTCGCATTTTGAATGTAAAAGCTAAGAATTTTAAATGCTTCTCAAATAGTTTACATTTATCTTAAGTCTATCTGAAAGCTGCAATGCTAAGAACTAAAAGCACATACTTCAAACTTTTAAAAATAAAATAATCACAAAAATTCACAATTGTGTTCATCTCAAATGTCCACAAATGAGTGAAAAGCACACAAGTCACCTGCTCAGACACTTTCCGGCAGGTTGAGGGTGTCTGGCTGAGGCCAAGCTGCACTTCCAACGTTTGGCACTGAATCTATCTGAACACAGCTTATCGGCACAAAACTCTAAATAATTCTAAAAATCTTGAGCCATTAAAAACCATCATGTTCCGTTTGCTCTGCTAACATGCAATTTGCTTATCCGAAGTCATTTGGGGGTTGCGAGCAGGTGACTTAAACTGGTACAAAATGAAGCTTAGATGAAAACTGGTTAAGGATTCAAAGCACATTAGCTCTGAAATACTAATCTTAACACCCAAATCGGGGAGGTATGATCTGCACAGAAACACTGCCGCGCATGCGGGGCCGGCGGGCGCCCGGCGCTCAGCTGCTGGCGGTGCAGGTGTGCATCCTCTTCGCCATGTCGTACACGTAGGTGATGTCCGGCCGCTTCTCCGGGTCCGGGTTGATGCACATGTTCACCAGCTGCCGCAGCTGCAGAGACACACGACACAGCGACTCAGCCCCGCCGCCGCGCTGAGCCGGTCGCGGGGGCGCCGCGGGCGGCTGCGCGCTCCCGGGACGGCACGCGCGCTGCTGAGCGTCTGTCTGCGCGCCTGGGAACGCGCGCGACCCGGTCAGCGATTTCACAGGGAGTCGGCCGCTCTACGGGGGGCACGTTCACCCGTGAGCGTTCATGTCAAACAAGCAGTTTTCTCCACAATCACAACCAGAGGCTTTAAAGTGATCTTACGATTGTTCAGGGAAGTTTAATCAAAAGACAGCAGTCAGTAAAGATGGTAAGTTTTAAACCGTAAGACTCCAAATGAACCGCCACCTATATACCTGTATTTATTTGACCCAGAATTTACTACGATAGCCTTGATTGTAAGGTTAAATTTTCACACTTAGCTTACTATATATCTAAATCTGCAGGAGAAAATTAGGGTAAACAGCTATCACACACATTTATCATAAACCAATTTATATATGTATATCATAAACCATTATATAAACCAACATATAGAACCAATTTATCTACACAGTTTTTATTAGTTTTGTATTAAAGTAGAAGCCTCCTCCAAACTAGGAGCGACGCACGACAAACAGGCTCAGTGACAAGCAGGATTCTGACCCTCAACTGTGAGAAATACTGATGTCCTCATTCCATAGGCGAGAGGGCTGAGGTTTGCTCACTGACGCCACAGCAAGAAGCACATTTTACTAAACTAAGCAAATATCTTCCCATCTAGTCCTGGAGCCACTGAGTGGATGCGTGGGGAATTTCATCTTTAATCCTAACTGCCACACGCCCGTGAAGCCACGCGTGTTCACGACCTGGTCTTCCACAGATGACAGGCAAATCACGGGGAAACCGATTCTTCAGCCGTGAAGTCTTTAGGAATGACTCAGATACTCTGAAAACTTGCATTAACTCTGGCCAGTAGATTAGCACTTGGTTAAATTCTCTAATTACTATAATTTCTTCACAGTCCTCGACCTCTCCCATAAACATTTTTCATCTAGAGGAGAAAGAAGCTGGTGATAGAATCTGTGAGCTGCTTCTGGTAACAGCGCAAGGGAGAGGCTACCGCCAGCAAGAAAGTCAAGTTGGAAAGGAGAAGGGGACGACGGGTGAGGAGCCGGACGGGGCTGTGGAAACCAGGCCTGTCCAAGGTCAAGGCACCCGGAGCCCTGGGCCCGGAGGTCAGTCACTGCCAGGGGAGGTGGATTTCTTTATCCATTCAAGGAGGAGGCAGGAGCAGGTGACCTGTAAGGTCTGTCCTAGTTCTCATCCCTCAGATTACATGATGCTACCAGAATGAAACTGAATGATTCACCTTCCCGTCTGGAAAGTCAGCAACAACGACAGTAACGTCAGACCTCCCCCAGCTCCACCCCTCACCTGCCACCACATCTGCCCGCACTGACAGCAGCACCACAAAGTTCCACGTGTTCAGAACCAGGTCTTGCTTCTTCTTTCCCCAGACCCGGCCTTCCCCTCGTGGGCAGCACCTCTCGTATCTGGGCCAGACATCTGACACTCATTCAGACACTTCCTGCCCAAGTGCCCAACCATCACCAGCCGAGTCCCATCGCTTCCCGACGGCAACGGGGTGCACTGTCCTTCCGCTCGGGCTCCACCGCGATAGTCCTGCCTCCAGTTCCATCCCTCTCGTACTGCTGAACCCCAAGCTGACCACCCGCCAACATCAAGCATTTCAATGGCCCCGCTGCCCTGCCTCTCCAGACGCTGTACCAGGGCTTCCCAAACCCGGCCCCCGCCTACCTTCCCAGACCCTTCCCAGCCGCCCGGCCCCTCCTCCGTCCTGCCCACCTGGCGCTGCAAGGCACTGCCGCGCCCAGAGCTCTGTGCTCGCCTCCGGCGTCAGGCCCCTCAGCCTTACTTATGCTGCTGCTCTGCCCGTCCTCCACCCTCACACCGCGACCCTCCTGCTGTCGGGGCATCACCCGCCTGCTGCACCTGTTCCCCCTGCTGAGGGCTTGCTTCCTTTCATGGATGTGGCCTTTCAGTTTGAGCTCCTCACGATGCCTGATACAGCTCTGCACGCACCACGATCATTCGGTGACGCTCCCTGGCTTAATTTCAGATCAGCACCGCTACAAGGGGATGTCACCCGGGTTAAGGTGTTACTGTGCTCCCATCAAGAGAGAGGAGTTACCGGGATCTGACAGAGCGTGGTGGCTACTGGGTGCTGATGGGGGTCGTCACAGAATGGAGGGACTAACATCTCGGGCACTTACTCAGGCACTCGGAGGCTGGTCTGACTTCCAACCGGTGGGCACAGTGGTGAGACGCCTCTGCTTTGATCAAAGGTGTCAACCCGATCGCTGTTTGTATTGCCTTAAGCAAATCAGCAGAACAGAATCTACCACTGCAGCTCCCTGTCCAGGAACAATCAGCGGTGCGTGGAGTACTCAAAGATTTGAATTTTCAAAAACTGGAATTCAAAGAAAACCCAGAGGTGGGTCACACAGCTCCCCTCAAACTTGGGCTAAGAAAACGGACATTCAGGGGAGGCAAGTCAGAGGAATGCAGCTCACACAGCTTGGATGATCTGTGTCCCCCGTTTTAATCAAATCAGGCCCCCGGAAGGCCGCACCCTGGAGCACACTGGTCTGTCCCGCTGCCCAATCACCTTTCTAACACCATGCCTGAATGCCCACTTTTGGCTTTTACCAAAATCACTCAGGCATCTGCTGTATGACTGCTGTGCAGACAGCACCTGGTGTTACTCGCAGGCCCGTATGGGAGCTGTCTCAATCCCAGTTTAGCAGAAGGAAAATTTGCCATCTCTGAGGAGCAGGCACACTTCCTCCTTAAAGGCAGAAGGGTTTGCTCCCTGTCTCGCTTGGAGCCACGGAGCCACGAGGCCACGACAGAAGCACCAAGAGGAAGGGGAATCTACATCCCCTTCTCTCCTTGGTCCTGAATTCGGCCTGCTTCTAGTTAATAACCTGCAAGTCACATCTTTTTCTGTAAGTTATCTCAAACCCTTTTTGAAAGGTGGAATGCAAACACATTATGGGAGATTTACACAGGCCTGAACTCTTAACTTGATGTAGGTTCCTTGGTAAGTATGACTATGAGCCATTTCAAAGAAGCATTTAAATAGACATCACAACCTAGTAGGGGAGTGGCAGCGGCAGCAGTCTCGGCAAAATGAGGGGAGAAAATCACACTTGCTACTCATCTATTACACACAGCCATGGACCAAGGTTTATGCCTTTAACAAATAATTTGATTAAAAAACGCAAATTCATGTGGCCCTGCGAAGAGTCCCCTGTCACACCAGATACCAATTTAGGTTCGACCAATAAGGTCACACCCACTCCTTCTGTCAGCGTACACGGAAGCTCAGTAGCTCTTTTGGGCGGCAGAGCGACCCGTGCTCCCGACGTGATGAACAGGAGGCTAAGACACAGGAGATTCGGGCATAACCGTAAGGGACGGCAGAGGGGGCTGAGGTCACGAACGAGAGGGAGGGAGGAAACTCAGCTTCGCTAGAGACACCCCCAGCTTCTTAGCCGTTAAACAGCCAAAGGTGATGGGCTGGCTCGTGTGGCCACTGTGGCACACTTTCGACAGCCGGGGGACAAATCTAAGGGCCACACAGCTGGGACTGAGATGCTCCTGGCAGCAGCAGTTACTTTTCCCCAAGGTTCCAGCAGACCACGGAATACGGTCTCCTGAGCACCACACGTGAGGAGGCGTCTCCTCGTGCCCCGTGAGGTACCTCCGGCTTCGATGCCATTTCCGCGGCCAGGGCAGAGAGAAAGCCACATCCTATGGGCCGGGGCCTGTTCCAGCTCTCGCTGTGAGCCAGGCTCCGCCAGGCATCCTCACGTCTTCCTCAGCTTCAGGACCCTGGGCGAGGCGGTCTGCGGAGGCCACACTTAGCAGAGGCGGGACGGCCCTCAGGTCACAGGGCAGCACGGGCCCCGCCTGGGTCTGAACCCAAGCGCTCCGGCTTCCGACACTGGCCTTCAGTCACCGCGTGGCACTGCCCAAGGGAACTCCAGCCTGGTCTGCGGGTTCCCACGGCCACCCCGCACCAACACCTGACCCTCCACGGAGCCAGAGAGAGGCGTTAGGGCATTTGATTCTCAAAAGAAGCCAGCTCTAACACTGGCTCGTCGGTTTCTACAATTCATGGATCTGCCCTCACATTTCACAGACCAACTCCGATCAAAAAACAAGCCAAAAAGTCTTCTCTAGGGCTCTACAAAACCACGAGAGAGGCCTACTCTCCCCGAGAAATGAAGACACAGAAACGTTCACACTGGCATTCTGACTAGAGTGACCATTCAGTGTCTTTTCTAACCTGACTCATTCATCCAGGTGACAGTGACTCCCTCCAAAGAAAATGCACTTGAATTTGAACACGGAGAAATTTCTTTACACTGTATCATGAATTTGCAGTGATGTGATGAATCAAATAAAAAGCCTCTTAAGTTTTTGATCCATCAGACATTATGAAATCAGAAAGAATTATTGCAGTGCTCTCCCTCAATGCTAGTCTTACGTTAAAAGTTCCCGCAAACCTCTGGGAAAGAAATTACTTAAAACATCCTTAACAATTATCCAAAACTTGGAGACGATTCTAAGTGCTACACTATTAACCACGTTCAAAAAGAATGTGTGTCCATATGATAACTAAGAATTCTACGTATGTTCCCATAAGTCAGGCTCTAACTCCTAGTAATACTGGCGGGCAATCACTCGCTCAAAAAAGTTTGTGTTTAAATGGAATTAGCTTTCTACTTATTACTTTAAATTATAGAAACAGTTCCAAAATCAACAGATGTTACGTTCATAAAAATAAACAGGAACAAGTAGAGAGACGCTTCGTGTTTGTCGTTATCTCGAGAAACCTGTTTAGTCTGAATTACTTTACTCATGTTTGTAAAAACACGTACTTTGGTTTGTTTTAAAGTTGTTTTTTAGAACAAGTTGAAAATAAGGTAAAAATAAAGGTCTGAATATGTAAGAGCCTTTACAAAACCAAAGAAAAAACTGTTGAATTCAGATGTTTAAGAGAAATTTAAAAAGCAACACAGAAACATTTAAATGAGAAAAAAAGCAGATAAAGTAAAAATAAAATGACTCCTCTGTAACATTTCTAAAGGATTATGACATTGTAAGTCATACGGAAATTGACTATTTTCAGTAAAGTGGAGAAAATGCTAATATATTCTGATGTATGTATTTCTAAAGAAACACCAAAGCACATAGGTTTGTACCAAAAATATGAGAAAGAAGAGGGTGCTGACAGGCACAGCCATCAGTGCAATCACCCAGCTTTGGGTCGAGTTCAGTCACGTGTAGGTGATGCCATCGGCTCCTCGGGCATCCCGGCACCAGATCACTAACACAGCCCTGCGCAGGACAGTGAAGGCCGGGCTGTCGGCACTGGTTCTGCTCCACCCCCACCTCAATCCCTCTGAGACCAGTTAGGTCAGGTCAGCTCCCAGGTGCACCCACTTTTCACCCACCCAAGGACGCACTTCAGCACCCACAGTGGGTCTGACACATTAAAGCACCCTACAGGTTGATGCTTCAGATGTTTACACAAAATGACGAGGCGCATCCAACCTGCACACCAAAGTGCCACCAGTGGCTGACTTGGGGTAGAGGGAAAGCGAGGAGGAAGCCCCCTGCATAGGCAGGAGGGGACGCCAGGTCTGCCTTCGCAGCTGAAGCTCATCCAGTGAGAACTGTGGGAGTCTGACAGAAAGTCACGTGGCTTACAGGAGCCCACCGGACGCGTGCGCTACAGGGTTCCGTTCCGGACTCACGTCTTCAAGGAGCGAGTCACTTCAGCAGCATAAGTGAACAGAGCGCCTGCTTACACATATTTTTAAACAAAAATGAAACATTTAAAGCCTAAGGATCTAATCTTACATGGCGACTTTAGGAAGGAAAATCCAATGTTATTAACAGAGTTTGAGATGACAGTGTTAACTTTAATAAATAATGGCACAGTTATATATTTAATATTATTAGATATCTCTTCCTACATTTTACAGTAAAATATTCTCATCTTACTTAGCACTGGGTTACATAATTATAAGAACTAGAAAAATATCTGTGGAAAGGTTTACCTCTAAACATCACTTGTGCCATAGGCCATAGAGTCCCTCATTTAAATATTCTTGGGCCAGGGTATTAGGAATAATCTTCCAACATCAATTTAAGTAACAATGATTAATTTCCAGTGAAAACTCCAGGAAATTTATATGGTTCTATTAAAATCTGTGAATCCAGCAACTGTAATATAGAACTATTTAGATGCTCAAGTGAATAAAAAGTTTTATAAACTAAGTTTAACTATAAAATATGCAAAAAAATCTGTAGCTGACACTTTCATCTTATTTTTTCTTCTTATTTACATAAAGTAGCTCTTTTATGAGCTAAAACAAAGGTCATGTTTTTTGTTACCGATTCAACTTTCTTAAAAAGCTTCTTTAAGCATACTCTGAATTTAAATATAAACAGAAATTACTTGTAAATGTTAGGTTGAAAAGCCAGTTATCATTTTTAAATCTTTCATTTAGTATTTTCCTTTCCCTAAGGGTAACCATCGGGAAAATAAAAGTATTAGTAAAATTACAACAAACTAACATTTTCGGTTAGCATGTTATGAATCAATGCACCTGGTGCCTTACTTGAATTATACGTAGTAGTCTGTGCATACTCTGGTATGTAAAATTCATTCCCACCCTTCTGCCAAGTTTCCCCACCCTTTCCCTTCAGGGGTACGTGGTCCCTAAGTCACAACCGGGCAGAAGGGGTTCCGAGCAGCTCTGACTGGCCCTGCCCGTGCACACGGCGCCCCAGGGAGGGAGAGCCCAGACGGCAGGCAGGGCAGGAGGCAGGAAGAGCCCAGGGGTCCTGGGGAGAAGGCACGGAGCCCCTCACACCGCCCCCTGGCGCGGCCCCTCTGCTCCAGCAGCACAAGCGGAGGGGTGTCCTGAGGGGCCACGCCCAGGAGTCTAGCATTTGCTCTGATGCTTCTGGGTCTCTGTCTGTTCATATGTAAAATGGGAACAATGCCATAGACCTTTTCTCTTTAACAGGAAAGTGTGGATATGAATGAAAGAAAATGGTGATTTCAGAAACTGAAAAAAATTCAGTATTCCAATTTTATTTAAAGCCATGTAAATATATTTAGACTCTATAATAACCAATAAATATCTGAAATCAGTTTAATTCAACTAAAATTTATTATTATTTTGTTATTCATATATATTCAAGCTTAGAAAGGATCAAATTTTTTAATCCTTGTATTTTAAATACACTGGAAGAATCAATACTTATCTAGTCTCAATAATACTGAAAATGCCATGTGAGGTGTCAGCCTATCACCAAGCAGTCTACAATAATAAGTGGTAAAGAGGATGTGGAGAAAAAGGAACCCTGCTATACTGCTGGTGGGAATGCAGTTTGGTGCAGCCACTATGGAGAACAGTATGGAGATTGCTCAAAAAACTAAAAATAGACTTATGATCCAGCAACCCCACTCTTGGGCAGATATCCAGAGGGAACTCAAATTTGAAAAGATACATGCACCCCAATGTTCACAGCAGCACCATTTATAATAGCCAAGACATGGAAGCAACCTAAATGTCCAGTGGCAGATGAATGGATAAAGATGTCACATATATATATATAATATATATACATGCAAATGGAATACTACTCAGCCATAAAAAGAATAAAATAATGCCATTTGCAGCAACATGGATGGATCTAGAGGATATTATACTTAATGAAGTAAGTCAGACAAAGAAAGACAAATATTATATGATATCACTTATACACGGAATTTAAAAAACAATACCAATGAATCTATATACAGAACACAAACAGACTCACAGAGAGAAACAAACTTACGGTTACCAAAGGGGAAAGGGAGGAAGGGATAAATTAGGAATATGG
This sequence comes from Camelus ferus, assembly GCF_009834535.1. Classification (NCBI taxonomy): domain Eukaryota; kingdom Metazoa; phylum Chordata; class Mammalia; order Artiodactyla; family Camelidae; genus Camelus; species Camelus ferus. The sequence goes on along the minus strand of NC_045718.1, from coordinate 10,464,443 downwards.
GATTAACAGATAAAAACTACTATGCATAAATTAGATAACCAACAAAGACTCACTGTGTAGCACAGGGAGCTATATTCAGTATCTTGTAATAACCTATAATGAAAAATAATCTGAAAAATATATACCTGAATCACTTTGCTGTACAACTGAAACACAACGTTATAAATCAACTATACTTTGATTGGAAAAAAAAAAATGGAAATGCTGCTGGAATTCTTACGCATTTGAGTGAAGCGGCTGGGAAGACAGCGGCCATTCCTAGAAAGGCTGAAAGGGACAGAAAACCCTCCTCTCCTGCCTTCCATTTCTCTAACTTAAAAAAAGATTAAAAAAAAGAGGCGGCATTATGATATTGTCTAAGAAAGGGATAAAAAGCAATGGAGGCAATAAAGTGAAAAAAAGATACTATCATTTAATAAAGTAAAAAAAAAAAAGATGGTCATTTTGGAAGTTAAAGTTTCTAAGATTTCATCCATTCTCCATTAGTTCTTTGGATGTGACCATTTAGGTAGTTATTTTAAAGGACAACTGTATATTTTCTTAGATTCTCCTGAGATAGCCTTGATAACATTTTCAACAGTGAACATGCCTAATTCTACTCCAGCATCTCCCAAAGTCACTCCCAAAGTGACTACTCCAGCATCTCCCAAAGAAATTAAACACTGAAGCTGGAGGGAAAACATCCACTTGTCTTCCTTCCTAGTGGATGGATGCTGGACACCCGATACGATGCTGCCTGCTCGTAAGCATGAGCAAGATCACACAGCAGGTAACCTTGTTAAGAGAAATCATCATCGCTGACCTGCCTTTCGAGTACTTTCCTGCCTCACTAGGTAGAGTTCTTTGAGAACATTCTCTCATTCAGTTGACATTTATTGTTTCATTCTTTTTTCCATTTATTCCTTTAATCTCACTCCCTCATTCCCTCAACTGGTAGATCAATCAATCAATGAATTACTCCCTAAACCTCCTTTAACGCGCCAGGCCCCAGAGACACACAGACAAAAGGCAGCTACCGCTCCTCGGGACAGGAGGGGACGGTCCCGAGGGGCCCCGCGTGGGAGAAGGCGCGGTGTGTGGGCAGCGGAGAACTAGGCAGCTGGACAAAGGAAGGGACGGGCCACGCGCAGCAGCACGGGTGGATGTGGAGCGATTATACTTAGCGAGGCGAGTCAGACGGGGAAAGACAAAAGTCCCCTTCTCTGTGGACTCTAAAGCAAATGCGAATATAACAAAAAAGAAGCAGACTGCAGATACAGAGAACAAGCTAGTGGTCTCCAGTGGGGAGAGGGTGGTGGGGAGGGGCAGGGGAGGGACAGGGGATTCAGAGGTATAAACTTCTATGTACCAAACAGACAAGCTGTAAGGATATACTGTACAGCACAGGGAGTGTAGCCAATATTTTATGATATTTATAAATTGAGTATGACCTTTAAAAATTGTGAATCACTATGTTGTACACCTGAGACGCATCTAATACTGTAAATCCACTACACCTCAATTAAAAAAAGGAACAAATACACTACAGTGTGATCGCCAAGGGAGGAGGGTAACTTCATGCACGAGGTGAAGTCCATGCTTTGTTTTAAAGAGAGTAAGTCCGCCTGATAAAGAACAAGGAGAGGGGGCATTTCAAAATGAAGAGATGGCATCCATAAAAAGATGGTAATTCACGGACCTTCCGGTAGAGCCTGCGTGGGTGGAGCTGGAGGAGAGGAGAGTGCGCTGGGACCCGCACGTCTGGAGGGGTCAGCCCGCGCCAGGGCACGAGGGCCCTCGGGGATCTGCACTCCTTGTACACGGTAAGTGCTCAGTAAATGCCCGCTTCACTGATGCCAATTTCTTTATCACAACAATACCGAGTTTGGTTAAACCCGAGAGCCGCTGCAGGGGCGATGTGCGTCTTTTCAATCCCATGCTTTTATTAAGTCTAATAATTCCCTACTGAGACATGGATGAGATCATTACTAGAAAAGGAAAGAATATTGAACACTAGAAGTCTTAAATAAAAGTATTTTAGCAAGCTATAAAACACACACCCCTAATACCACTCGTGTGTGGCTGAGGTGTCTTGTCTGGAATCCTCATCAGCTGAACATCATGACAACAAGCGTGAGTCAAAGGAAAGCTCTGACATACAAGTTTATTTTTCCCAAGGACGCTATTTCTCAGTTTTTGGTTTTTGATGCTTAAGTGTATCAATGTCTTAGATTATAAGAAATTTTAAAATCCCCAACTTTTAAACTCTGAGTTCCAAAGGCAATGACTGTCTCTAGAACGGATCCTGCAGGTTCTCAGGAATCCTGAGGCCGAGGCTGACTGGCAAGAACAGTTTTCATTCTGTGCATCCACTCTGGTCAGTAGCCTTAAATACTGAGCAGCAGCTAAATCAATTTGGTGAGCTTTTAAATAGACATTTGGTGGGAAATTAATCTGCTTAAAATTTTTAGTTTTCAAACAGATTCAGAGTCCATTATCATTTGAGTTATAAAATTGACACCTAATGAATTGGTCTTTTAATTAAAAGTTTACTGTTTAAAAATTTTATACTTCACTCTTTATTGTTTCCTAAATTTTGCCACACTGAAAAACCAAATGGTGATTTGGACTTTAAGAAGATCTAAAAAGCTTACTATATAAAGGAATATTTAGGGTGCCGTTAAAGCATGGCAGCATGAAATCTGTTCAGGTTTTTTGCTGCCATATATTCTGGGTAATTATTTTCCAAACAAACTGAGTTCCTACTTAAGGAGAGAAAATATTTATTAGCACATCTGCATTTCAAAGCTCCTGTTCTGAGAACTTTTCTACATAACTGAACAGATTAAAGTAAGATCATTAGTCTGTATTTTTTGAATCTCATTTCTTCAGTAAGAATTAGTTTCCTTGTTTACCTACATAGTGCAGCTCTCTATTTATCTCGGCATAACAGCAGATTTTCACCCACGTGAGGGACCGTACTATCTTTTTTGGAAAGTACATCATATAATGTGTTTTGCTTTATATCTCTTTTCTAAACTGGTAACTATACAGAGTGAAGTAAAAAGTGGAATCTATTTTCCTTTCCTGGCTGTAAGACCTTCTTCTATCTGGGCCAGACTTTGATATTTGCCCCTTGGCTGAGAATCCGCAAATCCAACTTCACACTTAGCTGCAGCGAAGTAGCCCTGCAGGCAGGCCGACTTCAACGAGCCACTAGTGGTATCATCATTAAAATCCTGCTGAAGGTCACCATGGTAACCGCCTGCTGAGGCTTCACTGCTGCACCCAGCATCCCCTCATCAGCTACCATGTGAAATGCAAATCCAGACAGTCTGAAAATTAGTCAAGAAGAATAGGGGATGAGGATGCAGATACGTGAAATATTCATGTGCTTCGTGGAAAAGAGCAGACAGCATGAATGACACAACAAAGAGCGGCCGGGCAGCCCCGCCATCCTGCGGCACCGCTGCTCACCCTCTGGTCTCCGGGCCCAGGGTTCTGAAGGTGGTTTTGTGAAACACCATGTTTATATTCTACACCCCAAACAGTAATTAAAAATGGGTAACATAATAGCATTAACATCAAATAAAGATGAGACTTCCAAATTACCATCCCTGCCTTGTAAGAGTTTATTCTAATTACCTGAAGACAAATGCTATGAAACAAAAAAACCAAGCATCGTTGATTATCAGTATCAAAACTACTAGAAAAAAGGTACTTTTAATGTCCTCAGGCCACAAGTGCTTCACAGACATAAAGACTCTTCACTTACCACTCACGCTGCACGACTCAGGCTTCCTCACACAGAACTACAGCCAACCGTATTTATTTCAGAATAGAAACAGCGACAAGACTGCCTAAAAGGTGAACATCGTACTTGTTTTCATATTTTTTCCTACTCTTTTCCATTTTCCTTGGGCAAAAACTCTGTTGCTCATGAGAAGGTGAGATGCCCTAACTCAAAACGGTGTTTCCGCTGGGCGGGTCCCCAGTGAGCTTTTCAGAGTTACGTGAACACATCTAGTTAACCTGGAACACTGCTATTCTGTGTATCTCCTTCTGAAATATCGGTAAAATCACGATGCATTAGGCAAGAACGGGAGATGTTTCGTCCAACGAAAAACCGGATGTTGGGTGGAGCCCAGCCACTCATTTCAGTGGGCTGCCAAAGCGAGCAAGGGTCCAGGCTCAGATCTGAATAAGGTGAAGTCTTCTAAAATTGTCAATCCCATCCAACACACTTTTTACCACGTTTACCATGACAGCCTCAAACACTTCCCACAGAAGCTGACTGCAGCAGTGAGGGGGTGACGGGGCAGGTCTTGTAAGAGGACGGAGGATAAAGCTGAAGGAACAAGGTTGAGGGACAAGGAGTTCAGAGATGTTTGTTTCAATTTGGGGAAAACAGGGGCAGGAGGGAAGTTCTGCCAGAAAGAAAGTCCTACTGTGTGTCGGTCTGAGACTGTGAGGGTAGGAGCGGATGCCGGATGTGCTGATGAACTGGGGCCTGGGCCTGAGTCCCGCCCTCGGCCGTGTTCCTGTGCTCTGAAGGCAGCCACTGTGCCCATCACACCCAGGATGTGGCCAGCCTCACACCGCACGCTGGGTTATGGTCCACTCCCCATGATGAAGCACGGAGTCCGCTCTTTGAACAGCAAGCCTCCCTCCACGAGAATGAAACAGAGTGGAAGTGCTCTGTACTTCATCACCCGTATTACTGGAAAAGGAAAATTTCTTAGCAGAATGCAAACGTCAGCAAAATGAACGACAAACGTACACCCGGAATGGAAAGTGACTTACTTCCTCTGAATAGTGATCTGAGGGAAGAGGCGGGTAGTCACACTGCTCTATCTTCTTACACAGCGAGTACAGATTCATTTTGTCACCGTAGAACGGACTCTGGAGCGCAGCCATCTGTAAAATGCTCCCAGTGAAACTGATATAGTTACAGGTTAGCTTTACAGGTGATCTCATCAAGACTCTTACACTGGGGTAGCAAGCAAGTACAAAGACTTTAAATGAAGCTATCCAGGCATTTTGATTTTAACCAAAATCCTTTGCAGAGGATTATTTAGTAAGTCCTAGAAATCTTACTTCAATTTTTGGTTATTATTTTCAACATTTAAACTTCCCTAAAAGGGAGAAATGATTAGCATATAATTATTCATATATATATATGTATATGCCACATAAAACAGCATTAAGAAAAAGAACATAAAATAACTTAAAACTCTTTGTAAATATAATGCCATAAAAACAGCTAATTTATTTCATGACTCAACAGGCATCAATGGTCTACATCAAGCAGATAGTGGTCAAAATACAACAAAAATGAAACTTAAGTTAAAACTGAATTACCATCTAGCAATGCTTTAGGACCAGAATGCACAGCATTTTAGGTCGCACGATAGTTTCCATTTGCAGGGAAAGGTTATTTTGAGTGAAAAAAAAAGTCTCCTCAATCTGAATGTCGTAACTGATCCTCAAGCAGTTCATAGAGCATGAGGACTCCTCTCCTCTGACGGGGTCGCAGAAGCACGAACTGTGCGCCAAGGTTTTACAAGTCATGGCCGCTACTTGGAGGCGCATCCAAATGAGATTTTTACGCAGAAAAAAACGACTCAAAGGATGAACCAATTTAAAAAGGACATTATTGAATTTAACTTTAAGACCAGGTTCTAACCTGACATTTAAAGTGCGAGCAAGGACTGTAGGAAGCCGGGTTACAAACTAAAAATTCAATTTAAAATGTTAGCCTCCTGTTCGAACCTTCTGAATCTCTGAACTGCGGCAGCCAGGATACCGCACAGAGCGCAGGGCTGCCCCAAGTCAGTCACCCTTTTCTACATGTGCTAATAAGTCTGATTTTGGAAGGACAATGTGTACAGCCCCAGACAGGCCGCGCGCGTGTGAAACACGCTGGCCGTGCTGTGCTCCGCAGCGGGCGTCGGCAGCAGGGACGAGACCAGCTGAAAACGCTCTCATCTGTCTGGCAGCTCCCGCCTGGGCTTAACTCCTTCCCGGCCTGGACGGCGAGCTGGCCCCGCAGGGGACGCACCTCGCACCAACTGCCTCAGGACCAGGTGCTCCCCACGAAGAGAAAAGGGCAAAAAACAGTGTCAATGTCCCTAAACATACAAAGCACTCCATCTGCAAGGAAATTTCTAGAAGAGAAGCTCCAATGATGATGACCATGGCTTTTTGCTTTTTTTTTTTTTTTTTGGTTAAAATGGGAGGACACTTTAGGATGAAATAGGATCTTTAAAATGCCACCCTGAAATATAGGCTGTGTATGTAAATGACAGTCTCCATGTTTGCAGAAACCCTAAATAAACGTGCGTATATTCATTATCGTGTGCCAGGAGTTCATTACAGCACTTTTGTCTCAATACTGCAGAGCGTTAAAAAAAAATCCGAACATCCCCTAAGGAGTTAAACAGGAATAGTATATTTTCATGCATCTCCTGCTTTGACAGATGAAAAATGTCAACTGTCCTGTTTTTATTTTCAAGCTTTTGCACTATTCATCTGGTTCATTAGTGCATCTCGACGCTGCCCCTGACAGCTGCTCGCCCTCTCCTCCCAGCAGCTGAATTTTTCAGGCTAATTTGATCCTCCACACTGAGACGATCGCTAGAATGATTGACTTGCTCCCTGACCTCCAGGGTCCGACTCTCCTGATTAGTATTCTGGGGGTGTCGGAGGGACGAAAGCCCACTGTCTGTCTTCGGGGCTGGTGGCAGCTCTCTTTTTTTTTGAACTGTAAGCCACCAACCTACAACCCTGGAAGGATGCAATTGCTGCACTGAACAATAAAGGAAATGTGTAAAACCTACTTTTCCATGTAAAGGTCCGTGTAGCCAAAGCACAGCATCTTGATTTTAATTAGTAAAGTCTACTTTGTTGCATATCAATTAAAACTGTACTGTTAGGTTTTTTTTTTTTTTTTGAGGTTTCAGGAATATTTGAAAGTCTAATTTTCTGAGTTAAAAATACGTTTTCAAAAAGGGCTTCCCACTCTTCCGTTGTTAGCAGTAAATTCTTAGTGGGATACAATATAAAATACCTATGTGACGCTGTGGCCAGTTTTTTAAAGCTAAATTACTGGGCATTTTTATTAATATTATACTAAGACATAACCAGAAGGAGATACAACAACGAGGTAAATTAAAGCTTTAGACAGTCAATTGTTTAAAGCTAAATTACTGAGTATTTTGATTAACATTATACTAAAACATAACTGGAAGGAGACATAACATCGAGGTAAATTAAATCCTGAGAAAAATTCTAGTTCTTCCAAATGACTTGCATGGAGGAACTGTAAAAATGCATTGAGATGAAAACTAATATTAACATGTTAAATATTTTTAACTCAAAGTCATCCACAACACATAAAATGCATGAATGTAGGCATGTCCAAAGAAATAATTTTTATTTTGGTGATCATTTTAAGTATACACAGAAATGGGACACTGCTTCTCAAAAGCAAATTCAGAATGTGAAGAGTTATTTCAGTTCTGACATGGGAGTCTCTTGGTCCTAAGAATTATGCAAACTTCCCCCAAAACACTATTTCTTCAACTGAACTTTTTTTAATTGACAAATTTGATCTCGCTAGTGGAAACCAATGTGCTGCTCACTTGTAGGTGTTTAAAGGGAAGATGTTGGTTTGACAATATTAGACTATGGCCTGAAGGGGTCTAAGGTTACCTAAACAGATACAAAATATTTTAAATGTACAAAGTGACTTTTAAACATTATAGTAACTTAATCAAATCAGTTCAACACTGTACCAAATTATCAACAGAATATAATATAGTGAGCATAAATCTCTTTTAATCTCGTGTGCATACATACAAACGTGTATTTTGTTATATCACTAATTCATAACTTTTCTTAATAAAAATTATACTAGGGATGTTGTTTAAGAACACTTAAAAAAATCCTTTCTTTTTAAGTGGCCATTAGTTACTTTAGTAGGAAGAACAAAATAAACAATCTCAGATTCCTTAAATTAAGGAAATTTGAACCTGCAATCAGTAAAACAATAATTAAAGACTATGATATACATTTTAAAAAACCCTCTGTACTCGTGGAAAAATGAAAATAGATGATCTCATCGTGCGTTTCACTGAAGTCAAGCAGACAAGGAAAACAAAGCGCAGAGCAAGGGGTACAACGGTCCCCTCCTGTCCACTTCAGACTTCCTCTGCATACATTAAACTGTGAAAATGATTCCATGTATTATTTTCCTTCACTTTATTTTATTAAAAGAGTTACTGAGAAGTAGGCTAATTTTCAGTTAACAGCTTTGACCAAAAGCCTACATTCCTAGGAAAATTACCATTCGATTAAAGAATAAAATTACAGAAGTCACTAGCTCGCATGTTGTCTGACACCACTGCTCTGTAACATGACCATAAAAGGTGCTCAGCACAGGCCTCTCCTTACCCAAATCACAGCGCTGCAGTATCTGCTAGAGGATCTCCCTACACAATTCTATCTTCCTCTGATACATTATCACCAGCAGAACAGGTGAGAGAGAGAATTTCACTGAGCTTTACCCACACAAATTGTTACTCACGGAAACTAAGTGAAAACCGAGAAGAATTATCTGTTTACAAACTATCCTTAAAGCTGAACTACTCTATGTAAAAGTGAAAAAAAAACTGATAAAGGTATTTACTATGCTTTCATATTTTAAATTCCATTATACCTTTCCTGCTACACATGGCATTTTTTTTAAATACATGTATATTTTTATAAATAAGATTATGCAGAAAACATTAACATAACATTTAAACAATAAAACTCATCAAAAGGAAACAGTCGAGAATACATTACAGGAAGCAAATGCAGAAATGCGTAGTTACTATATTGCCTCAGAGAAACAGTTACGAAGTCAGTGAATGAACTCTTCATAAGTAAAAAGCTAATTCATCATAATTAAAAAGCTTAAACATCATCCAGAAAAAACCAAGTGTGTGCTAAAAGGACGGGGGAACGTAGCCCAGCACGTACAGTCACCGCCCTGAACGGGCCCCGCCAGCACTACCCACCTCGTACAGCAGACAGCCCAGGGACCAGATGTCGGACTTGAAGTTGTACCCATTCTCATGTATCCTCTCTGGAGACATGTAATAAGGTGTCCCCACTGCAAAAAACAAACCAAAGGAAACAGGAGGAGTAAAAAAATGAAGCTGCAGCTGTGATAAGAAATTGCATACAAAACCCTCGATTAACAAATGTCATCAAAACAATGCATTAGGATCAGAAGACTGTTTTGGGGGAATACGCAAAACTTCAAAATTTCCTCTTTACTCCGTGACCCTAAACCAGCATATTACATCTATCCCCACATTAAAAAAGGGTGCGGAGGGTTAAACTTTATTTCCTTTTGATCAATTCGGGGAGAATTGAGGGAACACAACTAAAGAAAAAAAAAATAAAAGGAATTCTAACAAGAAAACCTACTGAATGATTCACATTGGTTTCATTTCTTAATTTTTTAAAACATGGCTTGCATATCCCAAATAATTAAGCATGACAATATAGTAACTTATTTAAAAATAAGTATTAATACATAACAATTGGGTGGCGTGTATATAAATAAATTATTAACTTTTACAGAAACATCCCTTAGAACATGGCTGTGACTCTTGTGATTAGAAACGATAAAATCATTAGCCTTCAATACTTCACTTACTCCCACTTTAGAGACGATAAAACAGACTTTTGCACATCAGAGGTTTATATAATAACATGTATGAAAGGGCACGGCCATCTCTAGAAAAATGAGGCTCTTACCACTGAGACCTGCACAGAGAGACACCCTGGATAATTTTTGGTCTTGTTTGCTTTGATGTGTGAATACTTTTTCCTCTTTTTTAACTGACCATTTTAGAAAATGCTAACATAATGTGGTAAGTGCTGATACAATACATTAATATGTATTAAGTATGTTAAAATAAATAAGACATATACATTATATGTTGAAGTCAACATTTAGTTGACTTTCAAAGTGAATATCTTTAATTTCAAACTTGGATGGCTGTTATTTCACTGTTATTAGCCTAAAGCTTTTTGCTAAACAGAAATTAAAGTTTGAGAACAATATTCAGAAATTTTACTTGCTTGAGGCAACAGCTACCAAAACTAGGCTGCTAGTCACAGGGAAAAGCACACTTTTCATTTTCTATTATTTTCCAAGAACCCCCTGGGTGTTTACAGTAAATCTTAATGAGACTGTAACTCAGGATGCTGCACCGGGCTGTCTGCTCAGAGGCAACAGGAAGAGGCACGCCAACCAGCACAGCAGCATCCTCCGAGGCAGGGGTCTCCCTTCCAAAAGAACGAACTTACAACCCAACGGCTGCCCGTGGAATGTGCACGGGGCTAAAAGCTGAACCATCATGAACCATCTACTCACAAGAAATCCTGCCTATCCTGGAACCCATTCTTGCTAATAACGATGGTCCTATCAGAGCGGATGAAGGGAGGTATGTGTGAAAGTGAAGAAGTGGAAAAGTATGTGAAAAGGCGGATAAAGGGGATTTAAGTAAAGCGTGGAGTATTCGGATAGGACGTTAATGAGACAAACTTGAAGAAATAAATAATGTAACTGCAGCAGCTCCTCTGAAGACAAAGGAGTCAATTTGCCAACTTCTCTCAGGGTGAGAAAGGCCAAGAAACTTTTAGAAACAGCTGGGTTTAAAGAATCTGCATGATTACCAGGTCAGACAAGCACAGCCCCCCGACCCCGGGAGGCGCGAGCCCTCTCACGTGCGGGTCTCCCGGCGGCACGGATTATTGGGAGTACTGAAGGCGCTCTCAGCCGGAGAGCAGGGCTCTGCACTGGCTCCTGGTTTCAGGACATAAAGCCAGCGACTGGCAGTGAGGGATGTGCAGAGAGCGGCTTCGCGGATTCCACAGGGGGCAGCTGAAAACACTGAGGCTTGAAGGTTCAGAGTTTACCAAAAGCAAAGGTAATTTTAACCAGTAGCTCTGGGAAACCTGCTGATACACTAGGGGTTTGATGTGAGTGTGAAAGATTGATGATAGGGAAAAAGAAGAACATTTTACAGAGATTAGCCCTAGCATCGCACCTTAACTGCCACAGGAACCCGACTGGCTGCCGCCGCCCGCAAGCAAAGGAGCCAGAGAAACAGGATGATGAGGAATCCACCAAACTAAACTTAAACGTGAAAAATTCAGTGTACAAAAGGGCCTCCTGTAGAAGCTGGAGGTCAGGACAGAAAGTTACTGAGTTAACTGCCGCTTTCAACGCACGCGCTGGTTCTGCTTCATATTATAAACAACAAACGTCTTTATGCTAAATATGTGTTTCAGTACTTAAATTATGTATACCTCGCATATATATTAAAATGTAAATCTGAGTACGCTACTCACCTCATTGACCGACACGTGTCCAGGAGTCACCATGTGGGAGAGGAGAAAGTGTGCGTCCTGCACTGCGATTACTGATCGGGCATGGAGGGTCCCGCTGCCACCCCCCGCCCCCCGAAGTGCGCCTCCGTCAGGACACGGCTGGGCCCTGACTGACACCGAGCACAGGCTGAGCCCCTCCCGGCCGGGCCCATCCTGTCCCCTCTCTACCAGCAGAGCCCGCAAAGTTTAAATGCTCAGGAAAATGTGAGACACATTTAAAAGCAGTGATACGTGTTCCACATTTCAAACTTAATGAGTATATAATTATTTCCTAAAAATCTTTTTTTTTTTTTAATTCATGACATCTGTGTCTGTTATCGCTGCTGCCTCAAGGATGCTGTGATTCCTTTTAACAGCTGTACCAGAAAAGGGAGAGCTGTGGAGTGACCCGATCAGACACAAAACTGATCACGCCAGTTGCTATGCGCTGAGGAGCTCAGGACCGCGGGGCGCGTGATTCTGCTAATGTTTCAAGATTTGGGGCTGCAGGTAAAATAGGAATATATTTTACTACAGTAGATACTTCTGTCATTTTAACCTCCTGACATGAATAAAAGTGAGTAACATAAAAACCAGAGAGAGGCTGATACTAGGGGAAAACTGTTAACAACTGAAAATGCTACCTGATCTTTCTTTAAAATATAAGACAGTCATTCAAATACCAAAAAAATTTTCATCACATTAACAGACTCACTCTAGCTCTACGAGAAATGTTTTACACGAGATGTACTCTATTAACAATGAATGCATTCCAAAATTTATCCTGAACAAAAGGAAGACTGGTTTTTGCAAGTTCTACAATGTGTGTAAGAGAGCCAAAAAATTCTGGTAACCAGAACAACTTACATACAGACTTCTCCCTATAGTTTAGGTAAACAATTAGGACTGCAATTTCTGCAAAGACTTGAATGAGAACAAAAACAGAATAACTGAAGCATCTTTTTCTATGGTTAGACATGGCTTGCTATTTTTGTTTTGTTTTGTTTCTTAAGGAAGGAAGGAAGGGCAAAAATTGGTCAAAGGTCAGGAAGCCCCTTTCACATCTTACCTTCCCACCAGCTACGAGGACCATTTAACTTCTATTCCCTTTCCTCATCTGTAAGATGCGGTGGTGCGATCATTTCTAAGATCTCTCTGCCCTAAAATTTGAAAGCCCTACAGATGCCCACATGGAAAGTAAAATGGAAAAAAGTAATATAGTTCCTGTTTTAAACCTGGGACAGATGAATAAAATGTTTTAAGTCAGAGGGTACCAACAAGCAAATTTAGTTTAGCAAATGTTGCTTCTTTCCCTTAGAACAAACTACAGAAAAGAAAGCTTTGAACGCTCCTTATTGAGAAAGCTGAAAGGACCTCATTTATTTTAAAACTCAGTTTCATTAAAAAAAAGAAACACACAGACACACACACACACACAACTTCAGGGAACAGGAATTCATTTTCATCCTTTCCTCATACTCTTAAGTCAGCCCAGAAATTATGTCAGAGACTAACAGAGAGAGGCCAAGTTTACTTAATTGAAAGGAGTGTTATCTAAGGTCGATATGGAATGGCTGAGTGGTAGATCAATATGTCTTCCATGAAAGACATTTATTAAGTACATTTTTCTTTGTTTAAGTGTAACTGCTAACATGTAAACCCCAGGAAACGTCGCCGACCCTGCTACTCTGACCCGGGCCTGGGCTCGGTGTGCTACTCGCGCTGTCCTGCTGACCCTGCGCCCGCGCTGAGCAGGCCCGTCCCAGGGGCACACCGCCAGGGTGCTGGGGGGCAGGCGTAGACAGGGTGAGCCCCGTCCCCCTGGGGCTAGTGAAACGGGCACTGTGGTGAGATAGCTCTTATTCTCTTTGGAGAGGAGGCATAAGGAAGTCAGGAAACTTGCCAAAGATCACAAAACTAGTAAGGTGTGGACCTAGAGTTCAGAGCAGGGAGTTCTGGCCCTTGTATTTAGCAGACATTTATTTCATTAAATGTGGCCACTGTGAAATAGGACGGGAAAAAAGAAACCTGTGTCTTTCCAAATTAAGAGGCAGAGAACTCTTCCAGAAGTCCCGATGTACAGAAGAAAGGCTGGGAGTGGGGTCAGGGCCCCACGGACAACATGTAAAAATCATGCCACGCTGCAGCCACTCGGCTTTAAATACATACTTGTTGTGGTAGTCGAGAGGTTAAATGTGCAGAGTTTACAATTAGATAATAGCTTCTTCCCAGAATGATTATTTAAGTCAAGAAAGGACTGAAAGTTAAAAATAAATCAGCAAAAGCGGCTGTTAATACTGACCAGACATACGCTGCCTTCCTGGCTCCAGACCAGGCTGAGCCCTGCAGGGGCACCAGCCCGAGGAAGCCCCACAGAGAAGTACTGGGGAAGGAGTGGGAAAACCAGTGTGTGACCGCAGGTGGCACCGGGCTCCAAACATCAAACTGTTTTAAGGCGTGGTTCAAGAACACTAATTTTCCAAGTTGCAATCCGAGGATACAGCACACTTGGAAGTGGTGTGGGGAACACGGATCGTGCCCTCGGGAGAGCCAAGTGTGAAAGCTCTGATGCTGGTCCGCACGGCGGCCGTGGGGGCGCTCCGCCGGCCGTGCCAGGAAACCCGAGGGCCACCGTCTCACCGTGAGGGGGAGAGAGGAGGCAAACAACCCTACAACGGAAACAAGAACAGCAGCACCATTTCCCCCCCAAAGGGGCTTCAGACCCCGCCCAGCACAAGGGCGGCGTGAGAACGCGCCGGCCAGCTCCGTGTAAAACCTACTCCATCCGCCGCAGCAATGACTACACTCACACGCAAAAGGAAAACTCCATCTCTGCTCTTCGGGGAGACGTTATGAAAGCCAGTAAAATGCCACAGTAGAATGTGATTAAGCTGGGTTTTTTTTTCTTTTTACTAGAGTAAGCAGTCAGACAGGAAACATTTTACTGTATATAATAAATGCAACTTTGGTGCACACAGACTTGCCTGAACAGCAGGTAACTGCCCCGAAGCACACACAGACACCGCAGTCGCGCATCACGCGGCTGTGTTTAACGGCACTTTAATTCTTCTGATTAAGTTTTGTTAGGATTACCTTTTATCTCCTCCTACATTCCAGTCCACGAGGAGCGAGCCGCACAGAAGCAGGATTAGTACTAAGGAGACACGTCCCTTGAAGATTAAACACACTTTTGCAAATAATTTCAAAAAATACAGAACTGTTAATAAACTAACAGTAATGACTGAAACCGACTTGCTTGTACTATGCTGAGTGTGGCACTTTCTCCTTTGAAAAGTAAATGTGCACCACCTGTGAAGGTCCGTGACAATACTGTGACATTTTAACGTCAAAACATCTGTCTGAAAAAGAAAGTGCTCAATCTCTGTAATGTAAGTGTCCACTAAAGCCTTTGACTTTTAAACCATTTCACCTTCCCAGGCTGCAGAGAGGGAATGGCAGGCCCTCTGCCAAGTGTACCCGGGCGCGGCGGGCGGGCCTGGGCCCTCGCAGCCTCTGCCCCTGCTGTGTGTTATGCTGTGTTACGTCCCGTGGCAAAGGGGCTTTGTGGATGGAGGGTAACAGACCTCGCAATGGGGGGTTACCTGGATTAGCAGTGAGAGATGCGGTGGCAGGAACAGGAGAGGCGCCGAGTGACACTGCTGGCCTTGAGGACTCAGGAAGGAGGCAAAAGCCAAGCCAAGAGGGCAGCTTCTAGGAGCTGAGAAGCGCCCTCAGCCGCCACAGGAAGGGAGCAGGGGCCTCAGCCTGACAACACCAAGGACCTGGATTCTGCAGCAACCTGATGTCTCCCCTTGAAGCTCCAGAAAAAGCCCAGTTCTGCAGATGCCTTGATTTTAGCCTGGTGAGAGCCATGGTGGGATTGTGACCCACAGCACGACCAAAATAATAGATTCTGTTCTTCTAAGCCACCGCATTTGTGGGAACTCGCTAGGGCGGCAACAGGAAACCGGCACAAACGTGCTGATGATTCTTGCATCACGCGGAGAGCAGAACGTGGGAGCCCACGGGCGGAGCCAGGCGCTGGGGGGGCGGCTCGCAGCAGGCTCCACGCTGACAGCTCACTGGCAGTTCTGGCAAGGGATGTGCTGCCCTCTTTGAGGGTTTTTTTTTGGGGGGGGGGGACTGCTACTTTTACCGTAAGTAGAATAAATTGGTGATGGTCTTTTGTAATTTAAACGAGCTCTCGTTGTTCTCTGATAAGGACTGTAAACTAGGTAACTGTAACCACATGCAAGAAAAAGACTCAGAGACACAGAACAGAACACAGTTCAGGTGCTACACGGCACTAAGCCCATCGCTGGTGTTTGACGTTTGTAAGCAATAATTTTTACCATAAAAGTTTTAAACTGTTTACAATAAGGTCCCCATCATGAGCACACCCAGGAGGGAGAGTGACAGACCACCGATCAAGAGGATACCACCAGGGACCCGTGCTCTGCAGCACCTCATGAGTCTTTCTGGATTTCAAAATAATCTCTGCTCAGCATTGCCTGACTTAGAATGACAGACATGCCCTGAGCCATATACGGCCCTCTCTTCCTTCACCACGAGGTCCCACAAGGTGCCATCAAGGGGCATAATTACCCTTCAGGTGCAACAGCTACAAATATGTCACAAAGATAAATAAACAAGCAGAGAAAGAAGAACTAATGGGGCACTTTCCCGTTATCGCACGGCCATGGACAAGGCTCACACTCACCCTTTCTGGTTCTCCCTCTCCTAGACCTGTGGGAGGGCTACCCTCTCAACCCCGGAAGATGGGCCTGGCCACAAGACTTGTTTTGGCCAAGAAAACGTGAAGGGAGTCATCTGTGTTACACTGGCCGGAAAGGTTTCACCAAGAGCCCGAAAGTGATTCTCCACGATCTCTTCCCCGTGGGAGCTCGCAAGAATGCATGCAGACATGCAGATTGCACAGGCTGACGCTGCTGAAGTGCCAGTGACCACCTGGATGGGGGCAGCCCCCTGGACCCACGTGAGGACCACAGCTGGCTCCGGGTCAGCAGGGAGACACCGTGCGTCAGCACTGAGCAAGGGGGTGCTGCCGCTGCCTCTTCCCGCAGCATGACCTAACCCGTACTCGCTGACGTAGCTGGCTGGCTCCATTCTCGGGGGTGGGGGGAGCCTGTCTCTAAGCCCATTCATTTAATCAGTAGGCACTGAGCATCTACTACGTGCAACGCCCTCCCCTAGGCATCCGGGACACTTTGGGGAACTGAAAACACGAAGATCCCTGTCCTCACGCAGCTGACACACGGCTGAGGGAGACAGACCCAGTGCTAAGCGTAACAAGCAAGCTACATAGCACATCCAAGACAGTGAGTCCTAAGGGGAAAGATGAAGCATTAAAACTAGGACACGGATCAGGAATTCTAGGGTTGGAATCCCAAGTGCCTGGCTTGCGTCTGACCAGCGGAACTGGCCAGACAGCAAGTCAGGAGGGTGTCTGAAAACAGGGAAATCTGTCTTCAGGTAAGTGGAACGGCATAAAAGGACTGTAAACACAGACTAACGTCTTCCAAATTGCAGGTTATAACCCATTAATGAGTTGTGAAATCAATTTAGTGGGTTCCGAATAGCATTATATTTAGTAACGGGAAATAGGACAGAACAGGCAGTATGAGAGAGCACTGCAGCTGTAACAGGGACACCGTCACACGGGGCTTCTTCCTCAGTCTCACACGGCGACGCTCCCGTGGGTCCAGTCAAGAAACCTGAGAGCCACTTATTTTGACTGTCAAAAAGCTTGATTCAAAGGAGATTCACCTTCATCATAAATTTTAAAGACATAGATATGTACATATAATACATTTTCTAATATCTGCTACATTTATAAGGTTGACAAACAATATGCAAGGGAACAGCGCAAATCATAGGGATCTGCATTATCCTACAGTCAGCCTCCCAGCCGCACCCGCGACCAAATCAGCACAAATGCACTGAAAGAGGACCTGATTAACACAAGTGCCTGTAGAAAACAAGAGGGGAGGGACAAACACCAAGGAACCCCCTAGATCCCAGATCTCAGACAGGGATAAACTCTGTGGCTGATGAGCTCTGCGAGGTTTACACTGGGCTCAGTTCCATGCAGCACGCCCTAAAGGCCGTTTAAGAGCAAAAGAGGGAAGTCCCGGGACTGAGCAGCACCGGAGGAGAGCAGACAACGCTGGGTGTGAAGACCCCCAAGGCGACAGAGGTTGCTGGGCCTTCACGCACACAGACCCGTCGTCATGACAACCCTGCACAGCTGGCCGCAGCACCCGGAGCGAGGGTGAGCTCCTCCCACCCTGGGCTGGGCGCGCCCTCACCCGCCCCTTCACACCTCCTGCACCGAGCTCATCGGCAGCCGCCCCGCGGTACAAACTGCTGCTGGTGCCGGCGAGTGTTCCCCCGTCCTTTCGCATCCTGCCAGTCTTCGTTCAGACACCACCTCCTCACAGGGGCGTCGTCCACACACCCTTTCGAGCATACTTCCCGCAAGTCATCTTACTTCTGTGTTTGTTTTTTACTACCCACTCCCTCCCCGCAGACGGCAAGACCCACGAGGACGAGGCCTGTCCCACTCTGCTACACTCCTTTCTGGTCCTCGGAGCAGCACCTGCGCTACAAAGGCACTAAAACTATTGTTTTGAATGAATCAACTCAGGTATTTTAACAGAATAAATAAAATCGCACACGAACTCCCTCTCCTCTTCCCTTTTCTTTCTCTGTATCTCCCCCAACCCCCTCCACTGTCATGTTAACACAAGCAATCTAACATTTACACAGCACGCTGCAGTGTTCAGAAAGCACCTTCACAGCCGTTTTATTATCGGGTTTGGGACCGGTTAGAGGTTAACGGACAACTTAGGATGGCGATTACTCACATTTCTGTTTTTAGAAATATGGAAACTGAACCTTAGAAAAGTCAGTAAATGGCTTGATCAAGGTCCTCCAGAAGAACGGGCATAAAATCCAAGCACTCCCCCTTCTCTCCAGACAGTGTTCTGTCTCACGTTCCAGAAAGGAAAAGGCAAACCATGGAGGCACACAACGAGGTGGGAGTGTGTCGTCAAGGACCAGAGTGGGTCAGAGGACACTGGTGCCAAGAGGACCCTGGATGCTGAGCCAGGACTTTGCATGACAGCCTTTAGGCAACAGAGAACCATCAAAGATTTGGAGCAAGTAATATAATCAGATAATGCTTTTAGGAAGGAAAGTCTGCTGGGAATAAACAGAACTGATTAAAAAAGAGGATGTTAGAAACCAGGGAGGGTCGTTTCCTAGTGGAAACGTGACGCAGTTATGGATTACCAAGGAGGACAGAAGAGCCGCGGGAGAGGCTGGGAGGCCAAGTGTGCAGCGGGGACGGAAGAGACACCAAAGGCCTCTGCACCGAGCTCATCCCGCAGCATCAGAAGTGAACATGGCTGGAACATCCCGCAACATCAGGTTTAGCACATGTAACTTTAACCCTGAATTCAAGGACTTACTATTATCCTGTGTTAACATACTTTTAAGTATAACACTGGTTCTGAAAGCTGATTGGAAATACGACCACCTATACAATTTTATTAGCTACAGAAAATGCGACAGAGCTGGAGATTTTATTCCATGCTGACATGTTATCATGGAATCAAATGATACGAGTAAGAGATACAAACTGAACAGACAACTGAAAAATTCAAAGACTTGCCAATCTCTTGAGGAATGTTAAATACGAAAAATTTTGGAAGCATGTGCTTCTTACTGATGATGATCAAGTGAATCAAAGTAAGTGGAAATAAGTGGAAAAATCTCCGATTTTTGAACAAAAAGTGTATTTTGGAATAAACAAAGTATAAATGCATAAATACAAGATATTTTAACAATCTGAGGTATTTTTGACTTTTTGAATTAATTCCTGAAAAAATTTCCTTTACAAAATTAAATGAAATTTGGCTCCAGGACAGACTTCATTTAAAGTCAACTTAATCGAATTCTCCTTTATGAACTACTAGAGGCCTCACTTATTTGTAGTTTCACTAATATTTAGGGCTACACTGTGAATAATCATGCTCTATGGATTTTATCTACAGCGAAATCAGAAAAACATCAACATGCAATAAAACATACAGTTTATCATATTTTCTGTGAGCAAAATAAACGTGTACAGGTGGCCACATTTTCAAGCACTTTTGGAACCAACTGTTGAAAACAATCTTTTATTTTTTTAAATTGAAGTATAGTTGATTTATATTAGTTTCAGGTGTACAGCAAAGTGATTCAATATTTGTATTGATTATACTTCATTTAATATTATTACAGAATAATGGCTAACTTTCCCTGTGTTGTACCGTATATCCTTATTGCTTAAACCAATATTCTAAATTTGCTCTTAAAACTAAAAAATATACATCAGTAACACAAGAGAGTAACAAATCTCTAAAAGTAAAAATTAGGGTCAACTTGTCAACAAGTGTAAGTCTGTGTCAGGATTTCCATCTTTTTATTTTACACATATTCTTTGTTAGCAAAGATCTTTTCCTGATCCTTCTACATAGCATTTTTACTGGGTTCAGACAGCCTTGGTTGGCTACACTTCAGACTTTAATTCCTGATGTTCAATGTGCTTTGTTTAGTGAACGTCAGTCTCAAATCATCAAAATCTTTACTTTGCAGAGAAGACAGGCACGATTAAGAGAAGTTTTCTTATGTAAGCACATTTTTCTCAAAATAATATGGAAAACAAAAATGCTTGTGAAAAATTATTTTCCTATTGATTCACTCATCAGAGAAACAGTCTTGTTGCCACATCCTCGCTGGCTGTACCACAGGTGTGTCTCAGGATGTCCTGCCATCACAGCATCCCCATTTACTCGTGTGTGTGTGTGTGTGTGTGTGTATGTTAATATGTGTATTTAACTACAAGACCCTCAGTGAATTGATTCAGATTAACACTGACATTATAAATTCTTAATGAATTATTAAATCTATTAAAACTTTACTCTCTACAGCACATAATTTGGGCTACCACAGCACCTAAATCTGGGGGTGGGTATACATTTGTAAACCCCGTTGAGAACTTTCATAAGAGGCAGTGGCAGGCGAGCTGAAGAAGCCAATTTCCAAAACTTGTTCGAGTCTGGGTTCCACACAATATGCTGGATCCTTAGGGTCAGGGAACCCGGTACACTCAGAGCGACAGTCTGCACAGCGCATGTGACCCACACATATGCGTGTGCAGGAGCCTGCTCCATGCAGCTGTGCATGTGCGCACGCGTGTATGTGTAACCTAGCATTTCTAAGCAGATTCATGACAGGTGCTGTGAGGACATTCCGTTCGGGTGAGTAACAAAGTGAAACGTGTTATCTCTCCTAATGATGAATGGCACTGGCTTGGAACAGTCTACGGTTTTCCCCACAGAAACCCTCTCCTATTTGCACTGTAAGAGGTGGACCTTCCAAACAATAAAACTTTAAGAAAGTGCTCTGCAAATTTATGCATTTCTTAAGGCATTTCATACCAAATTTTATCCAGAAAAAATTGTAACACTCTGTAAGAATAAATGTACAGTGAAAGAAGAAATAAAAACAGTATTACTTGGTTATCAGTTGAAATTATATTTTCTTAAAAGTACTTGACAAAATTTAAAACTCAGTGTAAAAGGTGAAGTACTATCTTTCCACGACTCCTTAACCTAGGATCCACTATTTTGTCATTCAGTAAACACTGATTTCTTGATTAGGTGCCTACTTACTGTTCTAGACATATCTAGAATTAAATGACAGGTTTAAGGCCACATAGAACCTTAGTAATAAAGCTATAAAATCTTTAAAAATGTCTACTCAATTAATTCAGATGCTTGTTTTACTATTTTGTTATTTAGTGCAACTTACTTATTCCTTATCAGGCCATTTAATTTTTTTTTTATTTTGCATTTAAAAACAATAATTTTACCCCTCAAATTAACTGTTTTCAGTGAAATTATAACACCAAAAATAGGGCACCATTAAATTAAAGCCAACTTACTTTTAGCTTAACTCTTATTTTATTTTGGCTGTTACCATTTTGTCTAAGTCTTATATTTACAAGGAGAAAATATGGTTTGAAGAGTTTTAAGGAAGCTCTATCACTGGCTATAAGTGATTCAATTTAAAAAAGTTATTTCTCCCTAGTAATTTCTGTTGTTTCTAAACTGGACAACTTTCTTTCCATTAATATAACATTGGAACAGCTGCATTCAGTTCTGTTTTCGGCATAAAGGATGCCGGGACAGCACCAGCTCTAGAATGAATGAAGCACAAGTATCTTCTAACTTTGTAATTTGGGGAAATACATCCTCATTAGCCACCGATCACCTGCAGGTTCCTCCTCCGCAGTCACCACAGCTACGTATGTTACATTTACATTCACAAACTGCTACAGTATGTTTAAAATGGTCAGTTTTAATTCAAGATACGGTTTCTTCTTCATATAATCTTAATATTATTAAATATAAAAAAAAAAAAAGGACAGATCCATGGCAATAGTTAAAACCTCAATCTGCTCATTAGCATTTTCTCTTGCTAAATGCCTGCCTGAGGTCAAATTAACAGAAGATCCAAATGTCAGGTGAAGGGACACGTTACACCGGATAGGTTTCAGCTCAGGACCTGATGATAACAGTTTTATTTAGAATATAAGAGCAGGTATATAATTGGTACATCCTCTATATTTTTAACCACGGGGTAGGGGTAGGGGGTAGGTAACTGAATGAAATTATATTGTGTCTCTTACCTAAAGAATGTGCAGCTGTGGTTTTGGAGCTAAAAAACCGGCCAAGCCCAAGATCTCCAAGTTTGACCACCCCAGTGGCTGTAATGAACACATTAGCTGGTTTTATATCTGTGAATAAATGGGATCAGGTGAAAGATGATGTCAGTTTAGGTGAAATATTCAAGGGTTTAAAAACCACTTTTCATCACAGAATTTATAACATATCTTAAAAATGGAAGTCAGTTTGAATTTTGAACCAATTATTTTGAGAAATTTTCATATATCCTAATACTTCTGAGTTCTCAGTCCTCTGACAGAAAACCATCCATCAATGAGGGATTTAAAATGCACTTTGCTTTCCACTTTCAAATAAACTTCTGTGAAATTCAAAGTATAAAATAAATCTGTGCCTTTCTTATATCAATTTTAAATAAGCTATCTTACTAATTAGTGATTTATTGATATGTTTACATAAAATAGAAAATCTTAACTTCATTATTATTTACTTACCAAAATTATGTTATTTACTTAGATGACCTTAGAAATTTTAATTGCTTAAATAAATTTAAGCTGAAGTTTTCACACCCTAAAAATCAAGGGATCAATTCCTTTATGATGTAACCTTCACACATTTTGCCCAACCATTTGACTAATACTCAAGAATATATTAAGAGTGAATGCTGATAATTAAAAATCGAAGTAGCTATAATGTATGCTGTTCATAAAAAAAGAAAACCTCTTCCTTATGTATATTCAACTGCTTCCTGCAACTACTTTTTTTTTCTTTACCAACATAGTAAAAAAAAAAAAAAGGTCAAACAGAAAAATAACTAATTCTCATTCTTATTTAAAACCAAGCAGGGCTTTACTTAAAAGCTTATCACTCTAGTAAAATTATAATTTGGAAACACATTACTTAGGAAAGCACAGTAATATGCAGCGACTGGAAGGCATTTACTCTCTGATGGCCTGGTAACGTGCGTTGTTTAGAACCGCGCTAAGTGGCCCGTGGCTTACTGACTCACCTCGGTGCATGACCCGCCGAGAATGCATGTGCTCCAGCGCGCTGCAGAGCTGGACAAAGTACTTCCAAACGGTTCTTTCAGGAATTAGCCTCTTTTGTTTCTTAAAATGCTGTTCAAAAAATTAAAAATAAGATTTAAAAAACCTAAAATACCTTTACACTAGATTCTGATGTGCAAAAAGCCTTAAATCAGAAAAACACCTACTTTTATCTACCTGCCCCCAGCTTAAAAACATGAATTTCCACAGTGAAATGATTCTAAGATTTTTACCTGACATAATGCTTAAATTTCTCCCAGCGTATCTCAAGTTAGCACAGGTCATATCACTACATCTCTGTGATGTCTACCTATTTCAAAACAATTAACATCCATATAAAATAATTTCTTATCCTAAAAGGAGGAGGTCAAATTTTATTGTAAGAAAAGCCAGAATGAAAAAGTCTAGAACTGAAGATAATTATTTTCATTGCAAGACAGGTCTTCTCTTGACAAAAGGCTTCACTGTGAATTCTTTTTTAATGCTGAACCCTGGTGATATGAAATATCACTTAATTTATTAAAAATTAAACAAATAAAAGGGATTTATGTGAAAATTTTTCATGAATATTCACTGCATATTACAAGTCAAACCTGTACTTTACCTTGAATGAATGAAACTAAACTTCATGGAAGAAAAATGTTACAGGAAGACCGGCGCAAAAAGCAGAGCACAGAAAGGCTGGTCAGGAGATGGGTGGCACCTCGTACAAAGGGGCAAGACCTAAAATAAACTGCTAAACCAAAGGGCTGTATTTAGGCCCGCTCTCCTACAGGGCACTGGCTGGAAGGGGACACCAGTAATACGCTCATCCAACAGCAACGCTCTTGGTTTCATGAGATCTATAAAGATTCTTTACATAAAAATCATTTTTCAAAAATAAAAACGTAACTGGTTTCCTACTTAGCAAAATTTCTAAATAACCAAAATGAAGTACTGCATCAGATAATTTTAACTTTATTATTGATAGATAGACAGACAGACAGACAGATATCAACATTTAAAGATGTGCTTTAATGTATTTTATCTGCATTTTTGGAAGTTTTACTAATTTGATTTCTGGGTTACCGAATATGGTACTTCAGCCATTTCAGCAAAACAACGGGCTCAGTTTCCACCCTTGTGAGCAGGTGAAGGCAGCTGAAAGGAAAAGCAAAAAGGGGCAGTCTGCTGCCTCCCTCCTTCATCCCCAGCAAAGGATCAGATCTACTGTCTCACATGCACTCAATACACCAAAGGATAAAGCTTTAAGGAAAGGTGAGTAACTTTTGGTTAATCTTTCCTGTAACACACACTATGGAAATGAATTTACTGGCAATTTCAATGGCTATTATATTAGTAGCAAAAACCAAGTAACAATAAGGTGACCAGGTAATTAAAAAGCAAATCAGGGCTATTACTGAAATGGTGGAAACCTCCCATATCATGTTTCGATATTAAGTCTTATTAATTGCAGGCTGTGTCGGCATCAGTTTTCATTCTGTGGGGGCAGAGCTGCAAAATCAGCTCTTACACATAATTTTCTCTCAGACTTGGAATGAGTCCAAATCAAGCCTGTCTCTCCCTGACACTGGATTAGCATATCAGAAGACTGTTTGATGTCAACACAAGATGGGGACCAGGTTGCTTTCCAGTCAAAAATAAATACACCATATCATGTAAGTATCAGACCATGAAAGAAAAATTTTATGCTTTAATATAGATTCTGAAATCATCATAATTATAATTAACTTCACAGTTTAAAGTCCCATCATTAAAAAATAAATCACATATGAAGGAAAGGGCAGAATGAAAAAACTGTCCTCAAAATGGAAGTCGTGAACCGGCCAAGATGGCCTGATTGTTTTCCTGTCTTCATATTCTTCTCTCAGATTGTTTCTATCAACAAAATAAAGATGGTAACAATAGACTGTATCAATACACGGCTACCTAGACAGAACGACTTGGCAAAATGTAAGTATCCAAATTAGCAACACGTTTTCGAAGAATGATTTTATGAATTTGATTTGATCAAAAGCAGTTTCATTATGTCATTGGTAGCTCCCAATATTTTTTATGTGTCTGTTTAAACATATGCTGTTTTCCAACCATCCTTGAGTAGAGGCTTTTTTGAGAAAACCAATGCTTATGATGAGACAAGCCTTTCTGTTCTGATGGTGGCACTGTTGGCCATCTCTTAAAAAGAGAATGAACAGGGAAAAGGCAGTGAAAATTTGAATTCTTTTTACTACTGGTAAAATGTATGTTAGCACTACAAAGGAGAAAATTTCATAATGCCACAGTATTAAAAAAAAGAACAACTTTCTCTTAACTTATTCTAATATATACACATCTTTTAAGTTAATTATCTAGTCAAATGGCACTACTGTGCAAAAATCCAATTTTTCTCTGAAAAAAAAAGACAGCCCCACATATTCAGGTCTAGATTCAGAAAAAAAAAAAAAAAAAACCTAATGCCAACATACAGAAATAAAAAATATACATTTACTTGTCATGTGATAAGTTTCTAATAAAGCAATAATTTTTTAAAGGTTGGTATCAATAAAGATTTATGTGAAAAAAACATGGGATATGGCATTTTTACTATATATTATAAAATAGAAATTAAACTTTTTACATCTGAAAATAAAATATCTAAAAAGTCATGAAAATGCAGAAATCAGCACTGAGGTATACCTGACCACTTGGACAGAATTTTTATTTAGTCTTCTTTTAAAGTAGGTTCATCTTTTTTCCATGCAAAGCTTCAAGTGTTGTTTATTTTAGAAGCATATTTTCTACCTCCATCAACATTATTCAAAAAAAACACTGAACATTATTCACATCACAAAATAGACATAACAAAAAGCTAGTCGGTGTACATATAAAATGTATATACAAACATCAGATTATAGCTTATCCTCACTTGTGAAATTCAGCATATCTGGTAAAGCACACGTGCAGGGTCACTGAAGTCGTGTGTATTAATATAGAAGAGGCTAGCTGATGCAAGCTGCTTCCATTCCAAGATTTTTGGGAAATAGTCACATCACTTTTTTTTTTTTAATTGTCAAACATCCTCCTACAAATTAAACGCCCAAACCGAATTACACGGTGGATACTGATTATCAAGTACCAGTTTTTGGACTCAGCTGGGTCACCTGGTGCCTGAATCTAGACACCTCTGCTCCACGCAGAACACACATTTCTCGTTTCTATGTTTTGCGATTCTGGCATTCCTCCTCCAGAAATCTCGGGAAGTGTCAGTGATACTAACCAGCATAAACTCGGCCACAAAGAAAACAGGAAATTCTGTTTTGTAAATAAGTTTGTCCTTTTTTTTTAGATTTCACATATAAGTGGTATCATTTGTTATTTTTCTTTCTCTTTGTATGACTGAAGCATTACACTGTACATCAGAAATTGACACAACATTGTAAACTGAATATACCTCAATAAATATATACATATATACGTGCACACAAAAAAGAAAATTATCTTCTTCTTTGATTAAAAAATTAATCTCCATAGTGTATCAAAACATTTGAGTCCATAGTTTGATATGTTAATCTTTAAAGAAGAAAGTTTCAGACAAAACATCCAGAACCACCGGGCCGGCTTCATGGGCTTGCAGCCTGGACAGTCACGCAGGCGTGACTTGGTGTGATGCTCTGTTCTGCCATCTAGAAATCCTTCATCATTTGTTAACAAGGGGACCCACAATTATGTAGCTGGTCCTGGCAACCATACACCAAGCATCCTTTGGAAGTGCGCTGCTGTAGTTACAAACAGAACCAAAAAAACAACAACAAATACAATCCTGGCAGACAAGTCATCTCTGAAGAAGATTAGGAGAAATGATAATTAAATAATGAGAAACGACGAAGGTAAGGAGAACCGGAGCTGCAGGCACCAGCTGCTCCATCCCTTCCATACGTCTGACCAGAGGGAGTCGTTCATGTTCAACACGAGGAAACACTTCCTGCTCGGGAGTGCTGGCAAGTGCTTAATGTGCCACACACATAATCCACAGTCACCTTTTAATAACAGACCTGATGGTGAGGCTTGACAGGCATGGCTGTGTGACCTTGAACAAATCACTTAATCTTGCTGGGCCTCAGTGTCCTCACTATACTGAGCAGAGTTTGGGGATGATCTGTGTGGTCCCCACCACTATGGTGCTACCATCTCAGTTATCTGTAATTATGAATGTCTGATGGGCACTATTTTTCACACTTAAAAATAATAAATTTTACTGGTATGTCCTGTCTTTAAATCTCCAGTTAACAGAAACAAGGGAAAAAACTAACAATATCTCAAAGATCCCCACAGGTCCCGTTAATACTATATCCGGTCGCCACATGAGATGACAGGTAGTCAGAGCGCTTCGTGACGTTTATCATCAGAAAGGATGTTGTGTTCCCAAACATTTCTGCGATCACAATGTATTTTCATAAGACTACATTTTGCAATGGTTATTTCAAAGAATTAAATTTATAGAGATTGGGTGATGGAAAAGATAGAACACTTCTGAAAGTATAACTTGACAGTTCTAAGTGTGATTTTTATTATACATCGATCTTTCTCTGGAAACACTTTCCCTGTGAGGGTATAAGCAGGTCTCAACAGACTAAACCGTACAAGCACTTGCTGCAGACAATTTGGGGAATTACATAAACGCATAAAATAGTTACGCCTCAAGTAGGACTTGGGTCTGTAATGCTAATTTGCATTCAGGCACCTTAAAAGTGCTTTAGAAGATGTGAGTAGAATGGGCCTGGCGGCCAGGAGCTCACTAAAAATACTTATCACCTGAGTCTCATTTTATCCCCTTTGATCAAATATTTCCCATCCAAGACCTACTAGTCTTCCTTCCCTATAATGTTTGAAAAACCTGCTGAGAGTACTCAGCTGTTTCTAGATAATAGTTTAATAGAATATCAACATAATCTATTCATTCCACAAAGCAAAACTGCATAGCTAATAATGGGAGTGGAAATTTTATTTTATTTTATGGTATAAAATATGAAACAGATAAAGATTATTTTTCTGAGCAATTAAACCCCAGGGGAAAAAAGAGAAAGTTATTCAACAAACAAGAAAAATAAGCTCCTACAACGTCACAATGTTCTTCCCCCCCAAAAGCTGCCCTCTGAGAGTTGGTACATCAATATCAAGGAGACTCAGGAGTTTTTTGAAAATCAGTGAAAAACATAAGAATGCACCAGAACTACTACAGGGAATGATGTCTGTGTTGCTGCCATGCAGATAATTCTTAAGGGGAGCCTCCATGTTCCTAAAACTGAAGGGAAAATCCTTTGGAAATACTGGCGATGTTTTCTCTGCTGCATTAGCGCACTAGAGACGGGGGGTGAGACAGCAAAGCAGAGAGCCAGCCTTCAGGAAGACACAGACGGTCACGAAGATAAACGGAAACACTGCCTCTTAAATGAACTCTTTCTGGTTATGTTAAACCAGACAGCAGTGAGACAGCTGGAAAGATATTTCAATATCCTTAATGAACAAGGAAAACAATCTCCCGGTAGAAATCTGAATGAAAAATAATGGGGCAGGGGCTGGACCTCTTCTCCCTACTCGACTGTCCACAGACCTGCAGCTTAGGGTGGTAAATGGGTTTCAAAAGGCAGCTTTCAGTCCATATTAAACTTCAAATAAAAGGAGCAGAAAGTTCCTTGAAAGTTATGTTTTAACTTTTCCCAGGTAAACACAGTTCAAAGCTTACCCATCACTGTTTCATTATGCTCACGGAGCTCCATACTGGTCACGATGGGACATCATTTTCGACACTCTAAGTTCGACACTACTTAGGGACTTTAATAAAGTGAAATACTGCTACCAGACTTCTTAGGTGTGAAAGAAAACCCAAGTGGTATTTTATCAGTAACACTGCTTCTATAAAAACGCTGCTGTATGACACACCTGCATGTACATGTCACAGAGACACAAACCTACGTGCATGCACAGAGGTGTGCATGTGTGTGCGGCAGCCTACGTCCACAGGTGCAATTCTGTGTGGTTTTTCAGTTACAGACACTCACTTGTAACCCTAAGACTTCTGAATGATTCTAAAGTCATATACAGTATACGGCAGACAACGATCTTACACAAGAGGCTCAGTTCGGCAGGAAACAGACCGCATTTGGCATTACGGGCAGGTCTCACCACTGCCCGGCTTGGGCTGCACACTTTGTGCTGAGACGGAAAGTGCACGTCTCCCAGTAACTGTAAATCAGGGTGAGCAGAGACAGATGGCACTGCTGGGAAGATTTTATTGCTTTAAGGATCCAAAGGTCAAGACTGTAAAAGACATTTCAAAGTGATTTTATTTCCAGTACAGCCTCTAAATTTGGGTAAGTACAAATAAAAACATGTCTGCAAATGTGAAAAACAACCACACCAAGAAGGTGAACAAGATTTACAAGTTATAATATTTGAAGATAATAATTATCTCCAAAACATTGTTGATATTTTCGCTAACTTATCAAAGTCTGTGGTAAGCAGAATTCTAAGACACATCTCACCCCTCAAAATTCTCTGGTTCTGGGAACCGCCCCCAACCTTGAGTGTGAGCTAGGTGTGCATATGATGAACTAGCAGCCCCACGTTCTGTTTTCTGTGTGGCAGGAAGGATGTGCAGATGTAATCAAGGTTCTAAACAGGCTGCTTTTGGAAAGCAGGAAATTATCTTGGGTAGACATGACCCAGTCGGGTAAACCCGTCAAAGAAGTCAGAGAGATTCAAAGCCAGAGACTCTCCTGGGGCCCCGAGGGAGCAAACTGCCAGGCTGTGGAGAGGCCGTGTGGCAGGAAGAGCAGGCAGGCTCGAGGACCAGGGGTCGGCGCCCCTTGGCAAGCAGGAGAGCGGGGACTTCAGTCACACAAACACAAGGAACTGAATTCTCCCAACAGTCAGTGAACAGGAAAGAAAACCCCAAACCTCAGATAAGATCAATTCTGAGACCCTGAGCAGAGAACTCACTAACCACTATGTGAAGTCACTGACCCTCCAAAACTGTGAAATACTAAATTTTTGTTGTTTTAAGCTGCTAAGTTTGTGGTAATTAGCAATAAAAAACTAACACAAAGTGCATGGCTAAACACAGTAAAAGTCAATATAAAAAATTAACGCTATGTCTCTAAAAAAGACTCTTAAGGTGCCTACCAAATTTAAAAGGAAAGACACACAGGTGGTAACGATGTAGAAAATACAAAGCTGACAATCCAAGAAAACAGTCCTACATCTCAAAATATTAGTAGGAAGAGACAGCAGGAGGAGACAGCCTAGCTCAGGAACAAGACAAGGATGCCCACGCTCCCCACCCCTGATACCACAGCACAGGGAGAACCTTCCCCAGCAATCAGGCAAGAAAATAAACAAATAAAAGGCATCAGAACTGGGTAGGAAGAAGAAAAATTGTCTCTGTGTGAAGCTGACATGATTTTATACATACAAAATCCTCAACACCCCACTAAAAACTGTTAGTTCTAATCAACAAATTCAGTAGAGCTGCAGAATATAAAATTAACATACAAAAATCAGCAGCATTTCTATACTACTGAGTAATAATGAATTATCTACAAAAGAAATAAAGAATAATAATAAAATAAAAACAATTTCATTTACAGTAGCATCAAAAACAATAAAGTACTTAGGAGTAAACTTAACCAAGAAGGTGAAAAATCTTTACTCAGAAAACTACTAGATATTGATGAAACTAATAAAAGACACAAATAAATGGAAAAGAATCCCATGTTCATGATCGGAAAAATTAATATTAAAGTATCAGTACTACCAAAAGGCATCTATAGATTCAACACAATCCCTATTATGATCCCAGTGGCATTTTTTAAAGAAGAATTTACAGAAATTTTAAAATTTATATAGAGCCACAAAAGACCCCCAAATAGCCAAAGCAATCCTGAGAAAGAAGGACAAAGCAGAAGGCATCATACGTCCTGATTTCAAACTATACTACAAAGTTGCAGTAATCAAAACAGAACAGTACTGGCATAAAAACAGACACACAGATCAATGGAACAGAATCAAGAGCTCAGAAATAAACCCCAGCACTTACAGTCAACTAATATTTGACAAGGGAGCATTCAATAATTCAGTCTCTTCAATAATTGGTGCTGGGAAAATTGGACATCCACATGTAAAAGAATAAAATTAGACCCTTATTTTACATCACTCACAAAAGTTAACTTGAAATGAATTAAAGATTTAAGTGTGAGGCCAGCAACCATGAAAATCCTAGAAGAAAACACAGGAAAAAAGCAACCTGGCATGGGTCTTGGCAATGACATTTTGGATATGACACCTAAAGCATAAGCAACGAAATAAAAAAATACACAAGTAGGACTACATCAAATAAAGAGCCTCTGCACAGCAAAAGAAACATCAACAAAGTGAAAAGACAACCTACAGAATAGAAAAAAATATTTGCAAACAAAATAGCTGATGAGGGGTTAATATCCAAAATATACAAAGAACTCATATAACTCAACAGCAAAAACCCACAAATAATCCAATTAACCAGTAGGCAAAAGACCTGAGTAGACATTTTTCCAAAGAAGATATATGAATAGCCAACAGGTACGTGAAAAGATGCTCAACATCATTAGCCATTAGGGAAATGCAAATCAAACATACACTGAGATATATCACTTCATGCCTGTTAGAATGGCCATTAAAAAAAAAAAAAGTCAAGAGATAAACGGTGGCAAGGATATGGAGAAAAGGAACACTTCTGCACCACTGGTGAGACTGTATACTGGTGCAGCCACTATGGAAAAGAGTATAGAGGACCCTCAAAAATTAAAAATAGGACTACCATATGATCTAGCAATTCCACTTCTGGGTATCTATCCAAAGGAAACAAAAACACTAACTCAAAAAGATATCTGCCCCCCACCTTCACTGCAGCATTATTTACAATAGCCAAGATATGGAAGCAAACTAAGTGTCCACTGATGAATGAATGGATAAAGAAGTTGTGGCATATATACAGTGGAATATTATTCAGCCATAAAAATGAGAAAATTCTGCCATTTGCAAAAATATGGATGGACTTGAGGGCATTATGCAAAGTGAAATAAGTCAGAGAGAGAAAGAGAAATATTGTATGGTGTCCCTTACATGTGGAATCTAAAACACACAAATCTCATAGAAAAAAGAGATTCAATTTCTAGCTATCAGAGGAAGAGGGAAGGAGGCAGGAGGAACTGGAGGACAGTGGTCAAAAGGTACAAACTTCCAGCAGTAAGATAAATAGGGGGGGAGGGGATAGCTCAGTGTAGAGTTTGTGCTTAGCATGCTCTGGCTAAGGTCCTGGGTTCAAACCTCAGTACTTCCACTTTAAAAAAATCAATAAAATAAAATGAAAAATACATAAATAAGCCTAGTTATCTCCCCCCAAAAAACAAACAAACAAAAAAGGTAAGTAAGTACTCGAGATGCCACGTACAGCATGAAGGCTACAGTCAACACTGCTGTACGATACAGTGGAGAGCTGTTAAGGGACTAACTCCTAAAAGTCCTCACCACAAGGGAAAAAAAAACTTTTTTTCTTTTTTTGCATTTTCTTTTTATTGTAGGTTTATTTATGTATATTTTATATGAGAATATGGATGTGAACTAAACTTGCTTCAATATTCATTTCACAATATATTATATGTAAGGCAAACCATTATGCTGCACCCCTTAAACTTATACAGTGATGTATCCCAATTACATCTCAATAAAATGGGGGGGCACTTAACTAATTATTTGAAATTGTGCCAAACTCTTGGCACAAAATAGATACCCATTTAAATTATTTATATCGCATATTTCACTATGAAAGATTTGTAAGAATAATATTCACTTCTCTCTTAGCCAGTGTGGTGTGGTATGACAATTTTTTGGCAGACAACAAACTTCTAAGTTTCCCCTCAAGAGATTTATTGCATTGGGTTATATTTTGTTTTACTGGTATTTCAGTAAAATATAGCTTTTAAAAAATATAGTGCTAAATACATGCACTTGTATTTTCTTCTACCTTTCTCAAATTGACTTTCTAATGGGTCATTATAAACATAGGAACTTATAAATAGTTCAGTCAATAAACCGTATTTTAGCAAAATGGGCTATGAAGATTTTAAAAATATTTTAGCAATATTTCTATTGACAAATTAAAATAAACAAAGCTCTTGTTAATATATTTCTGAGATTAATCTCTCATCACCTCTACACTAAGTCTCCAACACCAAATATGTTTCTTGGCAACAGAAGAGTGAAATAAACAGGATTAATAAGGCATCCTACAAAATGGAATATGTACTGGTCCAATTTAGGGTACAATAAAGAAAATATATAGCATATATATCACAAATTGATAAACTGTAACCTAACTTTTCTAAGAGTCTTTTTCTTTAAATTTCTGATTACTGTTGATAAAGAAATATATGATGAAAAATTCTGGATTTCCTTTTATCCTAAAACTCATCTGGGAAGTATTTCATTTGACCACAGCCTCAGGTATTCCTCTGTCACTAATTAGAGAAATACTGAATATTTCAACTATAAATTACTTAATTATATTTGTCAGCCTGCTCTAAACCAATTAATTATTTACTTGTAAAAATCTTTGATGCAACGCTATCCAGAGGTTCATTTCTGGAATACAGACCAGGAGCTGTATTTCCTCTTCTACCCCAATTAAGCTGAAGAGTTGAGACAGTGAAATGTATTACTGAGATGAACAATGATCTGTAACATTACTCACTATAAAGGCATGAAGCACGTTCCTCAGAATCCAAGTATCTACTGCTGTCCTTTATAAGCATTAAGTCACTGCCACATTCCTTCCTAAAAGAAGTTCCTATGATTTTTTCGTAATGTAGTCTCTTCTATAAAGAACAGCTTTTAGCACAAATTAGAGTGTTTAGAAAACAATTTTAGAATCTTAGGGCAAAAAAAAAAAACCCTTCCTGTATCAGGAAAAGATCATGTTATACCACTACCATTGTTTACCGACGGGCCCCTGGAACAGGGGAGATAAAGGAAGTGAAATAAGAACATTCTAGCAGCTGTCGGATAGATGGAATATATTCAGAGAGGCACATATAATTACATGTGTGTGTGCATATATTTGTATATATCCCTATAAAAATAGAATACATATATACATACATATTTATCATTTAGCCCTCATAATGACACTCCACGGCAGGTATTAACCCAATTTCACAGATAAGGAAACAGAATCTCAATCATTAAGATGAAGTAGCTAACTCAAGGTCATGTAGCACCACCTTCTATTGCCCTCAGAGTTCCCAGGAAGGGTTTGGCCGTCCTGTTACAAACTACAATTAGACCCTCTTATTCCTTTATAAAACTTATTACAACTCCAGTTATACAGTTTCCTATGAGTTTTAGTTAAATGCCTCTTGGTCCCACTAGACAATGAGTTTCAAGAAGGCATGAACCATGAATACAGCATGAGGTAAATATCCAATAAATAAATTAAAGAGTGCTGTTTTGAAAGGCCACAAATTGGTATATTTATTTGAAAGAATAATTTGGCAGTATCTGTTATGGCTTAAGGTGCACATACCCTATCACCCAGCAACATTATTTACAGAAATGGATGTAACTGTCTATTGAATAGAGTGTGTGTGATGCTGTTGTACTGAAACATACAAGGCCTGGTCCTGGAGCTTTCTCTATAAGAATTAAAAACAATGGAAACAGTGCAAGTGTCTCTCAATAAAGCAATCACTAAGTACACTGTGCTGTGTCTGAGAAAGAACACACACACCAGTATATGTTCTTTTATTTGTGTGTGTCTGAGTGTAAAGGTACAAAATGAAGTCGGGAAGGGTTCTGCACGTGCAAGTCAGTGGTCACCTCTGGCGGATGGGAATGCAGGCGGACAGTTAAGGATCTTCATCACTTGAGAAAACCAGAGACACCTTATATTAAAAAAATTACAAACATTAAGCTTACTAAGTCAACAGAGAGAAAAGCCATTAACTCTGTGTTCTGTTAAAACGCATCCATCTGTGATCATATTAATCCTATTAGATGAAGGGCCAGAAGGGTTCTCACAGGTCAGATCCTTCCAAGTGATTAAAATTCATCACTCCCTCCCAATATAACTGGGTATTTGGTCAGGTCTAAAACACCACACTGCAGGAGACATATGTGAATGCAGCCAGGAAATGAGGCTATTCCACCCAAGTGAAACTGCTTGGTCAAACTCTCTACTCTGGGTACTGGGAGAACTTGCTGTGACGGCCGATATGCTGAGACTACTGCAAGGTCTGTAAGTGCAGGCTCCAAGAGGATCGGGAAAGCCAGACCCGGAATGTCTTACGTCTTGACTCGGCAGACTGATGGTAAAGGACCAGGTCATTAAAGGCGTACACGATAAAGCCTCCTGGAGAGGGAGGACTGATGTCACTAACCCTTCACAGAGGAGCCGCCCCAGTGCCCTACCAAAGCACAGTAAGCTGCTCTAGAAGCTTCCAACTCACTAGGAATCAGCTGACACCTTTTATTAAAAAAAAAAAAAAAAAGTGCCTTAAATAGTCTTTTACATGATAGATACCTTTAAATTTAGTCAGAAGCCCCCAGGGTGTTTTAAGGGTACAGCCATCAATTCTATAATGGCAAGTTACTACTTGTTACCAAACAGAATTCTGTTGTTCTGAATCTTACTGGGGCCACTGGGGCAGCTGATAAAAAATTTCCTTGATGATGTCAATGGACAGCAAGTCTGTTTAAACAGGAAGCTGAGTTCATCACCACAGTAAATATAAGATCACACTGACAAATTTTTCCTCCGTCACTGGCTGGGGAAATCTGAATCTGCTGGGGATGGAGGTCACAGGGCTTCTGGAGGCACCCTGGCCTTGCGCCAGTTTTCCCAGGCAGGGAAGGGTCAGCGGCGCCCTCCTCCAGGCGCCCTGGCGTCTGCCCAGGCACAGCGCCCTAAGTGTGACGTAGGAGCAGCAAAGAAAGCAAACCCGATGGAGAGAGAGCGAGAAACCCTAAAATCAAAATCCTAAACCATCAACTTCTCCATCGACAGCAAGACTTTATAACTGAAGCGGTTTCCTTTACCTGCCTTCAGCAGGGATTTGAGGTACTTCCCCATGGGGGTCTGCCCTCTTTTCCTTCCACTATAAGCAATTAAATAGCTCTTATACCTAAAGAAAGGTCTCAGCCGAGAATTTTACATTCATTGTCCCTCTGGCAAGGATTATTTACACTTGCTTTTATATGTCTCATCTTGACAGATAGCTGTTTCGTAAAATTCTGCATTTGTGTATTTGCATTTTTTTTAATTTTTAGTTTTTATTTTTTGGGGGGAAGGTAATTAGGAGATTGAACCCAGGACCTCCTGTATGCTAAGCATATGCTCTACCACTCTAGCTATAACCTCCCCTCATTTGCATTTCTTTTTAAAATTAATACTGTATTTTTAAAAATTGTTAATTAATTTGCAAAGACACATTTTGTTGGTGGTTAGCTGTTTGTGCCACTGGTGGGAAGTCCCTACAACAGAAAGTCAGATAGCTGATTACAAGTGAGTCATCTTACATGGGACTTTAAACATAAACAGAGTCAGCTTGATAGCATTCTGTGAAAGGATACTCCTTCCTTTTATGCAGTGTTTTTATCATTTAAAAAGCAATTCCTAAACTGTCTCCATCTTACAGATGAGGAAACTGAGCCTAAGAGAAGTTATGTGACATAAGAGTTGAAGTGGCTGACGCTGAACTCACACTAGAGAGCAGGGTTCTTAACCTTCTTAACTGACGCTAGCCAACCCACAAACGCCTTAATCAGAGAGCCTGCAAAGGCTTGTAATAGAATGCAAATTGTGTACGCACCAGCATTTTCCTGGAAGAAGGTCAAGGGTTTTATTTGATTTTTCAAAGAAGTTTTGTGATACAAAAATCTTTAGGGGCCACTAAAGTAAAATGCATGGATTTTTGCATCAGACGAGCCTAATTTCAAATACCAGTTTTTCTATTTACTAGTAATGATCTTCTCTAAGTGTCAAAATCACCTCCCAGGATCCTTGTGAAGAGTAAACAAGATAATGCCTATAACGCACCTAGCACTGTTTTTAAAAACCCCTTACAGTAACTGCAGGCAGGAGATGACTGGCTGTGCCCCAGTATCTCCTGAGAGACTGAATACACAGACAGACAACGGCCAGACCATGTATAAAAACAGAGCTTTGAGCCACCGGCCTCAGCAAGCCGACCAGGAAGCCAGCCTTTTATCTTTCACAAACTGCCTGGGAAGCCAGCCTGCTCTGCTCCGTCAGACTTGCAGGAGGCCGGGCTGCTCTCACTAGTGGTGATCCAGTAACTTCCGTAACAATCAGCCAGAATGGCCAGGACTTGGTTGGTAACTGACAGCTTCCCCAATTTTTGTCCCCGCTTCCAACTTAGGACCAACCAGAGAACGCCAGCTCATGGGGGAGGATTAGTGAGCTTGCCCACAGCTCCTTCATGCCTGCGGCCTCCAACCTGAAGCCTCCCCTTCTACCCACTAAAAATATTTCCTGCTCTTCCATCCGCCTGAGATCTCTGCCAACACGCACACGGCAGTGGTCGACTCCCTTGCTCCGGCAAGCAAGCTCACAATTCACAGCCCTTGCTTTTCATCTTGTTGGCCTTCACTGACTTCCAGACTGCTGAACTCATCTTCCAGAGTAATGGAGTCTAGCTGGCACCTGACAGACAGATGAAGACTAGAGGCGCCAGCCTCCCTTGCAGGTGGACACGATCCGGACTAAATTCTGGCTAGCAGGTTGGAACGCTGTGTGGCCAGCGTCCGGGGATGTGCCTTGGATACAGCAGCAAATACGTCCAGACCAGCTGTAATCAGGCCTGGTCTCTGAGAATCTGAGATCAGAACTGCCATATTAGCCCCAGAATTTTATGTAGCAGAAAAATACACATAACATTAATAATATGGCGACAGCTTCCATTTACATAGCCTTACTAAGTGGGAGGCACTCTTCTAAGCTCTTAGCAAGTATCAATCAATCAATCATTTAAAATAACCCTAGGAAACAGGTTCCCTTCTTACTTTGTTTTGGAGGAGATGTGGCACACAGAAGAAGTGAAGCAGGTTACGAAGTTAAGCCCAAGGATAAGCAGTTTTTAGGCTAGTTTTTTTTTGGGGGGGGTTCCTATAATTTGTGGCTGAACTTAAACACAATGAATGTGCCCTTAGAAAAGAAAGTTAATCAACTTTTAAGTCGTTGAATCGGGGTTGGATGCACAAGTCTGAATTCAAGGCCCACTTTCTCCTTCCATGACTCCCTCCCAAAGCAGGGGCAGCCCAGGTCAGACTGCTCCAGCACCTCCCTCCGCCCCGTGCCTGCTGTCCAGAGATGCAGGATCAAGGGTGATCTGCTGGGTGAAGTCAGCTTCAGCTTACAGAAGACAAGTCCTCGGTCTACTTCCAGGCTGGTGCTGGAGTGTTCATACGTCTAAGTGGACCAGCATCAACCTCCCCAGGCAAACCGGCCTCATAATCAGACCATCACTCTGCCTACCATTTATTACACGCCTACTACATGTTAAGCAACATTCTGAGGTCTTTAAGGAATCTCACAAGCCTAAACGTTTAACATACAACTCTATTAGAAAAAACAAATCTTTAGTTTAAAAAAAAAACAACTTACCTTTATCATTCTGGATAGGTCACCAGCATCTGCTAGTTCCAAAACTATGTTTAGTTCATTATCCTCAATGAATGACGCATAATATTTAATTACATTTGGGTGGTTGAGTTGCTGAGGAAAAAAAACAGGCACCAAAAATTTTCTTACTGTGAATTCCCAAGAGTCACTTACAGTTTCATAACTTAAGAATAAACTTAGTTAAAATGCCTTTCAAGTTACAGAAATCTTAATATGACTGTATTTTTCTTTAACCTAGTGAATTTTTAAACAAGTATTATAGTTATTGAAAGTAAAACTAGATAACAATGAATTTTAATATTCTTTACTAGAAATAATAAATTACGCACTTAAAATTTTAAAAAGTATTGCTCTGCCCAATAAATATACACATATGTGTAAAAAAGACAGAATTAAATCACCAAATGTCAAAAAGTATATCCTTCAAAATGGTAACTGTCATTTAAGGGCACTCAATGGCAAATGAAGTATCCCTTTTCACTCTTACTTTGACGTTAAGGCTGAGCCAAGGATAACTCCAACCAGTGGTAAAAATCTAGCATCTACTATATTGTATCTAAATACAGCTTTTACATCAAATAATACAAATAGTCTGAATTTATCTATGCAGTTGATTCATAAAATCCTAAGAAAAATTTCAGAAATATACGCATCAATCTATACACATTTACAATCTTTTTGTTTAATCTTTAAGTGAGTTAACATATAAAACAGTTTCTCAAAGAAACTTACTCAAGAATTACCCTAGCGAGTATGTGCATGATTTTCTTCTCTTCTTTATACTTACAGGTTTTCCCCCCACATTTTCTATGATGATATAGTATTTCTCTAACAAAGGTTTATTAAAGCAATGACTTCATGTACCAAGAAATAACTACAACTTACAGAAAAGTGGAAAGCATGGTTCATTTTTATCTTACTCTTATCTTTTTGAATAAATCTGATTCATTTCAGGCACAAACAAAATTGGCATAAAAAACCAAGTCTTATCTAAAAATTAAAAATATATTTCTCAAAAGAAATTTCACTACAATAAATGTAGTATGAAGATAACTAAAATTTCAGTCATATTCTCTGAGTGGATGAGAAACTGAAAAGATAATTCCGACATTCTCTTTACATCATCCTTTCTAAATCTGGGAAAAAGATACAGAAATATTATTTTTAAAATGGGAGCCATTTGATTCAGTCCACATTCTCAATATATCACATCTTGTGATAACACTAATATGCATTTATATTACTTAACATTTAGAACATGTCTAACTGGGATTGTCAAGAAAAACTTTCTTCAATGTTTTATGTCTTTTTGATTAATTTCCTAGTTTGAAATGGGGAAAAAAAGCTAATCCTACCAAATGTTCCATTTAAATTATTTTATAATGAATTCAAAAGGTAACTGCATTCTTCAATATTCTGACTTCAAATTTATATAATGTTATCTGAAATCAGTGTGGCCTATGTTATGTCTCAAAAATCTTTTTGCTTATAAGTATGATATTTTAATAAATCACTTTTATTTACATATTCAGTTATGTTCAAAACAGTCAACAGTACATTTGTTATTTACCTTAAGGAGATCTATTTCTTTGATACAATCAGCACGGGCTTTGGCATCCATTAAATCAAATATCTAAAAACAGAATCCAGAATTACTTAATAAAATAGCAACCTATGGTTCAAGCTAGCATGTGAGTCCACTGCAACACGTCACACACCATCACACACACTAGGAAGTGCTCTTCCCAATCAGCTCTGAGAAGCTGTGAGGCCTTAGGTGTTTAATCTCACGCCACCACTAGCGCTTACATTCTTCCATCCAAAACGTTAAAAATGGAAAAAGAGAATAGCTGGATATACGAAGTCTTAAGTTCAAACAGAGCAGAATGGAAGTTGTGAGATTGTGATATGTTAATCTAATCAATAGTTAAAATACTGAACAACGTGCTAAGTACACTGCATGAACTTACTCACTGAATTCTCACTTAATCCTTATGAGGACAGTATTAGCAGCGTCCCCACTTCACAGATGAAGAGAAGCAGGCTTAGGGAGCTAAAGTTCACACAGCTAACTGATGGAGCTGCCAGAGGTCATCCTCCAGGTTGTCCCTCTGGAACCTAGACACGTCCAAGCCCTCAACCGCTGACCATCAATGTATATGCTCAGACTGGGTCTGAAAGATCTAATGCACGCATCCTTGAGGGGGCTACCACTCCAAAGCGGTGAAAATTGGTTCTTCGGAGAGAGGGCTGACAAAGTCTTGCTCTTTTTAAGCACAGATTTACATATAACACATAAACAGGTATATCATATCTATGGAGTTCAAATTGCATGGGTGGGCTGATTAGGAAAAAATGTCCAAAAAGGCTCCTTGGAGGTGATAATAAAGGCAAAGTTGAGGAACGCTGATCAACTGTAAAAAACATGAAAATAAATAATATAATCAAAGGGCTCTTTAGTATGTCTCTGAAAACAAAGAAGTGTCTCAATGGTTCAAGTGTGTGGAAAAGTAAATAAAAAAGCAATATGCTAAATACTGCAGAAAATACCTTAATAAGTCAATACTCCAAGCATAAACTGAGGATAACGTGTTCCTGCCCCTGCTCTTCCATCACTCACAAAACTGTGCTGAATGTCAACCTATTATTAGGTTTCATTATGCACACAAGTAAGGAAGCAGCCTGCCGCCCTCAGGACGCACACCATCCTGAGGCAGGCTGCAGACAGGGCCCGAGAACCGGACCCGAGCCGGCCGCAGGCGCTGCTGCGCAGACTGACGTGAGGGCCTCAGGGTTGGGGGGGAGGGGGGGCTGCCGGGAGGGAGGGGGACTGGCAGGGGCCCCGCACTTGACTTACACCTGCAGGACAGTGTAATGCCCCTCACAAGGCT
Source organism: Camelus ferus (assembly GCF_009834535.1). Classification (NCBI taxonomy): domain Eukaryota; kingdom Metazoa; phylum Chordata; class Mammalia; order Artiodactyla; family Camelidae; genus Camelus; species Camelus ferus. The sequence goes on along the minus strand of NC_045718.1, from coordinate 10,422,631 downwards.
CCTCACAGAAGTAGGTAAAAATGAAAAGTTCACTACTGAAAGCAGTAAACTTCAACAATTTCACATAGAATAGCCCCTCATTCTCCAAACTGCCAAAAGATGCCAGAAAAATGGTGTTGCTGTACAGCAAGTTAAACAACAATGGCCAATATTTACATCAACAGAAAGTTTTGAACTTGATGTTAGTTACCAGTATGAAATACACACACACAACACACACACACACAAACACACAAACACACAAACACACACACACCACTTATGCTTAAAAACCAACGAGGCAAGAGAAGTAACTGACTCGCTGACTCGTGAAGGAGGACGTCAACTCTTGGGAACTACCGCTCACAGGGCACTTGGGATAACTCAAAGAAATTTGGGGTCTTGGACCTTGAAGGAATTCCTGGAAAATTTAAGGCCACAAAGGACAATTCTGGTATGAGTGATTAAAATGAAAAAATCACCAACTTGGAGACATATGTAAAACTAACCTCCCAGTAATCAATGTCTCTATGATGGGAAAAACATTAAAACACAGAAGACAGCGAGCAAGATGAGAATAAGATATGTTATGATAGTTTTAGGAACTCCTCCCTGGACACAAAATACCAAGACAGAAGTGTGCCACATAGAAATCACGAATCTTTAATTCAACTTATAGTTAAATTAATTTACAATTACAAATTAACTTTTATTTTTAACTGAATCTCAATATGAAGTCACTTCTCAAACACTGAGGAAAGAAGCACTGGTGGCCATTTAAGGCAAAACTAAATTCTGAACCAAAAACATTTCATTGGAAATTCACAAGTATCTTGCTTTTTCTCTTAGCCATCATGTCAAGACAAAAATAAAAGCTGAATCTTTAGATAATCATTCCCAGACATAGATTCAAAGCTGTCTGACTTCATGAGCAAGATAAGGCAATATATACAGAAAAAAATCTGGATTTTGTAAAAATATTTTCCATTAACTACTTACAAGCTAGTCTTCAGAAAGCATCTTTTTCCAATTCTACCAAAGTTTCTTTGAATTTTTAAACTGATTTTATACTTGCTAAGAACAAAGTTAGCAGTAGTGTTTTGGCAAGTACTGGCTGATAAATTCTTGATATTCTCTGAATCTTTAAAATGTCTTCTTTGATCGTCTTCCAATTTTACCAAAACTCTGAGAAGAGGAACAATGACTGGGGACAAGCAAGACGGGGTAGGGGGTGGTGTCTGAAGGGGAAATGCCAGCACTGCTCGGAGAGCTGACAAAGTCCCAAGAAAGTCAACCGTTGAAGCCAGACCTTCAGTCAGAGTTCAGAGAGGGCGGGAGAGCGGCTGTAGAAGACCAGGACGGGGTGGAAGCACGGGAGAGAGAGGAGAGCTGAGTCCCACGAGTCCCTCACTCTGTTTCTCTTCCTCCCTAGCCTCCCGCACTGACCGCGGAGCCCAGGTGACCAGTGACACTGCAGGCATGAGCTGAGGGAGCTGAGGGAGGGAAGCAGGGAGACAGGGAAGTGTATCTGCAGGTAGAATTTCGAAACTGTCACAGTAGTCACATCTTAATTGTGGCAAAGGAATCATGGTGGGATGCGAGTGAATTTCCCTAAAGACTGGGGAGCGCAGCCGGGCACCGTGGGCTCTCCGTCCCGGAGGGCCGTGTGTCCGGCCCACGCTCTCTACCCCCGACACGGCTAGCAGCGAACGCCCAGGGCATCACCAGTGCTTACAGGCCGCAGAGCCGTGACCCTGGACTTGGGGGACAAGGCGGAGCAGTGCCTTGAGAACTGAGCTGAGGAGTCTGGGCGCTGCTTCTCGAGAGTCTCATGAAAGATTTGTGAGCAGAGAAGTGAGTTATAAACGCAGACTTTCAACACATGAACTCAACCAGCCTATCGAGGGCAGATTCTAGAAGCGCTGGGAACAGTGACACAGCCCTTTAGAAAGGTAACACAGCCCTAAAATAACAAGTCTCACTAGGAAATCCAGTATCTGATTCTTTATGGAGTTTCTGAAGAGGTGCTAGGAGTCTTCAGAAAAGAAGTGTCTGGTCAACAATGTTTTAGTAAACATTTTCCCACTAAGCTGCAGAGATGGCTTTTTAAAAGGAAGAACCATGGTCTTTACTGCTCAGCACAAGTGCCATACATCACAAAAATCAGTAACAGCTCTGAAATGCAAATATATTTCTCCTCTTAAAGGTTTAAGAGACTGTCTCCTAATTAAATAAGCTAAGAATATCTTTGCAACACCATTTCTCTCTTGCATAAATTAGAAGATATCCCAACATCTACACTAAAAAGCACAGAGGAACAGCAAAACCCAAGAGGGCAAACTGAACTTGGCACAGCAGGGCAACACGTGTCCGAGGGTTATCACGTGGGGGATGGGGGCAGCTGGAGGGGCACACATCTACCCGGCACAGACCGGAACCACAACTGGGCAGATTAACTCAGGTCCATTCCAATGTCCATCAAAGGGAAGAAATGTACGGGCAACATGAAACGATACAGACGGAGTTATAAGAGGCCTGGAAGAGCTTCTGTTCTTCCTCCCTCCCTCCCTCCTTTCTTCCCTTCTTTTCTTTCTAAGTCACTTCGAAAGACAAGGCTCTGTGATTTAAAATGCAACCACATGAGAACAGCACTCTGCCTCTGTCCACACTCAGAGTGGAGGAGGGGGCTAGGGAGGCCGCAGGGGCCTCCGGCCAGTTTCTCAGCAACCCCCAACCCCGCCCTGCCGCAGACCAGCAGCTGTCTTCTCTCTGGTCCGTGCTGTGTGTTCCGCTGGTACTTTATTTTGAAAATAACCAATTTGGCAGATTATTACCCCCCTGGAGAATCCATGGTGAGTCCTTACTCTCCTCCTATTCAAACTCCTGTTCCTGGTTTCAACGTTCCCCAGAACCCGGTCTCGCCTCGACAGCCTGGCTTACGCTCAATTCCACCAACTCCAACAGCTCCAACTGACATCCCCATTCCACCAACTATTTACATCAGGAAGCCACGCCCAGGGTTCAGCAGTTACTTGCTCTAGATACCTCTCTCCCCGAGGGGGTAGGAACAGAATCAGTAGTTTCTTCTTCCCCACTGTGGTGCCCAGAGATACTCTGCAGAATTCGATACCTTTTAAAAATGGATCAAAGAGTTCTTTTGTAAGGAAATAATCATTCTTAAAGCCATCTGTGTCATAACACTAATACTTGCATTTTAGGCTGTATTTTCTTACTAAAAGTGGCGTGTGGCGAGAGGGAAGACGGCCACCCTCACATGCTGCAGGTGAGGTGGTCAAAGGGTGCAAGTGTAGGGTAACTTGGTACTAACTCACAGCGCCAACCACGCATCCCTGCGCTCATCACTTTCCTTCTCAGGCACACAAGCAGGGACGTTCTTGCACATGTGCTCCAGGAAACACACGTGTGAACACCATGGAAGTGCTGTTTGTAACAGCAAACAGCTGTGCACAACTTAAACAGCAGGCAGACGTAACAAAAACTGAGCACCAGACACATGTAAACGAATCCTAGACACACACGCATATGCGCGCACTGTGTGTATAATATGCACAAAGAATAAAGAACCGCCACACGCACCAGCACGTGACTACATTAAACAGATTTACTCAGAAATGTACACAGATAGAAGAGGGGAAAGCTCCAAAGAAAAAGAAAGGAATGATCAACACACAATTCAGGACAGGGAAGGGAGAGGCAGGCGTGCATCAAGTTACTTTTGATGTTTTACTTTGCGAGCTGAGCGGTGCAGACCAGAGATTCTTCACATCTAACACATATGCCCATAAACCTTTCATAAATATTTACTGTTTCCTTAAAGATGTAAGTGAAAACTGTTCATCTCTGTAATGGCTGTCACAAATATACTGGTCCTTTACCAAGTTTATATATTATATATACTTGTAAGAGGACACTGAGGTTCCACAGGTCTCAACCAAGAAAAGAACCCAGGGCTGCAGAGTAAAACGGGAAGCCCACAGGCCGGTGTGAACAAAACCACCTTCCCTGAAAAAGGTAAGGAAAACTGTCAAGCACACTCTGAGGCAGAAAGGCAAGGGCTTTCTGGACCAGAGGGCAGGTGGATGGAGACTTTCTAGACTCCCAGGGCAGTGAGTCGCCCGGGACTCTGGCTCAGCGGGACGAGTCCACAGGGGCGGGGGCAGGACTTGGTCAGCGGGGACAGGCTGGGACCTGGGACCTGGGACCTGGGACTCTAGGCTGCAATGCTTGCACCCGACTGAGCAACAGAACACACAGAAACTGGAAGGGACTGAAAAGAATTGCGTGCCTGTGCGGTGGGGCCTAGTGATGAACAAGTAAGATACAAAAAGACCAAAGATCCAACTGCCACTTCGGAGGTGTGGGGAGCAGCGGTGGCCTGGGGGGGGGGGGGTGGTTACTGTGACCCCTGGGCACAGCAGCAGCAGGGGGGTGGCGACCACCTAAGCCACCCCCAACCCCCACCCCATCGCCCCACCCCCACCCTCATTCCAGATCCCCCACCCCCGGACCCCCCAGGGAGCAAGCAAGGGCACCTGCTCCTTGTCCTCGCCCCTTTCTGCTGCAGCACGAGCCCCAGTAAAGCCTCCCGGGGTCCCTCCTCTGCCCTCTTATCAGTTTCTACAGATTATGGAGCCAGAGACTCCTGGTCGGTAACGAGAGGAGCGGGAGAAAGACACACGCACCCGAGGACAAGCGGAAGGAGTGCGCGCCGCTGCGCAAGGCTGACTCCAGAACCGCACAGACGCAGCACGCGGTTTTCAGCAGGACCGCAATCCTCTCATTTTACCAACTTCATTTTTTTTTTTGTAATTTTCCAGAAAATAAAGTTCACTCCAGTTTTCCTTTATTTACAGTGTGGTTCTCTCTGCAACCTTCATCCCCGCCCTCCCCGCCCTCCCCGAGCCCTGCCGGCCGCGCGCCACCCTCAGGCAGCGCAGGCTCTAAGTCGGCTCCCCTCCCGCGGGGCCCACGGCCACTGGGCCTGGCGGGGGACACCGCTCCCGCTCACATGTCCAGCTGGAGCAGTGGTGACAACTCAGATCCGCCTCCCCAAATCTAGAGCTGTGACAGCTTTTCTAAGGTCATTCCACTCGTTATTCAATCTGGGTAAACAAAGCCAGTGAAATTTTAAAAGTAATATTAAAACCAAACATGAATTTCCACCATGTCCTACACTCAATTCCAGCTTTTAAAGCACAATTTTTATTCTTTCCCATCATTCTCAACTTCAGACTGTCATCACCCAATCACTCAGGACATACTTTTCTCTATTCACTATTCACACAGTACAATTTTACACTGATTTAGATAATTAAAGTCATCTTACCTGCACTTTTTTTAAAGCTACTGGAACTCCATCCAAGAGACAGGCTGCTCTGTAAACTTCACTAAATTGCCCGCGACCAATTTTTTTTTCTATTCGAAAGTTGGCTAACGTATTATAGCCCATATCGGGTCGTAAGGCCTTCTGTAATTAAAAAAGTCAGAAAAGTTTTCAGTCACACAGTGTACACACAATCGTGGATTGTTTTCACATAAGCAGGTGATTCCTATGGTAAACCTGCAGACATCCATTCATCCGACATGTATTTACTGAACCATTCACATATATAAAAAAATACACACATACATTCATTTAGTCCAATCTGCCACCTAATGCATGAAAATCTTCTCAACTTCCTGAAAATTATTTAACTTCTGCCAAGAACAGTTCCAGCAGCAGGAGAGTTTACCACCTCCTCATCACTTTTTTTTAAAAAAGACTTACTTTTTTTTAAGGCACTTCTAAGGTTCACAGCAAAACTACGAGGAAGGCACAGAGACTCCCGACACACCCTGAACCCACAGATGCACTGGTTTCCCAGGATCAGCGCCCCCACCAGAATGGGCCCGTGCCACCGACATGCCACCACCACCCCGAGTCCACTGTTCACACTAGGTGTGTGCACTCTCTGGGTCTGGACACACGTATCACGACGTGTGTCCACAACAATGGTACCAGAGTCTGCTCTGAAAATCCTGTGCCCTGCCCTTTCATCACCCCCCCACGCACACACTGGGCTTTTCACTTCCTCCAGAACGTTGCATAGTTAAGACTCTTACAGGATGGAGCTTTTCAGACTGGCTTCTTTCACTTAGTACATAATTACATTTTTAAACAATTTTTTCTATTGTTTGCGGACAAAGTCATTTCTTTTTAAAACTAACACTTTTCAGTACTTCCTAAGTGCCAGGCGCTGTACCAGCTGCTAGGGAAACAGGTGCATGGGAGATGCGTCTGCTCTGACAGAGATGGCCCAGGTACATGGAAGAGGCTCTCAGCGGTGCTGGGAGAGAAATAATTACAGGGTGTGGAGGGAGCACAGCACCCATTCCCATTTTGAGGCAAAACTCAACATCTCACACATATCACCCATTGTTTATGGACTCATTCATTCATTCAACCAGTCGCAGGATAAACATTAACTCAACACCCACTGCAGTCGGACCCTTTCTACTACTGGGGTTACTACCTACACCCAGGGAACGCTGGCTTTTAAGCTTCCACTGACACTCAATATCCATACCTGTAAAAAATATAACAGAATAGTCTAGTTAGCTATCATATGCACTTACAGCATCTCTTTTTTGGCTAAGCATGCATGGGCCTTTTCAGGATCCCTGGATTGCTGGCAAGTACACTCCTGTAGGCCTTTTAGCCCGCTGCTCTCATCCTTCTGGACTTCCTTTGCTCTCTGAGCCAACTTGGAGTAAACAAAACACTCTTGTGGGCCCTGACTGTGCACCCTCTAGTAAGAATGAACATTAAATACCTATTAATGCAGCCGAAGAGCATGCTGGTTCCTAAATACACTAAAGTCAATGTGAACGCTGCAGCCCCCCAGACAAACTGTGGTTAAGGCTGACAACCCCATGACTTACGCAGAGGGCCATGGGCTATTCTGACATATGGGCAGTACATTACCCCCCCCCATATATGTTATCTTGTTAATTTCACTACCTCTGTCAAGCTAGCAAAAATGTTACAAAATTCTACTAAAGTTTCACTGTCATTCAAATGCAGTGTTTCTCAAAAAGAGAAAAAAAGTAATAATTTCTGTTATCATATTTTTCTTTCTTCTGAAAGCCCAAAATACTGTCAAGAAAAATACCATTCTTCCTTTAAGACATACAAAGCAACCAGAATACAGCAGATTTCACAAATTCATTTTACAGATATAAAACCATAAATAATCATTATAATAAAATAAAAGTAACAACTACCACAGTAATGGAAGTTCCATTTTGGCATCTACAACTTAGCAGGTCCTACGTATTAAGGCTTTATATGCCACCCACTTCAATTTTCATGACAATCCTATAATGTAGATGTCATCAAACCAAATCTATGTCTATCTGGTCCCAAGTACGCCCTTTGCTGACTGTCACGGTTACTGAACGGTCACCTACAACAGGAAACCAAGATGCTCTGCAGATATTTTCAATTTCAGGTCTTTTCATGAAAAAACAAAACAAAGCTGGGAATAGAGACGTATGTTGAAAACAAAAAAATAAAAGAAAAATAAAATTACAAAATAAAGGGAAACAAAACAATTTACCTTGCTGCTCGGTTATATGGTTTCTTTTCGTAGTTGCTGAGATCCATTTATAACTGTGTCACTGTGACCAAACAGCACCCATTTAACAAAGGAAACTTACAACAAGTCTGCTTCTCAGATCAACTGATGTTAGCAACTTTTTTAGTTTTCTTAACTTCAAATGAAAGTTTCATTTAAAGAGGAGAGACATTTTTCAATTGTCCATGCTTTTCTAAGAAATCTTAAAAAAATTTTTTTTTTTGAATTGACACACTGGGGTAGTCTGCAGCATTTAAGAAATAGATTTCCTTCCTCTCCCCAAAATGCACAGACCATCTTTCTCCCGATGAACACTCGTCATTCTCAACAGTGAAATACAGCTTCATCATTAGGGCTGCTATCACACAGTCCACACCCTTTAGATCTGACTGGGAATTCCATCTTCTGCCTGCACAATAACTGACAAATATTAGCGTGAACTGCTAAGGCAGTGTGACAACCGCATGCTGAGAGCAGAATCTCACTAATGTGTTTTGGCATGCAGGTTTGTAATCACACATTTACATATGCAATGACCTATATTTGCATGTCAGATCACACACTGTCTTGGTTTATTAAGGCTGGGCACCTCCCTGTGCTTGGCGGCCAGAGTGGCGAGAGAGGGCCAGAGGGCGGTGTTTTTTGGCAGTTGAGGGATGAACTGCCACCGAGGATTAGGCTGATATGGCCTGAGCATTAGACACTTCATTAGACGTAATCTGTTTAACAGTGGGCAGTGTATGTAAACTTCACAGCCCATTTGAGGCACCTTTTCCCCCCATGGCCTTTCTTCAAAGGGCAGTGTGGGTGAGTGACAGCTTGTCTCATCTGCTCCCATGTCCTGTCAGCCAGTGTAGACGTGCAGAGTTGACATGAGAAGGAGCATAGCTGCACATCCCAGCCACCCCGGTCCCTGTGCCATACTGCAGTTTATATAAAAACAAGCCTGTGCAGGATGAGGTCTCCTTTAGGAGCTCATGGGACAGGCAACACACACACTGCGGTAATGAGTCTGGGATACTGCATCCAATGCCGTACTTCATTCTGATGAGTTATGTCCCATCCTAAGTCGCCAGTATTAGGTGCTTAAAATAAAAAGGTGATATCTTCAAATGAGTGCCCACTCAAGTAGAGGACTATTCTGAGGAAAGAGCTATATTCTCTTTTTTTGGATAATGTCCAATTCCCCATATTTTTAATTTAATATTAGAGTTATACTGGGAATAAAATAACTCAGCAAAGTAATGAGATTCAAATGAGCAGAAAATAAAAACCAAATAAAATCCCTTAAATTGCCTTCCCCTGTTCTCATTTTGGCGGATAAACTGGGTCTCAGCCCCGCAGTCCCTTAATGATCAGGGTATTTTCTGAGCCGTACAAAATGGCTTTTGGATTTGATGTGAGTCATTTAAAGGATTTTCAACTTTTACGAAAGAAAGAACCTACTCTGTTCCACCTCCGACAGAGGGCTCTTGTGTTACCTGCATATCCACCCTGGGCCTCCGCACCAGCCACACCATTTGTCCCCAAGTGCACGTGAGCTCTGGCCGCTCAGCGCAAGGCATCGGCTTGTCCCACGTCTTCTGAAGAACTGTGCTTCTCACCCTAAAAACTCAGAGGCTCAGCTGCCAGCCTGTCTGGGGACCACCCTCCGCCCACCCGGGCTCCAGCCTCTGCTCTGGCCTCCGCTCCCGCACGACAGCAGTCAGCTCTGCCAACAAGCCCTCAGTGCAGGCACCACGCTGGGTTCCGCACCGAACTGGATTCTAATCATTTGTTTACACAATGTATTTCTCCCTCCACTCACAGTTTCTCAAAGCCAAAAGCCAAGCTTTATCCTTGTATCCAGATGCCAGGAAGGTGGCCTGACATGAAACAGACAATAGATATTTACTAAGTGAATGTCCCTGGAAGAACTCAGTGCCAGTGAGAAGACCCACAACTGCCTCTCACAGCTTCCCAGCAGAGGGAACGGACTCCCCATGAACTCCCAGCATTAAAGGACACTGAGTAACCCCCACTGACCCAGGGCGATGCGATGCGGACACTGAGCGCCGGGAGCCAGGCGCACCCAAGACGCCCCACAGAAAACACACAGGGTCCCCACTGAGTGTGCAAGGCCTGGGCTCCACGCCCAGACTCAGTGCTCAGTATCTCAGAACCTTTCTCAGCCAGGCAGCCACCCAGATCTGGCTTCCTCCTTTTCTCAGGTAGGGCGAGCAGACCCAGGCCCGGCATCGGAGTGTCAACCGGACAGCCAGGTGCGTGGCACGAGCTCACTGTCACCTACAGCTCCCCTCCCAGGTGGGGCGGCATCCTTCCACCCACCCTCTCCTCACAGGGCACTGGGGTCCTCGAGTTTTTAGGACTGTAATTCTTTAGTCTCTACTTCAGTGTTCTTTTTGGGTCTGTCTTCCTCAGGGCCCCAACTGGAGTCTGTCTCTATCCTGCTAGACCCCTGTGCCAGCAGCTTCCTCACTGGGAGCAGGATGCCACCCGGGCCTGGGCTCCATCTTCTAGCCAGTGTCCCCCAGTTACCACGTGGATCGCCTTCCTGGTTCATGGAAGGGCAGAGCCTAACCCCTGGGTCCCAGGCTCCATGGTGACACACACCAACTACATCTAACTAAAATTACTTTGCCCAAAGGCCTCCTAATTACCGTGGGGGGCCATCTCATTTATAAAATCACGTCTGGTGGCAGTTCAGCTACCTGGTTGGAACATGCTTAAAATGAAGTTTAAAGTCACAGGCAAACGGAAGAGAGTAATTGTCTGAAAGCCCATAAACCCTACAAGTTTGACACTGCAAGCTCTTTGTGACAGAATAAACTGAGAAAGGGCGCGACTAACTCAGCACAAGGGATCTTCTAAAATTACTAAATAAAGACTACACACCCCATCAAGAAATTTTAAACAGATTCATTTATGGAATAAGTCTCAAAATGGAACTAATTAACATAGATAACGTTAACTATAAGCCTACATAGGTTTTTTTTTTATTATTGTTACTGGCTTTTTGTTGTTATTTCTTAATTACTAACTATAAGACACTTACAACTCCTTTAATAAAGGACATAATTAAAACTGATATTGGCAGCATTTGTATTACATTTTTGTGGTAAAGTACCATGTTTAGCCTCTTGAGATATGTGTACTAACAAGGTATCCTATAGAAGAGTCCTGAAATATAGAAACACAAAATAAACATTCAAAATCATATGTGACAACTAAAAACAAAAAAACCAAACCCGAGAGTGAAGGAAGCTTTACACAACACCTGAAACGCTCTGCACTCTCACTAACGAATCTCTTGTCAATCTGCACTTCAATCACATACCACCAGATCCCGCTACCTGATCAGGATTCTACGTGCCAGCCTGTGTTAGCTGCTTCCTTCACAGAAATACTCTTCATTCTACAATAAAATTCATTCTGCTGTGCCACGGGCTCATATCCTCACAGGTGCAAACTTGTTAAACAATTTCCTAGGACTAAATTAATTTCCTTAATTTACTTTAAATGTGATGGCAAGGACATTTAATGAGCAGTAAGACAATTCAGGACAACGTTACGATGGTAATTCTCTCTGGGGGGATTAGAAGCGTCACAGCACGGCCTCCACAGACTCCCCAGAGAGAAAGCGACGTCCTGGTAACTCCTAGAGGTGCTGTTAGATCACAAGCCACTGCTAATTACAGTGTTTAACACCATTAATAAGGTTTATATTGTTATTGCACTTTTATCTCTTACTGGTGATTTTCATATTACCAACTATGTGATTTTAAAAATCTTATTTTATATTAGTATTCCTAAATTTCTCCAAAATTTAAAAGTAACAAAACTTCAAAATGCTTTTCTATTTTATTTGGCAATAAAGTTCACGCTATGTACGATCATTAAAAAGAGATTACTCATCTCCAAACTACACAAACTAGAATATCTTTTTGACAGTATCTAACAACTCTGTTATGTATTACTTTCTACAAACCTCACTGAAAATAAAAAAAAGAAACACTTTTTTTTAAAAAACCACATGTGCCAGCAGAGTCTAATTAGTCATGCTTCTTTCCATTTGAGAAATGACTTCCCTAAAATTTCTTGAACTACTTCAGCAGTAACCTATTCCTAAAGATACTAAGGGTCGGAGATTTACGTCAGTTGGAACAATACGCCATTAATCATTATTACTGGCTTTATATCAAACAAAGGAGACAATTCACTGTAGCATAAGAAAAATGAGTGACCAAATATAACCAATTACCTGATTAAACATTTATAAGACCCTGGTGTTTGTATCATTTAAGCATCATTAGTTACACCACACAGCATAATAATCACTATATCCAAATTACGTAACCAAAAATACCGATTACCTTTCCCAGCATACCATGAGCAGGATAGTTAATTAATGACAAAGACATTCCCACCCGCCAGGAGCACCATCAGCTATACCCGTAAAATTAAATAGGGCAGGCAAAAGGCTCAGGGAGACAGAGACGGACGGAGACAAATAGAGGGAAGAGGTTTCCACAATTTATTCATTTATTCCACAATTATTAATGGAGGAGGGGGCAAACAAATACAAAAACAATAAAAAGACAGTAAGCAAATACACAGTAGTATCTAATATTTAAGTACTATGCAGAGAAATACAATGGAGCGATACAGTGGAAAAAGAGTGGATGGTTATTTTAGACTGGGTAACTCTGGGAGGACCCTGCTGAGGGGGTGACCTTTATGCTGAGATTGAAAAACCAGAAGGAAAAGGAAGAGCAGAAAGAACCCCTGGAGAAAATGTCCTCGGGAAGGAATGAGCTAGTGTGTTCAAGGAAGACGGGCTGGCGCACGGGGAGCGGGGCGGAGGCGGGATGCGCGGGCGGCCACGCCATGCGCCGCAGCAAGAGGAAGGACCCCGGCTGCCGGCAGGGAAGCGCTGCGCTGTGATCTCACGCGCACTCACAGGGAGAACTCACTCAGGACGCTGCGTGCACAAGGAAGTGGGGCACAGGAGGAGGAGGATCGCAGGAGTGGGAGCAGGGAGCCTGGACAGAAAGGTTGTGGGCCTGACCTGACAGTTATAGTGAGACGCGGCAGCAGACGGAATCAGGATGTGACCGTGAGGCAGAGGCAGAGAGGATGCTGAGGAGTGGAGTCTGAGGAGTGGGGACAGAGCGGGTAAGTCATAGATGTGGGCTTGTGCACCTCGATGGACAGTGATACCAGTTACTGAGATAAACAAGGCTAAAGAAGCAGTGTGGGCAGAAAGCGGTAATAAAAACCAAATAAAGGACGTAATATGATGCAGAAGCAGGCCATGGGCAGAGGAACCTGTGCGCCTAGACCATCGTGTAGAACGCAGTCACTGTCGCCATCACCATCGCCACCCTCTAATGAGGGTTAACCATCAGCAGCATCGTCATCCAACCAGCACTAACTACTGGCCCTACCATCATCCATCCAACGAGTGCCATCTCTGTGCCCAGCACCACAGTGAAAGCTCCATATCTGCTGGAGGTAAAAACTACTGTTTCTCTAATTTACTGATAAGACAAGTGAGGCTTACAGATGTTAAATAACCTGCCCTCCCTCACACAGCTAGACAGTCGGGGCTGGAGGGTCCCAGACACTCATCCCAGGCAATCTGACTTCAGAGCTCGTGCTCTAAGCCACCACACCAACCAGCCCTCCCGCCTCCTCCAGCTCCTCCACATCCTCCTCCCCACGGATGCTGGTGTTCCACAGGGTACCATCTTCCGCCTTCCCTTCTCGCTCTGCTCACTCACTCTGGCCAGTGTCATCCACTGTCCAACCTCCTCCACCACTGGTTCTGGAAGGTAGTGTTGAGTTACACTGATTCCTGGTGCTCTCCTCACCCTCCACTGGATGCCCACCTCATGGTAACTCTTCTAAAACCTCCTCCTCCACCACCCTCTTGTCCTCCTGCACCAAATGAGGTCCAGTCAAGGGAAAAACAAAAAGAATGCATCATTAAATTTATTTTATGTAAGTGCTCTTGGAAAAAGAAATGTATCAAAATTTCTAAATTTGGGAAATATTTGTTTTATGAATAGTTAGTGAGAAATCTGTCAAACATAACCAAGGCCATATGAAAGTCATATAATAGTCACATAATAATGATATAAAGGGAGACGAAATATAAAGGTATCCTAAATGTAAAATGATACAATCGAATTCTAACGAACACATTAGAATCTATACACTGAACGCTGCTCTTCAAACCCGCACCACAGGAAGACATGCACTTACTCTAGGAAGGCTTCCAACGCCGAACATGTATTCAGAACCCCTCCTGTGGAACTGTCATCAGCTTGTGAACCATATGAAAATCACTGGCCTCATTTAAGAAGACAGCTCATTTTGATCAAAGGAAGAATGACTACCAAGACTATACTTTTTTCACCAAGTACATATTTGGCTCCAACGGATTTTTAAATTATCTCCAAATATCAAATTCACCCTCAAAAACGGAACAACTTTCATCACTGTATTTCTTAAAACTATATGTCAGGCTCTGAATGCAGTTCCAGGTAGAGTCTGGAAACTATTCGATTCATGTTGACCTCATCTTTGCCCACACCACTCTCAATGGACTATTCAAAAAGAAATTTCCAAGAGAGAAGATGAGAGAACCCTTTCTGCAGCCCCATTTTTTTAATCATCTAAATCCCTCAAGGTACTTCCTCTAAAATTTGAGAAACACTTATCCCTAAATATGTAAATATGAACAATCAATCTAAATCCAGAGCTCAGCCAGGCTCTAAACATTCTGATACCACTTCTCATCTGACAGATCTCTTATACTATATGGCACCACAGTCACTTCCTAAAATAACTCTAAAGTAACTAAAATCTATATGATATTAACGTAGTACAGTTAGACTGATTACTATTTTGCTTTCATTTAGAGATCAATCCATTCATTCAACGCGGATTTATGGAGCACCCGTTACCTACTTATTCACTGATACAAAACACGACCTACAGACGTGAGCACTGCACTCCTGGTGGAATGTATTCTCATTTACTAGAAGCACACCCGTGTATGAAATGACCCAAAAACGAGTCATCTTTTTGTTGTCTTCTTAATTTCACATTTCCTCTCAGAGAACTTTCCTCGGGGTCTCTTCATGTAGTTCACGTACATTATAATGAGCCCTCATGCTTATTACCTTCTGCTGGAGACTGAATCTCCCCGAACAGCTCCAGGCACCCGAGATCCTGGAGCCCAAAGAGAGTGCAATGTAAGCAAGATAAGGCTGAACCCGAGTCCAAAGCAGGGAGTGACACGAGGTGCAGCTGCAGAGGAGAAAGGAGACCAGGGGATGCAAGACCCTCCCCAGCATGCGTGAAAATGCAGAATCCATCCCAAAAGTCAAAGAAAGTAACGCAACAAAAGGTACACTTTGGAAACATGACTCTTGCTACAATGTAAAGAATGAACTAGAAACAGTAACACGAGAGGTAAAGAGACCAGATCCGAAGCTTCTGCAACAAGCTAGGCAAGAGGTGGCAGTCATCTAAAGGGGAGCGGTTACCGTCAGGATGTGAAGAATCAGCAGGTTCACTAGCTAGTGAGGGAGTCCAGTCAAGGGGGCAGGAAAACTGGCTAAACGCAAAGCATGAGGCCCGCCTGCCTGCGGTCCGGACAACCAGGCGGGCAGGGCTACCCGACCCAGGGAGGACAGGCCGGGCCAGAACACGGCACACGTCACCTCGAAGACGAGGAGCCGGAGGTGCCCGGAAACACGAAGGGTCACGAGGACTGAGGCGGTGAGACCGGCCAGGAAGTGTGTGAGGAGCGTCTTCCGGGAAGCAAGCGAGCCGGCCGACAGCCCCACCCCGGGGCCGCGTGTGACCTGGGCCGGGCGAGCCCGGGCCTCCCCGTGTGCGAGGTGTGAGCGGCGGCCTGGTGTCGGGGGTGATGGACATTCAAACCGCTCGGCACGGGGCGGGCGCGCTGCAAGAACCAAGCAGCAGCGGCACTGCGCCCGGGACGAAGGCGAGACGCAGGTGACGGCGAGGCAGGGAGCCTGGGGCCACCGGGAGGCCGAGACGGAGCCTCCACGCGGCGGGGCTCACCAGCCCCCCACCCAAGAAGGAGCGGGGTTGGGTCTGGAAGAGTCTTTGCGGATGGGGAGGGTGAGCCTCTGCCGCTGACCCTCCCCGCGCGGGGACCGGAGAGTGAGCCGCCCCACGTGCCAGGTGACAGGGGACAGCGACCACGGGGGGAGGAGGCTCACTCCCGGTAAAAAAAGGAGGTGGAAAGAAAGTAAGAAGTGCAGGCTGTACGTGGTTTTTCCTAATAAACCATTTACTATATATATTTACATTTGTACACAGGCTTTACCAAAAAAAAAAAAAAAAAAAGGTACATTAAGAGCTCAGACATCTCAGACAACACGTGAGTCCTGGGCTCAGAGAGCTGTGGAAGCTCTTCCTGGAGGAAGTTCTCTCTCTCTCTCTGAGCTTTCTTCCTTGCTGCGATGCAGGCTCGTTCCTCACGTCTAGTCTGACAAAGTGATGCCAAGAATGGCTTCCTACCATCCCTCTGATGGGGGCACCAAGGTATGGACCACTGCTTGAACTTGTGCCTAAAAATTCTAGAGATACTGATACATTTTAATATTCATTTAAAAAGTGGTGCTTGAGAAGAAAGAGAATGGGTTGACTTGACACCACGTTTGTCTTCAGCAAGTGTTTACTGAATGCCTACCATCTGCTCCAGGTCCTGTTCTGGGGACCGGGAATGAAGTTTATACTCTGGAGAAAGAGGAAAGACAGTGAGCAAAATAAAAGGGATAAATGGCTTACTGGGTGGGTGTGAAGGGACGGCTTTCATGGAATGGCCGAGGAAGGCGGCGTCTGCACGCACACTGGAAGAAGATGAGTGGGGGGAGCCACGATGAGGAAGGATGAGAAACTATTAAAAGATTTTAAACAGATACGATTTGACTGAAATTGTGTATTTTATATTTAAATGTTATATAATTTTTCCCTGACTTATGTGCTGACAGTAGACTGAAGGGAGGACAGGATGGAAACAGAGACCAACTGGGGAGTGACCGCAGTAAGTTACATGGAGAATGAAAATAACTGAGCAGAATGACAGCAGCAGAGGAGGCAAGAAGTACTCGCACCCAAGTGTATGCAGAAGGGGGCG
The DNA here is from genome assembly GCF_009834535.1 of Camelus ferus. NCBI lineage: Eukaryota > Metazoa > Chordata > Mammalia > Artiodactyla > Camelidae > Camelus > Camelus ferus. The sequence continues at coordinate 10,405,834 of NC_045718.1, read as the reverse complement.
CTGCAGGACCCGTCAGCGGTGAGACAGGACATGCGAGAGACGGGGGGGGGGCCCGGGGACGTCTCCAGGAGCTTCGGCCTGAGCAGGTCAAAGGAGGGACATGCCGCCAACTGTGACAGAGAGGCCTGCACACAGACGGTTTGCAGGAATATTCACAGTTCAGTTTCACATGTGCCCAGTTTGAGACACGCAAATTTGATGTCAAGTAGGTGACTGGTTGCTCGCGTCTGGGATCAGGAGGTAGATCCAGTCTAAAGTAGAGAGGCCACCAGCACATGGACCATACTCAGGATCATGAACCTGAAAGGGATCTCCAAGCAGGGCACAGAGGGCAAGACGCTCTGAGCTGCAGAGAGCTCCGCGGTGAAGAGTCCAGGAGGGGAGGGGAGTCGGCAAAGGACGGACCATTAAGACGAGAAGGAAACAAGGCTCTCAGAAGCGGAGCAATGAACAGGTTTCAAAGAACAGAGTGCGGCCGACTCTCTCAGGTGTAGCTGACGACCAAGGAAGACAAGGTCTAAGGGTGGCGCAGGGACTGAGCACAGGAGGCCCCGGGGACCAGGGCGAGAGCAGCCTCGGCGGCAGGGAGGGGAGAAAGCCCCCCGGAGCACACCTAAGACAGCGAAGGGGGAACAGGACACAGACCTACACAGCTAAGGACTCAGCAGCAAAAGGCAACAGAGAGAGAGGTGAACAGCTGGAGAAAAGAAGGACTTTGAAAGCCATTTTCTGGCTGGGGTTTGTTCTGGTTCGCCGTTTAGATGGGAGACCTCGCAGCACACAGCACCACGAAGCGCCCAGCCGGCGTGGGGCTGCACACGGCTCTGGTGGCCCGGGCAGGGCTGGCGCACCTGACAGGGCAGACGAGGCCGACCACGCTCTGCAGGTCCCGGGGAAGTCCTCGTCTGACTGCCTCAGTCTGTTGGTGAAACAGGAAGCAAGGGCACAGCAGCTGAGAGAGAGGAGGGGGAGTGGGGGTTCTGAGGAGAGGGGACAGGAGACGCTGCTGGGGGTGCGGGCAGCGCGGGGACCAAGGACAGGACTGCTGGCAGCACTGAGCCTTACTGGAGTTTCAAGGGCATCAGCTCAAACTGCAGCAGGTCTCTTCCCTCAGAGCAGCTGCCACTCCATCCCCCAGACCTGCAGCAATAAAGCGGCTGGACGAGGCTGTTAGGCGGAGAACGTCACCTCATCTTCTGCAGAGGCTTCTGAAAACGGAGGCTGTGCTCAATGCCATAGGACAAAACCTTGACAAACTCAACTTAGCAAAAGAAGCAAACGACACAATGACCCTTATTTCATAAAGAAAGTAGTTCTGTAAGACGGGCTAAGAAGAGGGGGAGGTGCCCCAGTCTTCAGGTCCAAATCCTGTCCCACTCAACCCAGCCGGCCCCCTGTCCGCCCCGCTCACTCCCAGAGGCAGTGCGAGCTCGGCGCGGCAGGCCAGGATGCCGGCCAGCCCGAGGGGAGGCTTGGGTTGGAAGACTCCCAGATGAGACTCTCATCCCTTCCAAGTCGTTAAAAGGAGGAGCACTGACTCTCCTGCCTGTAGATCTGGGCTGCTTTCCCTCCTTCGCAGGGAGCCAGTGTCACACTGGGCATCTACAAACTACAGATAATAATTATACTCTAGGTCCTGACGACTATTCCAACTAAAACTGATTCTCCCTCGAGTCGTTCCCACAAAGTCTTCAGGCTGCGCACTGACTTGTAATCGTTTTATATTTATCTTTGTGATAAAAAGTGAATGTATCATAGCTCTCTTCACTCAATGACCAGAAATTAAAAACTCACAAAATGTTAGCTGTAAACATCCACTGTTTAAAATTTGTCTTATACTAAAATGTAGACATTTTACTATTTCTCTGTCACCATCTTTTATACAGTTTGCGTTTTAAAAAATTTAGCCAAATCCACTGTTCTACAAACTAGAGTCCACAAGCAATGTGAATATATAGGACACAAATCCAGTCAAATAAATCCTTTCAGTACCTTCCCGGCTTCAATGAAAGGAATCAAAGAAAGAAAAAGGGAAGGAAAAGGAAGCTGATAGGAAAAAAAAAAAAAAAAAAAACTAAGTTCAAAAGAATGACAATAATACAAAAAAACAGATACATAAATCTCACATTCTAAAGCTTAAAAAAAAAGGAACTCACACTACTAAAAATGAAACCACATATTATGCATTATGGGGTCAGAGTATTCATCTCAGAACAAGGAAAAGACAGATATGCCAAGAATACACATCACTTGTCATAACACAGGGAATTGGTCTCTGACACCTAGAAAGCTCACTTCCTCCGTTTGCTGCTTCTGTCCAGACACGCACTAGCATCTCAAAAGCGGAAGCAGTCACAGCTAACCATATGTTGCTGCATCACCCCGTTATTCAGGCCAGTGGTGTGGAACAAAACAAAAGCAGGTTGCCAACCCCGAGCAGAGGCTGTCCTTTGCCAGCCTTTTAAAATAATGCTACTGAGAGCAGGAACATTTTTCAGAGACTTAATAGGCAATAACGCCTGTAAACGCTTGTCGGGTAACCTCACACCATCAGTCTGGATGCAGAGACAGAAGACCCTCCCTCCCCCCCACACTTGCCACAGGCAGTGAGAACCTGGGGTGACACTTGCTGATTTCCACGGGGGAGGGGGCGTACCACGTGGGAGCAGCAGCAGGAGGAAGAGAGGAATCCAACCACGTGAAAGAGACGCAGAACCACGTGCGTGATTTTGACATTTATGCCGCGTGGTAGCCCGTGGATCCCAGGGAACCAGGACTTTCATTTTCGCCTCCTACTGCCACTCTGACCTTCCCTGGTCGGTGAGTCAGTAGGAGGCAGAAATTACAGTGCTCATTCTTTTTTTCCTTTGAAATTTAGGGCTGTTCAAAACCAAACATTTCAAAATCATAACACAAACTCCCTAATCTGAGAGCTGCTTCTTTCACTGTCTTCACTGGAGACAACGAATATGAAACAAAGAGTATCCATGCATGTCTGTAAAACTAGCACTAAGATAATGTTAGTATCTAACAGAAAGAAGCTGCCTACTATAATCTTGATAAATTTATGATCGTAGCACAAAATATAAATGGCAGATTTTAAAAAAATCATCTTGAAATTAAAATACTGGCCTTACTCTAAGCTAAAAGGTGTCTCTTCCAAACACAGTACAGAGAATTCAGAAAGGCATAACAAAGCAATTGAAAGTGCAATTAAGTAAAGGGCTAATTTAAACACGTTCACGTGAAGGAGCGCTGGTTGGTTTCAATCGCACACCCGTGCTGAGCCCCTGCTCCACGTGCGGAGCTGCGGGACCACGGCGCAGCCGCGGTAGGACACAGCCCGAATCCTTACGGAGAGTTTGACCCAACGGGAAAGATAAGGACAATGTCCATATGAAATGACCCCAGGGCCTCAGAAACCGCAGAAGAGACATACAAAGGATGTATCATCAAGTTTCCAAGGAAAAAATAAGTACGTCCACAAAATCGGAAAAAGCTTCAGAGCGGAGGTGGCATTTTAGATGCCCCTTGAAAGATGGGCAGGATTTCAAACTTTGGAGAGGGAGGTGAAGGGTGAAAAACGAATGAAGTACAGAGGCAGAAAAGATAGTTTACTCTGTAGGCAGTATTTCCCAAACTGTGCTTCACAGACACTGACTCGAGAGAAGCCAACAGATGTGCTCTAAAATAGGGTCCAGTGGTCAAATTAGTTTGGAAAACACCACACCCTGAAAGGGCCCCCGGAACCTCCCAGCGCACAGTAATACAGTGGAGGCTCTGAGGGGCACTGCCACAAGGCAGCTGTTCGACCCGAGGCCCCAAACTTCTCTGCCTCCAGAGCTCATGTGAAAGAACACCTATCAATTCTTCTTTGCCAGAATCCCTACCAAGCAAATCTGGGCCAAGGCTCGCAGAGCAACTCTGAGACACCACGGAGGCCGCACAGCCGCGGGCATGATGAACCACGAGACCGAGGTGCTGCCCGTGCGTGGCGGGGACGGCATTTCGGACACGCCACGTGTCCTGGACTCCGTGGCAAGCATCCACGGTGCGCACTGGAGGCCAAACAATCGATTTCAATAGTGCGTGTAAACATTCCTTTAACTGCATTTTATGTTGCAGAAAACAAGCAACTACAGAACAGGAGAAACACATTCCTAGTCAGAAAGAGCGAGCAAAGGGGCAGTACCGGAAGGCGTCACGGGCAGCGCAGGAGCGGCGTCCCGGCGAAAGCGGAGGCGGGCACGGAACACGCAGGCACTGCCCCCGTTTCTGTTTTCCTCCCTAAGCCTGATACTAACTCTCAAAGTCTACAGGTCATCCACTTCAAGTTACAGCTACAGCTGCCCTTTTTTCCATGTCTGTCCATATTTCTAAAACAGCATTTGAAAATATAAACGCAGATTTAAACTTGTTAGTGCATAATTAGCACTTCCGGCTACCTCATTTCCTAAAGGAACTGTGAATGCACTACTTCCTCCTTCACTGTATCTCTTGTTTCTCTGCACACGCACGTGCACACACACACACACACACACTCTCTCTCTCTCTCTCATGGCGGCAGCATCTGAACCAATTACCTGTGGCTGGAACTGAGGTACAGGTGGCCCCTGCATTCCTTGTGATTGCTCATCCATTGTCTAATGCAACAGGAACTTCAGAACTCTGCAAAAAATGTAAAGTTGAAATGTAAATAATGCAATCATTAACAATCTGAGTTGCTCATCATACACCTGATATTTGCGAATATTAGTTTCACCTAATCTTTCAAAAGTGCCCAGTAAGACATCCCATACTTTTATCTGCCATCTGCTAAATCCAAGCTCTTTTTGGCTAATACAAATACTCACTGTCTCAACTAATTCTTCTCAATAGTAGCATTTTACGCTTAGAAAATCCTGCTTCATGAGATGAAATTCTCCCTTCTCCGTTATGTCTTACAGAGCACAAAAGCTTCCCCTCACCCTCCTTAGTACAAGATGATCATCGCCGTGGTCAGCTTCATGTAATCACGGCCAGTGCTTCACATTCCTAAAATGCACTTCTTTATATTCTGAAAATGTTAGTACTTCTTTTCTTTATGTCCAACTACAACGCTTCCTGTGATTTTTTAGGTTTAAACTTAAAAGGTCAGTCCTCATATGAGTGTTTACTCTTTTTTGCACACTTTGTTTCTAATTATAAAACACCATCCATTAATTCAGCAAACACAGTAGGCTGAAGCCAGTTATGTGCCAAGTACTGCACAAGGCTCAAAGACCAAACTACAAAGGAAACAAATGCCAAGTATCTCTAGGTTTTTCCTAAGTGTAATTTTATAACTAAAATCTTGTGGGTTAAAAAGTTAGGGTCCACTTAAACAGGATCAACAGATGGAGAAACTAAAACACATCTTCACTTTATCATACTCTTGAAAAAGCAGTAAAAGCATTCTAGACATGGGTCAAGTGTATTGCAAATATTTTCTTCTATCCTGTGACTTGTCTTTTTTTAAAAAATCTTCCCAATGACATCTTTTAATTAACTTATGAACAGAGATTCATAAATGGCCTAATCAATCAATCTTTCTCTTTATGATTAATGATTTGGGGTACTCTTTAAGAATTATTTCCTTTACCCTAAATTCTCATGTTATCTTCTAATGTAAGCTTTACTGTTTTTGCCTTTCATATTTAGATCTGCAATTGACCTGGAATTAAATGTTTGTCTTTATGGTGAAGTCAATATTTTTCCATATACGCCTATCTAGTAGCCTTCAGATCACATGATGAAAAGATGACCCTTTACCCCACACCCCACTGCAGCACTGCTCTATCATCCTTGTCATATACATCAAACGACTGCACAGACATACACTAAATTAACTGGTGTATAGCGCAGCTTTGCTATGGACTTACATTTAATCACATCTGATTTTAATATAAATTTTAGAACCATCCTGTTTCTACTTTTTTTTTAAAGCCTACTGGGATCCTGATTAGGATTACATCAACTCTATAGATCAATTTGGGAAGAACTGACATTTTAATAATATTGGGTTTTCAAATCCAGGACACAGGATATCTCATTTATTTCAGGTTTAATTTCTTTCAATAATGGTTTTCAGTTTCAGTACTCATCTTTCACATCTGTTTCCAGGTTATTTCCTAAGTACATTATATTTTTTATACTATTATAAATAGTGGGTGCTTTTTATTTCCATTTTATTATAGTGTACAGAAACACAACTAATTTCTATATATTGGCCCTTTATCTTGCAAGTATGCTAAACTCACTTATTAGGTCAAGCAGATTTCTTACAGATTCTTGCCTTATTGCAATGGCTAGAACCTCCAGCACAATGAACAGAAGTAGAGACATCCTCTTTTTGTTCTTATCTCAGGAGAAAAGTATTCAGTCATTTACTATTACATTTAATGTAAGATGCACATTTTTCACATATGCCCTAATTTATCAGGCTGAAAGATTTTATAAAGATGTTAGATTCTTACTTTGCTGAAAGATTTTATAAAGATGTTAGATTTTTGTCAAATGCTGCTTCTGTATATGAGCTGACCATATATTTTTTACTTTGTTAAAATGTTGAATTTTGAACATTCACTTTGGTGAATGTTAAGCCAGTATTAATTTCTGGGATGAACCCCACTTAGTCATGATACATAATCATATTTGTACATTGTTGGATTCATTTTTTTAATTGAAGTATAGTCGACTTACAATGTTAATTGCTGGTGCACAGCATAGTGATTCTGTTGTACATATATATATTCCTTTTCTTTTTTTTTTTATGGGTTAGTATAAGGTATTGAATATAATTCCCAGTAGGAGTTTGTTGTTTATTTATTTTATATATAGTAGTGTGTATCTGCTAACCCCAAACTCCCAATTTACCCCTCCCCACTTCTTTTCCCCCCAGTAACTATAAGTTTGTTTTCTATGTCTGTGAGTCTGTTTCTATTTTGTAAATAAATTCATTTGTCTTTTTTTTTTTTTAGATTCCACATATAAGTGATATCATATGGTATTTTTCTTTCTCTTTCTGGCTTATTTCACTTAGTATGACAATCTCCAGCATTTATCGTTTATGGACTTTTTTAATGATGGCCATTCTGACTGGTGTGAGGTGATACCTCATTGTAGTTTTGATTTGCATTTTTCTGGTAATTAGTGATAGTGAGCATTTTTCATCTGCAATTAGCCATCTGTATGTCTTCACTGGAGAAATGTTTGCATTTTTTCATTGGGGTGTTTGCTTTTTTATTACTGAGTTGTATTGAGCTGTTTGTATATTCTGGAAATGAAGTCCTTCACAGTTGCATCGTTTGCAAATGTTTTTCTCCCATTCCGTACGTTGTCTTTTTGTTTCGTTTATAGTTTCCTTTGCTATGCAAAAGCTTATAAATTTAATTAGGTCTTATTTTTTAATTTTTGCTTTTATTTCCAATTTATTTATATAGTGTTGGATTTGGGGAGGGAGGAGAGGCAAGGAGAAAGAGAATCCCAGTAATGAATTAGAATACCTTTCAGTGTGAAATATAAATCATTAGCATCAACACTTCACCTCTAGTGCCCCTCAGGTAGCTTTCACAAGACACTCCATGAAAAAAAGGGCTTCCTGGTCAAAGACCTCTGTGGAGTACTACTTGCTGTATCAATCTCTCTCAGAAAGTCATGGTCAACATCAGCAAACTAAAGGACTGAAGCAGCCCAGCAGGTTTTTTAAAAAAAATTTACTTATATTTAACTCATTTAATCACAAAATGCTTTCTTTGTATAACAGATTTTAATATCCCCCAGCCTGACTAACCCTGAGAAGTGACTATGAGAAGCCGTGTGCTGGGTTACAGCAAGGCAGGTTCCACCATGCCTGCTGATACGAGATAACATCTAAGCAAATAAAACAATGATGAAAAGAAGCCAAAGTTTAAAAAAAGAAAAGGAAACATACAAATCAAAGAAATCTTAGAAGTGATTTAATCTAACGACCCGCCTGACAGGAAAGCCCCTCCTACAGCGTCCCAGACAGAGGTCAGAAACCCCCTGCTCAGAAGACACAGGTCTGTGCGACTCCCTCATGCTGCATATAAGCTTAGTGACACAATGAACAAAAAGAAATTTGTTTTTACGTAATATCTAACATGATTCCTTGTGTCACTGGATTCTTAATGCTTTTACAGAATGTTTGTATACTGATTTAATACCATTATTTATCATATTTCTAAAGATCAAAGATATTTATATGTAATACTTTCCCACTAATCGCCTCATAAATAAAATTAAAACATTTTAATATATAAATATGTTAACTATGCATTCAGTCTTCCAGATCATAAACTCCATGTTGCAGGGACCTACCTGTGTCATCCACAGCTGCACCCCCAGTGCTTAGGTCAATGCTTGGCACAAAATGGGTGCTGAGTGAATATTTATTTAATGAACGAATGCATGTATCTCTGTCATAAAAGCATCAAATAATTACTGCTACAGTTTAGTAAGCCTAAAGTCAATCATGAGTAAAGTTATGATCAAATTAAATAAATTCGGCACCCAATCTTCAATCAAAAAAGGCTTCCCAAAGATGGAGCTGCCTGAATTGGCTTTTAAATAAGAAAGACACACTCACAAGGTCCAGAAGAGGCAAGGAGGAGAGGGAATCTGGGAAAAGGAAGGAACATACTGAAATACTCAAAAGTGGAGCTCAACATCTTGTAAGTAATTTAAAATTGAAGCTGGCACGTGGTGAGAGAGAGGATGTGGGGAGTTAACGTGAGAAGGTTAGGCTAACAACACAGGCAGGTGTCAGCTCATGAAAAAACTTTTATGATATTTACTTATCCAGTTGGTATCAAAGAGCTTATGTTGGGTTTCAAGCAGCTAAGACAGAAGTTCACTATTTTTCAAATACAACCTTTCCTGCTGTGTGACAGAGGAGAGGTGCTCACAGCCACAAGCAAGACCAGTCAAGAAGCTACTGCGACAGTCCAGACAAGAGATGACAATCCGCCCCCACCCCCCCCACCCCGGTCCTCTACTTGACCTCAACCAGCTTTCAGCACAACTGTCTCCCCTTCCAGAAGTTCCCCTGGCCTTTCTCCCACACTGCAGCCACTTTTTCTATTGAATGTGTAAGCTGGAGTGCTCTAAGACATGTTTCTTCACTTTTTTTTAAAAAACCTTCATTCTCTTAAATTATCCCATCCGGTCCCAGGACTTTGATCACTACCCATATATGATTCCTCTCAAACTTACCGCTCCACTAGAGGCACCTGTTCTGAGCTCTGAGCCACAAACACCAATATCCAAATGACCACCTGATGTCTTTAGAATTCTTCAATAGAAGACTCCATCTCCCATTCCTCCAAAAAAATTAAAAAAAAAAAAAGCTAACTTCTCCTCTAATCATTTTTATCTCATTACATATATCTCCATCTACTCAGTTGGTCCAGCCCAAAATTCCCATTTTGGGGTCTCAGGACCTCTTTATCTGAGAACTCCAAAGCCCTTTTGTTCAGTGGGTCCCTGGCTATCAATATTTCCCATATTAGAAATTAAAACTGAGAAACACATACTAATTCACTTACAAATAACAGCAATTTATTTTAACAGCAAGCTATTTCCTGCTACTCATTACAATAACTTTTTTAAAGTATTCTCAGCAAAGGAACAAGTTAAAAGTGGAAATCCAAGTATAAAATAATAAAACTGCAGCACTGAAAAAGGAGTAGTAGAAGATCTAATTCTAGTTTAAAACTAGTCCTGCAGTTTCATTCATAAAGCAGAGGGTTCTGTCTTAATTTTATAAACAGTCTTAAAGACACAAAGAAATGGACATCAGGAATAAATACAAAACATGTTGAATATCACTGATCAAGAAACACAAATCTAAGCAACAAAGAAATAGTACATAACTGATAGCCTTTCAAAATGACACATACTTTTAAATTATATGCAATGCTTATGATATGTATAATAACCTTTCTAGAAAGCAATGTGACAATGAACATTAATAATTATTCATACACTTTTACTCACGACTCTTAATCCCACAACTCCATCCTATAGAAATAAATCAGTGACTGAATGTTGGATTACATACAAGAATGTATATTAAAAACCATTTATCATAAAGGAAAACTAGAAACAACATAAAGGTCCAACAATATAAAAATGTCTAAATAAATTACAGTAAGTACACAAAATGGAACTAGACTGACCCAATGTTTATTAAAAATTTTAATGATATTTAAAGATGTACCCAGTATAATGTGAAGTGAAAAGGCAAGACGCAGAGACAAACTTCCATGTTATATGTACTCAAAGGACACTGCTCTTTCTTATCCCTGTCGGTTAGATAATTGTGTCGTTGTTTGTTTAAGGTAACTATCTTGCCAAAGTATCAGCCAAATAAGGGTAGGAAATTATCTGTTTTATACATCATTGCACTCCCACAGTGCCTAGCACAGAGTTAAACATACAACAAACACATAGTCACCTATGATTCTAATATGAATTCATCATATACTAAATCAAAAACAGCAAGTTGCATAATAGAATAAAAATGTCTTAACACATCAGTTTTTAAGAAAAGCACATTTGTATACATGTATGGGAATTAAAAATAGTATGGGCAGCCTCTATTTCCATAATGGCAAAGAATAATTCAGACCAATCCTCTCCTCCAAGGACAATTAATAACACAAAAGAAATATTTTTCACTCTGCTTTAATGCAACACAGATATGGAAATAGCAAAGACTTAAAGGACCAGTATCTGAGGAAGGAGGGAAGCCTAGGAGAAGTGGCTCTAACATCCAGGCCTCTTTTTCCATGAAGTGTGGCACTGGCTGCGAGGGCACAGCCACAATGCTGAAAGGCTATAAAGTACTGTCACCTGCTTGGGGCTGAGAGACACAAACTACAGTCCACAGCTCCACAAAGGGTTGTGGTGAACACCCTCACAATTTCCGTTAAGACCTTGAAAGCCTCAGCCCTGGTTGACAAATATCAGCATTGAATCATCTGAAATCTTGAAACTGGACTGAGGTCAGCTCTGATAGCTAACATCCCAAGCTCCCGGCAAAAACAAGTAAAAATACATTCTGAAGAAAGAGAACAGCTTCGGCTTCAAATTATTTCTACATGCAATTCTGCACATAATAAAAAACTAGACACTCTAGCAAATAAGGACACATGAACAAAAATCAGCAGAGAGAACAGACAGAATAAAAATGCTCTCAGACAGAAGGCTAAAGATGCAGGAAGGAATCATAAAAAAGGCAACAGGGCCATTCAAATATATAAGAGATAAAACTGATTGTAAAATTAAAAATGAATCTAGAGTTGAACACACGAAAACCAATATACAAGGAGAAGGGTAAATGGAGTTAAAGCCGTTTAAGGTTCCTATTGAACGTCTGGGAAAAGAAAAAGGACAAACTAGCGCTCTCTCTGTTTTTCTAGTCTATGTTATCTTTTATAAAATTCATTTAGCACTTCTTATGGTAAATTTTATATACAGAAAAATTGCCATTATTCCTGTGCAATTTCTATACATTTTGACAAATTTAGCCTTGTAACTACCACCAGTTCCATCAGCCCATACCATGCCCCGTGTCCCATTATAGTCAAATCCTCCCCCAATGCCTGGCAATCCCGCTCTGCCCTTTGTCCCGTTAGTTCCCTCTCCAGGAGATGATACAAACGGAGCCGCACAGGCTGCACCCTTCTGGGCGTGGCCTCCTTCACGCAGCAGGGCGCACCTGAGACTCACCCATGTTGCCGCGTGCAGCGCGTTCACTGACGCGCCATCCTCCAGCTGAGGGACATCTGCGTTGCTTCCAGTTAGGACTACTACAAATAAGGCCACTACAAACACCTGCACACAGGCTCACACCTAAGTTTCACCTCGCGTGGGTATGTAGGAATGGGACTGCTCGGGTCATATTAGATTTTAATAAGTGAAGGATGCATTTAAAATAGAAGGTCTTCATTTGCTACGATAAGAAATGAGAAAGCGAAAAGCACCTCAAGCCATCCCGCTTCTCATACTTGCTCCTTGTGGTCTCAGCTTCTCCGCCCTCACTCTGTTTACTCTAATAAGGTCATCACAAAGGACTGGACATCATATATGCCTACAGGATTTGAATTTTTGTTAAGTCCCTAGTTCAGAAATTAGTAAACCTTTCAATTTTGTGGAAAGACAGACATTACCATCCTCTGGCTGTTCAATGAACTAGAATTATCTAAAATAAAACAGATAACCAGATGCTGAAAAAAATGCAAGTGCCATATTTTCACTGGACAGTTAAGTCCTCCATGAGGACAGCTGTTTAGGAATCCCTACTCCGATTCCTATAAAATGCATATAGTTCCTGACTAGTCAACAGGGGCGGAATAGCGAAAGAAGTAGAACACAGATGACCAGAGAAATATTTAAACTGTTAAATATAAACTTTTTGATAAAAAATAATTTATGTGGAATTTTTGCAAGAGACTGGAGTGAGGAAAAGTTCACAGCACTTGGCAAAGATCTTTCTTTGAACTAAACCTTTTTAGAGCCATTGCTATACTTCAGACATGTTCCCTAAAATGTCTGCAAGAACGCAGGCAAGTGTCCACGGAAACACCATTCTAAGGCTGCTTAATATTCCAGCATCATCACTGAAAAGTAACAAAATAAAGGTTGAGATAATCAGGACCAATGTTTTTATTATGGTTCTTGCTGACATCTGCTGGCTCAGTTTTACCTTCCTCCTTAACATACATCGACCTGTAAGATGTAAGCATCTTAGACACCAAAGGTTGTAGCACATGAAGCAGAATCCCTAGCTTAATCAAGGGACCAACGATGCAAATACTAAATGAGCACATGTCAGCCACCTGATCACTTCCCGAAATCGGTGCTGTGGCTTCACTGTACCTCGCTTCCCAGGGAATCAATTAATACAAACTGTCTGTGATCTAAGGTTTTCATTCTGTATTATTATTTAATTCTGAGACTAAAGTTACATTTTTTTAACTTAAACTGCAAAAGCCATGTTATTAGAACTCAAAAGTGACAAAAAGTGGATGTCTTTAAAAATATTAAGTGGGGTAATTTTCTGGTTGGTTGCAGCAAACCGAAAATTCTACACTTGAAAACTAAGATAGTAACACATGTCCCTCCCTAGGCCCTCACACCGCCGAACGGCCCCTCTCCACCCGACGCCAGCGCAAAGGGGCGCGCGGCAGGGCGGCACTTTCTTCTTCCTAGAAACGGCACTGCTTCGTGTTCCCCACAGTAAACGTTTTTCCCCAGTGTTTCAAAAGAAAAAGAAATGCGACAGTGAGCTGCTGTTTTGCTTGTCTTTTTACTCACTTGCACTCCTTCCCTAGTTCAGAAACCTCACAAGAAACCGCCCGCCCAGCGCCAGCCACAGGCGGAGGGGCAGCGCGAAGCCGCGGGCCGCCGTCACCTCCTCTCTGCGCCCTAGCACGCTTCGCCCACAGCGAACAGCTGTTCAGACCCAAGAAGCAGTTCTTTTCTAACACGTCACCCTGAACAAAGTTAGCCCTGAGAGCACCTTGTGAGTCAGCGGTTCTCGGCCTGGGTGACCCCCGCCCGGACTCGGTGCGCAGGTCCGGAGCGGGGCCCACCGCTCCCCACTGCAGGACACGCGCACCGCACGGCACACGGGGCAGGCCGGGGCGCACTCGGGGCGCAGCAGCAGTGGTTCAGCCTGTTCCCCGCGTGGCTCGTGTGTCCGGGGGCATCGCCGTCACCGCGGCCGCAGTGACGAGCGCTCCGGCCACGGCCAGCAGGCCTGCCCCTCGGGCCGCCGCGAACGGCGCTGTCCCAGACACAGGCCGAGACCCGAGAGCAGCAGCCCGCGCGCCCAGCACCTGAGTCTCAGCGGGACCCTGACGGGTGGCCCGGAGGGGAGGGGAGGGGCCGCTGCAGCCGGAGCCCCAGGCTCTCCTGAGGGATTTGTTACCATGTTATTATTGTTACTATTTTTAGAGAGAGAAAATTAGAAGGAACACATCTCTCAGCACACGCAGAAGTCGCCCCTGAATACCTCCCCACTCCGTGTTTAAAACAGACCTAAAGTCATCCATTCGTTTCGAATCCATATATAATCTGATTGACTCCCTAAATTACAATGTTTGGAATAGTTATTTCAGACAATATCTATAAGTGAAACATCTGAGTTTGATTTTTAAAATAACAACATATGGGTCTAAGCTACTGAATTTGATCAAGCACCGCAGTCAAGCATCCTATGACCTGCCAGCTGAGGAGGTGCCAGCCGAGCAAGGTCTCAGCACAGCGACAGCAAGTGCTAAGATGCTCTCAACTCCAGGGCCCTCTACCGTGTCATCAAAGTACAAACACTACTACTTGCCCGGAAAGGATCTTTGAAAAGAATTTTATAGGAAGAAAATGGAAGGAAGGAAGAGGAGGAGGGAGGGAAACCAAGGGGAGTCCCATGAGTTCAACCTTAGTCACTTTCTGGCCGCAGATTCAACGAATGCCTCTCTCCAAGCTGTCATGCCCAGCGGCCTGCTTTGGGCACGGGGGTGCGGTTCATTCTTCCCTATTTCTGCCCCACTACTCCTGCCACAGGACTGTCCTGATGAGGAAGTGTCTTCATAAGCATGATGGTCCTCACCTCCTCCTGACAGTCCCCAGTCACCAAACTGGGCTGTTATCCTCCAACAGCCAGTAAGGATGGCTGAGTCGACACAGAATCAACCCCCTCTCTGGTGGAGATGGAATGTCCCCACAGACAGAAATCCTCGCTTCTCCTGGACATTAAGGTAACAGAGTTCATTCCAAATCGACTGTTCCTGCTAAAAACCGAAAAGTTTTTATTCTCCTCTTCACTATATAAAACGTTTTCCCCTTCACAGACTCCCGAGTCTCCTAGTGTAACTGATGCTCCAGGGAGGTCGTTTCAAGGACCAGGCCGGAGGACGCAGCCCTCGGTAAACATGCCGACCCCACGGCGATGTGACTCATCACCTACTTCAGCCGTCTTCAACTCTGTACAATAACCACAATCACAGAGACTCCAAACACTAGAAATTACCGGCGGGGGAGAAATGGTTCTAAATACCATGAGAGAATTCATGAAAACTTCATATTACACATATGACTTTGCTCTAAAAGCACCTGTAATTCGAATGTGTTGATTCCAGCTTAAAAACGAAGTGGCAGGAAGACTCTCCCCACAAACTTTTGTTTCTTCTCTTCCCCTGACCCGGGAGTCCCATTAGATAAGAGGGAGACACGGGAGGCCCCCGCGACCATGGCCGAGCACCAGCCCAGGGACACTGTGCCAGGAGGGGCAGGGGCCATGTGGGGGCGGGGGCGCCCCCACCCGGGAGGCTGTGCACACGGCCCTCGAGACAGACGTGCTCCAGTCAACTGCCTCCAACCCCAAAATAACATCTTCCCATGGACCGAGTTTCCACGCTGGATTCCGGCCACTTCCGCCCTGACTGACGGGGATGCCACAGTGGTGGGGGTGCCATGCCAGCCTCCCCAGTCCTCTGTGCGAACAAAGACTGGGTCACATTTCTTCATATTCCTGACAACACCTACACCAGCACTAAAACTTTAATATGATGATTGATGCCTGTGAACATTCAGATCCTAAGCCGGTGTAATTAATGTGGAACTCCAGAGCTGCCCAGGCCACGTCTGAGTTATTTCTGGTTTGGAAATAGATGTGGCCGAAGTACCTCTGACTTTTTAGGTTCAGCCAGAAAGAGTCAGCAGACTGGATGCCCTGAGACGAAAGATTGTAATAAAGTGTCCTCAGACGTGACATTTTAGCTTGGTGCTAAATCTAAACTACAGTGCTCTTCTGTGACTGCCATGCAGGTCATTAAAAGCCTGCTGAACAGAGGGGCCCCCCGCTTCTGATGACTCTGAACCAGAGTCTGTGTCTCAAGCCAGTTTCACTATATGCTGCGTTTTGAAATAAACCTTAAACGTGACCTTCAAGTGTTCCCTATTCGTGGCCACTCGGTGGGAAGGCACACCTCACCCGGCTGCTTCCTCAACACCCACACACCTCCAGTGCAGGAGCCCCAGCTCTGGTCCCCCAGATCATCAACAGGGTGAGCGGCCAGAGAGAAGAGAAACAGGAACAGGAAAAGTAACTCCAAAAATCAAGTAAGAACCACAAGAGGGGAAAAGATAACTTATTTTTAGTGGTGGCCACTGCCTCAGAGTATCAATGATGGATTCTATAAAAAGAACGCAGTCACTGAAGGCTGACGAGCGGGCATCAGCAAAGGGCACAGGGCCAGACAGTCACCTTTTCAGCTTGCAGGCCATCAGTCTCTGCTGAGACCACTCGCTCTGGTGACAAAGCCGCTGCAGACCATGCAGAGAGGAGGAGGAGGGGCTGGGGGCTCATAAAACTTTATTCACAACCACAAGTCATGGCCACGTGTCTGCCCACCCCTCATCTGAAGCAATGTTTGTCATTTTTGGCCCAGTGAAAACCTGGGGCCTGGAAAGTAGTTAACTGACCCTTTTTATCTGAAACCCTCTCTACTAAACTGGGAGCTTCACCATTTCCTCCACATACTCCACTATATATGACTGGTTTCTCAAATGCAATAAAATGAATCAATCAGATAAAACAGGATACAGATCTATTAAATTCATACTAAAATAAGACTGAACTATTTTGTGACTATCCTAACTGCACTATAAATAAATTTAGACACACCCATGGACTAATCCTGGTGGGACTCATTAATTCACACTTCTGGGATTCCCTCCTCAACACAACACACATACACCTCTCTCCCACTTTTACAAACATGCCCTGTGCACCACACACCCCAAGAATCAGTATCTACAATTCTATGTGTTCAACAACTCAACATGAATAAGGACAAAACTGAGGAAAGGCAAGTGTAATATCACAAAGAGTCCAAGAAAACAAAGAGATGGCAGCAGCTGACAGGATAAGAAGCAACACAGGATTCTGGCCGACTCACGGTACTGGGGAGACAAAACCGGAGTCCACGGAGGACCCCAGAGTGGAGGTCAGGGTAAATGTCTGAGACGTCACCAGGCACAGGACAGACCAGCTTCCACTGGCCGAGGTGAAAGGCGATACACCCTCCAGAAGAACACCGATTCCTCTCTGGAGATGTGACACCATTCAGACCCTCTACAACTTTCCATACACATCTCATGTGCATACCAGGCTGGCCAAGAAAGCTGGAACATGACCTAAAACAGGGTGGGGAGGAGGAGGGGGAGTGGACAACAAACACAGTCCCAAAGGTGACCCAAATTTAAGAAGCACTAGGCACAAACTTTAAAATAATATCTTCTATAAATTAGTTGAAAATACAGAGGATTTCATCAAAACTGAAATCTAGAAAAAGAAACAATGCACTACCCATGAAGCGATAAAAGTCTGAATTGAACGCTGACTCTACCATGTCAAAGGTGCATGGAAATCTCCAGGGCCATTTCCTACAGAACACTCACTGGAAGCGTGTAGAATCAGCAAGGTGACGGGGCAGGACTGAAACGCAGCTGCAATGGAATGACTGCCAAAGACAGGCAAGAGAGGAGGCAAAACAGCAACAACGAACAATGGGAACAACAGAAAATAAATAACAGGATGACAGGCTGAAACCCAAATATTTCAGTAATGCAATTAGATGTAAATGAATAAACTATTAGCTCCACTTATAAAGACAACACTGATCAGACCAGATTTTTACAAATCCTAAATTGTTTGTAAGATACATTTTACGTAATAGAACACAAACAGATTTTTTTAGAAGAATTAAAAGGAATACTATGTCACACTGGCCAAAAGAAAGCTAGTATAACTATATTTATATTAGACAAAGTAGTTTTTAAAGACAAAAAGCATTATTAATAGGAGGAACATTTCATAAAAATGAAAGGCACAATTCAACAAGACACAACAATCCTAAATTTAAATAAGACAGCCTGAACCTATTAAGCAAAATCTGATAAATCTAAAGGGGAAAAAAACCACAATAGAGTCAAGAGTTGGAGGTTTTAAAACATCTCTCTCCACAGCAAATAGAACAAGCAGACAAAAAAAGCAGTATATACAGAAAAGAATTAAATGGCACAATTAACTAGTTAGTAACATAAAGAACGTGCACTGGAAAAGGAGCACCCGAGAGTCAGGACAGCACTCGCAGCATTCGCTGCACCGAGCCCTCGGGTGACCCTTCAGGACAGAGGCGTTCGTTCCCCGAGCCGCGGGCACTGTGGCGGCCGAGGGCTCACACCCGAGTCTCTCTCGAGGCAGCTGCATCCAATGATGGCCAGCGTGCAGGTACAAAGGTCAAACCCTCCATCAGTCTGGGGCCACTGAAGGGCCACTCAGCTCCAGAACGTTCCCGCAGGGCTGGCTGCAGCCTCTGCTGAAAGCACCCTGCAATTCAGCTCCTCTGTCCAGTCCTCGTTGGGCCCAGGTGTTGTTCCCAAAAGCATTACACACAAAATAGGCCATGCCTGCAGATCTCAGAGTCTGTTTTCTGAAAATTTTGGCCAATGGCGGTAGCCAACAGGAGTGGTCCAGAAAGCAGACTCAGAGATGGGATTCTGCGGCTGGATCGCAGGCGACAGGTGAAGTATGGCCAGCCCCTCACGTGAGTAACAGTGTGCCTGTGAAAGCGCCCACAGGCACGAAGTGGGACCAGCTGAAGGAAACCTACTGGCAGGCGAACGTCTCAGGCGCCTCAGAGGCTGACGGGAAGTAGTGACTACGGTAGTAACAGTCAGCTGTCGCTGGGGCCGTCAGCGAACTGGGGGCGGTGAAAAGGGAGAGTGGCGAGGTAGTGTGAAAAGTAGGAAGGCCTCTCTCATCTTCTGCAGTCAGAGAGCAGAAAGGGCTGAGGGTGGGAACCAGGGCTTATTTTCAGGGCATTAGATCTTCTAAGAAAGCTGAAATACTCAACTCCGCTAAGACTGCTATCCCCAGGTCAGGATCTTGCCTGGTAAGGACTGGGGATCTGAGACTTAGCGGGGGGACATTTGGGTCAATACTTGGCAACCTAGGAACTCCAGATCACCTTAAACCCTCTGGGCGTGCAGAAATGGCCCACTCCTCTCCATTAAAGGCCAGACTCCTCCCTCACCTAGAAACAGCACAGAAGCTCCCACCTGCAGGACACACACACCCCATCAGGATCCACCGCCACCTCCCCTCGTGGCCACCAGACCAATAACGAGGATAAAGGGCAGGGGGTCGTGACCAGCAGGAGTCACAAGGAAGGCTTCTGCAGTGCTTGAATGTCTGCATCTTCACCTGGGTCGTGAGTAGTCCCAACATTGTGCTCACTTTGTACAATGTATTGAGCGGCACACTTAAATACACTGTAGTGCTTCTGTGCACTGCACGGCAATAAACAGGCTTTTGAAAGCAATTATATTTAACTTACATTTTCAAGGAAAAGTGATGTATTAAGAAATTCTACAGATATTTACAGTAGTAAGACCCTGTCATATGAGTTTGATGTATCTCTGTCTCTATCACTGTATCTACAGAGTTAGGACAATATCACACTAATTCTTTTAGAAATACTAACTGTCAAGGAAACAATGAACCATTAAGTGTCAAAATATGACAAATATAATCAAACTGTAGAAATTTCTGTTTATGCTTGCATAGTAAATCAGCACGCTTAATCGCTGCATATCCTAAAAACAGAAGAGCTAGTATTTCCAGGTTGCCAAGTGCCACACCGGGCCGAGCACCCTCCGAGCGCTGCTCACGCGTCCCCCATCCCCCATAATCATCTTCATGCGCTGATTCTGAACAAGTGCACCTGGAGACGCTGTTCCTGACGCGAGGGATTTAGTAGCTCAGAAAAGTCCACGTCTCTCCCCTAGCGGCTCTGTTACTGTCCCAAGGGAGAACAGGCTGATTCAAGGTCCCTGCGGCCCCCATGGTCCCAGGGGCAGGCACTGCAGACTGGCCAACAGCACATCCACGTCCATTCCCAACCTCCCCCTTGCCTGCCTCCACCCTAGATGCTAAAAGCGAGTTACTCCTCTCCCAGCCTGCCTTTCAGCAAGGACTGACCATGTGACCTAGTTTTGCAAACATCAGCAAGACTCTTGTCCCAGTAAAAGTTGCTCCTGTCCCTCCCCCTTCCTCCTGCCCACACTGTGGATGCAGTGCCCGAGCTGAAGCAGCCCCGTCTTTTCACGAGAAAAAGGCTAAGACTTAGAGACACCAGCCCCGACATCACTGGACACCACCCCACAGCCAACAGCTACCTCCTTCCAATGTCTCGTCACGTGAGAAAAATGAACCCTTCCGTCTGTGCCACTGTTGTGACCTGAAACTAAATGAATTCCTCACATAGCTAGTAAATGGGGAACCCAGATTCAAATCTAGGTCCATCTCCAAAATCAAACTGGACAGCTTTTCTTGGAAAGTTTACTCCAAACTGTAAATACCTCATTTTCCACATCTAGATGCTAATTCCAAAGCCAGGCAGCTAAAATTTGAATAAAATCAAGAAGTTAAGCCATTCAAGAATTGTGTTCTCTTATTATTCACTTGATTACTGCATTGACCCTTTCCTGACCTTTAAATAGAGCTTTCTACACACTAATCTGTGAACAATAATGCCTTCTGAATTGCTCAGAAGCATTAAGTTTTAGAATTAATAACATTAAAATGTTTCCAAGTGCATGAGTCTGAATTATTTTTAATTGGCAAATTATTAACTTTCAATCTTCACATTAAGACCTAAATCTGAGAAGATAAATGCCTTCTGGAAACAGAAGCAATAACAGAAATTACATCTACAGATACCCTGTCATTAAAGGAAGCTCCCGAGTGTGGAGAAAACGAGCCTCCTGCACTGCTGGTGGGAGGAAGTCTGGTGCAGCCACTGTGGAGAGCGGTGTGGAGATTCCTTAAAAACTAAAAACAGACTCACCATATGATCCAGCAGTCCCACTCCTGGGCAGGTATCCAGAAGAAACTCTAATTGGAAAAGATACATGCCCCCTCATGTTCACAGCAGCACTATTTACAACAGCCAAGGCATGGACCCAAATGTCCATCAACAGGTGACTGGCTAGAGAACGTGTGGTACCTCTGCACAATGGAATACTGCTCAGCCATAAAGAAGAATGAAATAATACTAGTTAATCTCTAGGTCCATCTATGTCACTTTATCATAGTAAGTGAAGTAAGTCAGACAACGACAAGTATCATATGACTATCACTTATGTGTAGAATCTAAAAAAATGACAAACGAACTTAGTTACAAAACAAAGACTCACAGACATAGAAAACAAATTTATGGCTCCCAAAGGGGAAAGGGTGGAGAAGGGATAAATTAGGAGTTTGGAATTTGCAGATACAAACTACTCTATATAAAAGAGATAAACAAGGTCCTGCTGTACAGCACAGGGAACTATGTTCAGTACCTTGTAATAACCTATAATGAAGAAGATATATATATAAATGTGTAACTGAATCACCATGCTGCACACCAGGAACTAACACGTTGTAAATCAACAATACCTCAATTTAAAAAAAAAAGAAAAAGAAAGGAAGCACCTCAGAAAATTGAAAGACAATTACTTTTCTTCCTTAAATACGGTAGATTAATAAATGTTTTCTTCAAATTAAAACTACTAGCTCATTCAGGTTAAATATTAAAAACAAATTAAAATTTGATTTTAAGAAGTCAATCCTTGCTTTCTCTTTAAAAAAAATTCACTTCAGGGCAACGGGGGGATTATTTTTAGTGCCTGAAGTTGGTGGTTTTCTAGACTCAGACTCTAGCAAGAGCTTTTCTGGTAAATCGCGTGTGCTTGACAAACTCCACGGAGCGCACGGGGCTGGGACCGCAGGCGCGCCCCGGGCGCCCTGCCTGCTGGGCCCGGAGAGGGTGAGGAGTCCTCGTCCCTCCGCGCCCCGGGACAGACAGGGGAACGGCTGCGAGCGCGCGCCGCTGCGCTCGGAAGTACGTGGCAAGAGGGCCGCTGGTGGCGTCCCTGCGCCAGCAAGGCTTCCTACTGCCCTCCGAGCAGCTCGCCTCTCCCTCTTCCCGCTACTCTCCGTGACTCTCTCTCTCAACAGCAAATACCAAAATCGTGACTTCAGCCGCGGCCTCGGCCCGAAGCGCCCGGCCACAAGCCTGAGCGCCTACAGAGAGCTCAGCCACGCCCCACGAATGCGTCCACCTGTTCGCACTGCAGCGGGCGACCACCGCCACCCACCCGGTCCCCCCACAATGGGAACCCTGGGGTCATCTTCCATTCAACCCTGTCTCCCCCACGTCCAATCAATTAATCAACTTACAAGTCACACCAATAAATTAAAATGAAAAGAGCAGGAATAAATGAAATATGAAGACAGTAACACTCCACAAAACCAAAAGCTGGTTCTTTAATAAAAATTAATAAAAGCAGACAAACCTATGGCTGATTGAGAAAAAAGGAAAATGTAAATAAAAATAATAATAGAATATAAGAATAACTACAAATCCAGCAGAATAAGAAATGTGGGGGCAAGAGAAAAGAGAGAATACAAAAAAAAATAATTTTTGTCAGTAAACCTAAAACCTTAGATGAAATGGACAATTTCCTGAGGGAAAAAAATTTAGAATTAGAAACTAATTCTAAAATATGAAAGAAAAAGGAACCAAAAATAGCCAAGAAATTTTTGAAAAACACCACCAAGGTAAAGGGCTTTTCCGGAACAGATAACAAGACTTATTGAAAGTGCAACCGAAGAGGAAAAAGCAAAGAGCAGCAGAGCAGAACAGGGCCCAGAAAGAGGACCGCTTGTGGGTGCAAACTACACAGGATGAAGCAAGCACTACCAGTAAGCGGGATATGTGCCCGCTATTCAGTAAGTGGTACCGGGACAGCTGGCTGCCAGTTACTTTAAACGCCTACATACATACTTAGTAAGCAGGGGACCACCGCCCCACACTGCACAATGTGGGCTAGAGACCTAAATGTGACAAGTAGAACTTCAAAACAGACCAGTATCTTCATGACATCAAGGTAGAAATAAACACACTTCAGGATAAAAGGTACAACTATAAAACACTGATAAATTCAATTATGCCTGTTCATCAAGGGAGACAACGGAGAAAGTGCAGAAAAGTCACAGACCAGAAAAAAACACTTGCAACACACAACCAGCCCAGAATTAGCACCTAGGATTAATGAAGAGCTCAATAAACAAAAGATAATCCAATTTTTTTTAACCAGCAAAACACATGAACAAGTAATTTTCAGAAGAGCATATGAAAAAATACTCAGCATTTTAAAATCAGGGTATGCAAATTTAACAATAGGATACCATTTCATACCCATCAAACAGGCTAAAACCTTTAAATTCTGGCAAAATAAAACCAAGAGATGGAGCAACTGGACTCTCTTATACTGTGGGTGGGAACATTTGGAGGGCAATGTCCCTAGGGTCTCCCAATTCCCCTCCTAAACATGTATTTCAAAGAAACACACGTGCACAAAAGACACGCACAGACTGCTCAGGGCAGTGCTGTTTATAGCAGCAACAAGTTGGGAAGAGCATTTCCCTTCTGCCCGCCCTCCCCCTCCAGGGGAGTAACAGCCTCTGATCGCCCAATGTGTTAGTTTCCCAGTAGGAGGGTTCCTAATCCACCAAGCTGAAACAGAAGTGATCCATAAACTTGATCTCTGTTACTATTTGTTTTGAAACACTTTTTTAGAAACATAAAAATGATACTATGAGATATATGAAATAAAATAACAGCAAAGGCATCAAACAAAATACTCCATAAAATTTATGACCACCCTTTTACTGTTTATAGAAAATGGCAGAAACCTACTAATTTAGAAAACTCAATATTCTAACAAATTCCACTGGCTGGAAACAAAATAAAAATAATCTTTCTCCTCTTGTTGGGCCAGTCTCCTAACAAATGCTGGAAATAAAGAACAAAACAAAATATTACCAGAAAAAAATACTAAATCTCTAAATGTATTCATTCAGTAATATTCATTCAGAAAAACTGTATTTTAATTCTAGCATTCCATTAAACAGCATACTCGATAAATACACATTTTGTTAAAGCTTAAGGCATTTAAAGAGCATTAAAGGAAAATAATGACACAAAAACTCCACCACTCTGACAGCTGGAGCTGACTTGCCTGTTTTATGAGGAAATACCAGAGGATGGACTTTGGAAGATGGGGAGTCTTAAGAGTCTGTTATGTTTGTTGCAGTGACTGTAAAGTGACCACAGGTTCCCACATGACCACCCCAAAATGGACTAAATGACAGGGTTTCACACGGGATCTGGATGGCAACATTGACAGTACTGGGGACGGGGTAGGGGGTCCCTCGGTATTTCCTGTACATCTTCAGGAAAAGGGAACTTAATGAGAAAGTAATAATTTCATCAAAACATTTTCTTCTGTTTCACCTGTTTCAAGTACAATTTAAGCACTTTTGGAAATAATATGATATAGGAAAGAATTTATCTGTGGTGTGTGGAATGGTTAATTCTTTGTGTCAAGATGACTTGGGTCGTGGGGTGCCCAGATACTTGGTTAAACATTATGTCAGAGAGCGTCTGCGAGTGTTTCCAGATGAGATAAGCATCTTCACTGGAGGACTGAGTTAGGCAGGCTGCCCTCCACGTGCGGGGGAGCCACATCCAATCCACCGAGGCCTGAAAAAAAACAAAAAGGCAGAGGGGAGGAAGAATTCACTCTCTGGCCAGCTGCTGAGCTGCAACACCGGTTTTCTCCTGCTGCTGAACTGGGACTCACACCACTGCCTGTCCTGGTTCTCAGGCCTTCAGACTTATGCTGGAACTTACACCACCGGCTCTCCTGGTTCTTGGGCCTTTGGACTTGGACTACAACTACACCAGCAGCTTTCTCAGCGCTCCAGTTTGCAGATGGCAGATCTCGGGACTCCCCAGTCTCCATAATCACGTGAGCCAATTCCTTATAATAGATGTGGGTGTGGGTGTGGGTGTGTGTGTGTGTGTGTGTATGTGCAACCTCTTGGTCCTGTTTCTCTGGAGAGCACTGCCTAACACAGTGCTGTGTTCTTAGATTAACATGCGTGTTTATCTGCAATACAGACCAAGTAATTTAAGTAAACACAAAATAATGATACCTCTCTCTCCTTTTTTAATCATTGGAAGCTAAAGGTAAGTTTAACTTTTAAATCAGTTAATATACAAAATCTTCATTCATTCCAACAACTTCTTGAAATCGATTAAATGCTGTTTAACGACATGGTTACATTTCCTAAAGTTTTAGAGTGTATCATCCCAGCTTAGTAGTTACTCTGAGTATAATACTAAAAATAATGCAGCCCCTCAAAGAAAGAATAAAATAATTTTAAGTTCTTGGTTCTGAAAGAATAAATATTTTGAAACATAAAATTTGCCTTCATCTTAAAAGCCTTTAACATTAATCTGAATGTTAAGAGGCCTGTAAGTGGGTCATGAGGTATTTGTTCCCAGGCTGAAAAGCTGTATACAAATTGTTCCCTGGAAAGAATTTTCAACAGAGATCATAAAAACCAAAAGGACTGACAATGGAAAGTCCACCTCACACGGGCCTGCCCTGACTGCTGCGACATTCTACCCAGCGCTTTCCCACGGCTCCAGGCTCTTCTCAGAGCTAGGAGGATCCGTGGTCCTTTCAACCCGGCAGATGCAGATATCTACTTTTTCTCTCAACTCTGCTTTAAATATAACTAATCAAATGATAAGATGTTGGCTTATACAACCAGAGATTTATCACATCATAAATAACCAAAAACAACATTTTCAAATGTCCATTTCGAATGACAAGACTTGGGTTCCTCAGCTACGACCCAACCCCTGTGGAAGCGCAGCGCCCACCCGGCCCGGCTCCTCCCCACGGCCCCGCGGGCAGAAGGACTCGCCACCGGCCGCCCGTGTCTGCTGTGCTTTCATCAGCTGTCCTGCTCGCGTCACTGAGTCTCACCCTCCCGCTCAGCGTCTGCGGCGCTGCGGCCGACCCGCGTGCCCACTCTGCCGTTCACCTTGGCGTCTCAGTACCTACTCCTCCCCAGCCTGCGTGACAGCTGGCAAGTGACTACTAGAGACGCGCAATACAACCACCACCACCTGTTCTTCACACAGCATCCTGGCGTTTCAAACCTTAAAGAAACTGTAAAGGGAAGAGGATGTCTGACAAATCGAAACATTTGCTTTGATGGATTTAACATTCTAGCTCACCAAACACACAACCCGTTTGCCTTAACATCAGCTGAGTTCATTACTAGACAGAAAATTAAGTCAGCAGAAAGATATTTCAGTAGCTGTGGAAACAATTTCAAATGCATCCTTTCATATGTAAAAATAATTTCTACAAATCAGTTTACTGTTCTAAACATATTTATCATAAGTTTAAATAAAATAACCATGAGAAAGGTGATCTGGTAACAAATCTTCTAGCCAAGGAATCGCAGCATCATTTCCCTTTCCTGCGTCATGTAAACTCCTTTGAGATAAGGCCATCTTCCAGGGCCAAGATTCTGTGCACATGTTTCAACAAAGAGAGTAATTTAGATTTTCATTTTCATGTCCAACATTTCAGTACGCACCCAGGGGTACACCCTCAGGAAACTGAAGCAGAAATAACAATGTATCTGGAAGACGACCAGCAACCAATCACCAATCAAACCCAACAAGTCCTTTCTTTTAATAAAACCCAGCTTTATACATTTATATATAATTTATTATGCAAACATTGTTTCCATTGAAACAGTAACAAGACTACCTCTCTCCCAGCTCTGGTCCCCTTCATCCACTGTTACTCCCTCACCAGTCTGTGGTTAAGACGCAAGCATCTGTCACACAATGTGCAGAAAAGCAACTGCAGTTCTGACCATGTGAAGAGGAGACGTTCCCTCAGCAGATTCTGCAGTTTACAGCTTTCCAAGGCCAGTTCCCCGGTGACACTTCACAGCTAGCGTGAATGAGCTCCTCTCAGGTTTTAAGATTACAAGAAAAAACATGCACGTGAATTAACTTACACTTCAGCGTGCACTGCTCACACATGCGATCTGTACTCAGTTCAACACTCTCGTAAGTGTGAGAAAAATTCAGAATAATTGTTTTTAATGTTTAAATCAGTTTGGGCATAATTAAGAAAAAGAACATTTTAAAAACAAAGAAAAACATCTCTTTGAGATAGGCTCCTGTTACATCTATACCATCACAGCTGTTCCCACAACTTAGGAGATATCAAAGCAAATAGTAATAACAAGAAGAGATTCCAAATCCATGAGACCTGGGGGAGGGGGTGGAGGAGAGGGATGTTTTCCAAAAGAGGAAACATGGAAGTCAGCCACAGTGTGAAAGTTTTGAGGAGAACCTGATCAGTAAGGCAAGGCAAAATCACATATGCTAAAAACCCAAGATGACTTGTTAGGAAGACATTTAGCTGTCGACCCAGGACCTCTGAAGCAGAGACAGCCACACAGGACATATAAAAATAAAAACCAACTACAGCTGATTTGGAGGAAGGCCTGGTCAATTTATCTTCAGGTTAGTTCAAATCCACAATGGGAAGCAAGTCACTACGATTATAAATCTAATTTTCCAACATAATATGTCTTTTTCAACTTTTGGCAATTCACATGTCACACCACCTTTTTCTTCTGTTATCTTCTGATTGACCTGATTTGTGTTTCACCCAATTTCGCGGACACAGACCCTGAGTGACACAGATTAGATGAAGCTTTTTTTTGAGTACCTGTAAGTGTCCATCATTACCACGTGAACATGATTTTAGGTCCTACACCGGGCACCGGGCACAGGTCCTGCCCCGATCCGGACTCTGCCCTCCTGGAGCCCACCAGCAGCACCACCAACCACACCAGAGGGTAACAAATGCTCCAAGTCTGATCCGTAAAAAATACAAGTGACAAGGGAGCATGTAACAGCGTCTGGGGGAAAGGGGGGAGGGGGTGTCAAGGAAGTCCTCCCCAAAGAAGTGGCTCGGGGCGGAGCCCCTAGGCCGAGTGGAGCCCCGAGCCAGGGAGCAGGGGAAGGGGAAGAGGGGAGGAGGAGGGTCTGGCCCCCAGCTGGGAGCTTTCTGTCTGCTCCCTAACTCATCACACACAGGAAGGCTCCACCTCACGGAGGGTTAGAGGTGGCCACAACGTTCCACACGTCAAAACACACTATTTCTTAAACTTCCCATGGTTTTGTATTAGACCACTGTAATTTAAGAGAGAAAACTCCTAGTTCTGTAAGTCAGAGTAAGACTTTAACACATCTATCAAGAAGACTTTACTGAGGCACATTTTGAATCGGGAGAGTTCATCTCCTCCCTCGCAGAGGAGTATGAAGCACACACTTCACGTTCTAGGCAGTTCCACAGAGCTGAGCCACGCATAAAAGGAGGCCATCACTGACAACGCTTCTTTAAAACAAAGCACCCGCCAGAAAACCCGGCTTATCTCAATCGGTGGGCACAATTCCCATTCACCACTGAACTAAGTCCAAATACAGAATCACCAGGCAAAAAGCTTCTCTTTTAAGAAAAGAAAAAATGTAGAAAGCGGACAGTAACTGCTAAGTAAAAGAAAGACACTGGAGAGGAAAGGCGGGTGTCTGCATGAACACAACCTGGTCTTCGCAGACGTGCTTGTTCATATTCTGGAAACAGAACCGTGAAGACACTGTTTTTAATACAAATTTTCCTAGTACCTTTCAGAATTGTACTGTCACTGGATTTTCCCAGAATTACCAGTAATGTTCTACTTTGGCTTAGAACATTTTGTCATTTCATCAGTGGAGATAAGAATCATCTTGCTATCACTGCCGCCATCACGTTCTGCTGTGGGTGCATTCTAAAATCGGTAAAGCTGCTTTAAACACAAACCAAATTTCACTTAAAAATCTTGAAGTCAACCATTAGTCACAAATCTTCTAGATTTTTGAATGATCTAGAAAAATAATGAAAAAGTTCTATGAATATGTAAGCAGTTTGACTATTTTAAACAGAAAATATATTCTGAATTTTCCAATAAAGCCACATAAACACTGTCTGTCAGTCAAACTGGATGGCAGGAAATAAGCCAAGCCTGTCCACTTAAGAAAAGAAGCTCCGAACTGTACACGGCTTACTCATCTACTCCTCCAAAGCACGGCACTTGGTCAGAGTCATAGACTATTGTTATAAAGAACTCCAATGCCTAAGTGAAATATTATGCACACTTATTTATAATGTATTTACCATCTGTGAAAACTTCCCAGTGAATAAAATCAAAACCATGCATTCTGCTAGAGCACCTAGTATATTGTGAATAGCAATTAGCACTACACCCCAATAATACTGATATATTTCCCAAAAACTAAAATGGGGCATGTGCACATCTCATCATCAAATCATTTTTAAGAAAGTTATTGTTAATTAAGCATCAAATTGTTAAATGGCCCAGGTACCAATACACACAAGGTCCCAGAGGAGGCCCCTACATGCCCAGATTTCCACTTGTGATGTCCATTAGAAAAATATGGAATAGAGAAAAGGAAAATGTTTCTTTTTACACTTTCTTCACATGATTTTGAAACCACTCAGGAGTTCTCAATGTCATTAAACCAGTAAAAATGCTTCCTGGGGTCACACACCATGTCTCTTGTTATCACTGTGCGCCACCCTCTCCCCACCTACAACACGGCCACAAAGCAGGCACTCAAATATCTGCCAAATGAATGAAAAAACAAAGCCTACCTAATCCTGCTTCGTCTTAGTGAACTTAAAAAAGTGGTGAAAACTGGCTCTAAACGCTAATTTAGAGTTTAAAAAGGCGAGCATCTGGGATTTGTTCCAGCGATTAACTACCACAAACGTTCAGGGCTATAAATGTTTATTTACTATGTCAGAAGCACTTCAGTACGATGCTTAGAAGGCCAGAGTGCATAACAATCAATTAAATTAATCATCCTAGAATACCTTCCCCAAATCATTCTTTTGTTTAAAAATTTCTAATTGTTCTCCACCATTTTTAGAATAAAGTCCAAATTCCTTGGCCTGGAATTGCAGGCCCCTGTTTATGCAACAGGCGTGTCCTGAACTCTTCCTCTGAAGCAGGCAAGCACCACGGATAAAAAGATGAGCAGCAAAGGCGGCGGCCCTTACAGAGCTCCCACCCCTGGGAAGCAGCTTAGCAGGGCCTGCCCGAGACTCGGGCCGGGAACCCAGCAGCAGGCGCCCTGCTCGGGGCAGCCTCGCAATGCTGCCTGGTTGGTTCTCAGACGCCGAGCTAAGACCTGGTTTTCCATTTTACAAATACCACTTTGGCAGCTACAAAGAGAATGAATCAGAGCCTCATGTCCCACTATTTTTGCCAAACTGGCCCATTTTTGAGCTTTAGAAATCCCAACTTCACCTACCACGATGGCTTTCAGTCAAAGCCCAGAACAAGCCCCTGTGCCCCCAGGACCTCAGGGAGCCCACTCACAGGGACGAGCCCGCCCCTCCCTTTGATGTCCCTGCAATAGCCCTGCGCTGCGGGACAGGCCCTGGAGGCACGAGGGCCATCCTTCTGCCGTTAATGACACTATCAGTCAGGACTGTAAAATCCTGGATGACAAAGGCTGCCGAGATTCCCCTGAATCCCCCGGTGCATCCAGCACAGTTCTCTCGAACAATGAGCCTCCACGAGGTACAACGAGTAACTGTTGCTTATCAGCTGGATTATACTTTATTGAAACATCAAAGTGTGTGAAAGTCCAGAAGTATAGCATGGAACAAAGAACAGAGGGCTTAAAAGTAACACTTTCTAAAATCCAAAAACAGAAGTAATATTTCCAAAAAATATCCTAAAACCCCTGCACGTTTTTTTCCATATTACTTAACTTTGTGTAATACACACAGAAAAGCAAAGCCGCAGGCCTGGCAGCAAGAACCCCAACCAGAACACCCACCTCAGTTGTGATCCCTGAGCAGAACCCCGGCCTATACTAAGAAAGCAGGCACGCACAGTCAGCCTGGCTCCCTCACACACGCCGATTCCCAACTGCTCTCTCTCCAGCTCAAAGCCTAGGAGATTAAAACAGCCTTGTCCACTTGGAAACAGGCCAAATAGACCTACTTATTATTTAATATATGATTTAAACAAAAGGGAAAAATTAAGAATGACAAAACCATCATTAATATATGCCCAAGAACACCTTCCTAACTGAACGCTGACAATCAGATTATGCACATCTCTAACTCTTCCAGATTTACAGTTCTGCTATCAGAAAGGTTCATTACAGTCAACTGTGGAGAAGCTCACTATTCTGATGCCCTGATACGGACTTGGCCCTGGCGCTCATCTTTTGATTATTTCACTCTTTACTTCCACCAAACAGAGGTAACCCTGAAGGACATCTACCTGTATTTAGTTTAATATGTCAAAGATAGAAAACTCTTAAAATTACATTTCAATCTTTTTTCTATTAACATAAAACCCAGTGTCCTAACAAATGTAATTATTTCATTAATTGTCAAAGTTTAATATTAGAGGTGTTTACTTCAATTCAAGCACCTTCCCTTTCACATGTCATTTTTAAGAAAAATATTTGCTTCACAACATTTATTAAATGTTAACAAAATATATTTTTAATTCAATTTATAGATTAGTCTACCATCTAGGCAAAATGTTTCAAATAATCATTTCTTCTGTTACAGTGCTGAATGAAATCTAAGAGCCAGGCACTCCCACAAGTCTAGAACTGTATTTTTGTTACTGTTGACTTAGTCAGTAATGTTATTAAGGAGATTCTCACCAACATAAATAATAACAGGAGGAGACAAGCATGTGAATACAATATAGGACACGAGTCAACTCACTTCTACCAAGAACTTTCTTTGTAATGTCCAACTACACCCTCTGAGCCTCAGTTACCTAAAACATCAAATAAAGGTACTGGATTACATGATCTCCAAAGTCCCTTCCAGTGTCAAAAGTCCACCAAATTCTAATTTCTTCTGAAACAAACAAATAAGTCACGTTGCACAAATTCAGAGTTTACTGACATTTTGATTCAAGAGGAACAGCTCCAAGCAAGGGATCCTGGGCTGCTACAGAATCGTTAGCACTGCAGAGCGAGCCTCACCAGGAATGCGTGAGTCACTCCTGAGAGATCCCTTAATGAAAGTCTTCATGCAAGAAAAAACTACTGAAAAACAGTCAATGGCCAACTGGTCTGAAATCTAAAACACCAAGAAGGAAAAAGTTTTGATGTGCTTGAATGACGTATCAAGTACAGAGCTGACCTCACAAAAAAACCAAGTTAATGCTACTGGGTTTGTTACTGTTTTCTAAACTATTTAAGGATGATGTGATGCTCTAAGATTTCAATTTATAATTACTTATCAAAGTAGCACGAGAACAATCATTTGTTTAAAGTTAGTGAGAAAACCATACAAAATGGTGACATTCTCAGTTTCATAACTTACCCCCTTTTAACCCCTCCCATACAGATATTTCTCTGACATTAAAAAAGAAGTCAAACATTTTATGATACATTTTTAGAGCATCATTTCATGAAGTATTTTATACAGTTTTTCCTGTTATAAATCAGCACTGAAAAATGTGTGCGCTGTAAGTCCATTACTTACTCACTTTTATTTTCAGTAAATGACTGTATGAATGTAATTTACTTAATAAGCCTGAGAATTTGTTTTATCAAAGAACAATTATACATCCTCTTATAGAAAATGTGGCTTCTTATTGTGATTCTTCAAATCAATAAGCAGAAGTCACACATCATTTGACCATCTTCCTAAGAGATTATTACAATGATCAAATATTATTACAAGCTCATAATATCAGCAAAAAAAAAAAAATGCTGGACCCAAAGGGTAAAATGTGTAAGTAACAAGAAAAATTATGAATTCTAGCCCTGACTTGGTCATCATCCAGCAAACGCAAGCTTAGGAAATCCACTTGCCTTCTCAAGGTCCTTCCTTTACATCTGTCAAGTGAAGAAAAGCCTGCCCACTCCTCAAGCAAACTGTTACAAAGAATAGAAACTACATTCAAACTTCTCCTGTCATATTTTCATCTGGCTATACAGTTAAAACAACAGATTTCAATATATATACTGAATAAATTCCTTTAGAATAAGTAACAAAATGTTAGTAATGTAAATGCTGGATCTAATGATACAACTGTGTTGTTAAATTTCTCTCTGTAATGCAAAGGCTTTTAAATACTAGTTAAAACTGCATGCTTAATTTTTAACTGAAAACCCAAAAGAAAAAGGAAAAAATATTTTCATGTTTCCTAATTGCCATGATTTTTAGGGCTTCCAAATTCTGTGTTTATATGTCCTCTTGAAGCAAAATGAGTACCAGTATGCTTTACTGACATCTTATAGTTTTGCAATTTTTTAAAAGTTTCCATAGTGTCTTCTCAAAACATCACTGTGGAGTGGGTAAAATAATTTCCAAGTTACAGGTAAGAAAATTCAAGAGAGAAGTTATGTGACTTATCCAAGATCACACAAGGAGAAAATAACAGAACTCAGATTTCCTGACTCTTACAAATCTGTATTACTAAGTTCAGCCCATTTTGTGTCTGTAAACACACACACACACACAGACACACAGACACACACACACACACACACACACCCCTGAGTAACTGCAGTTTAGTCCTGGAAATTGAAAGGCTACAGAAATCTGCATATGAACAAAATTTTCTCAGGCTCCGTAAAGCCACAGTTCACAGCTAGGGTTTCATGGGCTGGAAGGCAGTTCCTCAAGACCAAAGAAAAATCGTGTTCTGCGCAAAACCCAACCACATCCTGGAGCGTTCTGAGCCAGCCTCAGGTCCCAGAGTCCCTTGATTTTCCTAAATGAACACTCCTGCCATTACCACAAGAGTCCTCACCCACAACTCCTGCTTTACCAAGTATAACCCTTCTGGCCAGGACAATCCTTTTTAAAACAGTATTTATAATACCCTTTTATTGTTCAAGAACCTTTATAAATTCCCTGTCACTTAACTGTTAGGCAAAATTTAAATTCACCTTAGGAATTCAGGCTTTCTGGATAAATGAATAAAAAAAAAATAAAGGCCCATTGTGAAGAATATTTCAGTTTTGAAAAATCATGTGTTCCACACTTTTTAAAAAAATTTACATAAAGAAAATGTTTTTCAAAAATCCATTTTAATCAAAAAATTACACAAGGATACACGTTCAAATAACATTTTCATTTAACAAATAGCTATAGAATGCCTAAAATGCAAAGTCCTATAATAGAATGAGTAACAAAAAATGTAAAAATTAACTTATTTCCTTCCCACAAAGAGCTTAAAATATAGCAGATAAGGAGTAATAAAGACATACATCTATGAAATTGCAATAAATTATGATACTGACCATATTCCATATCAAATGACATTACCAATTTTCTAAGAGGTTTTTTTTTTATTTAAAAAAGGGAGGTAGGTATCAAATGATATCAAATGCTTTTCTGCTCCAGTAAGCTTATAATACAAGTCTTCTTACTGAACCCAATGAGGTGATGAATCATATAATTAGATATTCTTTATTAAACCATCTTTATATGTTCAGATAAATCTTCCTTGGTCAGATAAACCTTCTATGATTAATGAATGACTGACTCTTCAACTGTTCCATTAGTCTTAATTTTATTACAGAGTACACCAATATTCGTAAGTGTTTTCCAAACTCTGCTCTTTAAAACACTAGGATCTCTTAAATTGTTAACCTGTATTCCATAACCAAAACAGAGGGAGACAAAGCGAGCGAGAAGTCCATCGTCAAAGGAATCTGCAACCTACTGGGCTCCACAAATCCTGGGCTGCACTTCTCGGGGACCCTGATATACTAAAAAGTGCACTGCGACCCTCCAGAACACCACCCTATGCAGATTCTCCCAAAACTGTCTCGCCATGAAATTCCTCCACAGGACTTCTATTAATACCTTGAAGAGCTTTGGTAATACCGCCTTTGGTCCAATTTTTGGTACTAAGAATATACTAACTCAAGAGCATGAGTTGGAAGATTCCTATTTAATCTTAGGAATCAAAAACAAAAACTGGGCCTAGAAGTCTGTTGTGAAGCCAACGCACGTGACTTCAACTCTCCCATAGTTATTGGTTTGTTAATTATCACCTCAAGTCAATTTTTAAAAACTGTCCTTTATCGTATTTAATGCAGTTTTTCTCCACTCAGTTCTACTTGGGAGTTCATAGTTACTCTACTGTCTTTTCTGTCATATTTTCCTATAAACCTCGGCTTACCTTTTTATTTTTAACCTTTCTAGATTTATTTGTTCTAAGCATATCTTTTGAAAGCAGAACATAGCTGAGGATTACTTTTTTAGGCTCAGTCTGTCTTTTAAAAGAGAAATTCAACACATTTAGTATAAATTGTTTTACTGATACTTGTCTTTTATAGTCTTGTTTTTTGTTTTCTGGTTTTTTTTTTCATCTCTTGCCATATGGACCATGTTTGCTTGCATTAATATTCTCCAGCTACTCAGAAACAAACATATATCCCCTCCTATTTAAAGTCTACTAACGGTGACTTCCACGTTTTTTAAGTTCTCCTTTAACCGGTTCTTGGCTGACTGTCAAAGGGAAAATGAAATCCATCTTATGATACATAATCTAATCCAGGTCCAGCAAGGCCTGAGCGCGCCGCTACTTTCCCCCTAACATTCGACCACCAAGTCTTTAGATTACAGGTTTTATAACCACAGCCTATCTTTCTAAGCTATTCCTGGCATTTTGCACTATTTCCAACCTTGAACAACACGTGTTCAGTCTTGCTTTCACACTTAATTTGGTTCGATGCTCATTCCCAGTGCTTTCGCACAACGATGTCCACTTCCTAAACTTAGTTTTGCCTCTCCTCCTACAGCATATCTTTAAGTATTTTTTCTAAAGAGCACACATGCAATACATTTCTCTAACCCTTGAAAATCTAACACCATCACTCGATTCTCATCACATGTGAACAGTAGTTTGGCTGTGCACACGGTGTTCTGGCCACAACACTGCTCTGTTCTCTGCAGCGCTAGTCTGTTAGTTCCAGTATTTTGTGATACTGAAGAGAACACTTCGATCCCTTCCAATTTCTTGGATGAAGATCCAAGTTCTCGTGACTTACTTTTATCAAGTATTGTTAAGAACTACGTGTGTTTACTACCACTTAATCTAGTGCCTGCTAAATCAAGGTAGCAACGCGAATGCGAATCGCCACCATAACGGGTGTGATAAGGGAATTTGTAGTCTGCTTTTTCATTTCTGCCCAAAATGTGCCTTTTGCTCTGTGATCAATGAACAGTTCTGCTGATCCGCTTGCCCAGGTTTCCTTTAATGGGAAGTCCCCTGATTATTTAAATCAATAATTATGCATTTTCAGCTGGCACACAGACTGCCTCTTTCATACTGATGATTTATGAACCAATAGCTCCAGAGTCTCACTTCCACTCTACTGGATAGATCTCCCTGCCTTGGTAGCCGAACCAGAAATGTCTAACACCTTGAACACCTCGAATCCGTCCCACCCTGTGCTCCCTCCCCTGGGAGCGACGCCACAGCGCAGTCATCCCATATGACACCCCTCCCCGGCCAGACCAGACCTTCTGACTCCCTCACCTCCACGAACCCCCAGCTCCTATTACCTCTGCCTCCCAGCACCTCTCTGCTGACCCTTGCTGCACTACTATAACCTATTCACTGCCCTTCCTGACTTTGGTAATAGAATTCCTGCTCTACACACTCACCATAATGATCAGTCTAAAATGAAAATCTAACTATGTCAAACTCCTGCTTAAAACCCTTTAAGGAATGAAACTCTTTCCTCAGCCTTGCTACTTACTGGCTCGCACACTCCCCCTTATAAACCCTATATTCTGGCCTTAATGAACCTTAGTGAACCACTGACACTTCTAAATGCCAGGCTCTTCCATGCCTATGTGCCTCTGGCACTGCACGACATCTTAGCTGAAACACCCGTCCCAGCTAGTCTGCCTGGTCAACCTTGCCTCATTTTATAAAATACTCCTTTTAGTAATTTGTCCTAGGGTATTTTAAGGAATCAGTTATCTATGCATTTGAGGTCCAATACCTCACTAGCTCTAAGGATTACACAAGCAACTACTATTTAAGGGCAGAATTTGTCTCTTCCTCATTTTTTTTAAACCTCTAGTACCTATTGAAGTCTGATATATATTTTTTAAATAATCAAATTTGGAAAACAAAAAGTTATAAAGAACACAGGTCTAACAATCAGGACCTGATTAGTTCAAATTCACATGAGCATCTACTTTCCCTAAAGGAAAGTTCAGAACGAGAACGCAGTATGGGGTGACAGAGCGAGGCCTCGAATCCTCCTCTCGGAGTGGTCAATACAGGCAGCCTTCTAATAAACAAATGCCTGGAAGAATAAGGGATTAATACTTCTCAAAAGTGTTAAAGCAGTCCACAAATGCAAGGCAGGATTATTTCTTTTGCTTATCTTTGCGGAAGAATTTCCCTATGAGGATGTAGAAGACAAGAGATCCCTACTTGGCCCTTTCAAAGAAGTTTGTCCAAAAAGCTTTTGATAGACGATCTGTTTGTTTCAGCTAACTGGACACAGTATGCTGCTACGCACACAATAAATTTTCCGTGTATCTCTGCCATGTCGCTCAGCAACTCACAGAGCAACCACGGGAGCCTGGCAAAAGCACGTGATTACTGGGCCAAACACTCGGCTGTAACACCAGAAAAATCATGGCAACCAAACTATAACCATCCATGGCAAAAGACTGACACCCATAACATG
This sequence comes from Camelus ferus, assembly GCF_009834535.1. Lineage (NCBI taxonomy): Eukaryota > Metazoa > Chordata > Mammalia > Artiodactyla > Camelidae > Camelus > Camelus ferus. The sequence continues at coordinate 10,368,008 of NC_045718.1, read as the reverse complement.
CCAAGATAAATACTTGGACCATCTTCCAAACCTGATTATAGAAAGCATTCTACTGAATTCCTTGTATTACATAATTCATAGCAGTGAATTCTACCCTAACAAAGCTGATAAGGCCCCATGGAATACAAGCTAGTACTTGGAAATACTTTAATGAGTATGAATTATGTATTACTGTAAGGTCATTTGTTTTAACAGCCTTTGGTCTGTAACAAGTACTCATTAACCAAAAAAATCATCACAAAAAAACAGAAAACACTTCTCATGTAAATGAAGGAAAAATTTAACAGATTTTTCTGAATTAACAAATGATTTCACATTTTATCCTCATTTTAAAAAGCTTAGTAACTGCTGTTTATTCATTTTAGCACACGTCCTCTACTACAGACACTGATCACTCCTGAACTTCAGAAAGCCTCTCTTCTTTCCAGACTACAGTTTACAGTCAACTAGAAAGAGGTTTTAAAAGCTTTTCTATCACTTCCTCTGACACTCCTAAACACCAGGTAAGGAAAGGAAACCTAGAGCCAGGTGGTGAAGGCACGACGCCCCCCCCCCACCCCACCCAGGTCTTCCCGTGTCCCCGCCGGGGGACTTCTCCACCGCCCCGCCCCCGGGCCTCGACACCGGCGCCAGACCTGAGTCAGTGAGAACAGCACCCGCTTAACGGAGAACCAGGTTCGCAGGACACACCAGGGTCTAGGAACAAACTGTATGAAAACTGCCTTACCCCCTCCGGCCCACTCTCTCCCTTCCAAAAAAGAAAGAGGAACAGTATTCGGGCCTCTGGGCTGATTCCCCTTTGCCTGTGCACAGACTTCCAATGCGAATGAGAATCAGGAGAAGATGAAGGGCGGGAGGAGAGGCCGGCAAAAGGCCCCGACTCACGTTACACAAAACGGCCCGGGCTTTTAATAAAAAGATTTCTCAGCGTACTGACTTCTGAGGGGAATCATGGCTATGCTTTATGCTTTAAAATTTTCCTTCTGAGAAACTAAATTCAGTTGCTGTGACATTCTCCTTGATACCGCGAAACCGAACTGGTCTCTGAATGGGTCCTGCGACGTCCGCCCAGGCGGCGGCTGCGCCAGCTCCGCCCCTCCCCCTCCCCGTCCCTCCCCCACCCCTTCCCCCAGCCACTTCCTCCCCCCCCCCCCCCCCCCCACCCCCGCTCAGGCCCGCCGCTGCAGCCCCCCCAGCCCCCCACCCCTGCCCGGGACCCGCCAAGCGCCCTCCCCGCTGCTCCGCACATGGCCCGCAGCGGGGTCACGCCCCACTTCTACTTCCACCGGAAAGGAGCGCACTTCTCCAGCACACTGATACGGGAAACTACAACTTAATGAAGATACAATCCGAAGAATGAGCATTATTATTTTAAATTAATAGTAGGAATAACAAACATGCTATGTTGATGGCACTACTGAGGATTTTACATGAGACTTTAAATATAAAGGACTCAAAAAAAAACTGAAAATCTAATTAATAGTAATTATAGACTTACACTCAAAATGGAATTATATATTGATACTTAAATTTTGTTTTCAGAAACCTTTTGACTGCAAAGATCCACTCCTCTGACTAAAGAATGATAAACTCTTAGAAAGACGGCAGACAATAAGAGGCTTTAAAAGTACAGAGTTATTAAGGATGGAAACAGCATTATTTGGGTCCTCACAAGAAAATACCCTACATGTTGTACTTACAGCTAAAGACAGGCAGCAACACACAAGTTACCTTTTAATTTCTCCCAGTATTCATTGACTATTTACTTAGCTTTCAGTGAAACTGCCCTTTTAAGGGCGCCACGGTGACCAGGACCTGACACACCTTCCGTCCACAGGCTCGGCCCCAACCACCCCTGCCGCTGAGCCCAGGGCTCCTCCACCACAGGCCGGACCGTTCCGCGGGGCTCAGCCACATCTGACCAGCGGCTGCCTCTCAGACAGTGTCACCTGTACATCCCACAAGCATCCCAGACGCCACCTGAGAGTGGCATTCCCCACCCTGGCCACACAAAGAAGCCATTATTTATTCCTAATTTGGTTAGTTTTGACAAATGGGGATTTATTCTGTACTCAATGCTTAAACACTAGGACTCTGAACTCTAAGCTGGTCTGGTTAATATTTCTTCTCCTTCATTCTTCAGTGTTAGGCACTGTGGTGACTATCTAAAACTAAGGCAAAACCTGTGCTCCCTGATACCTTAGAGTGTTTAGAGCATTCCCAGCCAACAGCAGGAAGCAACATCACTTTGATATTCACTTGATTCGTAGGTTAGGCGTGGGAAGACGTCTCAGCCACAAACTGGCATGTGAAGGCCAGCTGTATCTTGCACAGAGACATGCAGACTCCTCAAACCAAAGCGGGACGAAGTGTGTTTCTCCTAACTCCTGTGATCATACCCCTGCTTACGAAAGACTACAAAGAGAGTCAAACTGAAAAGAATTAGAGGATGTTCCAATGAATGAAGAGACACCTGTTTACACCTACTGAAGGACATCTATACCCCTGCCTTCAGTGAGGCAGGAAAGGCCACCACACAGATAAAATATCCTAAGAGTCTGCAAGACAGTGTCTCTAATTTCTTTATTTCAGCCTACTTCAGTAAAGAGCCACAGCTACTCAAAGGTGAGGAGAGAAGGGGTGAAGAGAGAGAAGCTAGAACTGGAGATGAAGGGCACTGTGACCCACTCAGGCCCCCACAGAGATTGGGGGAGGGGGCAGCCTAGAGGCCCGTCACCCTTACCTTCTCCATCCCATTCAGCCGTTCCCGGAGCACAACCAGCCTGTTCACCACAGCTGCTGGGAATACAGAAAGGAACAGGGCAATTCCGACCCCGCAGGTACTAATCAGAGGCATAAAGAAACAGACTTCACAGTATTAGGAAGCGAGGATTCTGACGCCAAACTGCTCCTACAAGAGCTGCCAGGAAGGATGCCCGGGAAGGATGCCCAGGCAGGCTGCCGGGTCAGGCCAGGCCCGCAGAGAAGATGCCGCAAGGGAGTCTACAGAAAGCGTGGGAGCTAACCAGGCAAAGGGGAGGGGCCGTTCCGACTGAAGCAGGGACAGCTGGGGAGCACAGGACACAGCAGGGCAAGAACCGACGCCCAAGCCACACTGCTATGAGACTAAGGGATTGAAAATTACTCTAAAGACAATAGCTGAAGGATTTTAAACAAGGAAAAAACCTACCTAGAAAGAGGCAGAAGATCTTGGGGATGTTTGTTTTAAAAATGCATTAATAGGTAGATAGACAAACAAATAAATGTAACTCAATCCTAAATTTTAAAAGGGGGAAAAGTTAGAAGATACTAAAGAGGGATTTCCTTAAACAAAAAACAGCCCTTTTTCTTGGTAAGTTTAAAATATACTATAATATCACTGAAGTCTACATTTTCAATAAACTAAATTTCTTCGTACATCTCATAAGCCTGACTTATCATAATACATTTTTTAATAAATATACCTGAAGTCCTCATTATAATAACCTTGATTCTGTTTTCATGCTGGTTCCTGACCTGCCATTAACTAAGAACCAATAAACAGGTAACAAAGCACTATAGATTTTACTGCTATTAAAAACAAAACTTGAAAACACAGAGGTACCAGCAACTCTTTACAGTCATATCCTGGGAGAGGAAAGGGTCAAGCCTCTGAGCACAGTATTCAAGGCCTCTGACAACCATCTCTTAGCACCGACCCAGGTTAACTCCCTGTGTGCTTCTTCATTAGTTCATGAATAGACAACGTACCTTTGGTCCATTTGGCTTGCTTTTTATAAGTACTGTGTTTTTTAAAATAATTATTGACATTGTGATTATTCTTTCAAACTCCTAGCAATGGAAAGATATGAAAAGTACTAAATAAAATGTATCTATTTCGGGTTTTTTCCTTTTGAGGGGGTGGAATTAGACTGATTGATTGATTTAATGGAGGTACTGAGGATAGAACCCAGGACCTCATGCCTGCTAAGCACACGCTCTACCACTGAGCTACACCCTCCCCACCAAATATATCTATTTCAAAGTCGAACAACTTTCTACCATGTCAGCATTTGATGGCCACAAATTAAATGATAATCATCTACCAATTGAATTAGTAATTATTCCTAAGAAGGAAATAATTTCAAGTATTAAGCTAGTTATCTATTAACTTAGTTCAACATTTTCTCCATGAGGGGATTATCAGAGCATGAAAATAGAATTAATTTGGCAAATAGACAGCAAGCACCTTCTCCGGGCAGAGAGGCCCCTCCCCTTTACAGAGCAGCCAGACCGCCGAACTCCAACTAGGAATGGGCTAGCCTCCAAGGAAGGGAAACAGAGGGACACTCAGTGAGCATCTTAGTAAATCATACCCAAATCAATTTAATCTGACTTCTGGTCCTGTTTTAACCTTACATTCTAATTTGAGGAACTCAGTTTTCATTTTGTTCCTTTTTGCCCAAGCTTCTACCTTATACCTAATCGCCCAGCGGGTCTCGGTCTGGACTCCACACCCCGCCCATCCCCACCGACTTCACGTCTGGCAAACCCCTGTTGTTCCCAGTCCTGTTCCCATCTCAGCCCACTCTGAGATCTTTCAGAACTTAAAATTCTGAGTTCAGATGCCAAGCGCAGACTCTCACCTAAGTGACCACCTGCGAGTCGGACCTTCACAGAGTAAGAGCTCCTTCACACCTTGACCTGTGGGCCCTGCAGGGAGTCTAGACTTCCCTGAAATCAACTGCTCAACTGTCCTGGACACGCTCTGGCTGTTAGAATCTTCCCAGACCTTCTGCCCCGTACAGCCACTGGGATGCAGTCATCTGCCATTCCTGGAATGGCCGGTTCTGACAAGAATGGTCCCAGGCCCTGCAGGAAACACAAATATGGACGGGACATGGTTCACACCTTCCAGAAGCACACACTCCAGGAAGGCAGCTAAGACAAGCACAACCATGGGGAGGGGCAATAAGTACTAAACGCCTAAAGCAGCAGAAAAAAGATTTTTGTGTTTTTTGTGTATAAGACCTGAGCAGAGTTTTAAAGGATAAAGATGATTTTTATACACGGAGACTGAAGAGCTATAGTACAGAAAATGGCATTAAAAGCAGTGAGAAAAGCATAAAGATAAAGCGGAGAAGCCACAAAGAGTACAAAATTTATCAAAAAATGTAAGCTGCAGTGTCAGACGTGACTAACTCTAGGGGAGTACGAACAAGTGAAACTGGAAAGGCGGGTCCAGCCCAGGACAGCGCCATTGAGAACGGGTGAGCCCGCCGAGGTCACACAGGATCTGCTCGTTCCTGTCTCTCATTCTCTGCTATAAATCAAAACTGAGAACGTTCTAAAAGCATAAAGATAGATCTGTTTAGATTATTTGTCTACTCACTTTCGGCTACCTACCAACACCCCCAAATTTCTCTTCTTTCAACCTGTGAATGGGTGGGACCCAGCAGGAAAGCGGGGAGGACAAGAGGGGAAGGGACAGAACGAGGAGGTCCGCAAACGACCAGAAGCACAGGCCTGTCCACCTGGCGCCGCGGGAGAGCCCCGGAGGGCAAGCGTGCCTCCCCAGCTCAGACAAAGCTGAAGCTCACCTCGACTATTCACAACTAAGTTTAACATCAAAAGCCGTGCAGGCCAGCTGGATCATCTCTCCAGCAGGCTCAGAATGCATATGCAAACACCCCACAAAATTCACGACGAAGAAAAATGGGTATTCGTGTCTTACTCTGGAAATGCTGACATTCAGAGGTTGACAACCCGCCCCGTGAACAAAAAAGGCCCAGGAGTGGGCAGCGCGTCCTCGGGGACCACACCCTGCAGACAGGAGCCCGGGCATCCCAAGCGCCCCTTACAGCCCAGGCGCCCTTGTGTTAACCGACCACTAATCACACTCGCAGGGCTCTCTCTCCCAAGCCCGACACGCAGCTCTTAAACCGGGTTCTCTGGATGCTAATTTAGCTCAGCCTAAGACCCTGTGCGTGGCATTTGCAAATATATAAAAATGAACCTGGACTCAATCCACGATTTCAAGATGCTCTTTGTTAAGCTAGCTCTTCTTACATTAGTTGTTTTATATACATTTATTTATTTATATTTTTTTTAAAGCTGGGGAGTAGAAAAACTGATAAACAAAATGAGCCTGGATTTACCGATAAACTCCAATTGAAGAAAAAGGTGGGAAAAAAAAATCACTGATAGAAAGTAGTTTTAAAATGGGCAGGAAGGTTGTCTTAAACAAAGAACACAACTTACATGTAAAGGCCTGCACCTACTGACAAGGAGGGAAGGTAGAAGGGCCTCAAGGACCAGACACTTGTTATCAATGGAAATGAGGCAGTCATGGAAAAAGGAACAGGTTACTCATCGTGCGGCTCCTGACCACTTTCCAGCTCGGCCAGATACGCAAGACAGAAAAGCCAGGTGCAGCGGGGCCCAGGAGCCAGGGGGAGACCTGCAGGGAGAACTCAGGTCACGGGGCTGGAGGCAAAGGGCTTCTGCCCTTAAGCAAAAAGCAAAGCAAACCATCTCAGGGGTAAGGGAAGTGGTAAGCTTTCACACCCAGCTAAGAAGAATACTCTAAAAATGCCAAAAATGGTGAGAACAGCACACAGCATAAGCAGTGCGCTCATGAGGGGCCGAATGGCTGGGACAGAACTAAAACCAGCACTTCGGTGTACTGTTTTCTTTCACTTATTTGAAGTGGAATTTTCTCTTCTGTTATTACGCGATTGTTATTTATAATGATATATACGTGTCTAATTTACTTTAATTGATTTCTAACAGTGATTTCGGTAACACCTATCCACTATTTGAGCTGGGACACTGGTTATACATGCTACAAGGGTCTGATTATTAAGGGTAAACAATTCCAAAGGTCTGCACATGAGAAAGGATGTTAGCAGCAGGAACAGAGTTCCATTATAAATAAGTAAATAATTTTTTAAATAAAACAATCTTTTTAAAATAGACCACATGGCATTTCTTACTGCTGCCTGAGGAACACCTCCATCAGAATCCCCTGCACTGCATCACAGGCCAGATCTGTGTATAAAATTGTCTGGGAAACTTGCTTTTAAACACCAGTGCTTGTACTTCTATTAGAATCTCTGACACAGGTATTCTGAGGACCACAGTTTGAGAAACACAGTAATAGGACAAATGCTTCAAAAATGCTTTGAAAACCCATGTTGGTGATGGTAAAAGGGTCACCATGTATTCTTGAACAGCTATACAAGTTTTGTAAAAATTATTTTCAGTGTACAAATAGATATAACTATTTCAAGGAATCATGAACTAAATCCTGTAGGATTGATTTGACTAATCTCTAATCATTTTGCTGTGGGAGACAGGATTTTCACTGAAAAAGGGAACATTTAATAAAAAAAAACGAGAATGAACTTCTAAAGAGGGAGGCGTGGCTGCAGAGAAAAAGGAGACCACCAATCACTATCTCTGAAACACGCAACAGAGGGAGAAACTGGTCAGCGGGGCTGCCAAATGTTTCAGGATTCCATAGCCAGAAGGACATAGAAGTTATTTTCAATATACCAAAATGACAGACAACACTGAAGCCTGGCACCCCTGACTCAAGGGATCTAACGGAATGAAGCACACACCTGTGAGACACTGACCAGACAGCCTGCGCCTACCCACGAGCTTCACCACCCACGAGCTTCACCACCCACCCGCTGCCCCTAATCAAAGCCACTTTCCTGGGACTGGCCTCCATAGTGCAAGTTTCTCCTCCTCTTTTGATCCTATTTCATGGTAAGGACATGGCAACACATCCTCATGTTTCTCATTTCAGAGGCAAGAGAAATACTTCCCAACTGCACGGTCAGGCCTCACTGAGGCATCTGCTGACTTGAATCAAGGCCCCGATACGCGTGGTCAGAGGTGCAACATCAACACTATCAGCGAGTCTATACTGAGCCTGTACCGTGAAGATGCTCTAATTCAAGAGACGTGAAAACCAAAACCATGCCTAGTATTCAGAACATGACACAGTTAACACACAAGGTAACACGGACTGCTATGGGATCTCATAGGATGTGGATGAGCAAACGTACATCCTTGGGTTTCAGTTTATTCTCACATTAAATGAAAAGGCCAGGTGAGACAATTTATCAGTTTCCTTCCAGCTCTGGAAGTATCTGATTTAATGAATCATGCACTTAAGGTCTCCTAAGGAAAACTCTAAGATAACGGTGAGTGGAAAACCTGACTTTGGAGCAGCTGCTTAGTGACAGCAACAGAGCATGATCTACAGATGACACACGCACCCCATAACTTGGGTGCCTTTATCTCTTAGGTACAATCTCTGCACAGCTTTGAAATATTCTGCTCAGAACAAAAAAATCAGAGATCTAAAAATCTTTTGTGTGGTAAAGAATCTAAAAACAAAGAAGTATAGATTTTGCTTGTTAAATTTTAAGTGGAGGAGTGATTAGACGTAAAGACGAGGTCAGCAGGCGACCCTAATCTGGTGCGACTGGTGTCCTTAGAAGAAGAGCAGACACATGGGACGGGGCAGGGACTGCAGTGATGCGTCTACAAGCCAAAGAACATCAAGGACTGTCACCAACACAGAAGCTAAGAAAAAGGCACAGGACACGTCCTCCCAAGAACAGAGAGCACAGCCCTGGGGACAACTTGATTTCTGATCCATGACCCTTAGAACTGGGAGAGAGTAAGTTTCCACTGTTTAAAGCCACCTAGTTTTTGGTAGTTTATTGGGGCAGCCCTAGGAACCTAACACAGGAGGCGTTCAGTGCCAGAGCCCAGAGAACCTGCTCCCTGGACTGCAGCAGTCAGGGCAGGTTCTGGGGCCCCAAACAGTATCACCCTCCTTATCCAGGCTGCGTCCAGATCAGGACAGTGGCTGTGTGGTCTCGGGCCGGTGGCTTTCTGATCACAGAAGCTGCTCCCAACTCCCTTGGTGGCCTGGTATTGGGAAACTTCACTAGAAGCTCAGACTCCCTCCCAACCACCAAATACTACTTAATACAGTTAATAAATCCCTCCCTACTTACAAGAGAGAGGGAAAATGATTAGAATAATTAGAATAGCGGGAGAACTGCCTGCTAAAATGTAACTCTCTGTCACCAGCTGATAATTTAAACACTTCAGGTCGTAAAACAGCAAAGTGATGTTGAAAACAATACGCCGTTCAACAACCAAAATATTTACCAAATGTAGAAAACTTTTTATTAAAACTTTATTTTAGATGTATACTGAAAATGTTTAAAAAATGCCAGTGTTCACAGAATACCTCAACTGCCACCATGCTATTCTAAATGTGTATTAATATCAGACTTAAAAATACAAAACAAAATAAAAGAAGTGAATTTGTAGGTTACCACAAGAAACTGAGAATAAAACATCAATTTCTTGCTATAAAACCAATCCATCAATAAGCATTCTTCTTGTATAATCCTTCAATTTACATGTCTTTGTTGAATAGCAAACCATGCCTAGAAATAAACTATTTGAAATAAGGAAATGCATTGGCCTAAAATAAATTCCCTACTGCCCAGTTCCGCACGGCTTTATGACACCATGCAAACATACCACATGACTTCACTATAGGGTCCAGCAGTTAGATATAAAAAGCAATGGAAGATCTGCAACTCCTTGCACTCTGGAGGCACAATTCTTATCAACATCTTGGTCTGTTCAGTTTTTCCAATCATGATACAATAGAAGACATGTGGCTTTGTCATGGTTACAACCACAACAAAAACTGTAAGAATCTGACAGGTGAATATTAGAATATGAGAAAAATACTTTACAATAAAAAAACAGAACTGGAAGCTTAATAGAAAGAAGATTCTAAATTTTTCCACTTTTGAATCAGTATTTAAGGATGTTTTTCCAACTCTCATTTTTCTGTTGTCCAAAATATAACCCCCAAGCCTGCTGTGGCTTTTTCTATCTCAGGAACTAAGGATTACTGCCACCACCACCCCCCCAAATTTAATAGGAATGTTAACTCCGGGTGGGAATCATTAAGTTATAAATATGGGAATTGCGGGACAGAAGGGAAGAAGAATTAAGGCAGAGAAAGTAGAAATGGCAGCAGAGCTGGGCAGGAGCCCATCCACATAAAGCTGGGCCGAGAAAGGGTGGGCAGCGGGCCTGTCATCACAAGAAACAGAGACGTGCTTCCCACACCGAGTGTCCTAAGGACAGAGAAACAGATGGAACGAAACTAGCACTTGCTGTGCCTGCTACCAAACTGCTACAAAGTGTTCCCACTTACTCCTCAGAGCAGCGTGACCTGAGCTGAGAAAATAATGGTCCAAACACACCAAGTAACTCAGCCGAGGTCGTGCGGTCGGAGAGAAGCCTGGGCCTTAGTCTTTTTCACATCGTGGTAAGCACAGAAAACGCTGCGAGTGCAGCAAGGTCACATAAAACGAAGAGGCTTCCGAGCTAGCTGGTGGCGACTAGCCTGGAAGCTCTGAAGCCCCAGGCCCCCCCGCGGGGTCAGTACCCCAACCCGCCCAGAACCCACTGGGGCCAAGCACTGGGAAGTCCTCCCGTGTAAGCCCAGGACTGCGGCATCTTCCGTTCCATCCCCAACCCCCCCACCCCACCCCATAGCATTAACTACACCCAGGTGAGCCTACAGCTAAGGCTGCTAAAAGCCAGGGGAAGAGTCAGGTACCTCACGCGTACACCCCAGGCCACAAACGCCCTGACTGTAGCCTCTCCTTACAAATACAGGCCCCTTCTAGAATTTCTTTTACTGGGAAAAAAGTCTTATAAAAGACTCAGTCAATTTTTCTAAAAAGAAAATAAATCTGTGCACCCTCCAGCTCATGCCAGACACTCCCTCTAAAAGCAACAAAGGCAGTCATTCCAGCAGACCTCGAGCGAAAACGGCTAGTCAGAGAAACACCAGAACACATTCCGACCAGCGTCATCATTATCAGTCAATCAGACGAAGACAAACGTCTGACATCAGAGGCCATCTTGGTTTAGCGGCAAGAAGGAAGCCGGAAGAGATGCACATGCATTCCAGGTCCAGGGTGGGTGTGGGACCCCCAAGGGTGAAGAATGATAGAAAACTCTGAAAAGGTGTAGAAATCTAAAAGAGGTTGATGTATTTGGCAGTGAATAACTAGACAGTATTCTGAGGAGACTGAGGAAAATCAAGAGATTGTCACAAGGATCAAAGGACCAGAAAAGGCTATATAAAACAAGGCTGCAGAAAGTCCATACGAACCCAAACATCAACCCCAGAATCATGTCTAGATCTCTGTTATTACCTTCTAGAGCAGGTCTGGGCCCAGCCTGACTGTACAAATAAAGCTTTATTGGAACACAGCCACGCTCACCTGTTCAGAGACAGTCCATGGCCACAAGGGCAGTATCTGTGACAGAGACCATGTGGCTCCCAAAGCCAGAAGTATTTATTCGCTGGCCCATTAGAGAGAAAGTCTGCAAACCCGTGTTCTATACGAAAGCAGCCTGTAATGAAAAAGTTGCCTTTAACAACTTACACTGATTATCAATAAAAGACCAACAATAAAATTTACAGAAATGTCTATTTCCATTAGGTAACAGAAAACATGTATTTCTAAAATTTCATAGAGCAATTAAATAAGTTCCATTCATTTATACACTATTCCAATTAACACTTCCAACACCTATTACAAAATAGATCATTATATAGGCTTATTCCATAAATAGTATGAAAGAGCTGTTATTTTAGCAAAGGTTAAAAAAATTCTATCCTGCTGAAAAAAAATTAAGGAATGCTTCACGCCATCGCTCTGTCTTCTCATTCCCACTGCTCACTAAAAACCATGAAATACATTCTCTAAATGTTTTCTTTAGAACAAAAAAATAATACATAGGGATAATCAAACTATGAATCACCAAAAGAGGGCTCAGCATTTGGAAGTTTTGTAACACTAAGAATAAATGGCTCTACATTAGTTCTATGCAGTTTAAAAATTCTCACCAGCCATTATAACCTGCAAATAAATATATTTGATTACAATTATATAAATTCCCTATAAAAATGAGGGGACAAGGAATTAAACTGAAACATTCAAAATTATGAAGAAATGCTTCATAAAACATCTTGCTATATAGTCATAGAAATGCTGATAAAATAACTGCTGATAAAGCAATTCAGCATGAACAGTAATCAAAAATGTCATTTCCAAAACAACCTCAACTATTATACTAAGTCTGCTGCCATGTTTTTTTTTTATATGTGATGTACTAACATACCTACCCACATACCTCTTGAGCAAATATTTCAAGGGACAAATATTTTAATTTGAATGAAAACAGGAATGTGGACAGAGTACTGCTTTGTGCAGCTGCAGCTACACTGCACATTTTTAAAATACTAAAGCCTATTTTAAAAAAAAGGAAACAGAACCTGAAAGGAATTTTGGAACCTATTATCTAATTAAGCAACTTCTCTTCCAAAACTGCACTAAGTAATCATTATTCTCTCCTCTCCAGATGCCTTGAATGGTGGCTACGTTAGTAATACCATAAAGATACACATTAAAACATCAGCCAGGTGGTGGGAAAATAGCTTTGTTCTAGAAACACGGTAAAAGTCTCTAATGATATCTCAGACCACATATATATACATATGTGAAAAAAGAGAAATCTACATTCTAGTAAGTGCACAATAGTTGAGAAGAAAATACGTTTACGTGCCTGCAATAAATCGGAGCTCCGACTGCCAACTGCAACCACCAGAAAGTTGAAGGGAGAGGAGTAGGAGGTTAAATACTCCTGTCCACAAACTGTAACTGCATTGTGGTCACGAAAAACTACAATGCGAGTTTTCTTATTCGGATATGCTAACACCGAGGCCTCCAATCTCCCTCCCACCACCATGCTGCCCTCATACCAGACGTGCTTTCCTCATTCTTGGAGTAAGTGCCATCTTAACTGGGCCGGGAAAGAGCTCTTGAGATTGTCCAGCCAGGACAATGAGTGAGTGGGAAAAGGAGTGGAGGGCCTGCAGATACGATCTAAATAAATAAACCTGAGCAGCAGTTCAAGATTAGGAAATCAAAGTCATGACCTTTACTTTTTTCATTGAAAATAATTTTTTAACTGTGGAAAGATTCCCAAGTAACTTAAACGCTTAACCATATGGATGCTGGCATTTCTTGGTTTTCATTCTCAGATAATCTCAGAATGAAACACGGGATCAGTCACACCAGCGGTTGAGTCCAAGGTGCGGCTGGACCGGGAACTGAGACCTACGTGCACCTGGTCCCAGGAATCCGCCGCCCTTCCTCATTTTGTATGTTTACCCCACAAGGCCCCCTCATATTACATGTTTTCCCCACAAGCCCCCCATTTCGCGTGTTTACCCCACAAACTTCCCTTCTATTACGTGTTGACCCCACAAACCCCTATTTTGCATGTTTACCCCACAAGCCCCCCATATTACGTGTTTATCCTACAGTAAAGCTCCCCCTTATATTACATGTTTACCCCATAAGCCCCCCTCATATTACGTGTTTACCCCACAAGCCCCCATTTCGCGTGTTAACCACACAAGTCCCCCATTTCTCGTGTTTACCCTACAAGCCCCCCTTGTATTACGTGTTTACCCCCCAAGCTCTCCCCGCCCTCCGCGGACGCCCCCCCGGGGAGAACCACCGCGCCACCCCCCAACCCCCAGACCGGCAGTAGGAGGAAGTGCCCGCCCCCCAGCGGGAGCCTCGCCGTCCTCGCCGCCCATTGGCTGCTGAGGCCGTCAGTCCGCGGGGGGTGGGGCCTCCTGCGCGAGGGCGGGACCTTAGGCCCGCGCCTCCGGGAGGGTCCCGGGCTGCCCCAGACCCCGGGAAAGCAACCAGCCTCCACTAGGGGTGCCTTCGCCTTCTAATTTCGCCGCACTCCTCTTGCCTTACCCTTTGTCTCCTCCGAGAGGCAAAGTTTTTCAAAGTTACATCTCTCCCCAACCCTTGCCAGCTCCCACGCAGGCCAGGGCCAAGCTGAGGATGCTGCGGTTTTAAGAGTGAAGCAAGCTGTGGACTGGATCCCCCCGAGGGTAGCAAAGGATTCCTTCCGCTGGAAATGAAATTGCTTACGTTTTACGTTAACCGTTCTAGGTGCACTGGTCTTCATTGTTATAGCCAAGAAAGCTTGGCGTCCATTCAACAAGAGTTGCCACAAAGCATTACAGAGTTAATTGCAGCTCTTGTTTAACTATTCATCGTTTTCGGTGTTGGTCCACTTGTCCCAAACGTACCATAACCTTTTCAGTCAAAGTACTAAGCTGACCACACCCGCAGCAGCTCGGGTTCCCGTTCAGAACAGACTGATTACACGCACATTCTGTACTTCATTCTGTAATGCAACTCGGCGAGACATACTACTGCAGGAAGCAGGGAGTGTGCATACCTCTTGAAACTACAGATTCCTTGGAGGAAGGAATTAGAAACAGTGGTTCTAATTATGGTGGGGACACAGTGCTCTACAAACTATGGGCATTTGATTGTATCCGTTGCAACCTTAGGATCAGTAGCCTCGAAGGAGGAAAATCATTTCATTTCTGCAGTATGTTCCTGACTTTCAGTTCCATCACCAGAACTGCTCAAGGATGGGAGCGAATCTTAGAGTCAAGTAAGTATATTTTTAGTATCTATCCCTAACAAGGCCTACAGCTACGCGAGAACACCATTTGTCTGATACATCGTCTCCCAAGGCCTACAGTATATAGGAAAGGGGTAACAGGTTCTTAGGATCTCACTGCAGCACCCTTCGTGGCTGTGTTCGCTCCCTGACATTGTCCTGGGGCCACATGGTCTTCTCATTTTTCTCCTTTTTCCTTTGCGCTCCCTTTCGTCACTCTGGCTTTGACTTCCATGTTCAATTTATTTCTTTCTTTTCCATTGCCATTATCACCAGTAATATTCGCTCTTGCCCAGCAATCCCTCTCTCTGACGTTTCTTAATCCTGACAGAGCCCCCAGAAAAGCTCCTTCTCCTTCTGCAACGGGTCGGTCATCCACCTCGCACGTCTCAAGCTCAGTCTGCGCGGCCCCACCACCCACTTCTGCCCAGAACTTGGCTCGGCTCAGTCCGGCTGCGGCCGAATCCTGACAGCTGGACCTGACCAATCCACGAGCAATAAATAACCGACGCCGCCAATGAGGGCGCGCCTGGAAGCGGGAGGCGGGACTTCGCCAAGTTCCCCGGGTCCTGAAACCGAGACCTGTTGCGCCGCCGCCGCCGCGGTCGCGGAGTTTCTTAGTTACCGCGGCGGCGCTGGCGCCAGAGCCGTGTGCGGCACGAGGCCCACGGCCGGACCGAAGGCCCTACCGGCTCGGCCGCGCGCCTGCCCCGCCCCGGCCCCGGCCCCCTTCACCTACGGTGGGGTCCCGAGGCCGGCCGCTCCCGGCCCGGCTCCCGCAGGCGGCCCCACCCGGCGGGGCCCCGGCCCGCGCGCCCGAGACCCAAGCAGAGACTCACCAGGAAGTGGACGGCTTTCCGTTCTCCGGCCCGCGAGGGGCCCGGGGCGGGCGGGCGGCTCGGCCTGGTGGCCCCGTGGACAGGCCCGCTGGGCCGGGGGCTGTGCTGCGAGGCCCGGGCGACGGCCACCTCCCGCCGCGCCGCCCCCGCGGACGCTGCAGGCGCGGGCTCCCACCCTGCGCACGGCGAGGCGCGTCCCGAGCGCGAGCCTAGCGGCGGCCCATCCTCCAGCGAGTCCCGCTCCTCCTCCCGCGGCCGCCGCTGTCAGGAGTGTAAACATCCCGGCATCCCCGAGGAGGGGGCGGGGCGGTGCCAGTCCCGCCCACTCAGGCCCCGCCCCCTGCGCAGGCCCCGCCCGTCCAAGGAGCCCTGCTGCTGCCGCGCCCGCTCCCCGCCGGCCTCCGCGGAAGGGCCCTTCGCTTTCCCACCCTAGCAAGGGAGGCCATTACAAAGCCTAGCGCGGTGAGGGGCCCGTCGTCTGCCGCCGTAGCCCGATTCCCCTCCAAACTGAGGGAGTTTTAGAACTTATTTAAATTGCCCCCATTTGCAAGCGGTGAGCCGAATTGGTGACGTCGCTTTCCTCCTCTGGGTCCTGGCGTTTGGATCTCATCCCCTTTCCTGGGTGGTGTAACTAACTCTGCGCTAAGAGAAACTTGCATTAAAGAAAGAGACCCAGGCCAGAGGGCAGTGGCTTTTAGGACATTTCTGAAAGGTGAACTACCTGGTTTGGTGCTAGGAATCTTACCGGGCTGGGGGTGTGTGACATCCCAGAACCCTAGCACTCGGAACTGCAGAGGAACGCTTGAATCCAGCCGCTCCACTGCTTCAATAACCGGACACGCATTCCCGGAGGACAAGGCTAGGAGGCAGTAGGGAGTCAACCACGCCTTGATTGTAATCTCAGCCCGGGGGTTATTATCTCTGACCTGGCGATGAGTTGTTTCACCTCTCCCAAGTCTCAGTCTCTTTGTACCTCTAGGGCTACGCTTAGAATTTCGTGAGATAAAGCAAAATGCTTAAGCACAAGAGCCTAGCGTATAAGAAGTGCTATTTAAGTGAGTAGTCGCTATTTCTCCCAGATCCGTTCACTAGTTTGGCTTCCCTAACAAAGGGATTCGAGACAAAAATGACTAGACTATAGATCAAATCCTTGAAATGTTAAAACTATGGAATTAACGTTTGGAAAGTATTTTTAGAAAGAAAACAATTCAAGATCTGAATAGTAGATGTTGATTTCAGTGGTTAATCAAGTATTCATAAATCTCCTTGGTACTGTTCTAAGGAATAAAGATACAACAGTCACAAGATACAAAGTCCCTGCTCTGCTGGACCCCACAATGTAGAAAAGGGAATAATAATAGCACTAAGTCAGTAAACTGCATCCTATGTCAAAGTAGTGCTTCATTCAAAAATAAAGCAGGATATGAATGGAGCGGCATTGTGGAGGAGGGGCGCGGTGATCAAATCAGACTTGGGTGTGCAGGAATAGCTGTGCTGTGGAGAACAGACCTCAGGGTCGGAACTACTAAAACAGTTAAGCGGTTAGGTAAAAGATATTCATGACCTAGACCTCTGTGCTAACATTGGAGGTGGTGAGAATGGTCAGATCCCAGATACATTTCTAAGGTACAGCCAACAAGATTTACCAGTGGGGTAAGACAGCAGACAAGGAGGAAGACAGTGCAGTTGGCATTTGAACCAGATGGCTCCATCAGGTCACACCAAATCAAAACAGTCAGTCAAATAAGAACAGTGTCACCTGAGTCATACAGAGGCACACCTGGCAGTAAAAATAACCAGGTATTTCCAGGGCGAAACATTTCAACCTGCTCGTGGTTTGTTTGTTTGTTTTAACTATCCTTTGTGCCACCTTTCAGAAATGTACATAGATAGATAGATAATCAACAAAACAGCCCCATTTAAATAAACTACAGATTCATATAGAGACCAGATAATTCATTGGTATGTAAAGAAAACGTATATCCCTTATGAACACTGACCAACAGGGAGGAAGATCAAAAGGAGTTCATGAAGCCCTGAAAGTGTCCTGTCAGTGGCGACAGGATGCCCAGTGTTGAAATCATCTGTGTTCTGTTTCTTCACCTTAAAAGACTACAAAGCTGGGGTGGCAGGGAGGGTATAGGTCAGTGGCAGAGTGTATGCTTAGCATACACGAGGCCCTGGGTTCAATCCCCCGTGCCTCCAACAAAAAACAAACAAATAAATAAACCTAATTACCTCTCCCCTCAAAAAAACAAAAACAACCCCCTAAAAAAGCAAAATAGTACCAACAGGAGACTACGATGCCACAGCTAGATAGTATACAGTGTTTCAGAAGTTGTGAAGACTGCTCATGGAATACAACGCACCTCCTCTTTCTGACATTTTATCACCTCTGTGCTGATGGGGATGATTGTCCTCCTGTCCTGGGCCCCTGGCCCAGAGCAAATGCTAGTGGAAAAGCAGAGTTATGGCCAAAGAGGCCCCTCTGGTCCCAGGCATCATTCAGGCAGAGTCCAATTTAACTGATTTTCTATTCATCTCCCCACCAAGCAGGCTCTACAAGCGTTTGCTTGGCTCCATGACACGCATTAATTACAGCCCTTTATACGTGCTACTTAGTGTTTTCTACCTAATTACCAAGCAACACATACCATTAACTATCAGATTAACTTTGCTGTAAATGGTATTTGATTATGACACTTAAAACCTTTCCACTTACCCCAAGTCTTCCTGTTTTGTTATTCATGTAGCTCTGCTGGCCCACCCAGTTAAAAATACAAATTAGAGGTTGCATTGATTCTCAGAATCATTTTTTATCTGTAGGTTAACCCAGACCAGATGTCCCATACCAGGTTCAGTGTCAATGCAACTTCTCTATAAGGGGAGAAGCTCGCTAGAAAAATGTTTTCCTGATGAAGGATGATGAAGTCATATTAAAAATAATTCTCCTTTGAAAGAGATCCTAGCCAGTGGGGTAGACCAGAAAGGTCTAGTCTTCTTGACTCAAACATGGTGTACTTAAAAAGCTACTAGTGATATTGGCAGCCACTGAGCTTGGCAGCCGAATGGTGACGAGACTTAGTCAAGCTGTTGAAATGTCTGGACTAACCTGGGCCAGGAGGAGGAAGTCAAAGTGCAGACTGCAGACAACCCCAGAGAGATCACTTTTCTCTGGGCCTGGCTGTGGTCACTGTATGGTGTCAGAAAATAAATCTCTCTCGTGCTGTGAGAAACACCCCCCAATCATATTAGAAATCTACCTTTCACTTTAATAGCCCCCCCAATCATATTAGAAATCTACCTTTCACTTTAATAGCCCCTGCGTTTAATTGCTAATGGATCACACAGATGAACTTCCCTTTAAAACAATAAAATCATCCTCAATTTCATCCTCCCATCAAATCCCCAGATTCAAACTCACAGAAAGACAACTTTGCTATGTCCCGATTATCCAGCTCTGTATTCTGAGAATGGTTAAAAATAACAGCATACTGACTGGCTTTTTCCTGACTATTTTTGTAGTAGTTATAAAACTGAGGGAATATTTCAATAATGTTTATATACTTTTTAAGTGTAGGGAAATGTAACATTTTATATTGGTTGCAAAACAGGAAAGAAACCAGTTATGTTTAACTGGTTTCCTCTGGTCAACAGAATTCAGCTGAATCTCTGCTTTTTGACTCACAGCACAAAAGCCAGAGGGCCACTATGCAGTGAGCAAGGAGTCAAAGCAATGAAGGAAATATACTCAGAAATGATTTCCCTTTTCACACTTGTTCACCCCATTCTTGACGCAAAGCCAAACCGAGGCCACTTCCCCGGACACCCTTTCCTCCAGGTTGGTGGTAATTTCACTGATCTGTGCTAACTGACAGCCCTGGCATTCCAGTCATCAAATCACAAACATAACTTGAAAGAGTGCAGGTTTCTCTGGAATATGTCATGTGCATGTATCTACCCTAAAACGGGGGTGCTGTAAACACCCTGTGATTTCACAAAGCTAATGGAAGAGCCCTATCCAATTTCTGTCTCCCTCGGCATCTTCCGTGCCCTTCACTTCTGCCCTGGGGTGCAGCATATTCAGTCAAGTCTGAGTAGTCAAAGCAATTGTCTATTTTCTACACAGGAAAGAAAAAGGAAAATAATGTCTCTTCTTCCTCTTAGTATTTTGCCTAGTTAAGTTGAGAGGCTGCTCTGGGACCACAGATCCCAACGAGCATCCCCAGCAACGTCAACATGAGAAGCGGGAAGTTGTGTCCAATATTGCTTTCATCTGTCTACCCTCTTTGCTCACACTTAAGCCTTTGTTGTTTAAAACGCTCATCTTTTGTTTACAGCTATTCTACTTAAGGGAAGAAGTGCGTTTTAAAATACCTCGGTCATGATGTCTTCAGCAGCTCAGTAAATTGCAAGGTTAATGTTCCATCTATTTGGAAATACAGGATGTGAGTAAAACCAGATTTGGAATCACGCCACATCCAACTCAAAGATACACTGAAAGCGGGTTCTCATTGTCCTTATGACAATAAGCCTAGTTAATCATAAACAGCCTCCCCGTGCTCCCATTGAATTCACCACTGGGTAAAATTCAAATTTGGGAGACATTTTATTTCTGTAATCACTCCATCACATCAGCTTTCCCATGCAAAAGTTAGCATTGTATAGGGTAAGTGGCACCTGGAACAACACTTTCCAGAATAAAACAGTCATTTCCAAAGCCTGAGAATTTGGGGCAAAAATAAGAAATGTGCTTAAAAACTTGATGAACTGCTGGTCCTTAAAAGTCAGAGCAGGAGCCTTTAAATTCATAAGCCATTCAAGTACTGGAGAAGGCAAGCCCATATTTACCTATAGGCTTACGGTATAATTTGTTCTTCGAATTATAGGAGAAGACAAACAGTAGCCTGTCACCCCTGGAAACCACAAACAGTCCTAACTGGACAATTTTGTTACCGTATTTTGCCTATCAGTATTCTTTATTGCTGTTTAACTAATAGATTTATTTACTCTGTAGAATTTTAAAATTATTTCTACAGATATCTACTTATTTGATATAATTTTTATTATTTATTTATTATTTTAAAAGATAACTTACTTTCAAAGTTACTTATATATAAGTTACTTATATATAAAAATTATTTAGGAATATATAAATATGCACACATGTAATGTACAGTTTGGGCAACCAAAGTATGTCACTTTTCAAAGTTTTGTTTTGTTTTAATTTGTCTTGTCTTTGCTCAAACTGGAAGATAAAGATAATCACTTTTTTCTGAAGACAAGTAAATAATAAAAATATTACTTCTTCATGTTCCAAATTGCATGAAATTAATACTTCCATCAGATCTATATCTTGTAACTCCGATCTAAATAATTACGTATGTTTTACTATTTTACAATAGGAAGTTTGTAGAACTAGCAGAATAGAAATTAAAGATGACTGGAACAAAACATGAAATTAATCATGTCATGTTAATGATTAGTTAATTACCTACACAAAATTTTAAAAATATATCCCTGTAGTTACTGCATTACCAAACCTTTATTACTAATACCTAGCTAGGGATATTATGGACAATTATTTATACTGCCTTGAAATCTAAATATGTAGAGAGGTTATGTTAACTCAGAACCATTGTATCATCTGAATCCTTGCGGCTGATTTTTTTAGCCCTTGAAGGCTAGAATCTCCTTTTATCACTTTCAGATTCTAATACTCCAATTCCTTTAATGGCTATTCCATGTATTTTCCTGTTTCATGACTCTTTAAAGTTTTGTGTACAAAGCCATACAAAAATCAAAACCTCGACCCTACTCTGCTTCTTTACATACATTGTGACCATCAGCGGCTGTCGTAAGAGATCTCCACACCTTTGATGGGGCAGCAGCTCATGGACCAGCTCTGGGGCCAGTGCAGCTTTGGGATGGAATTTCATCAGTGTTTTCCCTGGCGTTCTACCTGGGACGGTAGAGTACAGTGGGAGGCAAAGAAAAAGACAGGGTGGGGCGGTGGTGGTGAGTGGAGGTGCCCACTGCAACAGGCCACAAGGATGGAGGTGTTCCAGGTGTCACATCCCAGGGCAGCAGAAGGCGGATGCAGGTAACGTTCTGACGGACTCGCTGTTCTCCTTCACTAGGACAGCGGAGTAATGACGTGTCTTAAAGGAAAACCTGGAAAACCTGCAAAAGATATGGCCTAAAATTAACCGCAGGAAAAGAGGTCCTAAACTTGCAAAGTAGGCACTCAAATATCCTTCTCCGGTGAAATTTAGAAGCGGAATTTAGCTCATCTTTCTGGCCTGTCCAAAAGCAAGAAGGTGGGCTAGAATCACAGAAGCTGACCTGCCAGCTTTCACAAACCACAGAGAGCTTGCACACAAGCCAGTGAGCAGCCTGCTCCAGGAAAACGTGGACACCAGGCAAGTTTATCCCTGCTTCTCATCACCCTTTGTACAGAGCATGGGCCTCCTTTCCCATCGTGGATTAGCCATAAATTGCTAGTTTTGTAAGTTTAAGATTGTTCAGCGTCAGTGCATGTTGCTGTGTTTTATTTTTATTTTTGAATCTGAATCTTGTAGTTAATATGTAGGCTTTCTTTCCTTTGGTTTCTAAATGGTTTTTGATCTCTGATATCCCTGACATAAGATATATGCTTTTGGAAATGAGTCACACATTAAGCCTTCTTAGTGAGCGCCTCGCAGGGGCCAGGAGACAGTCTGGAGGGAAGCAGGGATAAGGAGGTCTCAGAGGGAATCACCAGGGGGGACCCACATCAGCGTGGGCAGCCCGGGAATGCTCCTCTGAGGAAGTGACGCTTAAAGTGAGCTCCGAGAAACAGAGAGGAGGCAGCCAGGTGGAGCCCAACACCAAGGTCCAAGGGCTGCTGCGTCGGTATTCTCTTCCCTTCGCAGGGAAGAAAGCAAGGCAAAAAGCTCATGGGCCTGGGATTGCAAAGACATCAACTCAGTGGCTTCATTTTTATTAACTCGGAAACGTCAAATTACTGCTAATGTAATAAATAAAGTTTCCATCCATGAACAGGAAAATTGGAAAAGTTTCCCACCAAGAAAGCCTCAGAATTGTGGCTGTGCTTTGGGAAGAGTCTGGCATTTTCTTTTCTGCCCTTTTTCTTGCTTTCCTTTCTCCCTTCTTCCCTTCTTTATTTTTTTATCGATATGTTTATTTTTTGTATATATATTTTTATTAAAGTATAGTCAGTTTATAATGTGTCAATTTCTGTACAGCATAAGGCTTCAGTCATACATGAACGTGTATATATTCATTTTCATATTTTCTTCACCATAAGTTACTACAAGATATTGAATATAGTTCCTGCCGTCTTTCTTTCCTGTTCCTTCCTTCTTTTCTTCCCCAGACATGTTTACTGAATGTCTGCCATGAATTAAGACACTTTTGGAATCTGCAAATATAGCATTTCATTGTTTCTAAGACACCTTTTTTTTTTATTTAACATCTGTGAGGTTAGAATGTACCTTGTGTTCAGTGGTATCTTAGCATCAGTGACCTATGATATAAGGGTGCAGAACAATGAACCTCTGTTTTAAAAAGACAAAATATTTTAATCAAACTCTGAGTATAAAATGCAAATTATAAGTAAACTATACACATGAATTAGTGAAGAAGGCATTACATCAAATCTTTCTCCTTATTCCTTTATGAGCTCTATTTAAAGTTATTTACTTCCCTACTCGATTGCTATTTTCATTGTTTTAACATTTTTAGAAATCTGAAAATGAAAGATAATTTTGACTAGGCCACAAAAAAGCACCTCTGGTGATTAGCCGTTTTGAATAGAGCACCTATCGCCACCAAGTGTCTTTGCAGCTTAATTGCAGGAAGAAGTTCAAAAAAAAAAAAAAAAAAAGATCAAAGAGTTGCCTAGCAGACTCTTCTAGGTGACAGCAAACATGGGTAGTGAGACTGTTTCCAATAAGGGAGTTGAGAAAGAATAATAAACGCCCAGATCAGAAGACAGTACCAAAAACATGTGGCTCCAGCTAGCTCAGTGAATGCGGGCCCCAGGACTTCCGCTCAAACCCTGAGGAATCGAATAGAATCCCAGAGCTCCCACGGGCCTTCGCAGCCACAGGATGGGGGCGCCTGCCTGACCGTGAAGTCCAAACGGAGTTTCGAAAGCAGAGCTGAGAAGCGGAGGAAGACAGGTGCCAGACCCTCGACTCAGCCATGCCCCAAGTCACACAAGTCAACAGGCAGGTTTTCTGTTCTAGTTTGCCAGTTTGAATCGAGTTCCTATCCCTGTAATCTAAGGAGTCCGAACCAGTGTTGCGTCACATCATAAATCCATCCCCCGAGGACTGACACCTGGGTCATGCAAATCTCCTTCCTTGGAAGAGGAAAGTGAAAAGGGGCAGCGGGCCGCAGACCACACCACTGCCCGCGCCTGGCGCACACGTCTGCTTGCTGAGCCCGGGGGTCTGCGCGGACGGGAACACGCAGATTCGGAGCGAACGGGGCAGCGACTCCTTCTGCAGGAGCACGTAAGCTTTCCTATGAGCTGGGAATCAGCTCTGAGACTCAAGCCTTTGGTAATATGACCTGGGGAGTCCCAGACCATGGTTAAGCCCTCCTGAAATCCAAGAGCCATAGAGAAACCTACAGCCCCTACAGAAATACGTCACACCTGGCCTGGGCAGCAGACCCAAGCTGAAAGGCAGCCTGGATTTTTACAGAATGTTCAGACTCTTCCTTAGGGATTACCGTTACCGCCTGCCTGCACTGCCAAATACCATGACCACGGAATCAGGGATTTCTTGTCTTACTCTTTGTAGCCAGGGCACGGCCATCGGAACGCACTCCAAGTCTTGGCCTCATCGTGACTGCACTAGGCTTAATGGTACTTGCCACAAACAGCTGTATAGGAGACAAAGCTCAATTCATATCATTATTACAGTAAAAGAGAAAATGTACATTTTGGGTTTCCACAATTTTAAAATCATGAATATGATTACTTTTTACTTCAAAAACCATGAATATGATTACTTTTTACTTTATGAAATAGTTATGATTCATGTAACATTTCCTTTTTAACAGTACTATACTGAGGTATGACTATACGTAGTAAAATGTATAGACTTTACTTGTACAGACTGATTATTTTTGAGAAATGCATACACCTGTGTAAGCAAAGTACACCTTTCAGCACCCTGGAAAGTTCCTTCGTGCCCCTTTCCAGCCAGTCCCCCCCACTCCACCTGATTTGTATCACCCCGGACTAGTGTGACCTTTTCTAGACTTTCTCATTATATGGAATCTCACAGCTCGTACACTTTCATGTCACCCAGTCACAGTGAGCAAGAGTTGCAGTTGCTCCACATCCACACCAACATTTGGTATTTTGAGTCTTTTTATTTTGGGCCCTTTAACAGGTGTGTAGTGATATTTCACTGTTTTTAATTTAATATTTATTTTTATTCCTCTAGTCATTATGTTTTATCACTAAACTCATCTCATCCAACTATTATGGCAAAGTTATCAACACAATGAATTCTAATCTTGGTTTTTCAAATTCTAAATTCAGTGGTAAATATTTCATTTTAAACAATAAATGCATAGTGCACTGTTTCCCAAAGCTGGTGCATTTATTGTTAAAAATGAAATATTTACCACTGAATTTAGAATTTGAAAAACCAAGATTAGCTTTCAAAAAAAAAAAAAAACAATAAATGCAAAGTAAACCATTTCAGGAAGGACCCTTTGAGGCTGTAAACTAAGTCATGGTTTCCAGACCAAAAATTTTACTCTAAATAACTTCGTTGGAGTTAGTTTGCCTTAAGCATCCAAAGAAAAGAAAGAAAGTAGTTTTATGTAATTGTCATTGCATTGTCTTAGGAAAAATACCGTAAAAACATGTGTGTGCACAGATACACACACACACACACACATAAACCCAAACAGATAGATTTGAAATGTGTGTATTTGGTAATAGTGGAGGTCCAGGGAAAGGTACACTTCAGTGGCTCTCAATCCCTGGCTACCCCAAGCCCCCTCTGCAGATATTATGACTCAATTGGTTTGAGAAGACTCTTTGATAATTGATATTTTTAAAAAGTTCCCCAAGCGATCTTAATGTTCAGCCCAGGCTGAGAGCCATTAGTAATTGATATTCACCGAGTTCCTACAATGCCTAAAGCTTTGTATTACGTATGGAGGGATGTGAAGGGTTAAGGATTAGAAAGTTAGGTACTCGGGGGACAGAGAAAATAAGACCTGTAAAGAACTCACAAGAATATGGTCTCGAATCACCGTAAACTCTGCCACTATCCTGCTAAGGGCTTGTGGGACTTGTATTGAATTAGTAGTATCATCTCTAGGTCAGTACCTGGAGGCATGTGAGCCTCTGGGGTGTTCACAGGTGCACCCACAAACAGCACAGCAATAACACGTGTGAAAGGCTCATTTGTCTCATTATTGGTTTCATTGTGCCGCACAAGCATACGCTCTACCAGCGTTTCCCAAAATGCAGTCTGCATGAGAAACTGTAGAAACACCACTGCTTTACCCCAGGACCATTCCAGGGAGTAGACCTAAGGGTCCCAGCAATCTGTATTTTAAATGAGCCCCCTGGTGATTCTAATTCACAGGGAATTTCCAAACCACTGTATAAACCAGCATTTTTTTTTCCTTCTGGGGATCGTGTCCAGCTGTGTGAATGTGATCACAGGGGTTGGGGTGGGGAGTGATATCATATCCAGATATTGAAAAAAATTTTGCCTGTAATCAAAACCAATGCCTCAAGTCACAACCACCCAGTGTATTAATGATGTCAGTCACAGTCCTTGTCAGGCACAGGGGTGCAGATTAAATAGGCTGGCTATGCAGTTCCCACATCCCTAGCAAGTAGTCGCATTGCTTACCTCCAGAAAGAAGTATTGGAAAGTCACTGCGAGAGTGGTATTACTATAAAAATAACTGAGCACACCCTTATTTTGGGTGCCTTCAATATTCTGAGTCTTGTTGATAACAGTTTTTTGCTCCAACTGTGTTTGCCACAGCGAGCTCATACAAGAATATTTTCAATATTCGAGCAAATCACAGCGACCCTGGACACCTGTCTTAGGAACTACCAGCTTGAGGTGGTTCTGCATTTGGACACGACGTCGAGTTCCATTCCTTTGGATGACATCATATCCTTGTGAAGCTGAGTTTTGGGAGGTTGCTGATTTAAAAAGCAAGTATCGTGAGAAAAAAAATCAATGTAGAACCAAAAATGATGTAGGAGTGTTCAGTCTGGTTCTGAGTTGTGAGAAGCTGTGCAGTGCCCAAGGGACACACTTCTCATTAGTAAGGAATTGTGATTATTTAAGAAAGAAATAAAATTATTATTTTTCTTTCAAATTATACATGTAATTTTTTTCAAATGGCCACTACGTTGTTAGAACATAGATACTACAGGGTTAATATTTAATTACTCAGTGAACTGAATTGCTAAGTGGTATTTGATTCTTGTTGGGGTTTGGGTGTTTTGAGAGCTTTTGAGTTTTTGGTTTGTTTTTTGTTTGTTTGTTCGCCAGGGGGCTTGTAAAAGAATTACTGACACATTTAAGGACACCATGAACTGAGAAAGTCTGGAGTACTCATTGCAGCACACCAGTGAGTTACAGCATCAGACCTGAGAATTTGTGCTCTCGGCTACCTGGATTTTAACATACCTGAATTTGCTTCATCTCCAGGTAAATTCATCTATTTACTCAGCCAATATTTACTGAAAACTCATTATAAAGTACAAAGTACCCAGAGGCACACACTGATGAAAGATTCAGGACTTCTGTTCTAAGTATCCTTTATCTCTCCCTACAAAAATAGACTTCCTACAAAATGAACTCTTTACTTACAAGATCTTCCTTCGGTGCAACACGTGTAAAAATACCATATCCCCAAAGAAAGAATGAGAGCAGCTGTTAATTCTACTGCATTTTACCATTTTCTACTTCCCCAAATGATGCAGATTTATCAATAATTCAGGAAAACCTCCTGCTGTCAGAGCAGTTGCTTTAGACAGGAGCAAGATGCTGTGGAGGGGAAGGCAGGCTCACCTTCGCTGATGTGTGCAGCATCCTTCACCTTTAAGAGAGACCCAGCTGGACGTGCTGGAAAGCCAGGAAAGAGGGTTTTAACTTCAGAACCAATCTTATCCCACAGGATAAACACTCTTGGGAAAGTTCTACTAGTTTCTTTTTTTTCTTTCTTTAAACTAAATAATATACTGACATTATTCAGGGAGACTCCCAAGTTCAAGAGCAAAGTGGTGAAAATTTAATGTAAGAAAATTCTAAAGTGATTATCTAAAGAGTTATTGTATGTTTCACCTTATCACCAGAAATATGCCACTGCCAAGACATGCCAAGGGGGCTCTGAAACAATTCCAACCCTCAAAGAGTTCAGCGTTCCTTGCTGAAAATTCTGCCTGATTCCCGGATTTACTGTGATTCCTTTTAATGAAACAGATTTGGACTTACAGTAAAACATGCACAAAAAAAAAAAAAAAAAGACAGTTGAAACATTCTCTTCTATTTTCTCAACTCTTCCCTAACTAGATTTTGAATTATTGAATTATTCAAGAAGATGGCAAAATGAGGAGAGGGGAGAGGAAAAAGAAGAGAAATGGGAGGAAGAGGAAGAGAAATATGTAAGAGTCAGGGCCTGTAAAGAGGTGATTAATTTAAAGTAAGACTGTGCAGTTGAGCCTTAATCCAATCTGACTTGTGTTGTTATAAACAAACAAAAAAATGGAAATGTGGATGCACAAAGGGAGACACCAGGGCTGTGGGCACACAGAGAAAGGACCAAGTGCAGAGGAAGCAAGAGAACAGCCATGTACAAGCTGAGGAGGAAACCAGCCCTGCCGCCACCTTGACCTTGCACTTGCAGCCTCCTATGAGAAAATAATTTTCTTTGTTTAATCCATCCAGTCCACGGTACTTTATTACGGCAGCCCCAGCAAACTCATTGTGCATCTTACAACTGTGACTGGGGCGTATTTAAAATCTTACAACATTACTGAGTCATTTTTCAGTGTGTTAGAGAAGCCTTAAAAAAATGGAAGAGAGTCCATTTCCTTCTTAAGGAACCAAGATGAACCATGGTTTTTTAAGCGTTATTAGAAAAATTGTCAGGATTCTTCACTGATAAGAATGCTGATGAGAATTCTGGAATAGAAAAAAATAATTATTCTAAGTCTGCTTTTGTTTTAAAATGCTATGAAAAAAACCAGTGCTCTGAAAATTCCAGTGGTAGGTGATTCTCTCAAATCATTTAACAAGTGTAGTGTTCTTTGAGATACACCCAATTTGCAGTGAAGATTAGTCATTAAATTTGAGCTCAGTTGGCCTTTTACCTATGTCTAGTTAAATTCTATAGTAAGCTCTGATAGCTCTTTTCAATTTCAGAGCTTCCTCTGGGTTTATATTTGCACAATAAGTCTTAGCTCATATAAATCTGATGGGTTTTGGCAGCATTCTCCCATGAAAATGAGATACTCAGAGAGGGGGGAAAAAGGCATTTCTAGAGCTCTTTGTCTTGAAGTCCTTATATCTATCTCAACGAAAATAATTAAAGGACTAAAGTTTGTGTTATGTAATCCAGAAGAACAGAAATGAAGTTGTTAAAAATGTTAAGGTCACATTAAGATGATTATTAAACATTAAGGGTTCCACAAGAAGAAAATGTGTGCTTTCTCATGCCTTGAACCAAATATTTGGTTCTTACTGTGAGCTTAGGAGACTCTTGAGACAAATACTGTGATTCCCACAGATTTTATGTTAATATTTTTCTACTGAGAATTCACCAGGGACCACCATGCTTAGTAACGCCTTTCTCCGATCACGTAAATTCTGTATTTGACAGGTGGCTTAAAACCGAGGCTGTCCCCCTGAATCATTCATCAGGAAGGTCTGTAGACAAGTGGAAAGGGTAAACTTGGTGAGGTCTACCTTTTAACATTCTCGAGAATTACACGGGGTCAGAGTGGCTAAGAGCGCTAATACTCATTTTCTTTTATTAAAATCAGCTGTGCTCTTTTTCTTTTTTAATTCAATTGGGTTTCTCCCTGCAGAACCGCTCCCTCAGCCGTTCGTCATGACGACAGCACCGTCAGAAGCAGAACTGATCACACTCGCTCCCCCGAGGCAGGTGGCACTACAGCTCATTAATTTGGCGCGTAGGACAGACTGAAGAGTGATGCGGCTTCCCTGTTCCCCAAGTCACTGAGCTGATGCTGACTCTTCACTGAGTGCCACATGATAACCAGGTAAGGGAAATTCTTTACAAAGTCATTAAAAGAGCCATTTGAAGCAATGTGGTTTACTGGGGACAGCATTGTCACACATTTCTTATCAAAATGGCAGCCTGCATGAGAGATTAGGACAGGGTTGCAAATTTCAATGGAAAGAACCGAGATTAACTGCTACGATTGCTTAAAGGATGAACTTGATACCCACTAATTAGAGTTCTAGAATCATAAATTGACGCACAAGAGTACATACCATCTTCATAGAGTAGTTTTCAAATCCTGCTCTCTCACTCACAGACATGTCATAAATTCCATGAGTATTTTTGAGTTGCCAGGAAACAAAAAAACTGTCTTTAGGATTTGACCAGTGTGTCTTACATAAAAGCATCTAGAAATGCAATTCTGAACCATTATTTTGCCTACCCAAATTCAGCAGTATTGTTCCACTGGTTATTTATAAAATTCCCTTTAGAATACCACATGTGCTATTATTTTTATTATGAAGAATTTTTAAGAGTCATCTGTCAAAGCTTTCAAAGGTAAATCCCTCAGCTCATGACTCATCTATACCCATGTTTGGGACTCACAGCCAGTAAATCAAAGACTAGGACATAAAAATAAGTGCAATGTTAAAATTTGACAAAGCTAAGAGGTGGGTAGATGCATATTCATTCTTTGCTTGAAATCTGTCATAATAAAAATTTTAAAATTTAGGAAGGTATTTTGATCAAAAGAATATTGAAATTACTTCCTTACTTTAATCATCCATGATTTTTACTTCTGTTTTAGTCAGTTTGGACTGCTTTAACAAGGTACCATAGACTAGGTGGCTTATAAGCCACAAGAATTTATTTCTCACAGTTCTGGAGGCTGGACATCTGGGGTCAGGGTGCCAGTATGGTCAGGTTCTGGTGGGAACCCTCCTGCAGGTGGCAGACAGTCAGCTTTACCTTGTATCATCACACTGACTGGAAAGAGAGACTAGGTTCTCCATCCCCTTGTGGGGGCACCAATCCCATCCCAGCTCTTCCCCCATGACCTTATCCAAAACTAATTACCCCCCAAAGACCCAGCCTCTAAACACTATCACACTGGGAATTAGGCTTCAGCATATGAGTGTTGGTGGGGACACGAACATTCAGCCCACGTCAACTTTCTTCCCATTGTAAATTCTATCTCCTACCAACAAGGAAAATATAATGAATTTTTCATTATGTATTTACATTTTTTTACACCATTATATTTTCCTTTTAATCAATTATACTCAAAACACAAGTTTTGCCAAAGTTTTGCTTGTAGATGATTTTTTCAAAAATGAAGGAATTCAGAAAGGTTTAAAATAAAAGGCCACAGTGCCCTGCCCCCACTTCTTTCTTCCCCTGTTCTGTCCTAAAGGCACAACTGCTTTTCTTTTCTTTCTTTCTTTCTTTCTTTCTTTCTTTCTTTCTTTCTGTATGTATGTATGTATGTATGTATGTATTATTTATGTATATTGAAGTATAGTCAGTTTACAATGTCAATTTCTGGTGTATAGCACAATGTTTCAGTCATACATGAATATACATATATTTATTTTCGTATTCTTTTTCACCATAAGCTGCTGCAAGATACCAAATATAGTTCCCTGTGCTATACAGTATAAGCTTGTTTATATATTTTACATATACCAGTCAGTATCTGTAAATCTCGAACTCCCAATTTATACTTTCCCACCCTCTTCCCCACCGGTAACCATAAGTTTGTTTTCTATGTCTGTGAGTCTGTTTTTGTTTTATATATAAGTTCATTTGTTTTTTGTTTTTTGTTTTTTTTTTTGCTGGAGAGGGTGTGGAGTAAAGGGAACCCTTCTACACTGTTAGTGGGAATGCAGTTTCATGCAGCCGTTGTGGAAAACAGTACGGATATTTATCAAAAAACTAAAAATAGACTTACCATATGATCCAGCAATCCCACTCCTGGGCATATATCCAGATGGATCCTTAATTCAAAAAGACACCTGCACCCCAATGTTCATAGCAGCACTATTTACAATAGCCAAGACATGAAAACAACCTAAATGTCCATCAACAGATGACTGGGTAAAGAAGTTGTGGTATCCTTATACAATGGAATACTACTCAGCCATAAAATATAATAAAATAATGCCATTTGCAGCAACATGGATGGCCCTGGAGATCGTCATTCTAAAGTGAAGTAAGCCAAAAAGAGAAAGAAAATACCATATGATATCACTCATAAGTGGAATCCACAACCACTTTTAAATGTTTCTACTTTTAGTTCTGGTAGTTACCACCATGATTCTAAATAATATTTACTGATATTTCTTGATTGATCAGTTTTGTAGTCTCTCTTTCAGCTTTCTGCTCTGACAAAACAAAAATTTAAGTAAATTAACTTTCCAACTCTTTCTACAAATTTCATGTCAATTATTTATTCATTGGTCCATTCATTCACTCAGCAATTGCTGATTATTTTCCTATCCCAGGGAGGTTTTTGGGGGTTTTTTTTGGTGATGGGGAGTTAATTAGGTTATTTTACATAATTTATTTGTTTTAATAGAGGTACTGGGGATTGAACCCAGGACCTCATGGATGCTAAGCACACGCTTTACTGCTGAGCTATACTCTCCCCACCTCAGGGAGCTTTTTAAAGTGCCTGGATACATTGGCTAATGAAAGGGAAAAGATAACTGCCCTTCCTGAAACAGTAAATAAACACCATAATTAAGTAAATTAGACATATTATGTTAGAATGTGATCAGAGAGATCTCTAGAAAAAGGGTGACATGGTAAAAGCAGAAAGGGTGAGACTGGGCGATGTGAGGGCAGGGTGGTCTTGGAGGGACAAGAGAGCTGGCCGTGCAGACAACTAGGGGAAGAATGCTCTGGGCAGAGGAACCGACCAGCACTCAGGACCAGCCCTTGTCCCTTGTGTCAGATGAAGGACAAGAGCTGGTGAGTGGGGCAGGAGCAGAAGACGAGGTCACTGCAGGGTAGGGGAGGGCAGTGGGCCCTGAAGGGCTGCAGACTTTGAGTTCTCTGCCAAGTCTTTGCATGGTTTTGAGCAGAGACATAACAGGACCCTTCTTACATCTTGAAAGGAGTTCTCTGGCTGCTAAGTTTGAATATTCTGTAAAGGGACAAAGAATGAAGCCAGGGGACCAACTGGGAAGCTATTTTAGTAATTTAGGGCAGGGACTGTGCTAGCTGAGATGAAGATGTGAGCAGCAAAGGCATTAAGAAGGAGTCAGTACCTTGCAATGGCCTTTAATGAAAAAGAATATGAAAAGGAATACATGTGTATAACTGAATCACTGTGCTGCACACCAGAAATTACAACATTGTAAATCAACTATACTTCACTTAAAAAGAAAAGGAGTCATTTTCTGTACGTATTTTGAAAGGAGAGCCAACAGAATTTCCTAATAAACTGGATTCAGGTTGTAAGAAAAAGAGACAAATAAACAATAATGCCATCATGTTCGTCTCCCTTTAAATTATTCTTGCAACTTTAAATAATACTCTTATACCTTGATGTGTTGTTTCCTCGATATGTAGACATCAGTCATCACCTCCAGCAAACTTTTAAACATCACACTGGGGGGGAAAAACAATGCAGGGATTCCTTCCTCTCCACTCTGAGTTCAACTCAAAGTCCCTTTCGCTGTGTCTGTGACAGAACCACGTGACCTAGTTTCAGCCAATCGGATGCACCTATTCCAGGTCTCAGTTATATGTGAACAACAGAAGGGAAAAGAAACAGGCTCTGCTGAGCTTCGCCGGTGCAGCTGTGAGGATGACAGCAGGTGGCAACAGGGGCAGCGGATTCCCAGGGTGGAGTGGTCCAGCTCCTGGCAGAGAAGTGTGGTTGGCTGGGGAGCAGAGGCAGTTCCTGCTAGTGTTTGGTGGGAGCACAAGGGCTTTTGTCGTCAGACCTGCTCTGCAACATGCTTTTGGAGATCACTTTTAGAAACAGCCCAGAGCCTCCTATTTTATCTTTAGCCCTTCCAAAGCTAAACTCTCATCATTAGCTTTCCAATATATTCTTTGTGATCTTTCTGCTTAGTAAAGTCAGAGTCACCTTCCATGGCTTGCATCTGACACCCTTGATGAATGCCAGCAACTAGAGGTGTTACTTGTCCACTCCCCATTTTGTAGGAGGAGGATGCTGGTACCCGTGGTACCCGTGTCCCTCTCATCAGCTGAACTCTCCACCTTCTGCCTTCCCACTGCAATGACCTAACCCTGAACTTGCAGAGAATCAAGGCCAATAACATTTACCTTTGGTACTTGAACCATAACTAAATCTATTGTCTGTAAGTTAATTCTGGAAGTTATAAGTCAATGAAACAAACTTTATGGCTTAACCATGTAAATCTGGTTTATTTCAAATCCACTCAGTGCAGCCTCACTGTCCTGTGTACCTTTTTCATTTATCCTGGGGTGTCCTGTTGCCTTTGTTGGCTTCCTGTACTGTCAGCATTTATTTCCTCCTTCAGGCCACCCAACACCTGAAATCTAGGAATACGATCAAATCTCTGGACTCTGTATTTTTCCCTGGGAACTTCTAAAGCTCTCCATCGTCTGGTTCCAGTCAGGACTAGCTGTCATTTAAGCCTGCTCGAAGGCTGTTTCTCAGGCTTTCTTCCAGCACTTTCTCTTGCTGGACCCACTAATTCTTGCATCCCTGTCTTCTCCCTCACTGTTTAATGCCCCATTGTTAGGAGTACATGCTCAGATCGTTTCCAAATAAAGGCCACACAGGAGATAATTTTCTAAATCCTTACATGTCTGAAAAGATTTTTTTGGCCCTTCTAGTTATTTGGGTTTTTTCCTAGACACACAGGTATGGATTATAAATTATTTTTCTTTGAGATCTTGAAGGCATTATTCAATTATCTTTTTTAGCAGCTATAGTCCGATGCCCTGTAATGCTCATTCTTTTGAGTATAACTTTTTTTTCTTCTAAGAATAATTCTATGACATAGGTATTCGTATTGTCCCTGTGTTACTGAAGGGACGATAAGAGCTGAGGAAACTTAAGTAGAGAAAAGGAACTTCCTAAGATTGCACAAATAGGAAAACCAGAGCCAGAATTCAGATATGGGCAGGCTGGTGCATTCTTTTTTTTTTTTAACTGAAGTAGAGTTTATTTATAATGTTGTGTTAGTTTCAGGTGAACAGCAAAGTGATTCAGTGACACTATATATATTCTTTCTCAGATTCTTTTCCATTATAGGTTATTACAAGATATTGAATATAGTTCCCTGTGCCATACAGTAGGTCCTTGTTGTTTATCTATTTTATATATAGTACTGTGTATCTAAACACTTATGGTTCCCAAAGGGGAAAGTGGTGGGGAGGGATAAATTAGGAAACTGGAATGAACAGAAGCCTGCATTCTTAGCCACCACATAATGCTTCTCATATGCCATACAGTCTAGACATTCCTGTGGGTTCAAACCCAGGTGAGAATCTTGAATGGAGAGAGCACATTGTGTTTCCAGGACTACAACTCAAAGAAGTCCAGTGTGGCTGCAGAGACAGGTCCGGAGACAGGGCACTGACCAGAAG
Organism: Camelus ferus; assembly: GCF_009834535.1. Classification (NCBI taxonomy): domain Eukaryota; kingdom Metazoa; phylum Chordata; class Mammalia; order Artiodactyla; family Camelidae; genus Camelus; species Camelus ferus. The sequence continues at coordinate 10,332,711 of NC_045718.1, read as the reverse complement.
GTGGGATGATTTAAAAGACACAGGAAGTGTTTGTTTATCTTTCAAACTTTTAATCAAAGTATAGTTGATTTATGATGTTGTGTTAGTGTCTGGTGTAGAGCACTGTGATTCAGTTATACATTTATATACATTCTTTTTCATATTCTTTTTTATTATAGGTTACTACAAGATATTGAAGATAGTTCCCTGTGCTGTACAGTAAAAACTTGTTGTTTATCTACTTTATATAGAGTAGTTAGCATCTGCAAATCCTGAACTCCCAGTTTATCACCCCACCACCATCCCCCTTTGGTAACCATAAGTTTGTTTTTTATGTCTGTTAGTCTGTTTCTGTTTTGTAAATAAGTACATTTGTGTCATTCTTTAAGATTCCACATATAAGTGATCTCATATGATATTTGTCTTTGTCTGACTTATTTCACTTAGTATGATAATCTCTAGGTCCATCCATGTTGCTCAAATGGCATTATATCATTTTTATGGCTGAGTAGTATTCCATTGTATAAATATACCACAACTTCTTTATCCAGTCACCTGTGGATGGACATTTAGGTTACTTCTACGTCTTGGCTATTATAAATAGTGCTGCCATGAAAACTAAGGTGCATGTATCTTTTCGAATTAGAGTTCCCTCCAGATATTTGACCAGGAGTGGGATTGCTGGCAGTCTATTTTTCTCTAGTTTTTTTTGTTTGTTTGTTTTTGAGGAATATCCATGCTGTCCTCCACAGTGGCTGCACCAATTTACATTCCCACCAGCAGTGTAGGAGGGTTCCCTTTTCTCCACACCTTCTCCAGCATTCATTGTTTGTGAACTTTTTAATGATGACCATTCTGACCATTGCGAGGTGATAACCCACTGTAATTTTGATTTGCATTTTTCTAATCATTAACGTTTTGAAAAGCATCCTGAGGCCAAAGAGAAGCCACTGAAAGGATTTAAGTGGGAGACTCGCTCCTTACAATTGGCAAATAATAGTAATAACACCTCACGTCAAAACTATCCCTGCTCTGTGTTGCCAGAGCCCAGGGCACTTTCCTGTCCTCAGTTCACTTGGCCTTTGAGCCGCACTTCCTCTGTCTTCACACACAGTCAGTTCTAGCTTCCATGGTGCCTCCTTCTCCTGGCTCTTCTCCTCCCTCCCTGACAGTCTCCCCTTGGTCTCCCTTGCTCCCTCCTCCTTCATTACTCAGTCTCTCCATAAAGCAGTGCCCCAGACCCATTTCTGCATCCCATTTCTTTGCTTATTCCCCATCTTCCATTTTTAGGTCTATAAATATGAGTCTCAAATCTACCTGATTAGCTCCAACTCCTCCACTCAGCTCCAGACATAAGTGCCTGCTCGACTCTCTAGTGGAATCTCCTGGAGGCATAGCACAGTTAATACAGCCAGCATGAAATTTCTGATTGCTTCTTAGACGAATTCCTTCCCATCTTCCATAATTCTCAATTACTCTCTTCCCTTACTTCCCGCATCTATCAGAAAATCTTGTCAATGAAACCTGTGAGGTATTTCAAGAACATATCCACCTCTCACCACTGCTTTAAGTTCAGCCCAGCCTCCATCACGTTCCATCGGAACCACAGCCCAAGCCCTCTCACGAGCCTCTTTGATTCCACGAATTCTCCCTGCAATCCGCTGCCCACCCAGCAGTCCAAGAAACCTTGGAAAGGATTAGTCATTGGCTGTGATGCCCCAGCCCCAAATCTCTTCAATGACTTTTCTTTTCATTTGGAATAAAATTCAGACTTTTTCTCATGGACTACCAGGTCCTTTAGATCACACTGCTAATACTTGGGAGAGTTAAATTCAGTATTTTTATGAGATGGTTTTGGTAATTAGGGGGAAATAGATCAAACGTGGCCAAGAGTGGGTACAAGGAAATCGGTAAGGAAAGGTCTTGCCGAAATCCAGGCTACCTGTGACAATGGCCTGACATTAGCAGTGGGGTGGAAAGTGAAAAGGGGCAGATTGAGATGTATTTTTATTTTTAAAGGTATAAGTGTAGTACCATGAAAAAACACCCACAATAAGAGGTAAAATAAAAGAAAAGAAAATTATAGAACAATATATTTGGTCTGATGCCCCTGTGGTATTGACTTTGAGGTGACTGATTTATCCAAGTAGGCAGTTGATTGTACGGGTCTGAATACATACGTGACGATTATTTTTGAAACAGAGGCACAAAATGGTCAAAGAAGCCAGGAGGGTGAGTACCACTGCTAAGAGAAAAAGAGACGCAGGAGAAGAAGAAGGCCAGTGACACACGCTAACATTTTAGAGCAAGGTTTGTGCTTCTGAATATTGTGTTTAATATCCTCCACCTACAAGGACTATCCTAATTGTTTTAATATTTGCCAGTTTGGAAGGAAAAAAAATAAAAGGGTCATCTCACTGTTTTAATTCATTGTTCTTTGATTATGTATAAAATTATATGCATGTTTTCCATCTTTATCAATAATTGCTACACATTTTCACTATGGAATCGTTTGTTCCTGTCCTGGTTTTTAAGTTGTTAAATAAGACTTTTATGAGTGAAGAGGGAAACATATCTGAGTGTGCTTAATCCCAGTGAGGGAATAGTCAACCTTAGAAAAATTAATGTCTTTTATTTAGATTTACTGATCTAAAAGTTAACACACTCCGCTGATAAGATACGTGCGAAATGGTGTGCTAAACATGAAGTGTAAAATTGCACATTTGCAAAGAACAGTGGAGTTATTTCTGAAAATTCCTGATCATATCTCTTCATTGAAAAATACAGCTGTACTGTTTTGAAATGAGGAAATTTGACTAACTACGCCATCTGAATCCTTGTAACTCCAAAACTCTGTGATTCATTCACAACTGAATGTGATCGCATCACCGCCCAGAACCATGCACTTTATGATGAGAAAGGGCCGGGGAGCCCTTCTGCGTTCATTATGTTTCAGTGCACGCCTTGCCCTACGGTTTGTGCTCTGTAGGCTGGGGATTGTTGTATTCGCTATTGTGTGGGAGGAAATGCTTTGTGTCGTGTAACACTTAAGAGTTATCTGATAAAATATTAGATAAACTCCTCCCCCCATTCCATTTTGCAAATAAGGAGGAAAACTGAGAACCAGGAGGCTGAGCACCATCACAAGGTCCCTCGGATGACTGGACGGCCAGTCGCTCGATAAATCTGACACCTCGCTCAGTCTGAAGGTACGGATGGAGTTTGGGACAAAACATTGAGCCAAAAGTGATGTTCTAAGGGCATCAACACAGTGATGTGAAGTCATACAGTAATCATTTTTTTCTTTTTTGTTTCTCCCCCATTCAACCACAGGCAGCCTTTGCCTCAGGGAGATTACAGGAGAAAACAAACAAGCAAAAAATTCAACGGTCAGCTGTTCAGTTTCAACAATAGGTCTCTGAAGTCTGCGTCAGTAAACCTGGGACAGGCAGATTTTCCCGTTCAAAAGCAAGGCGACCAAGTCATTGAGTTAGACAGATGTGGACGAGGAGAGATTTACTGCCTCACAAAAAGCGGGGGCAGGATTAGTTCTGAGTTGGAGGGCAGAGCCTGGAGATAAAGGAAAAGGGGGAAACGGGTGGGAAGTGGAGTGTTCTGAGGACCAGGGATTCGGAATCACCTTCTGCCGTGTGGTTGGAAATGCGGAGAATGCTGTCATGAGAGACACTGGACAGAATTCATGTCCTGAGCAGGGCTTTATTCCTGCCTACTGCCTGGAGCTCTGGGGAGAGAGGACCCCAAAGTCCACGTGGATGTGGGACCGACCAGGCAAGCGTGAAGAGTGGTCTGGCAGGTCTGGGAGGAGAGAAGGCATGAACATCTTCACACACCTGCCGCAGCAGCCCCACATGAACTCCAGGCCCTGCGGACCTGCAAGTACAGAGAGGCCAGTGAGGGGAGAAGCCAGAGTCCGGATGAGGAGATAGAGTTGCCAGAAAAAAGACAGGATGTCTACTTATAATTTTAATTTCAGATGAACAACATAATATTTTAGTAAGTCTTAGGCAACACTTACACTAAAAAGTAAATTGTTATTTATTTACTTGAACTTTGAAATTTAACTGGGCATCCGTATTTATATTTACTCAATTTGGCAACTCTAGTGTAAAATTATTTGCCAGGCTGATATATTATCAGCACTGTTTTAAATTTGGGGGAGACCCAGACATTGGTGGCTAGAAAAATCACAGTGTATGCTGGATTGGTCAATGGATTACATTTTGAATTAAAATTCCTGTTCGCCAGTAAATTTATCATTTATCTTCTCTGAGTTTTAAAATATTTAAATTTTTGGAATTGTATTTTTCTGCCCTAATGACAGTAAGAGTCCATGCTTTACAAAATGACAACTGAATTTAAGCGAGGTGTAATTTCATATTCACCATTAGAAAAAAAACAGAGAACTACCTAATTTCACTGGTTGACCTTTCTAAACTATAAAACCATAAAATCATCTTAATATTTTATGAGACTTGAACCCCTAACCCAGCTAGTTACTAATTACCCAGAAAATACATGACCTAGGGGTCACTGTTATTATGGAAAGCAGCTTAAAATTCATAACGAAAATATTACATAATCAATGTTTTATGTGTTGAAGTGTGAGAAGTTGGATGGTCATTTGCCAGCAGATTCTGTTCTGCTTCTAGTTCTCGTCATTTTTAAAAAGCAGTTTAAAGACTACTGGAGAAACCCGTTGGAAAGCCAGTTTTAATTCTCCACATTCCATCAGGTTTATAACAGACAATAAACCTGAGGGCTACCACTTTTCACCAGCCCTGCAAATTGGCCTGTCTACATCTAGGTTGGAAACCAAGCCAAAAATTGAGTGTGAAAGAGGTTGAAATGGTCTCTGTTTAAGCCGTAATTTCGGCAATCTGGACCACACCATTCTTAGGACTGAAGAATGAGAGGTGTTCGAGCTGACTAGGGTCAACGCTTTGCACCGTGAGGAACTTGAGAGTGAGGAGTGAGCCCTGGTGTCTCAGGGACTGGGATTCCTCTGGGAGACGCCAGCACCCATGACCCCAGTATTTACGGCTCATTTTGTCTGAGTCTTCTGTATCCTGCACTCTTGGTGAAGACAGGAGAAAATGTTTCACTCAGAGCTGCTTGGATGCAGGGCGTTATTCGGACAGTTCAGCTTATTCTTAAAAGAATATTTACTTGATGGAAACAAGTAACATTTTCTTTCTTTCATTCTTTCTTTCTTTCTTTGTTTGCCATTTTTTGGAAACAAGTAACTTTCTGCATTTTGATTTCATTCCACCACCCACTGTAAGACCCTATGGATTTTAAGACGGCTTTTGGGGACAAATCAAAAAAGCAGTATTAGTTGTATGTATAATACAATATATATAAATATATGATTAATAACATATTAAATGTAGATATTAATTATAAATCTACTTTAATTTCAGAAAATTAAATTTATTTATTCATTCACCTAATAGTTACTAATGTCCTACTTTCGCCAAGTACTATTTCAATAAGACAGGCTTATAGTCTAGTAAATTAAGGAGGTAAGTCTTAGAATTGAAGAAATATAGTATCTTAAATGAATTGTTTAAAATTAGTAATCTTAATTAATTAGGCCTTAGTGAAAAGGAAGTTACTTGGGAAATAGTAAAGGGAGATTTGTAAATAGGCAGATTTATTATCTATGTGTGAAGCATCAACCATTGGCATTGAATCTGAATATTACATACACTTTCAGGTGGTTAAGTGTGGCTATCAGTCAACATTTTCATCATGTTACCAAAATTTTACTGGGTGGGTCTTTTGTTTGTTTACCACTCAAAATAACTGGCTCTCTTGTCTTAAAAAATCTAGACTGAGCCATCTAAACATAGTTTTGGATGGCAACCTTCCATTAGAAACTTCAGAGAGAATTGAAGATGACAAATTAGTCCCTCACTTAAAATTACTAAATATCTTCATTGCTTTTCTTGGAATTATCTCAGGCAGCTTCTGAGAGGAAGGGAAATACACAAGAAGAGTTTGTGCGTTTTGATTTGGTCCCTTAAATGTTATTATCACCTCCTCTATTACCCTCTATTCGCTTGCCAGTCTCCTTATTTGAAAGGACTTTCCAGTTGCTGATTTTGTAAGAAATGAAGCCTAGTCATTGCCAGCACTATCCTTTCTTCTACAATTAGTATTTCTAATCACACTAGACATGTTTTCAGTATCTAGAGAGGGTGCCTGCTCCCCACAGCAATCATGAGCCATTAACTTTAATTAAAATTTACAAGTCTAATGTTGTTACATCTGCTAAATGCATTAACTTCCATGTTAATTACCAAAATGTTAATGTTGCATTAAAATAATGTTCCCTTTTGACAGTTCATCTATAGTTTAATTATTTATTTTGTTGGGGAATATGTTCTAAAAACTGAAAAGAGGGTAGACTCTGAAGTCAGAATAGAAAAATGATACAGAATAGCAAAACTTCTAAGGAGAAAACCTGGTGGTTCAGGTAAAGATGGCCTGAACACTTGCACGCTTTACCCTGTATTTAAAGGAACTACGTCCTCTTGTCTCACATCTAAAATAGTTTTTAGAATGATGCTTCTGCTTTTTGGCAGCTGGGTTATAGCGAAAGCACTGATATTCATGCCTGATCTCTCAGCTCCCAAGAGTTTACAAGGCTACACATTCCTTTATCCATATAAATCATTTAAGAAGAAAACTTCAGTTTAAAAAAAAAAACAGCCTTTTGCGCTTTCCATCTAAATATTTATTTTTTCCTTAAACCAGCTTAATTTGAATAAGCTATCCGGTACACCTCTGAGCAAAGGAAAAATAATCAAAGGAAATTCTCAAAGATCTACACGGACCATGTCAATGAGCTACTTGGTGTGAGTATTATTAAGACATCTCACACTTCATTGACACGGGTTATACTATAATAATACTAATATTGAATAACAGCATTTTCTTGTCATGGATTCACTTGCAGGTATATCCTGCAACTATGTAAATCTACGCACACGTGTTAATTTTCAAACGGGAGGCAGCCTCTAACACAGGAATATGCTCAGGGTTGAATAAGATCTTAGTCTAGTTTATAGATCACAGAATCCTTGCCTGTGTTTTTTATCACTGTGTCCCCTGTGGCTGGAACCATGCCTGGTACATGGTAGGCCCTCAAGAAATATTTGATAGTTGATTGAATGCCTCTTTAAATTTCTTTTTTTATTTTATGACATATTATTGTACACTTTTCTTTGGGGAGTGCTGTAGTTTGATTAAGTAAACATGTAAGTTTGCATGTGGCCCTTTCAACAACATGAGCAGTCAAGAGTACACAGGTGCGTGTCATTCCTAAAGACTTCTCATGTACAGTGCAAGTGAAGCTGATTATCTGGGGTGGGGGGATCCACAGAATAAAGTTCTTTCTAAATAAGAGTAGTAAATTCGTGTTTTTTTCATTGTAATAACATACGGTATTATATTAGTTTCAGGTATACAATACAGTGGTTTAACAGTTATACACATTACGAGCTGATCACCATGATATGTCGTTACCCCGTCAGTGCACAAAGCTGTCACAACCCTCCTGACTGTGCTCCCTGTGCTGTACACTACAGCCTCACGGCTTATTTTATAGCTGGAAGTTTGTAACCTCTTAGTCCCTTCTCCTATTCCGCCTAACTGCTCTGGCAACCACCAGTTTGCTCTCTGTATCTATGATTATGTTTCTATTTTATTTTGTTTGTTCATTTGTTTGTGTGTTTTTCTAGATTCCACATATAAGTGAAATCATAAGGTACTTGCACGTCTCTGTCTGACTTATAAATACACTCTAGATCCATCCATGTTCATGCAAATTGAAAGATTTCATTCTTTTTATGGCTGAGGAATTTCCCATATACACATATATGGGATATATACATATATATGTGACATCGTCTTTATCTGTTCAGCAGCACCGCCCACCAGCTGGGAGCTCAGGCCCAGAGTCCAGCTAGCTCCTCCACCACTGCTTGCATTTGTAACCAGGTAAGCTTCCTCACTTCTTCAAGTGCTAATTTTCACATTGTACAACAGAACTAGTCTCTTCCTTGAACCAGCATAGCACAGAGCCTGTCGCATGGTGAGACCCAACAAACGTGTCGAATGTCTGAGCAAGTGAAAGGAACGTGGGCTGTTTCTGTGGATTTGATGGTGAGCGGTTTAGTTTGTGTTTGTCGCAGAGCTTCTGGGTTGTAGGCAGTAGCCGTCAAAGTCGGCCGCCGAAAGGAAGGGAGATGTTGGTGTGGGAGGCAGGGAATAGCCTTAGAGAGTGAGACACGGCGCCAACTGCAGAAACTTGGTGCTCCCGGCCCATTGGGCAGGCGACCAGGACCTTATACCATCCTGGTCCTCCCTGCTGTGCTCAGCGGCCAGGGTGCACACCCTGGAGAGTGGATCCTGGGCTGGGGCACTGCCAGGGGGGTGCTAAGTAGGCACAAAGGGGCCAGGAAATCGAGAATCGGAGCAAGAGGGAAACAGAGAGAGAACGGTTTTCCTTGGAGAAAATAGAATCCAGCTTACAGACACGTGGCACAGAGATAATACTGTGATTTTATATTTATTTATGTACAGCTGGCTACTAAGTAGGTAAAATGGTCAGTGTATTCCAGAAGGAAAGGATACATCTGATGGAAAGAACAGAAGCGGCATAGTTAAAAATATAATTGAATTTAAGTGCTTCCTAAAATCGGGTGAATGAATTATATTTAAATGATAATACCAATAAAGTATGTTAGCACCTTAAAAAAGAAGATTCTGTACTGACTTGTTTTCAGATTCCTCTTCACAGAAAGGGAAGTCAGGTATTAAAGAGAGTACATCCCTCATTAAGTTGTGAGGGTTAAATGAATTAATACAGTAAAGGACTCCCAGTCTGCTGTCTAGAAAGTGCTCAGGAAAAGCTTGTGCTTATGACTATTAATAAAAATCTAAGCCAAAGAGAGAGGGAGGTGACAAACAGAAAGAACGCTAAAGGAGAGGCCTCGTTACAGAGAGAGCGGTTGCAGCGGGAACAATTAAGAAAATTATCTGGAAAGATAGGAGATTCTGGTCAGAGAGTGTGATTTCTGAGTTATTAAATTAAATTGTGGGGTAGTTTTTGATGAGAACCAAGTTTAGCAGAGTGGATCTCGCAGTTACTTTGTCTAAGAATCACCTGGGGAGGCGGTTACAATGCAGATTCCCGGGACTTTTTCTCAAAAATTGTGATTCAGTGGAACTGGGCAGTTGGCTTGTCTCTGTTTTATCAAGCCTCCTGCAGCAGCCTGGGGCAGCCGGTCCTGGACCTCACTTTGAGAAGAAGTCTGGGCTAGACTAGACTCTGGCTGCTTGACAGGGAGTAAGAGCAGGTAATCGGAGACGAGGAGACCAAGGGACTGGGTGCGGGGTGACTCACGCCAAGGGTTGCTGAGGTCACTCAGGATGGAGACCAGACAGGGTGGAGGAAAGGTCGATGAGCCAGAGGACAAAGTCATCGATGGACGGGAGGGAGGGCACAGTGAGCAAGGAGGGCAGGAGGGTTAACCTGATGGCCAGAGTCTTGCAGAAACAAGAGTTTTTCCAAAAGACTAGAAAGCCAGGGTCGGGCGTTGGCTTTCAATAGCAAGTTAGTCACTAAGGGAACACATAGGCGGGATGCTCCTAATCTAAGAGAATAAGGAGCTTCCGTGGAAGAAGGCTGCTGGGAAGTCACGTATCAGGAGAGAAACTCGTTTTGGCTAAAGAGTAGGCTACACGCTGTGATGAAATTCAGGATATGGGAGAGTTATTAAATCAGGGAGAAAGTTCCAGAGGGTGCCACGCAAAGAAGTGAGGCGGGGAACCCAGATGCGAGGAGGGGAGCCTGGAGCGCTAGAAGACTGGGAATTTGGAAGAGTAAAGTTGGCCAGAAGGGTTGATATTTTGGGCAAAGATAGTGCGAGGCACAGAGTAATATAATCCTGACAATCAAGGAAACAATCATCTTTCCTCCTCACTGGGTGCCTTGGTGGCTGGGGCAGAGGCTTTAGAAAGGAAAGATGGTCAACCATTTTTAAAACGTCTTTTCGCAAATTTCTGTCTTGCACATTATGTGGGAAGTTCCCAGGCTTTCTCAGTCCGGGGCGTCCTTGGTGACTCCGAACTTTTCAGGGCAGTCCTAGGACAAATGACTCCCTAACCGTTCTGTTCCTGAAGTAATTAGGTCCAAACGATTTACAAAGCCGTTGTCTCCCAACACCCTAGGAGCTGTTTGAAAACAAAATGCGCGCGAGTTGAAAGAAAAGGTAATTTTGATACCATTCTTGAATAAGAATTTACCAGTGGGATGTGGTCACTGAGAACACCTCAAATTGTGAAATCAGGGGGGACACCAGCACTCTCAGCCCCTCCTCCGCGCGGATTTTCACATAGTACTCACTTTCTTATCACAGAAATCACCCCAAATCAAACTTTGCAAAGGTATGACACCGTCAAAGTAAAGGTAGCTCCATCCCGAAGCTGGTAAAGACCTCAGGCTGTAACTTTGAGCAGGATCTGACAGATGTCTCTGCATTTGTCTTGAAATGTTTTTTAATTGGAGTAGAGTAATTTACAATGTTGTGTTAGTTTCTGGTGTACAGCATAGTGATTCAGTTATACATTTATATGTATATATATATATGTTCCTTTTCATATTCTTTTTCATCGTAGGCTGTTACAAGATAATGAATAGAGCTCCTTCACTATACCATAGGGCCTTGTTATTTATCTATTTTATATACAGGGGTCAGTATGTGCAAGCTCTGAACTCACAATTTATCCCTCCCCACCCCCTTTCCCCTCTAGCAACCATATGTTTGTTTTTCTATGTCTGTGAATCTATTTCTGTTTTGTAAATAAGTTAATTTGTGCTGGTTTTTTTTAGATTCCACATATGAGTGATATCATATTGTATTTTCTTTTTCTTTCTTACTTCACTTAGTATGACAATCTCCAGGTCCATTCATGTTGCTGCAAGCAGCATTATTTCATCCTTTTCTATGGCTGAGTCATGAAACGTTTAAATATCCCACCATAGCACTGTGCGTTTGATGTGATGGCCCAGGGTACCTTGGTGCACAGTTTGGGAACCACGGTTTTATGTTAAAGAATTTGGATATTACTCATCTTAAAGGGAGCCATCAAAGGGTTTAAAAGCAGGCGAGTAACAGAATCTTAGATGTATCGGTGTGGGGAAGAGATGAGAGAAATGTACAAACGAGGAGGCAGGGTCATAGGTAGTAACAGTTCGGAAAACGTAGGAACAGCTAAAGCGAACGGTGGCAGAGTCTACGGAGAGGAGGGAGCTGGTGCGGAGGAAGGGAGCTGCAGTGGTTTTCCAACTTTGCCCCTCTGTTCTTTGAGCCCCGCCCACCTAAAAGTGTTATGGCCCTGCCCTTGAGTCTGGGCTCCGTGACTGCTTGAACAGCAGACTGTGGTGGTGGTCACAGTGCCAGTTTCTGGGCCCAGGCCTTGAGATACTGACACCTTCCCTTCTGTCCATGGGACGCTTGCTCCTACAATGAGGAGAGACGGGCAGGGAGGACCACAGGGGGAACCTGGGTCTCCAGCCCCGGCCCCAGCCCCAGCCGAGCTCAGCCCTGGCCAATACCAGCTCGCCAACCACTGGAGCAGGGGGGCCATCTTGAAGTCTACCCTCTGGCGCCCAGTCCGGCCACCCCACTGGTGCTGCACAGGGCAGAGCTGAGCTGCCCCTCCATGCCCTGACCTATTTACAGCTTCGTGAGCAAAAGAAACTCATGCCCAGCTTGTTGTAAGCCCCTAAGTTGTGGGGTGGCCTGCTACACGTGGGTAGGTAACTGGCACAGAAGCTCATGCTTATTCGAGTTATTTTATGTGCCAACTGCTGTTTGAAGTGCTTTACGTGAATGCTTCACTTCGTCTTCTTAACAAATATGACGAACCTCTCCATTTTAGTTACGAGAAAGCTGAAGCCCAGAGGATTTTCCCAAGGTCATGCAACAAATTGGTGATGAATTCAATATGAGGAGGAGGAGGGCTGTGGGGGAGAGACCCAAAGGTGGTGACTCCCTGTCAAATGTGGGGTGTTCAAGGTGTGGTTGCCTGACGTCGTAAATATAAGAACGTAGGAAAATGTAGGAAACATAGAAAAAGGGTAAAGTGGGTTTGGAGGGAAGATGCAAGCTTTGGATATTTAGGTGAGGACTCCTAAGAGCATTTGGCCGTGCGAGTCAAGTGTCAAAGGAGGACTTAGAGCTGGAGGAAACTTGGAAACTACTAGGAGATGAATGATCATTGAAACCCTGATGGCCGATGGAACCACACAGAAGAATGCAGACTTAGAGACTAAGAACAGGATGATATTTTGTGATAAGATTTATGATTTGAAGAAAGAAGGAGAAAAAATGCAGAGGCAGGAGGAAAACCAATGAAAAGGGAAATGAAGAAATTCAAGGGAGAAGGTAGTTTCATAAAAGTTTCACTGGGTTGGCCAGTATTTTCAAACTCTGCAGAAAGGACACGTGAACTAATGCCTGGCAAAGAGGGGAACTTAGCGACAGCGTTGCGTGCGTGTGATGGGGCTGGAAGACAGACTCCAGTGGACGAGGAAATGAACGACAAGGGAGGAACTGCAAACAGGGAGAAGCACCGTGTAAGACGGTTTTCCTGCTTGGAAAGGACGGAAAGTAACACCCCTGAAATGACTTATGCAAATAGCTGTCCGTGGGCTCGTGGAACTTAACCGCCCGAGAGTGTTTCTGGCTTCAGTCACTGCTGGCCTCAGCAGGACCGGGTGACGTCACCAGGATCCAGTTTCTCTCCGTTTTGCGGTCAGTCTTCCGTGTCTGCTCCCTTCTCAGCTGGGCTGTCCTGTTTCACTGGCAGACAGCCTGATGTGGCTCCAGCACTACATATTTCCAGGTTCTAAGCCCTTGGGGAAAAAAAAATGTACTTTCTCAATAACTCAAACAAAATTCCCCAAGTTGAGTCTGATCAGGTCTGGTTGGCCCGGCTGGGGTCACGTGTCCCTCTCTGACTGCATCAGTACCGCCTGTGTAACTCCAGATTGCCTAGATAAGGTGCAGGTTCCTTGGAGGGCGATCAGGTGCTGGTTACCGGGAAAACCAAGGAGAGATGCTATTTGCAGCCAAACAGGTCAGTCACCACAGCAACTGTGAGCTGCCTTCTTAGGAAGTTTGGCTGCGAAGTCAAGAAAAAAAGAGAACCGCAGTCAGAGTGGGGTTGAGCGAGAGTTTGAGGAGAAAGAAACAGCGGAGGCAGAGGGGCTGGCATGTCAGGAGGAAAGGGAAATGGATGAACTAAACCACGGAGGAAAGAAAGAGTTGGTGGGATCAAGAGAACAGCTGGAGAGGGGACGCCTCGCCCTGCGAGGCCGCACAGAGGCTGGGTGCCAATATAAAGAAGTTTTTAGGAGGAGAAGCAGCAAGTGGAGGACCTTACGCCTCCTGACCACCGCTTTATCTGCGATCTAGGAAGGGAGCATGTGCAGAGACTGAGAAGGAAGACTTGCAGGGGGAAGTGGGATGGATTCTGTGGGGTGAAGGGAGGGTTTGGACATGCAGACGAGTTGCTGGATGATAACATGGCATTCTAAAAGAGCATAATTCCCAACTTAATTTTCTTTAATAGTAATATCATGAGGAATATCAATGACTAACACAGAGCATAGACATCAGCTCATCCAGGGGAAACTTGGGATAAAATTATGCTAAAGCATGAAGGTATTTTTATCCACGTATTGGCTATATGGGGATTATCTCAGTGAGAAATCTTCGTTGGGAAAATTGATCAGAAGATTCACTCGGGATTCTGAGACCTCCGGCGCCCTCCCTGTGGGTGGAGCTGACCAACTGGAGACAGGGAGAGTAATAGCATTTCTTTGTTTCTTGAAGGATGAGGAAGAAAATGAGGGGGGAAAACACCGCGAATATAGCCGACAAAGAAAAGACTGAGTTCTTTCTCACGTGACCATCGAAAGCTTCAGTGAAATTTCTAAACTTTTAAAATGATTGGCAAAAGTAGTTTTTGTTTTGTTTGGATATAGGTTCATGAAGGGCTGTGTTTCCACGCTGGGTTGATGGCTGCAGAATCAAGGCCGGGCTCTGAACGTGAAAGCACGGGTCCCGGACGTGCCTGGAGCTGCATCCGTGGAGGTGACAGGAGGGCTCTGGAGCTGCCCTGCAGACTAACGTGAGCTTCCCTCGGAGGGCGCGTGCACCTGTGAGCAGATGTGTTTTTTGGTCGTCCCCTTACATTTCTTAAAATAATAGCAGAAAAGAAAAGCCATGTGGGTAAAATGAAATGTAGAACAGATTTGATTTACCCTGGTATATAACCATTCAGTTCATAGAAATTATTACTGGGACTCAACTCTATCGGTGAAATGTCTTCATAATGTTCAGTTCTGTGTTTTTTTCATTCAAATTCACATGGCTTTTTCTTTCAGGGATTGGCTGTCTACCGTCCAACAAGAAGATGATGACTGTCATCACTGAATATCAATCCCCTGTACCAGGCACTCCCGTCGGATGCACGATGCTTTGAGGCTGCATTCGACAAAACAGTAAATTTGCTGGTGTTAAGATGGGGAGATTACAATGGTCATTCCATGAACAATCTTGTTCATGTGAGAAAAACTAATGGTGTCCCACTGGTGCCAGTTCCAGCTTTGGACTCTGGGATGTAGAGGACACTGTCATCTGAATTCACTAAGGCATAATTTTGTTCTTATGGTAACCTGAGAGGGAGGGGGGACGCGTGTTAGCCTTACTCTTACAGTTCCAGGGTCAGGATAAGTGATGCGGCCAGGGCCACATATTCTGTCATTCAGAGCCTCTTAACCCAGGTCTTCTGCAAACAGGAGCATGCTGAGAAATATGGAGCCCTGCAGCTTCAGGCTACAGGAAAGACTCACTACAGTTCCACCCCTCATTACACGCACGCACACACCCACATGCAAGGAGGAGCTACTACTGTGTACCACAGATCACCATTTTTTTCCTGTGCTATGACAGGAAAATGAAATAGAGGAGATTAGACTCTGACTCTAAGTACAGAATTATCTACTTCACCCCACTTCCTCTTCAAGAAAACCATGGGATTCCTTTCTTAGGAGGTCATTTATTATGAAAGGAGTGAAGCTTTTATCCATATGTGTTTTCTTAATTCAGTGCCTTCAGTATTTACTTAGCTATTTAGCTGCACAAAGTGCCAGCCACTTTCTGGGCCATGGTGATACTTAATTGGGAATCGATGGTGACAAAGAGTCAGTGGGCACTGCTGGGAAAACCCCAGTGAATCTGTTCCCAAGTCCATCAGCATATGTCCAGTCAAAAAAGATGCTGCCTCTTCATGCCTGACCTGAACAGCAAATCCTACAGATCACCTGTGGCAGGTGGTTGCTATAGACTGACTGTGTCCCCGCCAAATTCACAGGTGGAAAACTTGATACCCAGTGAGATGGAAGGAAATGGGGCCTTTGGAGCTAATGATGGGAGCCTCTAGGTCAGGAGGGCAGAGCCCGTATAAAAGAGGCCTGAGAAAGGTCCCTCGTCTCCTCCTCCATGTGAGGTTACAGCAGGAAGACGGCCATCTAGGATGGGGGCCCTCACCAAACACCGAATCTGCCACCGCCTTGATCTTGGACTTCCCAGCCTCCAGAACTCTAAGAAACAAATTTCTGTTGACTCTGAGCCACCCAGTCGAGGGTATTTTGTTAGAGCAGCCTGAATAGTGGACACAAGTTCCTCCATCCAGTGTGTCACCCCCTGACCATGTAGCTTTGCGATTTCTCTTACCCAGAGGTGGAGTCTGTCTCTCCATCCCCTTGAATCTGGGCTCTATTTGTGACTTGCCAAGACCAACAGAATGTGGCAGAAGTGATGTTGCCAAATTCCAGAGCCCAGATCTTAAAAGGCTTTATGTCTCTGCCTTCAGCTTCTTGGATTGCGCATCTGGGCTCCCCTGGTGTAGGAAATTCCAGGACATGAGACTATTTGGAAAGGTCTTGAGACTGCTTGAAGAGTCCTGACTCTCCCAGCTGAGAACAGAAAATGGATGGAGTAGAGTGAACGAGCTCAGGTGAACCAGCTCACCCACAGAATTGTGAGAAGGTATTTCACTATGTGTGGGGATGTTTGTTACGCAGCAATAGATAACTGAGAACTCTAGGGAGATGTCGGGGTGTGTGTAGAGCTGCCAATCATTTTCTCAGTCAGAGACTTGAAAGACCATAAATAAGACAATGACATTTTTAGATTCTTTCTACATCTCATTGGGTCCCTGGATTTACTGGCCTTTTCTGAAAGTCATTTTCAAAGATACAATTAAATATTTTACTTTTGGAAACAGTTCAGTTATGCATTTTTTTTTCCAAATGGGAAAAATGTATATGACTGAGGTTTGGGCTTTTTGGCAATGAAAAACCTTTTGGGAAAATGCACACAATTTCTGAAGGCCCCAGGAATGAATGCATCCCACTACCTTTTCCATATTTCTGTTACCTTTTCCCTCCTTCCAGGGGAAAGGATACAAATAATGATGGACTCATTTTCCTTCAGATGAATTTGAGCTCATTTACTTCATTTTTTTCATTTTACTTCATATGTCTTTAATGCCAAATAATATCTGAAGAATAATTTTCAAGACCAGAGTAAGAAAAAGCACAATTTTAGGGAGATCTTTTTTCTGAGAGGGTAACTGAATGCAGCCTCACTCCTGGGCTTTGTTAAGTTCCGTAGATTTAATTGCCTGGAGCAGGTCTTCTAAAGTCAAGTTTACTAAAATGTGGGCCTTTGGGACCATATTTTCTGGAAACAAATGCTTTTCAAACATCTCATTTTATAATTTAGCTGTATCCGGACTCTGCAGAATGTATTTTAAGAATTAAACCATTGATCTGAAAATAAATCGATATCAAGTATACAATTCCTGCAAGTCACCCAAATTAAGGTAATTTTTTGCACATTTAAATGTTACGACTGTTCCTAACTCCCCCCGCCCCTCACCTCCTGAGTCTTTTAGCTCTTAAAACTGTCTGGAAACCAAACCGTACTTTAAAAATTATTTTTATGGGGGAAAAATGAAAACACATTTCACTTTTCTTTATGTGAGATGGTGCACCTTTGCACGACTTCTGCCGTTTGCCAGGGACCAGGGCTGGACGGCGCGACTCCTGCACCGTCTCACACACCCGAAGAGACAATAGTCAGAAAACCTTGTTTTCTAACCCCAGAATCTCTCTTCAGAATTATCAAAACG
Source organism: Camelus ferus (assembly GCF_009834535.1). Lineage (NCBI taxonomy): Eukaryota > Metazoa > Chordata > Mammalia > Artiodactyla > Camelidae > Camelus > Camelus ferus. The sequence continues at coordinate 10,315,434 of NC_045718.1, read as the reverse complement.
CCTGCCCTGATGGCAACTCAGGCTTAACTTCACTCTAGTCAGCAGCCCCTGCCGCTGTTTTTTTGTTTTTGTTTTCTCAATCCCACGTGAGCTTCAGGACCTTTATTTTAACTCTCTCAGCGCATGCCTAGACCTGTTTCTCTCATCAAGAACAGGGTGGGAGCAGGGGTGGCGGGTACTTGTCAGAATAAATTACAATTTTTGGCAAGCATCGGTGCCTTTGACCCACTTAGGAACTAGAATATTGCCTTGTAAAGCAGTGCAGGCCTCTATTATAACTTAATTATAAGGCCAAAATAAGGACACCGTTTTATAGGCTCTTTTAAGGTATATACATAAGATTTTCGTCTTGGAACATATCAAAAGAGATCAGACTTTTCCTAGCGGCCCGTGGGCTGGTTCCGATGACACCAGCTCAGCAGACTGGTCAGGGACCCCAATCTCGAGGTCCCAGGGGACGTCACACTGCACAATTTCTTTGTCTACTTTCTCCTCCCCATAAATGAAAGGTTCGCACACCTTAGGCCTGAGCCAGGAAATCACAGTTCCCACTCTCACAACACAACTGCATCTGGGTCCCAGGAGAGGGGTTCATGACCATGAAGCCCTGATGCTGAAGGAACCACAGGGCTGCTCGGCTCTGCGGGGCTCTGTGGGGGACGGCAGCATTCTCTAACTGCACCCACCTTGGGCCTTTTGCACATGACACACACGTAGCCCCGGGTCACCTGGTCCCGGTGTCATCTTGAATCCTGGACCCCTCCCCAAGCCTCTTAACCAAACTGGGCTGTATTTAGCTGGGAAAAGGAGCAGATTGTATAATCACGGAGAAGTGACACTTGGGCAAGAACACGGGATGGTTGACACATTTCTGTAGGTCAAGATGTGGTTCTCCACTCCGTCTTAGATCCCAATAATTAATTTCTGCAGGATCGATAAGCCTCCGGGAGAACTGGCTTAAGCCACCACACCTTAAGTGAGATGGATGTGAACCAGGGAACCCTTGCCTGCATGTCCTTGCTGCCCACCTCCGGTGCATGTTAGATCCTGACACTGAATGTGTAAAACTTGGCTCAAGTTGGTACTGTGCACTCAGGCTTCCTCTGTTTCCTTTTAACTGATGAAGATTATTGTCAAGGCCCTCAGCATCTCTGTATAGCTGCTTACTTGATATGAGTGCAATATTAATGCCTTTAAAGTGTGAAAGTATGAGTCTAGGCCCAAGATCCCCTTTCGCTTTTACTGAAGATCACTAAGAGGCAGTAAGAGCAGTCCCGTTGGCTCTCCGCGCTCTTCCAGGGTTTCAGGACACCGGTTTATGCTTCATGCCGGTGTGCTTTTCTCTAATATCAGTGCTCAAGGCACAGGGGAGCAAATTAAAAAAAAAAAAAATCCCTGAATGCTGGTTAGAGATATCACCGCTAAAAAACTCCATATAAGCTAGGATTTGTTATATGCAAGATTTTTTGCCTCTTCTTTGTTTAAAACAATATAATGCATTTGCTAGAAATGCAGGAAATAGATTTCATTTTTTCAAACAATAAATATTGACTGGCATGCCAGTAGGTGTTCAGTACATCTTTTCCCCTTAAAGGTGTTTACTGAGGAGGCAGCATCTAAGGGGCTTGGTATGAATAGGGGGTCCCTGGACGAGGGGTGGATCCATAAAATAAGGCTCTTTAAACCGCTGGCTGCTCCCTTCCTCAGGTCCTGGCGAGCTACTGCACAGGGTTTTATCCAAGCTGCCTGACCAACTGGAGGCTCACACCAAGAACTAATTTTTTAATATGCTCTGTACAGAGGCTGAATAGTCATCACTACTGATGGCAATACAACTTTGTTCACTTAACATTTACGCTGGATGTCAAGCTATTTGGGTTTGGGGAGAAGGTTACCAGGGGGTAAGGGTGGGGGATAAATTAGGAGTTTGGGATTAGCAGATACTAACTGCTATATACAAAACAGATAAACAACAAGGTCCTGCTGTAGAGCACGGGGAACTATGTTCAATATCTTGTAATAACTTATAATGAAAAAGAATATATACGTACAATTGAATCACTCTGCTGTCCACCAGAAACTAACACAACATTGTAAATCAGCCATACTTCACTAAAACAGAAGGGTTCTCAGAAGCCTCTGCCAAATCTCAGCCAGCGATGATGATGGTACCAGAATATCCAAGGAGAGGCAAAGTCAAAAGAGCTTCAATCTAAAAATAATCACACAGTGTCCTCATCTCTAATATCATCTCCATCTTTGAAAAGGGAGGACCAGGAAGAAAGAACAGGCTGCGAGTTTGATGAGAATGGCATGTTTCTTGGGGCATTATTCTCTTAAATTTAGTTTTACTCCTTTTGATATTTCACAGAGAGGGGAAAAGTCATACCAAAGACTGTCCAGTTACTTGGTAGACACAATTTTCTATACTCTGTAGATGGATTGATTTTCCAAATCATTAAATGGGACCGCTGCTTTCAGTGAGTGCACACCCTGCGTGGGCCTCCACCCTCACCTGAAGATCACAGCAACACAAATGATGAGCATTTTTGTGGGATTACACAGTTTACAGAGACCTGGGCCCTGAATTATTTTCCTAAGATCTGTCTGCCCTGAGCTGAAACCTCAGTTTACTACTTTAGTCTCTGACCTGCTGACCTCTTAGAAGCCTTTCCTTTCTCTCACGTTTCCTAAGCATAAAAATGGGAAGAATTTTAACACTCCACATTTCTATACTTGAAGACGACCAGAAAAATATCTTCGTGTGCTCTATTTTGAGATGGCAAAATAAAATACTAACACTGAATGTGAAGTATTCTTTTGGACCTTCTTCAAGGTTTTCTTTTTGTCTTTAATAATTGTATCTATAAAAATTCAGCTTTTTTTCTTTTCATTATGCAAAATAAAAATCATTTCCCTTGCCTTAATGGGTAATTTCCAAACAGATTCTAACTGAAGGAAAAAGAATCATCACTGCTTTTTTCCTTAGTGGATACACAATTTTATCAGTCTTCTCAAACTCAGTCTACTTGCAGGCAGTAATATGAAAATGAAATATCTTACAGCAGCTTTCCTTTCAAGTTCCCAATCTGCTGTGTGGTCCCGTGTACTAGAGCGGTGCAGGATGATGCAGTGAAAATAGACTTGATTTCAGAAATCAGACATGGTTTGAGTTCAGTCTTTACTACCAGCAAGATACTTTACCTCCATGTTTTAATTTCTGCATCAGTACAATAGATAAAATGATTTTTAACTCCAAGGATTTTTGTGACACTTAAGAAAATAAAAGTTTTCTTTTTGGGCTTTGGGCAAATGCTCTGTCTTCTCTTTTCTTGAAAAAATACTAGTCATTCGAATTAGACCTGTTCTCTCCCTCCCTTTCATTAGGCTTCACCACTGGGGGGGTCACAGGTCAGGTGTTTCCGTGAGAATTTACAGGATAAAATGACACACATAATCAAAGTCTCTTAGAACCTCCTGGCAGGAAACAAAGACAGATTGTTTGAAGGAACCTGCCTATTTCCAGTTTGAAACCCACTGATTTTCTAAGGTGACTTAGCAAGAACATATGTGGCCCCCTAAGCCTCAGCACGAGGCTTGGACTCTGGCTGACGATGGGAACTGTCATTGGTCGGGGGTCCCACTGATAGGTTCCTCAATGTCACTGCATTGGACTCTGTCCATCCAGGCTACTCCAGCGGCAGCCTTGGGAGAAACGGCTGAGTCAGGGCTGGAACCCAGGTCCTCTGACTCCAAGCCCTGTGTTGCCTCTTCCATGACTGCATTTTTATTAGAGGTTTTTACCTTCGCCCAGTGTTTATGCCATTCTTCAGACACCAAGAATGCCTTCTCTCTTCTGAAAAAAGTAATTCCAATTTTTTGTCCCAGAACCTGAGAGCACTTAGAAATTCTCTGTATTCACCTCCTGGTATTTAAAGGGTCATGGTACTTAGCAGTGAGTGACAGGTGGAGGGGCTGTGTCTGCGTTTGCTGCCACATCAGACCCCAACGGAGGTGGTACAAGAGTGCAGACGCCCCAGGCGAGAGCCAGGAAGGCAAAGTTGTGTCCAGCTTTGCACTTGCCACTCTCTCTCGGGTTCAGGGCTGGTTATATAACTTCTCTGCGTCTCTGTTTTGCAATCTTTACACCATGTGGGCGGTGATCATTGAAAAGATTCCATTTACAGCTCACCTACCAATGCCACAGACTTCTGTTTGACAGACACCATTGCATCAAAACGAATAAAGCAAAAACTCTATAGGGGATAAATGGACAAAAACCATAATTTTAACAGAAAGTCCACCCCAAACTGAATGGGAAATGTTCACCTGCGGGTCGGGGGCGGGGGGTGGCTTTAGTTGGTCTCCAAGGTTCCTCCCATCCGGGGAGCCTTTGTTCTGGTTATGAGGTCAGAGTTCCTGTGCCTTCACCTAACAGTCCAGCCCACCTCTGCGTGTCCAGGATGCGTAAGGCAAAGCTTCCAGATTCCACTGGATTTAAGCACTGCTTGTGGACAAAGCCGTGCCCTCAGCAGCAGAACTCGGAACTCCAGATTGTTTCACGCGTTTGATCGCTGATGAGCAGAGCTCAGGGTAAGCCCTGAGCGTATCTTTTTTATCTTGCCAGAGGAAGTGTTTGTATCCCTGACTTAGCCGAAATGCATCATGGGCAATTCCTTGGTCGGCTTTCTTTTACGGTCTACTTCCTTGCTGCCGAGTGTCCCGGGCTGCTCTCCCACTTCCCGGCATGACTGCACTTAAGCCTAGGTTGAAAGTCGGAGCAAAAGTTAAACAGTTTGGAAATGTGGTTAGCAGTGCGGTATGACTGCTTTCAGCTAAAATTGCCAGTAAATCAGAAAGAAAAGAGAAGACAGAGCATTTGCCCAAAGCCCAAAGCAGAATTTCACCAACATGAATAATTTTCAGGGCTTAGGAGGCTATTAAACCTTTTCTTTACACATATTTTTAAGCTCCTTTGAGATCGCTCACTGAATTCACAGATGTTTATAATATCTTGATGAGTCAAGCAGCATTCAGTTTTAGAGTCGAATTGCCAGTCCCCTCCAGCTCAAATTTTTTTTTAATTTTATTATCTTTACTAACAGGTCTGGCACGCAGCTTTAAGACCGTAATGTAAACCTGGGTCAGACAGATGGTTGAACTAGTGGCTTATGACCTAAGTCTCCAAATTTAGGAATGTGCTAAATATAATTACCCAAATAATACATTTACAATTTTTTAATTTTAAGTTTTCATTTAAACAAACAGGGGTTGAGTCACCACTCTCCCCCCGTACCTGGATATGTGTCCCTGTGCTCCAGTGGAGAAGTCTTAAACAGGCTTCACCTCCACGCTGCTAGTTTATAGTTTTCATATCATAACACTTCTTATTTCATCCTTCATGGACTCGGGCCACTGTTCTGAAAGCCTAGAATCCGAGGTAGAACCAGCGCACGTGCGTTCAGAGTCACCTCCATGTGGCAAGGAGACCCGAGGTTTCTTTTCTGTGGTGCTGATTCTCCCCACCTCTTCTGAAGACGATAAATCAGGACCAACCCCCTCCACCTCGAGCCAAGGATACAAAGAGCCCCAGCCCCATCTGTAAGTCAGGGGACCACTATTTGGATGGGTCTGCCACATTTAAGAAAGAAAAGTGAGGACTGTCATTTGCCTTGTGTAATCCTGAGTCACTTGGGTGATTACCCTAAAAAACACGCCAGATAGTGTCTTACAGCCAGAAAGAACACAGCGCAGAGAACAGAGGTGTTTTGTAGCTGCTGACAGGCATGTGTAGAACAGATAAACAAGATGATGCTGTGCAGCACAGGGAACTATACACAAGATCTTGTGGTAGCTCACAGCGAAAAAAGAATGTGACAATGAATATATGTATGTTCATGTACAACTGAAAAACTGTGCTCTACACTGGAATTTGACACAGCATTGTAAAATGACTATAACTCAATGAAAAATGTAAAAAAAAAAAAAAAAGAAGAAGAAAGAAAGAAAACAGAGATGTTGTGGAGCGACGCAGTATCCTTGGTTCCACTGACGAGAGCTAGAATTAGTAGGTAATGTGATTTCCAGATGGGTATTCTCAGGGCCCTTTGGTTTCTTGAAGTTTCACAGAGACCCTTAAAATAGAAGTTATACTAGCACCTACCTGACTACTTTTGAAAAACTCTGCACTTTTTTTTTAAGCCCTTTACAGAGTTTTAAAAAAAGAAAGAATATAACAAAAAGCTGGCAGGAGGTCCTGAGTGATGGAATCATATCTTTATTTGAACTACCCTTAGGTTCCTCGGCATGTTCAGGGCTGAGTGGGTTGGGGGAATTCAGTACAAACAACCTGGGCTGAAGGAGAGCCTGAAGCTCAACCAGATCCTGGGAGGGACCTGAAAACTTTTTTTTTTTAAGCGGATCCTGAACCCTGTTCAGCAGTCCTGGCTCTATCTCTGAGGTGGCTCTTCTGTACCACATAGAGAAGACATGCCAGGATTTTCTCAGATAATTACAACCAAATTAACCTACAGGCAAATACGGAAGACTTCATTTGGGTACGTAAAAGAATGTAAAGGTTATGAACCTTGACGAGATAAAAGGTTTGCTTACAACCTTGACAAGTGGAGGGAAGGACACAGGTGACAACGAGGCCATTTTGCAAAGAGGGGAGAAAGATAACAAACAGAGGACCAGCATGAGTGAACTAACTCTGCTGGAAGAGAGGGAAGAAGACACGGGGTTGTAGGTGGCCTAGGCCTTCGTCCAGTATCGTGGACACCCACGGATAGCATCTGAGGCTGATTATTCAGAAGGAGCTGCGTACGCATGGCAGAGGCTCCTAGCTGACCTTCGAATGTTCATTTTCTCTTTCTCTTATATGATCAGAATGAATCCGGGCACGTGGCCACCCAGCTAACAGCCCCACTTCCCTTGCAGGTGGGTGTGGCCAGCAGGGACTCACGCTGCAGTCCAGGGCGCAGGCTCTAGACCAGTGCCTTGAACAGAAGGAGCCTGACCCACACCCCCCACTCCCCAGCTTCCCTAGGATGGAGCGCAGCCCAGGCAGAAAGTCTGTGAAGCGTGTGGAAACGCACCACATCCCGCACAGTGGGCCACCAGCAGCTTCTATCACTATATTTTTGAGTTCTGTGCTACAACAGTCTGACTGGTACCCTATTCCTACGAAAAATTGTCGATAGACGTGAAGGCACGTAAGACTTAGAAATGATGAAAAGTCGTTTTCTGGAAAGTAGGATTCAGTGTAGGGTGGTGGTTGAATAGAAGATAAGCATTGCTTTGTTGTTATAAATATTTCTGTGCTATTTAATTTTTAAGTACGTGTAGGTGTTATTTTGATAAAAATAAAATGAACGCTAAGATAATTCGAGAAAAATAGGGCATACCATAATAAAATGAAAGTAAATAACCCACCCTCCATAAAATCTATAGCTACTTCCAGCTCACTGACCCACTCCTGAGAGACGAGCGTGACTCACAGAGTGATTCAGAGGACTCATCTCCGACCCGAGCGCAGCTCTGGTTCCAGATGGTGAGGCTACTTCTGGAGGTAGAAGTGCAGAGCTTTTTCTTCCTATGTGGTACGTAATGAAAACGCTTTCCCCTGCCACGCGTGCAAGTGTAGTAGCTGCGTCTATTTGAGGGGTGCAGGAGCGAGAAGATGGGCTGACAGCAGACACTGTGGTTGTAGCTCCCTCCCACTCCCTGATCGAGCCCGGGCCATGGCCTCGTGATCACCCCGTGTCCCCTTCAAATTTCAGTCCTGTGTTTTGCACTGAATGGAGGCCCAACAAAAATTTGTTGAATTGACTAATAACATGGTACATGTATCTGTCAGAGTCATTTACATGTGCCAATCCAAAAACCATATCCTAGTAATTTGAAGCAAAGTCATTTAGAACTGCCATGTGATGAGCAACAGCGGCAAATATAATTTGCCTTTATCTAACTAAATAAATTCTTATTGTCATATGATTTTATTAAAAATAAGAGATAATAGAGTGTCATGACCTGCTCGTCCATATAAACACTTAACTGTTATAACTTAGACCTACCGAGTTCAACCCTTAAGCCCTAACCTTTCAACCCAAACAATATAATTTCTGTGGTCAGTAAAGTTTTTGTTTAATTGAAGTATAGTTGATTTACAATGTTGTGTTAGTTTCTGGTGTACAGCATAGTGATTCGGACATATGTGTGTATATATATATTTTTTTCTGTTTCATTATAGGCTATTATAAGATGTTGAATATAGTTCCCTGTGCTGTAGAGTAGGACCTTGTTGTTTATCTATTTTATGTACAGTAGTATGAATATGTTAAACCCAAACTCCTAATTTATCCTTCCCTCCCTTTCTCCTTTGGTAACCACAAATTTGGTTTTCTATGTCTGGGAGTCTGTTTCTGTTCTGCAAATAAGTTCATTTGTGTAATTTTTTTTAGATTCCACATATAAGTGATATCATGTGATATTTATCTTTATCTGACTTACTTCCCTTAGTATGCTAATCTCTAAGTCCATCCATGTTGCTGCAAATGGCATTCTTTCATTCTTTTTTATGGCTGAGTAGTATTCCATTGTGTATATACACAACATCTTCTTTATCCAGTCATCTGTTGATGGACATTTAGGTGCTTCCACGTCTTGGGTATCGTAAATAGTGCTGCTGTGAACATTGGGGTGCATGTGTCCTTTTGAATTAGAGTTTTCTCCAGTGAATTAGAGCTTTCTCTGGACATATGCACAGGAGTAGGATTGCTGGATCATATAGTAAGTCTATTTTTAGTTTTTTAAGGAATCTTCATACTGTTTGCCACAGTGGCTGCACCAGCTTACATTCCCACCAGCAGTGTAGGAGGGTTCCCTTTTCTCTACAACCTCTCTAGCATTTATCATTTGTGGACTTTTTAATGATGGCCATTTTGACCGGTGTGAGATGATATACAGTCAGTAAAGATGAATAATTCATCTTAAATACCTCAAATATAAAAATATAGTTAACATATTACCAACTCTTCTGATTATGCATTCTTCTAGGATTACCAGTAATTTTGATTTACTGACAGAGAGCATATGTTTTGTTTTCATGACATTTAGCAGGAATATGCCATTAATCAGCCTTTTGTTCTTCCTAAATCTGAAAATTCATTCCAAAAGAGTTTCATAAAAACTCTTAATGACTGAAAGTCATGGTTCTGCTACTACATAATGTTCAGAATAATAAATACTATACTTATGGGGATTAGTTATTAAATCCAACTAGGAATCACAGCCTTCCTAAGGCAAATAATAATAATAATTGCACATAATAATGTTTCACATCTACGATGGATACTGAAGTTGAGAGCGCATTAATGCATGCAAAAATAGAAACAGAGTTTCCATACATCATAGTAAAATAATTCGGAGGCTTTCTCTAAGAGAAATAACTGTTGGTCAAACTAATGAGTGTGAAATATTTGCTACCAGGAATCTATATGTCCTTCCTGTTCTATCTTTGAAGATCCTGCAGAGAAAGTCTCTTCCAACCCTAAAATTTTATATTCCCACATGGTAGATGGCTATGGCCAGGACTGGACAAGATGATACAATAATACTGGCTGTGAGGTCAGACAATGCTGAGCTTAAATTCTGACTCAGGCTCAGCTCCCTACTAGCTGTGTGACCTTGGGCCCGTTATCTCTTCTCCGACTCTTAGTCTCCGTACTGACATAATGAGGGCAGTACTGCCCATTTTAGGTAGGCAATTAGGAAAAACCTCAGATGATTTTTTTTGCAGAGTTTTGCATGATATAAAGGGTTAACATTTCTAAGAGGTACACAGAATCTCAAACTCAGAAAGGGAAAAAATATATAATTTCCTTATGTACTCTGGGAAACCACAACCTGCTTTGCAAGGAAAGTAACACGCCTAGCAGTAGTTTCCATAACGATAGAGCACTCACACACACCAGGAGGAAAGAGAGCGATCAAATCCATTTAAAATGGGGCATAAAAAAGCAATTTAGGAAAAAAAAACCTGTGGTCAGTAAGCATAAGAACAGAATGTCCAGCTTCTCTCATAATATCCAATTATCAATTAAAAATCTGGGAGGTACTTTCCACGTGTCTCACACATCATTATTTCACATAGCAGACATTTTTTAAAATAACGAAAGGTTGATGCTGCCCAGTTCTAGGGAAGATGTAAAGGTCAGTCACACACAAGTTGTTCCAACCTCAGCGACATTTAAAATGACACGCTGTTTGACCGAGTGTCCCCACTCCTAGCGATCTGGCCTGTGGACTTCCTGTCACAATTTTCTAGCATGTATTTATTACAGAAATTATTAGTGATAGCAAAAAAAGAAAAAGTAGCAACAACCAAAACTTTTATTAGGAGGAATCTGACTATAGTACATATGTGTGATACAAAAATCTATAGGAATTTTTAGGAAATAAGAGATATATTTTAAATCATCTATATGCTTAAAACAGAGACTCCCTTAAACCTATAATCAACTCAGGGAAATCTGACCTTTTACAAAATAGAATTTTTCCATTCAAAGCAAGGTTTTATCCTCTAGTCACTTGAAATTTCTTTAACATCCCTCAGTAAATTTCTACTCTATGTCTTGCACATTTTTTATCAAGTGTATAATGTTTTAATCATTTCCCGGGCTGTTGTGAATGAAATTTTTTCTTCCATTATAATTTCTCAGTGATTTTTTTCATGAATATAGGAGGGGTCAGCAAACAGCCAACACAGGCCAAATCCAGGCTGCTGCCTGTTTTTTAAATAAAGTTTTATTGGAAACAGCCACACCTGTGTTTTCTATACATTGTCGATGGCTGTTCTGGGCGGCAACAGCAGAGGTGGGGAGTTGCAACCAACAGACCATGTAACCACAAGCCTAAAGTGTTTACTAGCTTGTTTCTTTACAGAAAAAATTTGCCAACCTCTGACAGCTAGGAAAGTTACTCAATTTTATATACGGATTTATAAGCAACTTCCCTGCTGTATTTTCTTAATGTTTTTAATGATTTTTCATTTTTCTTGGGTTTCCCAGGTTAAAAAATCACATCATGCACAAGTCATGATACTACTTTCTCTTCCTCCCTTTATTAGCATTTTTATTCTTTCCCTGTTCTAAGTGCACTGGGTCGTATTTCCAGAGCGCTACCAGGTCGTTCTGGTGGTGGTGCACAGCCCGACTGCAACGGGGATGGCTTCTGATATTTCATTGTAACCTGTGACCCTGGATTTTAGCTTGAGATAGGTATTTTTTTTATCGTAGTGAGGAAATACCATCAATTCTTATTTCACTAGGACTTTATGCCCATCAGGCTTGACCACTCACCTTTATCAAAGAACCTGTCAATATTTATGATCTTTTTAAAAAACTCTTAACCCATTGGTATAGCACACTAGTAAATGTCCTAAAGCGGTCTACCTGGAGACTGGCCATCAGTGCCTTCGGGTCCAGCTGGTAGAGAGCTGTCACCCCAAAGCCACCCCCTCCCAGGCGTCCACAGATCTGGTGATTGAATAGGATGGGGCATCAGCTTTTTGATGTCTTGACTGAGATTTAAAAGGCCTCCCTCTGCCAGTCCTGCCTTCTCCCTCCTTCGGATGTCCATCCCTAATTAACATCTTACACCCCCAAACCCCATCTCCACGTATGCTGCCGAAGACCCCAACCTGCTCATCTCAGGGACTTACTGAAGGGCTGGATCTGAAGTCCTTGCTGGACCAGCTGCACTCCACGTTACTCTGCCTCACTTCCTGCCTCCCTGCACTCAGCTCCACATGCTGGCCCTCCTGCTGTCCTACTACATGTCCTGCTGTGCAGGCTCCCAGCCTGAGGACCAGGCACTCACGGTCCCCCGTGTCTGGACCATTCTTACTCCAGGTGTTCCCAGACGCACACGCTCACCTCTCTCAGGCCACTGCTCCGTGGTCTCCTCATCAGAGGGGTCTTCTGACCGCTGGATTTCAGATGGTCCACACTCATGCCTCTCTGCCTTGTCCCAGCTCACACCCTCACTCCCGCTACCTGCTCACTTTCTTCAGAGCTGATCACAACGCCATATGCATGTATGTGTTTATTCATTTATTGTGACTCCCCACAACGTTAATGAAAGCAGGCCTTTTCCATTTTATTCACTAAGACAGTCCCTGGGACAGACTAGGTGCTCATGTTGATCTGTTGAAGTCACAGGCAATCACCTAAAAATGAAATTATCTTACACAGTAGGTACAACGAGATCCTACACAAATTACCCTAAAAGTGGAATGTAAAAGAGTGTTGTAAACAGTGCTATTCTGCTCTTGACATATAGTATTCATATAGTATTTGGTGGTGTTTTCTTTATATTTTTTACTGACTTTAATTTTCAGGGACCCCTAAAATTTGGGGTTTTAACTCTTCTATTACCGTCCTTTTTCTGTAACTAACAAGGAGCTAGCAAACCACAAAGCATTCAAAGACTGCCGTAAAGATCAGTAATAAAACGAATCCTCTTGTAATGTGAACGGTTATATTTTAAAATTAACTTTAAAAAATAAAAATAGAATAAATAAATAAAAATAAAATTAATTTTAACTAAGTAGTATATGATTATATTCTTTTGGGGAAAAAAATAAACATTTAGTGATAAAGCTAATGTTTTCTTGGACTTTTACCACCAAGACTAGCCCCCTTCCTCTCAGCCAAGCAGTAACTATCAGTGGCAGCTTAGTGCAGATCTACCCAGACCGTTTGCTATATGCTGCTTGTATATAAAGTTAAATAATATTTATTTATGTGTATTGATTCTCTTAATAAGCATATTAACTCATTTAATCCTTACAACAGCCATATACAGGAGGCAATGTTTATTAAATAATGATAAAGTATTATATATGTCAGAGGGTTATTTTGATGATTAAAAGAGTTCACGGCAGTGAGAACACTTAGCAGTGTGCTTGCTACAATGTTAAGCACTTCTGAAGTGACAGCAATGGTTATTCTAGGTTATATATTTTTTAACACGAAGACACTCATAATCACTGACGTGGCTGGATTTGGGACGCATCTAAAACCTGTATTCAATTCCCGAGATGAAAAGGGCTTTTAAAACATCCTATGAGATTATCACATGTCATGAAAACTCATACTTTTAGTAGTTCTACAATTAGTGGTTTAGAGTTTTTATTTTAAAACACAGTGATCTTGGAGGGGTTTCAAGATGGCAGAAGAGAAGAATGTGGAATGCACCCTCTCCCACAAATGCATCAAAAATGCATCTACATGTGGATCAGTTCTCACAGAACACATACTGAACCCCGGTAGGTCTTGTACAAATGGAACTATAAGAAAAATATTCACAAAACCATATAAGCGATGAGGTCCTACTGAGTAGCACAAGGAACTATATTCAGTAACTCGTAATAGCCTATAATGAAAAAGAATATGAAAAGGAATATATATGTATAATTAAATCATTATGCTATACACCAGAAATGAACACAACGTTGTAAACTGACTATGTGCTTCAGTAAAAAAAATTAAGTTAAAAAATAAAAATGTAATAATCTTATCTCACTGTAAAGATAGCTTTTTGGTTTCAATGCAGAAGATCCTTCTTAAATACAGTAAAATGTTGCTAAAATTTTATGAACAGAGACCTTCATTGGGATTATTTACTGAAATAACTAAATATCTAATAATAAGGAAACTGTAGAATAATTTGTGATACATTGGTGTGATGAAATATCTTGTAACCCATTAAAACGATATTTACAAAGACTTTTAATGCTAAAAGGCTGAATAACTGAATAATGTAGTTTAAAAAAACAAAGTATAGTGATTTTGTGCTTAGAAGACGAGTATGAAAATGAATTTGTAGACAGCAGTGAGTATGGAAACCACAAGTGTTGTTCTCCAGGGAAAGGAGATTATCAGGATGTAATATTGTGCACACAGCATGATTTCAACATTGTTAAGAAAAGGTGTTATGGAGTAAGAATTAAAAGGAAATAACTCAACATGTCAATAGTGGTTATCACTTCATGAAGAATTTACAGATGACTAAGTTACTTTGTTCTTATAATCAGAAAAAGTACTCCTTTAAAGCACTTCCATTAGTTTTCTAGAGACATCTAATTCAGCTGCACACAATATAATTGGAGCCTTCTGAACTCTCTATTAGCGGGACTCGTGGACTCAAGAAAGGACACCTACTAAGGCAAATGCCAAGTTGCTAAATATAAATTATCACTTGAGTAAGAGCTTTAGAATTTGATATTTATGAACTGTACATTTAGAAGCACTTACTAGCCATTGTATACCTGAAATTATTTTTTAAACCAGCCTCACAACCAATCGTGTTTCTTGTTTGTATTAATTCTTAATTTTCTTGAATGAAAGTCTGCTGTTTTATTCCAAATGTCCTCTATAAATTATACGCACTGATAGATTGAAAAGAACTAAGAAGATAAATAGGTTTGCCATTCACTCAGCTCTGAGCCTGAATCTCTCCTTTTTAAAGAAGCATCACTAGCTGGATGGAATTCTACCACCTGCATCACCGCACCCTTCTGTGAGTTAGTCCATGAACTTTACCTCTGAGAGCCACTTCCCCTCCTAGGGTTCCTTGCCTTTTTCTTCCTGCAGAATGGTCAAGGTAGCCCCGCCCCACTTCTTCAGAAGTACTTATGATTCAAGATGAACAGAGAAGTGCAATTTACAGAAAAATACGTGATAGAAAAAAGTATATAAATATGCACTCACACAGACTATCTACAGTCACTGAAAGTTCCGGTGAGAAATCTTGGTGTTTATTAAATGCCCACACCCTCTAGGATGGCTCCCGTGAAAGGACTCAATTCCCCCTTGCTTGGCATCTCCTGAAGTCTTGGCTTCACCTGATGATTCTAGGCTATTTCGGCATCTGTATCCCCTAAAGTTTATTCTCCACCACGTAGAAAACAGCTAAGGGCCACTAAAAAAAAGAAAGAAGAAAAAGAAACCCTCTCTGACGCTTCTGCTGGGACTGCCAAGTTTTATCAGTGCCTTTTTCTACGTCATCATTTCTCTTATCTCATGAGAATGCCAAGGAAAGGAAAAAAAAAAATCTCTCCTCTGAAAGTTGGGGCAAGTTCCAAAACCTAGCTAGGGCTCCCCCTAGTGACAAAGTCAATTCATTTCTTCTAAGATACATTATTTTTGTTTTTGTATTTAGGTATTTCATAAAAAGCTGGAGGTCAGTATTTTCCAGCATGGGAAACCTAGGCCGAATTCTTTATAAAAATGCTGTGGAATGCATATGGACATTTTAAATGGGAATCCTGACTACACAGCAAATTACTATCACCATTTTAACATCAGGGCACAGTTCATAGTAAACTCCATAACCATAACTCAGAGGAGCTCCAACTTATTGGTGGATGAAGTCATA
The DNA here is from genome assembly GCF_009834535.1 of Camelus ferus. Classification (NCBI taxonomy): domain Eukaryota; kingdom Metazoa; phylum Chordata; class Mammalia; order Artiodactyla; family Camelidae; genus Camelus; species Camelus ferus. The sequence goes on along the minus strand of NC_045718.1, from coordinate 10,299,993 downwards.
AATTTCATAACAGCAGATTAGTTCTCCCAACCCCATTGCTAGGTAGGTATTATTATCCATCATTTACTTTACTATGTCATTTATTTATGACAGTTAAAGAAATCGAGGCTCAAAGAGGTTGATGTTTCACAGTAACATAGCTAGTGAAGGCGAACCTGGGATTTGAATTTTGCCTGATTTCCCAGTCTTTGGGCTCCACGCTGCACTGTATTAAGCTAACATTCAACGCCTCCCCGCTACCTGGCCTCCCGGTGCACCTGTACTGGCTCCAGCTTGGAAGCTGGACCCAGACCTCACGCTTTCATGCATTTATCTGTTCTAATAATTCCTGTTTTATCCTTTAAGCTCATCTAAGTCTTTGCTTCCTCGAGGCCATCTTCCCTGAGCCCTGAGGTTCCCATTTTCAGAGCACCGTGGACTGCCAGTCCTCCCGTAAGAATTCCAATCATGTAAAAGGGGATGTGGCTGGACACTGCCCACCTCCACCCACCTCCTCCACCCCTCAGTGTAAGCTCCATACAGGGGAGGACCATGCACAGGGCACGTGGCCCACAGATGTTTGCTGAGTGAATGAATGAATGAATGGAGTGAGTGAGCAAATGGATGGATGAGCAAAATTCACTCAAACAAGCTATGTTTCTAAAGTCGGTTTTTCTGACCCCTCTGCCGAGCCTAAAATTCGGATGCCCCTGTTTCTGAAGCTGATCTGATTACTTCACTCTGATCCTGATTTCTGAGGACATCCCCACTCTAGCGTTGGCGCTTTGGGATGTGGGTTTATATCCTGAGTATCATACATGTAGCTCTTGCATCTTAACTGGAAGAAAAAAAAATTCTTCCCCAGGTTCTGGTCAGAGCCATTCATGCGGAAATAAAGGATCCGAGGGGCCCCGCCCCTGGGCTTGCTCGCTAGCTACAACTCTCCCAAAGAAATCTAGGAAAACACATCCCTTTATCACCCCCCACCTTGTGAGAAATCCTTCTGTGCTGCAGACCCAGAGAAATGCAGCTGGATGGAAGATAGCTCGCTTAAAAATCTTTAAAGTGTGGCTCTCTTAATGGGTTAACGTCTGGTGGGTTATGTGAAATTTTCTACTTAGACATAATGTGCTGTTTCCTTAGTCAGAGAAAAAGGGCACAAGGTGAGTCCCAGTTTTTCTCCAATTTTATTTAAACACTAGTGTATGCATATTTAAAAGCTATGAAAACAATAGTATTTATTAAACGTAACGCAGAATGGTTACTTTCAATCCTATGAGCACACACATTATTTGAAGATTGTCAACCTCTTCACCAGACTGAAAGTATGCAAATCTATGCTTGCCTTATGCATTTCACTAACTACCTTGTAACCACAGGCTGTGATTTGCAACAATGCTTATTAGTTCAGTGACCCAGAAAGAGTCTATATGGATAAAGCATATACATGAGAATATTTGTGATGGTGATTAATTATACAGCATGGCATCTCAGAAGCATGTGAATGAAAAGCGGAGTAACATACCCAGTTATTAACATTCCTCTGTGAAGTGAGGGATGTGGAGAGCCCGGAACAATGGCGTGCGGGGAAGTTGGGTCAGACAAGTGATAAATCAGTAGTAGAGAAATAGGGGAGGAATTACCATAAGCATTAAGCTCCTATTCTCACACTATGAATGCAGAATAATAATACCGCCTTTGTAATTATAATGACGTTCCTTATAAATTATAGATCAATTCAGAAAAACAGCGCTTTTATATTTTAAAATAAATGTAGACAGTATATCCACAACAGTCATGGAAAGGGGGCACAGAAAGCCTCAGTGAAATCTTACATCCTAAAATACAGCTCTCTTTTTATGTTAATTCAAGGTAGGAATTATTCCTACGTTTTCCATATGACAAAGAATCATTGCATTCAGTTTCCTTAACCTGCACAGACCAGTTCATTCGCCCTCTGTTTCCCTCTATTTCCCTCTATTTTTGGATGCCGGCTGGGAAGCATCGCCAACGATGCTGCATGTGGAGTCAATCTGGGGAAGCACCTCGGATTTCCTGGGAATGGAATGGGGGCCGTGATGCTTTTTGCCGATAGTCTTACTGTTTTCAGGTTTTTATCTCCCCCACTGGATTCTAACTTCCTTAAAAACTGGGTCTTATTTGCAGTCCTATTTCCTACAACGCTGCCAACAATACTATGTACGTGGTAGGCACTTGGTCATTTTTTTTTCAAATGATCACTTTTAGTGGCAGACTATTTGGTGACACAGAACAAAAGAGAGTTGGAAGAAGGGGACTGGAAAAAGGAAAATCCGGTCTCTTGGACAGATATCAGTATCACCTCCGTAGTCTTAAAACTACAACTTTTCCCGGACACAACACCAGACCCACTGAGCCCAGGACGCCATCCCTGTAACGTGAGTCCCAGGTGGTTTGAGGAGCAGCTAACAAGAACCGTTGGTCGGGACCTAATCCTTCTTTCACTTGCCTGGTGTGCTGGACATCAGTGCAATACACAATCCCTTCTTGCTTTGCATTTCTCAAAGTATACAGATCATTGATGTGTACATCGATACATATACACATATGTGTCTGACATACCTCATTTCAGCAATACATACTCAACAAATGGTATCCAACACCTTGTTGCGTTGGTAGGAAGCTGACCTGGGTGGCTCTCTTCGCAGTCAGCTTTGTGTCCTCCTAAGCAGGACCTGCACCCACTGGGGCAACCCTTGCAGGGTCTGCGTGCTCACACCCTGACCTCAGATGAAGGCAAGTGAACCGCACCGAATAGTCACGTGCAGAAGGGTCAGTGCTTTTGAACCTTGGTCTCCACCACACACCCAAGCAAAGAGCAGACTTTCCCTCCACTCCAAACCATCTCTACTTTGTTCACAAATGGAAAAAAATGGAAGGAAAGAGTTTCCTTTCTAACAAATTTCTTAAAAATTCAAACTTTTTCAGGTTAAAATTATTAAAAACTTGCGGGTTATGGACTTTGTACTTCCAAAGAAAGACTGCTTGGACACAGCTTCCAGGGCTGTGTCCTTGTAACACTCACAAGGACTCTATCTATGTCAGTCGTGCCAAGTCAGGCCACTGTAAGAGAGGCCTGACGAAGATGTCAGACGCAGCCTACCTGTCACGAATGCTGGAAAAGCTCAGATGCTGACAGGTTTTCTCCATGGGGCTGGGAGAAGGCTGCCATGTATGGTTGTACAGGTTTTGCACTGCACAAGGACATTGCATCTAAGGGGGCATTAGTTCCATCCTAGACTCTTTATTTCTATGATTACAGCTTTATTCACTCTACAGATGGGCAATTAGTCTATATTTATCAGGACAACAACTCTTTAGCAGATGAAGTAAAGTGTCTTGTTCCAATATGATAAATGTATATCATCCTACTTTGACTTACAAAAGTAGAACTAATAATATAAAACCTAGTTGATCTAGCAACATCTAAAATAGCCTGTGTTTCCATATAGAGTGAAGCTTTTTGTTTTTAAATTGATGTTTTCGTTGGCAAATATCTCAATTTTTTAAAAAGTCTCTTGTTGGAGTATGAGTGCACTGGGGAAATTGACGTTTCAAATTGCAGTTAATATCACTCATCCACTGTTTACAATGCTAGAATAGTATTTATGAGTTCTCAATTTAAGTACACATTTAAATTAATCATTATGCTCAAATTCATATAGTAACAAACAGTCACCATGATAACTCACAAAGTACTATTGGACATAAAATAATGTAATAATTATAGCAGTTGTTACTGTTATTACAGAAAAAATCATCAATATTAAATTTAACTGATGCTAAAGTTTAATAGCTTACACATAATTGTTCCAAAATATTACAAAATTTTAAATAAAATAATAACCATTACATTACTTTTCTCCAGATAGCAGAAAAATATATATTTTTTTAAAAATTCTCAAGATTAGAAAACAGAACATGGGAAAACATTAGAGAAGCACAATTTTAAGATATTTGGAACGCTAAACCCATACTTGGCAAAAAATACTAGAGGCAAATCTACAATGAAATGGAAAGTCTTCATAATTAACTCCTTTGAACAAAACACAACATAGACGTGTGCTCTCTACAGAAAGCAGAGGATATAAATTTCACTGCTGCTCCCATCTCAACCAAAACCTATGATTTAAAAAAAAATACAAACAAAACAAATTTTTAAAACATAAAGAAATTATCAAACTAAATGTATTTTCTGCTAACCAGGTCCAAGCCATATAATTTGAATACTGCATAATACTAAAATGTTGTTGAAAATTATCAACCTCAAGTAAGAAATTTAACCTTTATAATTTGACAACTACATTACAAATAGGAAGCTTAGGGGAACCTATTCTATACAAAAACCGTTCCAAGTGGCTGTAAATAATCCTATCTCCTAGTTACTTTATTCTATCTTTAAAGACCCTGCATTACATTTATGTTATAAAAAAAAAAACTCTTTGGGAATATAAAAACATAATAATTTGAAGAACAAGAATGGGTGCCACGGTGGGCAGCATCTCTGACAAGTTGTAGTAAGCGTGGCGAGATGGCAATGCAGGCCACACCAAAGCTGCGAAGGATTCAGAAGTGGTATCTGGTGTAAACGACGTGCGATTAATCACGCTGCAGAAGGAGACAACATGGACAGCGAGGGAACTGCGCCCTGTTGTTGAACTCACAATGTACAGGCTTCTGTTTTGGGGAGACAATCATGGTGTACAGAGGATCACTCAAGAGACTCGATAGGCCTAATTATAGGAATTGTTCTCATTTGGCAGAAATCAAAGCAATGACTGATAACAATATAGTAGAATATTTACATAGAATACAAACATTAATATCAAATACTGTACCTCTTAAGGGAGAAAAATACAAACCCAAGTGATCAAAATTATAGTAGATGCAACAAATAAAATTATCTTGTGAGACACAAAGCAGTGATAATTATTTCTCAATGTTTATTGATCCGATCTTCATGTAAGCCATACGGAATTTTAAAAAATTATTGTTAGATTTTTTTCAGATTTTCAAATGCAAATATATAGTCCAGTAGAATACTTGGATCCAAAAGAATTATATACATTTTTATTGACTATTTTAAAAACTTCATCTAGATAACACTGTTTTGAGAAGCCAAGCAGACAACAGTATCACAACTGTGTGTGGAAAACCTAATAGATTGGAAAAGGAGGGCACTCAAAAAAAGAGTATTTAGGCGTTCTTTGTTACTTAGAGTGTGATTATGTAAACTTGATAAAAAAAATTCAGGTAAGTTCTTTTCTGACACCACTGCATTTTATGTCACCAAAGATCAGTGCAGCCATGTTTCAGCCTCAATGAAACATTAAAGTGCAAACCCAGCTTGCAATTCTTACCGTCTCCCCGTGGAGTAACGATGCAGACACCATCGTGCCGCCAAAAACGCAGCTGGAGGTGGGACGTTCTGCTCTCGGAAACTACTGGCGGCGTCAGCGAAGCCGGCTCTGCTGGGAAGCAAGCCGAAGCTGCGCTCTCAACTGTTTGCGTTTACATTTATTGCTCGGTTTTCATTGGGCGTGATATTTGAAGAAAAATCAATGTTATGAGCAAAATCATGCCAGCATCCAGTTCAACGAACGCAATTTTCTTGAAAGCATCAAAGGGATTAATACAGTTTTTGAAGAAAAATTAAGCAATGACGTAGATTTTAGAAACTGTTGATAAACAAACTGCAGCCTCTTGACGCGGATACCAGCTTGTCTGACATGAATACCAGTAAAAGGAATAAAAAGACCGGTTCTGACTGCAAACTCCTGATCGGCTGGGTTTACATTTTGAAATAACGTCTCAAAATCAATTTATTTTTTCTATACTGAATATAACAATATCACCATTCACAGAAAGGTTTATGATACTCAAGAAAATCATAGCTTGAACTATTGCAACTATGTAGACATTTTCCCCTGAAGTCAATCAATGGCCCAGTCCAGACCGTGACATTGAAAGAACTTTATTTTCTCAAACCAGATGCCAGCTGAGAATATCACTTTTTAAAGTTAAAATGTATTAAAAACAACTTATTGCCTACAACATCTCAAGAAAAAACAAGATATGGGAGCAAAAACAATCAAAAAAGAATTTTATTTCTAAAAGGGCAAAATGTATATAACTGTTTTAAATGTATTATAGCACAGTAACTTTGAGTTTGCATTTATTGGGATTAAATATTCTAATTTTCTCTCACTTTATGTTCAATCATTTTATTTAATTTACTTGAATAGAACATTACATTTGTTCTAGTTCCAATTACTGAGAAAGAAATAATATATTAACCATGAAAATTTTTTTCTAAGAGAAAGGGTGCTTTGTTCAAATTTACACAAAGGCACTTTAAGAATGAGTGGCCGCCCTGGAGTTGGGAAGATGGGTGTCAGCAGGTCTGAGTTCACGCCTTCATGACACGCGACCCCCAAAAGAAGCAGGGCAGGGCTCCCCGAGCTTTAGCTGAGCAGGCCCAGGAGGAGCTCCCTTTGCACCCGTCCGCTTCACGCGTCCCTCTCGGAGCCACTGGCCAGCGGGATGAGGTGCCTGCTTCCCCAGACAAGTCACGTGGCCAGTCGATGGCCAGGACTGGGGAGTGGGGGTCACGGCATGATGGTGACAGCCCTAGTCAAACTACACGGAGTGAGAGGAGGGAGCGGATTCTCCAAAGGGAGGGCTGAAGGTGCTGACCCCGAGAGGAAGAAGGAAGATCGTTCACAGCCTAAGCCTCAGCGCTCACACCCTCTCCTGCTGATCACCGTCTGTAACTGAGGTCTGCACTGAAAGCTGCTACCCTCGGCCGAGGTCAGCCCGCAGTGGCTCTGCCAGCCCGGAGAACAGACCAACGTGCTGCCGACCGACAGGACACGGGAGTCCGTGAGGAATGTGGATTGAAATCAGTAGCACAGGAGAGCCTGCAGGTCACACCGGGAGGGACCAGTTTTCCTAACTAGATCATGCTGAGTGTTTTACCTATTCATACATGAAAAGATGCAGAAAGTTTGCCTTAGAATTCCACTGTCTTCATTTCTGTAAGTTTTTTGAAATGTGTTGCATAACAATTAAATGCTTAGTGAGTATTTTATCATCCATTCTATATGCGGTTTCAGTCACTTTTTTATTGCAGTGTAGTCAGTTTACAATGTGTCCATTTCTGGTGTCTAGCATCACGTTTCAGGCATCCATGTACGTACACACATTTCGTTTCATATTCTTTAATTCTTTGTCATATTGGTAAATTTTTTTAATTTTTACTTTTTAAGTAGACACACCTGAACTTGGCAGATTCTGCCAGCAGCCACAGCTGTATCACGGCCCCTGCACGAGGTCACCAGTGCTCTTACAGAACAGGCCCTGAGTGACGTCCGTTCTTTCCTGGGGGCGCCGTGTCCCTCAGCGAGAACTGATGTCCAACGCTCGGTTGCCGCTTTGTCACTAGCTCCTCGTTCAAGAAGTCACTAGAACTTCTAGCCTTGAAAAGACTCTTCCCAGTCTAGATTTTCAATTTATGGCAGGTCCAGAGATAGGATAGGAAAAGGAAATGAACTGTGATTCACATCTCCGGTCTCAGTTCTACCATTAACATGAAATCTCACTTGCATCACCACCATCTCTGTGCCTTTGGGTTTTGCCCAAGTTTTTAAAAGAATAATAGTATGATGCAGCAAATAGTTATTAACTGCCTTGGATCATATGTGCAACATACAAAATGTGCTACCAACTGGGGCAAATCGTATTCCTTCTTTGGGTCTCAGTGGAAGCATAAAATATGGCCTTTAAGTAGACAATCTCCAGGGCTCTGATCACTCCACAGCACGGTATGGGAGGGGTCAAAAGAAACAGACAGTGGATGTGAAAATTATCTGAAAAGCAGAAAATCTTTCACAACCCTGCTTCAGTGGTGATACCAGAGCACTGGGGGAAATTATATAGCATTATTTTTGGCTGTCAGTTTCTTTTAAAAAGCCTGTCTTACCAAAGGCCCACTGACATTTACACCTAATAGCGACTGTCCAGCTGGAAGTCGTGCAAAGACCGAGTCATTGTACTGGTCAGGCTAAAACTGGACATTTTAGATAATCAACATTAAGTTGGGAATTGTACTTCCCCCATCCTCACCTTTCTTTTTGTTTTCTTGCATTTTTTTTTATTTTTTAAAGAGTAGTTTTGTTTTTTGAGGGGAGGCAATTAGGTTTTTATTTAGTTATTTTTAATGGAGGTGCTGGGGATGGAACCCAGGACCTCATGCATGCTAGGCACGTGCTCCACCACTGAGCTCTACCCTCCCCTCAGCCTCACCTTTCGAATTACAGTCATCCCTCACTATCTGCAGGGCGCTGGTTCCAGGAGCCCCTGAAGCTACCAAAATCCACTGATGCTCAAGTCCCTTATATAAAACTGCATGGAGAAATGAATGCACCTGGCCCTCCGTGTCTGCGGATCCAGCCAACTGCGGATCCAAATTTCAGTTGGTTCAATCCTCTGGTGCAAAAGGTGCAGACGTGGAGGGCTGCCTCCCCTCCGCTACCAGGACCAGCATGTTGTTTCCTAAGGAGGGGCCTGCCGTGACACAGACTGCGCTGTCTGTGCCCGTGAGGCAGCCTGAACAGCTTTCAGCTAGTGGCTTGTCATCAGGTCAGTTTTTGCTTTCTCAAGTTTAGAGGTTTGTTTGAAAACACTTTGAGCGAAAGAAGCAAGATTACCGGCACTGAAAAGCAGAAAACATACAAAACCAGTTTGTACATCCACAGACCATAAAGGGAAATTACCATTCACTGAAAGCATCCTCTTCCTGACAGGTAATAATGATGGCTAATGAGACTGACATTTACACTGTTCAACAAAAAATATTTTTCTAAACATGGTGTATAATTAGCATAACTTGCACACAAATCACACACACACAAGGCATCAAATTATCAAGACTTATGGATGAATAACGTCTTCCAAAGGGTTCTGCTCAACACCTCTCATGTCCTGTGAGTAATTTTAAGGCTGTTTCAAGGGTTCTCTTTGCTCTTCTAAGTAAAGATAAATCAGTTCAGATTGATGAAAACTGTCAATTCTTTCATCCTGGAAGGAAAGAAAGAAGGAATGAAGGAAAGAAAGGAATGAGAGAATGAGTTAAAAAAAAAGAAAGAAAGAAAGAAAGAAAAAAGATAACAGGAAATTTTGAATAAAAGCCACTAAAAATGTAAGTTACATTCCACAGAGTGAGAATAATGTCTCATTTATGTTTGGCCCCTATTATTTGGCTTTCTTCATAAGGTGTGTTTGTTATTGGCATTACCTGGTGTTCCCTTCATTTCTAGTAATAATGATTTATTTGTTTGTTGTTCAGATACGTTTGGACCACTTTTATAGGGGCTGCAGAGAGAAATAATGCTAATCAGGACTTTTATAGGTGATGAAGGATTAGTTTTTCATAACCCCAGGTAGAATTATAAACACCAAGTGTGACTATACATGTGAATATAGTAAAACTGTTTATTTTTTCTTTTGCTTTGAATTTTATTATTTTGTAACTTTAGCAAAGTTTTTAGCAAAGACATTAAAATACCTATTGGTGCAAGGGGGTAATAACCTGCTGAGAAAATAAAAAGGAACATGATTTACATTGTTGAACATGTTAGGGGAGGTTCTGGTCAAAGCTGTGGTTGGTAAAAACTAAAACAAAACAAAACTGCAATTGGGTGGGGCCCTGCATCCTATTTTATTCCCACCTTGCTAAGTTCCCAAACTCCTTCTGTTAAGAGTCTGCTCTGCTCTCAGCACCTCCTTTCCTGCAGCGTTTCACCCCGGTCCCCACCCACCAAAACCCTCCTTCCTGTCCCCAGAACCCTACATTCTGATGAACATATTCAGCTTACTGTGCATTTGTCAGAACAGCACCGACTAACAGGCGCTAATGCTTCTCCTCCAGAATTCCTCCCTTGAAATCTTTCTTGAGCCTCAGCAGCTTTTGAAACAAAATTATATTCTAAAAGCTCCCAGGAAGTGTCATTTGTGTTTAAGAACCTACCCTCACTCAGATCAATGTCCACTGACCCTGCACTGACTCCATCCATCTCGACTTCCCCATCAGAGCCATTCCGACGAGGCCGGTGGGGTGTTTTCACCGTCCCTCACGTGTGTGGTGCTCCTGCCCTCTCTTGTGTCTGTGATCCTCCCGTCCAACCACGTCAGTCCTCATCCCACACATCATCAGTCACACACACGCACGTAAATATGCACACGTGTGTTTGCCGAAGCACGGCTCTCGGCTTACATCTTAGTGCAGCCTTGTGCCCCAAATAACCTAATTCGTACCCAGCCTGCTTCCCCAACTTGGACTTGTTCGCATGATGTTTTATTCCTACGTTGCTGTTGTTAAACATTTTAGTGTTAATTGTGCCGTCACCTAACGATCTGAAGACAATCAGATCCTGATTCAGGACAGGAGGAAGCATTCAAGGTTTTGGAACTGGAAGGTAACGTGATGAGTTTTTGCTCGTTACATGGTGTTCCCTTTATTTCTAGTAGCAGCTATTTATTTGTTTGTTTTTCAAATATGTATTGGATCCTTTTTATAGGAGCAGCAGAGAGAACTAATGCTAGAGCAATCAGGACTTTAATATGCGATGAGGGGTTAGCCTTTCATAAGCCCATGTGGAATCATAAACACCAAGGGTGACTGTATGTGTAAATACAGTAAAACTGCTCACTGGTGGGTGGGGGGGGGGTTCTGACTACATTTTGACTCTCGCTCCTCTAACAGGACAGTTTAGGACTGGGATGCCAGGCCATGCCCCTGCTTAACACCCTTCGGTGGTGTCCCGTCGCTTTCAGAGAACGCTGGGCCGGCACTGGCTTGCCTTGGCAATCTTTTCCACTGCAAATTCCGGCTGCCCTTCCCTCTGCTGCTCCAGTGCCTCCCTTCTGCTCATGGGAAATGTTTCTAAATCCACGGACCAGCAGAGAAGAAGGGGAGAGTCCAGAGCAGGCAACTTCCTTAAAGAAAGACAAAACGCTCTCTGTGCAAGCCGTTCGCTCAGAATGGTGGTAAATAATCTGAACGAACCTGAAAGCCATTGGTAAGTCATTGATCTACTGAGCAATAAAAAGACGTTTATGTGCACCCAGTGTTTTACGTACTGAAGACGGACCGGGCTGGGCGACAAAGCCTGAAGAAACGTCTAACTAGCAGGACTCACCACTTCGTTCAGAACCGAGACCCGGAGGGGAAGTTCCCGCGCGCACCAGCAACTATGGCGCGGCGTCATGTTTACAGTTTCCTGTTTAAGAGGGAGTTCAAATTCTGACTGTATTACCACGCATCACATTCCTTTATAGGAAACACTGGTACATCTCTAAGTCTCTCAAATTTTTATTCTGGAAAGCTCTAGCTGCTATACCTTCGGAGCTACCTGGAAAGACCCCCAGACTCATTCTGATGGCGGTGAGCAGTGTAAGAACCATGCGCTCTGAAGAAAACAGCATGGTCTCCACAGGAAATAGTTAGAAATCTCCCCTGCGAGTGCGGCTGTGTGGCTGAAGGGGAGAACTGGCCTGTGGCAACCTGCGGATGTGCCTGATCCGCGTCTCGATACAACCAAAGCATCAGGAAGAGCATCCAAAGCGGTCCTTTACTTCGGGAAAAAGATCCTCCCGCGGCCTCCCAAGGAGCAAAAGGCCAAGAGACAGCTGGGACAGGCCCCCTCCTCCTGCAGCCACTCCGATCTTTCTAGAAGACACGTCTCATTAGTCTGTCCCTTGCAAAAAATACTTCCATCCATTGTTCTTAGGACAGGACAGAATTCGTCATATGAACCCAAAGGCCCTATAGCAGCCAGACCTTGAAATGTCCAGTACAGTTACTACTAGCCACATGTGATTATTACTTAAAAATAATTAAAATCAAATACAATGTAAAATTCTGTTCTTCAGCTGTTTTAGCCACATTTAAGTGATCAGTCGCTGGGAGTCGGGCAGTGTTCTGTTTCTCCATCTAGTCGCATGAGTGTGCTTTCACTTAGTGAAAATTCACGGGGTTGTACGTTTATATTTGTGCAATTTTATATTTGTAGGCCCTCCCTAAATTATTACAAAAACTTAAAAATGTGTCCATGTCTTTATTTTATTTAAACGCTTGGCTTCCAAACTATTGGTAAGGCCTCCCTTCTCAGTTAAGATGGCAGGCTGAATACACACGTGCCCCTCTCCTCCTTAAGGAACTCCCACTGGAAGGACACAAAGGGTGTCTTTAAAGAAATGAAACCACAGGAGGGCTGGAAAACTAGAAGCAGGGCTAGCGATGGGCAAGAAATTTGAGGTTGGTGGAGAAAACAAGTCAGGAAAAGTTTTATCCTCAAACACCAGAAGTGAGACTGGGCCTTTCCAAAAAGGTCCTTGGGAGCTGCTGGGTCAAAGTCAGTGACCACAAAGAAGAAGAGTGGACCAATGTGACAAGTGAATAGATAACTGTACTGGGCATCGCTGAATTATTCAGGCAACTTTCCCTCCCTTCCAGCCTCCTCCTTTACAAAGTATAAGAAGTAGAATTTTTAGCCCTCAAGGATAAAACTCAAACTTGCTTTCCTACCTGGGGAAGGAGTCAATGTATTGACACCTGCAAGAACAGAAGAGCAAAGCCAAGGCCTTTTACCAGTGTGATGGTACCACTGGACCATCACATGGTCACTGAAGAAATCATAGAAAGAGAAGGCAGCGCCATCCAGTGGGGAAATACACTGAAGCACTCCACCCCAGAGTAAAGTCTCCTTGTCAGAGTAATGATGGAGTATCTAACAGGCCTGGAAAATTCACTAGCCCTCTCACAAGGGTGACATGTGAGGAAAACGGAGCTACACACCTTCAGAAGAAACCCATACCAAATGCCTCCAACAAGCTGCCAAATCTTTACTCAAAAATATGAACAGAAAAACAAGACTTCCAGCCACTTATGGGAAATCAATAGCACAGAAGTAGGAGAAAGGGCTCTCAGAGGAAACAGAGCTAATTTAAGGAAAAGAATAAATAAACTTTAAAACAGATAAATGATGATAATTTCAGTTGAGGAAAATAGGTAGCCAATGCTAAAAAGGAACTAAAATAACAAAGACTGATACAAAACAAGAACAACAAAAGAAATTAATACAAAATTGGATTTGGAAGAAAAGAGAGGGAAATTTCCAAGAAATGAAAATGAGAAATAAAAAAACAGGACAACAAATAAAGATAGTGCTGTGGGCCAAGGGGGTTACCACATCAAGAAATACATTTAGACAACAAGGCACTTGGCTGCTATTATCCTTGCGGGAATTAAAAAGAGATCTTTGGTGCGTACGTGTGTAGTAATCGAAACTCAGAACCTAAATAAAACCAGGAGTTTCAGAAGGTTGTTTTCTCAGGAAAAGGGAGACCAAAAAAAGAAAGAAAAATACTGCTCAGAAGTTCATGTATGTAACTAGGAAATTTATCTTTGCTCAGAGCTTAGGGTTAGGGGTAAGAATGTATGAGAGCCACATGGGAATTTGGAGTCAGAATTTTAATCTATATGGTGAGATACTCAGTGCCAAAAAATAATTTAAAAACTGTCCCCAGTCTGGTCCCACCACATCTGGGTGTCTGACAGAAGAAAAACTAAAACGTTTCCTTATCAACCCTTCCACAAAAAGGACCCAAGAACCGCCACAGGAAAACTAAACTCCACTGAAGATGAACTCATGGTCAAAAATTGCAAAACACATGCAAAAATGATTGAGCATGAGTAAGAGTCAGGAAACACAACAGACAAAAGGATTCACAACATAAGAATTTAAGATAATACTCTTAAATAGATCATAAAATAATTATATTTAAAATAGATGAAAAAGGAGTCAGAAACTATGAGAAAGATGTAAGACACTATAAAAAGGAATCATCATATTTTAAAATGAACCAAATGTAACAGCTAGAAATGAATATTACAGTCATTGAAACTTAAAACTGGATAGAAGGATTAAAGATCAGACTTGATACAGTTGAAGAGATAATTAGTAAAATGGAAGCTAGACCTGAGGAAAATACCCAAATACGCACAGGGATATAAAGGGGGGAAGGTAGTAAGGAGAGGTTATGAGGCAGGTGACATGTGAAATGTGAGAGTCCAATGTATATCTAAGATGAGTTTCAGGAGGAGAAATTAAAAAAGAAAAAAAAAAAGAGGAGAGGCAATATTCAAAGAGATCATGGTTGAGGATTCTTGAAAATTGATGAAGTTAGGAATTCTAAAATCAGAGTGAAGATTACAGAAAAATATATACAAGGAAACTTACAGCTTGACCAATTTTAGATAAACTGCAGAACAGCAAAGGCAAAGAAAATCGTGAAACCAACCAAGGACATATGACAAATTGCCTCTAAAAATAGATGGACAACAAAGAGAGGCCCCCAAACAGTGAACTGATATCTTCCAGGTGCTGTTATGTTTCAAAGGAAAGAGCCGAATAGTTATTTTTAGGCCTTCAAAAACTGAATTTAATAAAATATTCTCACTGAAAGAATTTCTAAACAACATGCTTTGAGAAGAAAGAAATTGGACTCACATGAGTATTTGCAAAAGCCATAGGAAGTAAAAAGTTAACAAAAAGCAATTTAAAAATAAAACCTAATTTATTTGGAAGGTATTACAGTCACTCCTATTATTAAAGTACCTGAGAGTCATCTCTATCAGGCATCACAATAAATATAAATTAATTAAACACATTTGTGTGTGTGTGTGTGTGGATGTGACCCATGGAGGTTAAAGGGTTATTAAACCATTTTAATAAAAGAAGGTGCTACGAAAAATAGTAATCAAAGAATGAGAAAGAGAGTTGGGAATTCAAGAATGGTGATGGTTGAAATAAACATTCAATGAATAGTGCTCTCAAGTCCAAGCTCTTAACTGAGAAATAGTATTGAGGAAATCTCTCATTACACAGACGTTTTTTAGACCTGCTCTGTGCCACATAGTACATACTTAGCTCCCACCCTGCACCAAGCGCTGTTTTAAACACTTGACATTACCAAATGATCTAAGATATTATTATCCCCATTTTATAGATGAGAAAACTGAAGCACAGAACAGCTAAGTAATTTTCCCAAAGACTAAAGAAAAATAGCAAAATAAAAACTCAGAAACATAGAGAACAGATCCCAACATTCAAAGATGTAGGAATAAGAGTTTCAGAAGCAAAAATTAGAGACAATAGAAGATAGGAAATGATTGAATGATAGATACTATCATTTTTAACTCAAAAAAATTCTCTGAGTTGAAAAAAATAGATATGTGTTGATTAAAAGAGCCTATCACACATAAGCATGATGAATGAAGAATATGTCTCTGCTGGGAAGTGGTCTAAATTCCGAAAGTAAGGAGAAAAATCAAGAAAGCGTTCAGAGTGGAAAACACGGTATCTCACAGAGAAATGGATATCAGACTTCTCCTCAGCAGCAATGAACACTGTGGAATAAAAATTTCCTCTCCCCATTTTGAGAGGATAGTATTAGAAACTATCAGTTGTCAGAGAAGAAATAAAGAGAGAAACATAAAAATATATTTTGGGATTTGCAAAGCAAATCAAAAGAAAATTACCCTCCATGCACCCATATGAACAAGTGCATGAGTAGATACTCCAGGGAAACATAAAAGAACACCCACTGAGGATGGCTGAGACACAAGGAAAAAGAGCAGCAAGAAAAGTTGATCAAAAATAAGGGACTGCATTGGACTGAGATCGGGTTATTTGCCTTAAATATTAGAAGGCAAAATATAAAATTGCACTCTCTTTTTTTACGTGTCCATTTACATAAATTATTTCCCCAGTGTATAATATTCACATCATAATGTAAATGCACTTCAAATGATTTTATTTTAAGACTAAGCCTACAGAAGAAAAGTGTGGAAGACACACAATACAGAATCCATATGAGAAACTTAGTTGATGTAAAAATAATAATTACCAAAACAAGACAGAAGGAGAGGAAAAGAACCTAGTGTTAAATATTGTCTGAAGTTAATGTACCAAGAAATAGAGTCTAAATTTCAGTTTAGTTGAATTCAGTTTATATTAAATCATAATCTTAATTATAAAATTACTTAAAAGCAGAAATTGTTCAAAAAGTTACCTTTAAGAGTGGGGCTGCGGTAGGTACAGAAGAAGGGAGATTCTAGGTTTTCATTTTAGATCCTTCCAAATGTTTAGAATTTTTTAAACCATTTGCCAGTAAAACACTACAATGGCAACTACTGAGCTCTATTGAAAATCATTATTTTGAAAAAGTTCAAACCTCCCTTGACTTTCATAGTTGTTGCATTCGTGAAAATACTGTATTCAGTATAAATACTTTGTTTTTATGTGGAAAATGAAATTAGATTCTAGCTTTGGTAACTGAAAACAGGATTTCGACCTATACGAATGTCCAGTGGGGTAATCGAATGCCACTTATGACATGGGCAGTTTTTTCCTGGGTGGGGTTCTCCCATACAGGACACCCAGTTTTCCTGGCACTGCTCCTTAGATCGCAAAGGCTCCTCCCTATAAAAACCAAAAATCACCCCCCCCCACAGATTTCCAAAATGTCTTCCACAAGGCTGACAGCATCTACTTGGAGAATCACTCTTTAGAGGAGAAAAAAGGGGACTAACATGCTTCCAAGAATGAGGTTAAGAATATGCCTGTCTTTGACCATCCAATCTGCCCAATAGTCTTTTTAGGAAGATATTATTTTCTCTATTTATAAGATGAGAACAATGAGATATTGCAGAATTGACATTTTAAAAAGTTCTTCTTTTATGTATTCATTCAACCAACGTGCCAGGAATCCTTCTAGGTTCCCAAGACACAGTAATAAAAAGAGAGATGAAGTCTCAGTCTTGGAGCCAACGTGCATACTGGGGGGACTGACAGTACCCAATTCAATAACAAACGATGTGAAGTTGGGAAGTGATGCACCCTCACTGGTGACTATGACGCAGACACTTCTGGTTTGGAAAGGCAGCAGGTGCTGCTTCTTGGGACAACGGGAAAAGATCTTTCACGTTTCCTTTAACACCTGTTTAATTATAAGTCAAATATTTTAAGTAGGCAGAGGGTATAGCTCAGTGGTAGAGCACGTGCTTAGCGTGCACGAGGTCCTGGGATCAATCCCCAGTACCTCCATTAAAAACAAATAAGTAAATAAACCTACTTACTTACCCCTCTCCAAAAAAAACAACAAATATTTTAAGTTATAAAGAGCCTTGAAATACTCAAAAAAAATTCTGTTCTAAAGAACAGAACTTGTATAATTAGGACTCGATACATATGTCGATATATGTTTCTATACATTATATGTATATACTTCAGAAGAAGAAATAAACTTACAAATAAATTATCAAGTAAAACGAAGAGAGCTTTTAAATGTTTTACATTGTCCTGTAAAAAAGTTTATGAGCAGAGTTGGAATGGAGTTCTGTGCACAATCCTGAAAACCCCTGAGTGCTTTTGAAATAGAGGGAAAAAAATACCAGAAGCAGTGAAAGGTGTCACTGAGGCTGATGCGACGTGAGCCTCAGCTCTGGGAGAGCTCACCTTGAGTTCCAATTAAGCACCTGCAGCGCAGGCACTGAGGGCAAGGGGGTCCCCACAAGCCATCCCGATGCCTGAGAGTCACGTCCCCTGGTCCCCTGCCACTCTCGGCCCTGAATGCGGGGCCAGAGGAGGAAGATAGGTGATGATTAGGGGAGACAAAGGGGGGCGAGTCCAACTGCGAAAGTAAGAGCAGCTTCAATGGAAGTGTGAAAAAATAATGCTTTTAGGGCTTAATTTACTTTTATTTGCAGAATTTTCCCTAGGGCGGTAAATCATTCTCCTTTATTTGTAGGACAAAAGATGGATAAAAGAAAAACCTATCTTTTGTGGTGCTCTGAGGTTAATGGACCTCCCATTTTACCTCTTGATTCTAATATATATTAAGGAAAATGTCAGACATTTCTTTACTCTATGTTAACTAATATTAATTCTAGAATAAAATCATAAATACTAAGTTGGTTTCTGAAGGAAAATCACGTTACTGCACTCAAAGTTTATTTCCAAAAACTGCTTAAAATACAAAACTAAGATTGTATTATATAATGTATACTTCTTGGTGAAACCAGATAGTTTGATTCATTTCAATGTAACAAAATAAAAATTTAAATGATCCACATACTCGAAAGTCATTCATGGTTCTTTTAAAATAAAATCTTTAAAATTTTGGTTTTACAATCACCTTGGCCTTCACTCCTCCCTAAGTCTTGCACAGCCCACAGGCAAATGCAAGAAAGTTCACATGGATGTGCAGAAAGGACCTTTCCTGCCGAAGCCAGGGGGAAGGAACAGTGCGTCCATAAAACACCCCACTTTCCGGACAAATGTTATTGGTCTTGATACTGTATTTCCTTTGTGTGAGCTTTTTTTTTCTTTGCAAAGCTTTAATATAAACTTAATTTTCCAGAAATGCTATTGTAAAGTACACTGAAGAAACATTGTATGGTCTTATTTTTAATTTTATAAAAATTTGATTGCCACTTTGGTAAATCATGCCATCAGTGGGAACGCCTGCTGCTCGCAGTAGACAAACTGAGCAGCACGTATCCGCCCATCAGTACACACTTCTTGCCGCCATCCCATTGGTGGTAATTCGTTGCAGTCAAGGGTTAAATTATGGACAGTATAAACAAATCTTGAGATTTGAGTGTGGCTATTTGGCTGAAATGACGTAATTTCAAGTCAAAAATACTAGCAATGATTTACATTATCCCACACATACATACATTAGGGCACCTTAAAGGTGAGAAATACTTGGCACAACATGCATACATCTACAAGCATTTTCATTAATTCTTTTTCCTTTTTATTTTTATTGAAGTTTAGTTGACATACATATTATATTGGTTTCAGGTGTACAGCATAGTGATCTGACATTTATATACATTACAAACTGATCACTGTGATGTCTAGTAACCACCTGTCACCAGACAAAGTCATTACATTATTGACTATATTGCCTATGCTGTCCATTACATCCTGTGATTTATTTAGCTTCTGACTGGAAGTTCGGACCCCTTAATCCCATCACCTGTTTCACCCAACCCTCCAGCATCCTTCACTCTGGCAACCACCTGTTTGTCTTCTGTATCTATGAGTCTGTTTTTCCTTTGTTTTGTTTGTCCATTTGTTTGGTTTTCTAGATTCCACCAAAAGTGAAATTATACAGTATTTGTTTTTTCTGCCTGACTTATTTCACACAGAACGGTACCTCTAGGTCCAGCCGTGGGGTTGCCAGTGACAAGATTTCATTCTTTTTTATGACTAATATTCCATTGTATGTATGTATATATTTTATGTGTGTGTGTGTATATATATATATATCTCATATCTTTATCCAGTCATTTGTTGATGGACATTTAGGTCACTTCCATATCTTGGCTATTGTAAGTAATGCTGCTATGAACATTGGGGTACATGTATCTTTTTTAATTAGTGTTTTGTTTTCTTGGGAAGATACCCAAAAACGGAATTGCTGGATCATATGGTAGTCCTATTTTTAACCTTTTGAGCAACCTCTGTACCGTGTGTTCCCACCAACAGGGCAGCAGGTCTCCCTTGTCTCCACATCCTTGCCAGCACTCTTTGATGACAGCTATTCCGACAGGTATGAGGTGGTATCTTCTGTGGTTCTGATGTGCGTTTCCCTGATGGTTAGTGACGCTGAGCATCTTTTCATGTGCCTGTTGGCCATTTGCATATCTTCTCTGGAAAAATGTTTATTCAGATCCTCTGCCCGTTTTTTAATCAGATTGTTTGTGTGTTTTCTTTAATCAGATTGTTCGTGTGTTTTTTCATATTGAGTTGTGTGAGTTCTTTATGTATTTTGGATATTAACTTCTTACTGGACATATCATTTGCAAATATCTTCTCCCATTCAGCAGGCTGCCTTTTCATTTTGTTGATGGTTTTCTTCACTGTACAAAAGCTTTTTAGTTTGATTAGGTCCCATTTGTTTATTTTTGCTTTTGTTGCCTTTGCCTGAGGGACAGATGCCAAAATGTATTGCTAAGATTGATGTCAAAGGGCATACCACCTGTTTCCTTCCAGGAGTTTTATCGTTTCTGGTCTTATATTTAGGTCTTTAATCCATTTTGGAGTTTATTTTTGTATACGATGTAAGAAAGAAGTTCAGTTTTTTGGGTTTTTTTTTTTTTTTTTTTTGCATGTTGCTGTCTAGTTTCCCCAACAGCAATTATTGAAGAGGCTGTCTTTTCCCGAATATATACTGTTGGCTCCTTTTTTGTAAATTAATTGACCATGTAAGTGTGGGTTTACTTCTGAGCTGTCTGCTCTGTTCCTTTGATTTATGTGTCTATTTTTATGTGCGAGCACCATGCTGTCTTGATGACCGTAGCTTTGTAGTACAGTCTGAAGTCAGGGAGCATGATTCCTCCAGTTCTGCTCTTTATTAAGATTGCTTTTGCTTCTCCATACAGTTTTAGGATCACTTGTTCTAGTTTTGTGAAAAATGCCTTTGGTATCTTGATAGTGATGTATGTGAGCTTTTTAGTTAGCTGCTTAGAGCACAGTATTAATGACAACAAAGTAATTATGTGGGTGCCTGTTGAGCAAGACAGAGGTGTAAAAAGACCCATGACCACATGCTGCGCCCAACCCCACTCCGCCACCTTGTAAACCAGTTTTTTACTGATGAAGAGAGAGCCAGGTAGGAGGATACACGTCAGGGCAAAGCATCAGCACGATCAGAAAAGAAACGTGGAGTCGCAGTCCTGCTGACTGTGAGTTTGCAGCGTTGCTACGTTAGAAAGAATAGCCACCGACCGATGACAATCGGTGCTGTTTCCTAAGTGACTTGCAATATTCTGTTGTGTGCAATCCCCTTATATTTTAATGGAAATCCATCGCCATAATAATTATTATTTTATTACAAATACGGAAGTTTATCTATCTGCACTCCGTACTCTTTGATCTCAGGAGAGAAAACACACGCTTTTAAAATACTCGTTGACTTTCGCTCCTTGTTTGGTCCCTCAGAAATACTATTTTATTTTAATTCCCTCCTCCGAGGCTGACAGTCAGTGTGCACTTTCAGTCAGAAGCGTGAGACATTTCCCTGGTAGATAACGTTTGAAGTATTTGTCTGTCACACTGAAACATGCGCAAGCCTTAGAACCATATACTCTATCTGTTCAAAGAAGGATTTCACACGAAGATTAGACATTTATTTTGTTTTTTCAGTAAACAATTAGAAACTACTAGAAATTATACTTGGTTATGGTTTTAATTAATGTTTTCACATGTTGATATCCTAGTCTGGATCCCCTGAGAAGCAGTGGAAAGAGGATGATGTGCGAGATTTTTATTAGGGAAGAAGGGAGGAGCTGAGAAAGCTCTCACACCTGGAGGCAAGTCGGACCCCAGGTGAAGAAGCAAAGGAGGGAAGAAGGGAGGGTCGAATGGAAGGAACAGCCATGCACTCTAACGAAGGTTTGGCAAGAACGCTTGGAAGCCTTGAGCCAGAGCAGGCCACCCCAGGGGCCCCCACGTTCTCAGTGACACGCCTGCCCTGACAGCCCCTCACAGTCGGTCACTGGCCAGAGCAGTGCAGATGAGGCAGTGGGTCTGGGAGGGCAGAGCTGGGGCTCTTGGTCACATGCAACCCCCATGGCTGGAAGTCAGCCAGGCCCACTCTCATGGCTATCACGAGGACCTGCCATTAAACCTTTGGAAAAATAGTTTTCCATAGGTATGAGATACACGATCTTGACAAGACTGTCATTACAACAGCCTTTCGAAGCGATACAGGTTTGATTAGGGAAAAACACATGCTGCCAGGTTGTTTTCAAGTCTCACCAAGATGCTAATAGGAGCCATTGTCAATCCACTAGTGTTGTATTGAATCGATTGTGATATCAAATATCACAATACTGATGTGTTTCACTTCAAATACTGTCAGAATGATTTAAATTAAGAAAACTGTCTTGATTTAAAACAAGTGGTGGCAATATACACATTTAAGGAATTATTAAAGGTGGCTTCATCAAAGCAGATAAGGAGACAAATGATGCCATGGGATCAAAATTATGTATCCTTTTTCTTAAAATCTATTATTTTAATCAGTTACTTTCTTTATCTCATTTGCTTTTCTAGAAATCCCATGAATCTCTAAAAGCAAGATAAGTTTCCTCAAATGCCAAAGACACGTGTGACGTCCCTAAAAATGTCTTAAGAGGAAAGAAGTAACAGCATTAAAACACCTCCCCCAACCCCTTACTGGTGACTAATCTAATTTCACAGTTTTGTTTTTTAAGTAGCTAGAGAATAATAAAAAGAGTTTTTAGCAAGTCTTCCACTTGCGACAGGAGATCTCGCCACACTTTGCCAGCACATTTAAAACCGTACATCCATCCTTTGTAACCATTACTCTTCTGGGTACTTTACCTCCAAAAAGGTCCTTGTATTTTTCAAAACTGCAAATGATAAGTAAATTGTTGTATTTTTAAAAAATATATTGAGCCAAAGTTAAACTATTCAATAAATATACACAGGGCATTTTAGAAGTTTTTCAACATTTTTCTCAATTTGATATTATAAAATGTTGAATAATACTCTACTTCCTATACATTTTAATGCATTTGCCCAGATTTGAGGACTCATAGACTCTTGAGCACTAGTTTTGTTTAAAAATATTCCATGATACCATATAAAATTCATAAAACCTTCACAGATTTTGTGCTGTAATTCTCCTTCTAGGTACTGATTCTAAGTAATCCAAAATGCAGGGAAATTATGTGCTTTCACACATTCTTCACAGAGTAGTTATAATATCAATATATTAAAGGAAATCCCAACAGTAGGGAAAATACACATTTATATCCACTCAATAGGCTATGAAACAAATGCTCAAAATTTTGTTTTAAAACTATAAAGGAATGCAGGTAAGGATTATAATATCTATGTTAAAAGATAAGTTTTATATAACATATAAGTAGCTCTATTTTTTATTCTAAAATAATACTGTCAGGAAAAAATGTGATTAGGACTGCATTTATATTGTTGAATTATATATTACTTGCTTAAAATCTATTTCCCCGTATTTTGAAACACTATTACACTGCTTTTCATAATGGAAAAATGTTTAAATTGCATCTTCCAGAAAAGGAAGGATGTGATTCTTTCCAATCCATCCTATGAGGCCAGTATTATTCTGATATCAAAATTTGACAAAGATATTACAAAAGAAGATAAGTACAGATCAATATCCCTCATAAACATAGATGTAAAATGTCTAAACAAAATTTTACAAATCCAAGTCAGCAATTTATAAAGTGGATAATACATCATGCCCAAATGTGACTTGTCCCAGGAATGTGAGGTTGGTTTAATATTCAAATATTGTCCAATGTTATTCGCCGTAACAGAATTTTAAAAAATTGAATATAGTTACAAAATAGACACAGAAAAAAGCACCTGACAAAAGCCCACATCCATTCTTTATAAAAACTCTCACCAATCCAGGAATCGAAAAGAATTTCCTCAGTCTGATACTGGGCATCTACAAAAATCCTACAGCTAACATCATACTTAATGGTGAAAGTCTGAATGCTTTTCCCCGAAGGTTTGGGAATAACAACAACAAAAAAGGACATCTGGTCTCTGTACTTTCATTAACATTGTGCTGGAAGCCTTAGTGAAACAAGGCAGGAAAAAGAAATTAAAGCAACCAGACTAGAAAGGAAAAAGTAAGACTGTCTTGATTGTTTATTTATAAACTCCTGTGGAATCTATAAAAAAATAAGTTACTAGAACTGATAAGTGAATTGCAGGATACAAGATCAATAAATAAGAGTCCATGGCACTTCTATCTACTGGCAATGAACAATCAGAAATTAAAATTTAAAGAACAATACTATTTACAGGAGCTCCAAATAATAAACACTTAGGGGTTAATTAGCAAAGTAAGTGTCAGACATGTACAGTGAAAACTACAAAACATTCCCAAGAGAAATTACAGAAGACCTGAATTAAAGACTCCTTCTGCATGTGTTGGAAATTCGACATTGATAACATGACAACTCTTCCCAAATTGATGCATAGATTTGATATAGTCCCAGGCAAAGTCCCAGCAGGATTTTTCCTAGAAGTTGACAAGCTGATCATAAAATTCATGTGAAAGTGCAAAGGACCTAGAGTAGCCAAGAGGAAAAAGTTGGAGGAGCGACACCACCTGATCCCAACATCCACTGTAAAAGCTAAAACAGTCAAGCCAATATGCTTTTGGCATAAGGACCGATAAATAGATTGATGGAATAGAGTTAAGAATCTAAAAACAGACCCATGTATATATGGACAAGCAATTTTCAACAAACGGTGTAAAGAAAATTCAGTGGGAAAAGATAGCCTTTTCAACAAATGATACTAAAACAATTGGCTATACATTCGCAAAAAAAAGAAAAATTCAATTTATACCTTGCACCTTATACAAAATTTACTGAAATGGATCAGTACCTAAATGTAAATCCTAAAATTTAAAAATTCTAGAAAATTATATAGGAGAAAATCTTCATGACCTGTATGCAGTTCAGCAAGTATTTCTTAGCTATGACACCAGAAGCACATTTCATAAAGGAAAAAATGGATAAGTCATACTTCATCAAGATTGAAACCTTCCACCGTTTAAAAGACACTGTTAAGAGAACGAAAAGACAAGGCACAGATCATGAAAAATATTTTCAAAATATGTATCTGACAAAGGACTTTTATCCAGTATATATAAAGAGGTCTCAAAATTTAGTAAAAAAAAAAAAAGTAAATACCTCCAATTAAAAAAGAGGCAAAAGACTTGAATAGACACTTTACCAAAAAAGATACATTGACAGTAAATAAGCACCTGAAAGTTGTTCACCATCATTAGTTACTAGAGAAATTCAAATTAAAACCACAATGAGGTACCATTACACACTACATCAGAATACTGAAAATTACAAAGACTGGCTACACCAAATGTTGTTGAGGATGTGGAGAGCTGGAAATTCTGTAGACTGACCATGGGAGCATAAAATGGCACAACTCTGGAAAACAGTTTGGCAGTTTCTTAAAAAATTAAACATATCATGAACCATTTGGCCCAGCCACTCCAATCTTAGGCATTTACCCAATTTGCAATCAAAACTAACGTCCCTGCAAAGACTTACACGTGAACGTTCACAGTAACTTTGTTACAACCAAAAACGACGCAAATGTCAGCAGATGACGCACAGGCCAATCGCAGTGTATTCGCTGATTCCATACTGCTCAGGCAAAAAAAAAAAGGAATGCGCTATTGACACACTCAACAAGAAAGAAACTCAAAACAACTGAATTGTACAGAGCAGAAGCCAAACCCTGGATTTTAAAAGTATATCTACTATATTACTCCATTTTTTAAAAATTCAAACTACTTTCTAGTGGGAAAAAGTAAATCACGGGTTGCCGGGGAACAGGTGGAGGAGGGGCAGGCGGTGGCAGGGCAGAGGGATTGTGCGGGGACACAAGGGGCCTTCTGGGGACGGTGGAGCGCCATCCTACTGACTGTGATGCTGGTGCACAGACGTGGACCTGTGTCTCTTCGTCGACTCAGGCTGCTGTAACGGAACACCATGGACCAGCTGGCTTAAACAACAGACACTTGTCACTCACAGTTCTGGAGGCTGGGGAGTCCACGATCAAGGTGCTGTGCAGGCGGGCTTCAACGTGGGGCCTCTTATCCTGCCTTCCAGACACCTTCTCACTGTGTGTGGTGTCATATATAAGATCTGAAAGAAAAACGAAACAAAGTCAAACTCATAGAAACAGTAGAAAAGAAGTTGCCAGGGGCTGGGGAACAGGGAGAGGCTGGTAAAGGCGATAAACGTTCAGCTCTCAGATGAGCACGGTCTGAAGGGCTCACGTGAAGCTCGGTGACGCTGACAACCTTGTGTTATATAACTGAAATGTGCAAAGGGAGTTTAAATGTTCTCTCACACGCAAACAATAAAAAAATATGAGAGGTGATAAGTGTGTTTATTAACTAGATGGTAGGAATCCTTTTACAACGTATATGTGTATAAATCATCACAATGTATTCTTTAAGTATCTTATGATTTTAGTGGTCAATTATACTGTTACAAAGCTGACCTTAAAAAAAAAAAAAAAAAGGCTGGAAAATGGACTCGTCCTCTTGACCGGGGGGAGCGGCCTGAACCTCAGGAGGAAGAGAAACTTAGGGCCGCTTTTTGCGATGTCTGTCGCCTCCCTCTGCGACTCCGACGGCACACTCCGCTGCAGCACCACCTTTGCAAGGTGACCTCTCTTCCTCTTCGTCCTCGCTCCCCTCCCACCCAGCTCCCACTCCACGGCCCATCATTGGCATCGTTTCCAGGCATTCACCCTCAAGCCCACGTTGCTCCCCTAAGTGGGACCACGGGCTTGTCCCAGCCGCAGCTCTGGCTCAGGGCACCTGCTGCGACTTCACACCTGTGTCTGTTTTGCTGAAGGGGATGGGAGACCAGCCACACAACCAACTGGCTAGCCTGGCTTTAAAGGCAAGCTGTCAGTCACTCGGCCAGCATTTCTTTGCTGCGATGTAAATTCAGTCAAGGACTCTGTAGGCTTCAAAACGTTTCTCTTAAAGAGTTGTTTTCCTGAAAATTGAGAAGAAGATGAATTCTTCTTTATTCAACCTGGGTTCCACTTCAAGAGCAATGCCAAGCGTCTGGGCGCACAGAGAGGGAAGGGGGCTTTAAAGGAAAAACAGACCGCGGCTGTAAAGAGTCAGATGGCCCGCGTCTGGCCCGCTGCCGGTGGGGCTGCACATGCTGCCGGGTGAATTACAAAGGCATGACAGAGGTTCTAGTCTGTTCTAACGGGGCTCAGCCTGCCTGCCTTCAGCTGTCTGGGCACCGCTCCCCGCCTCTGAGCTAAAATGCCCCGATTTCACGACGCGGTGCATGGCTGGGGATTACGGTGCAGACCTTCTGTTTTGTTTTCTACCTCGCTTTGTTTATGTGCTGCAGGGGAGGGGGCTCATAACATTTGATGGCGCCTTACCTCATGTTCCCTGCCCTGTGCGTGGAGCGCCGCTTTGCAGAAGCCTTTGCAGTTATGCGGGGATTTATTATTTGAGTCTGGTCCTGGGGGATACCTGCAGCTCCCCCAGCTTACCCCTCTGGATCTGCCGAGGGCTCAGGGCCTCCGCGATGTTTTCCACCCCTTTTGTCCCCCCGCCCCCGCAGCAGTTCCCCTTTTGCTCACACTCAGGATGGATTTCCATTGTCAATCTGAGATTTCACAGCAGGTTTTAAAATCCTAATCAAGCCTTTTTTAAAAAGTTATTACTCTTGTTTTTAATTCCTACCTGAGAAATAATTCACAGGGTAATGTGGCACGGAACATGACTGCGACAACCGTAACACTGAGTGACAACGTAAGGGCCACGCAGCGCACCGGGTCTGTGTGTCAATGCGGAACACGCACACCGTGAGGCAAGCCCACAGCTGAGGTGGACTGACCACCTACATCCTGCAGGCACGGAGAGTGGGGTGCAGAGAGCTAAACTGACTCACTCGGGGCCACGTCACCCTGAGGGGGCACAGACAGAACCACAGCTCAGGTCTGTCTCACTTCAGCGTCATCACGTTTAACTACCGTGTTGGAGCGACAGTTAAAGAGATCGATCTGGACCGTGCTGGCTCAGGAGTGGGCTAGCTCCCTGAGAATTCGGGTGAATGTAATAAGGGGAAACAGGGAGAAGAGTAATGAACAGCACACAGTCTTCCTTTATGAATAAAAAAGTAATATTGAGGAAGGCAACACACTAAGAAAGAGGTGACCCAGGTTCTATCCCCAACACTACCATACAAAGCATCCACTTCCATGCCCTGGGAAGACTGCTTCTGTTCCGACATACCTGGGTCATTAAATGACCTTCAACTCTCCTCCGCACGCTGAAGGCCATGACTAACCTGATACCTGCAGCAACAGCATTCTGTTTACAAAGATGGGGCCAAATCCATTAGACTCTTCTCAGATGTCTTCTAGGTCCCCTACTTCCTAAATTTATTTATAACATCACTTCCATGTTTGTCCTTTGGAACTGTATTCTAAACAGCCCTCTCTGTGTCACCATCATGGCTCCCTGTTAGGCTGAAAATTGCATCTTACATGTACTTTGCTTTCAGAGATGGTTTACAACTTCCCTCCCAAAAGTACACTGCATTTTCTCTCAAGAAAAGAAACTCAAGAGCAAAAAGAAATAGCAAAGGTAGTTTTGTCATCTCCTGGTATCTGAACGCCGGCTGCAGTGACTATTATTATTCACCCATCTCCAGCACCAAGTTAACCCACTACTGGGTATTTAATGTCCAGAGTGGATTCCAAAGGTGGCCAGACGAAGGTGTGACAGCAGCCTGTTCTTAGTCTAGCCTGGCCAAGGAATTCTAGAAGTCTCTCCAGAGATCTCCAACACCAGGCTATTCCTAAATGATTGTTCAGCAAAGACGTATAGGAGAGAGCTAGGGACATAGCAGGGGAAGGCGACGGAGAAGTAAGCTGGAGACTGATCTGAGAAATCGTCAGAAAAGAGTGATTTCCTCAGGCCAAGAAGAAGGTAAAAGATAACCTAACCACTGAGGTACGGGCTTATAAAAGCAATGAAATCCTCCCCTAAAGATGATAGGAACTTTTGAGTAAGGTGAAGAATTAAGTAGAGAAACAAAGAAATTATAAGCAGTTCTCACTTTCAAAGCTCTCCTGATATGTTAGCGTGCGCGCACGCGCACACACACACGTGATTGGCTAAGCAATGTGGGGGGAAGCCTATCTCAAATATCTCAGGAGGCCTTATTTTTAATGAAAACAAATAGTAATGAGAAAAATAAGTAAAATCAACTTACATGAAAATTTTGATTAAAAACGACTAATGACCCTGAACCTCTAACGCCCATTAAATCTGAGATCAAGAGAATCCTTCTTCAGTGCTGTGTTCTCAGTGAAGGTGTTCAGCTTCATTTTACCTACTCATTTGCGGATGTAAAAAAAATTACAGAAGAACTGTGCTTAGTAGCTGATGATAATGTATTATTAAACAAAATCAATCTACAATATCTCCTTACCTTAAATATAGATGCACTAGGAAATTTTATGATAACCAGTGTATGGATAAAATTTTTTTCTAGTTGGTTTTAATGCGATGCCTGCGGTTATTTATACAACAAAATGAACATCTGGCCCTTGGTCAAGAATTTAATTCTCTATTATAACAGGGAGAATTCAGGTCTAACCTCCATTATTTCTTTTCAGATCCTAGCGTGTAAAACCATAGTGCACTGTAACTCAAGAGAAGTGTCCATTAATAACTCCAGATGCACGTGTATCAACTTTTTAAAGTTGAAAGTAATTTTAAAGTCTGCATGAGCTCGTCCATAAATGTTGGACAAATATATTTCTATATATTCGTATACATGTGAAGATAAATTTTATATATGTGTGTCTATATATACGTATATATATCAAGCTATTAAAGTTTTTTTTTAAGATGGTGGAATTATTCTTGAAAACTTATTTTCTTCTCTGTGCATTATGCTAACTTTCCAAAATGAACAAATAATTGCTTTTATAATGAGAAAAGGGCTATTTTTAAAACATTTTAAATTATGTTTCATTTTTCACCTCTAAGCTATTTGGATATTTGTTACTTAAATTATATTTTACTTATTTAAATAGTTATGTAAATACTGGTGAAGGTGCCTGACATCTGCTGTCAGAATATCTAAATATCAGATACAGTTACTAGACAGAGAAAACGTGTCTCTGACAATTAATAATATGAAACAATGCAAAGGAAGTGACAATTTTGGGGATATCCAAAAACTGTTATAACCCCCTTGATAGGGAGTTACTATTAATAACTACGCTGACTAAGATAGCTGTAAACAATGAGGCTTTAAAAAATAAATGGCCAAAATGATACCCTGGAATTTTAAAACTATTGTTCCTAAAAAAATAGGGGTCAGATGACCTTTCATGTCTTTTTTTAAGAAAGCAAATTCTGAAAATATACAATCGAATGCCATTAATTCATTTTTGCTAATTACACTTTCACTTGTAAAATAAATGTAATTAGTGGGGTTTTTTTTTAAACATTTTAAGAAATAATCTGTCAGGTAAAGATTTTATCAAAATGCACCATAAAGCAAAATGAAGGTATCACATTCTATCACTTTATTTTTTTCAGTCATAATTTAAATAGTCCAGGAAACGAAACAAAATGACCCAAGGGATTTAGTGGTTTCTATGACGCTGATTGTCCCTCAGCCTGAGATGACCAGGGTGGAAAAGACTGAATAAAGACAAATGACAAATATTTGAAACTGGAAGGAAATAGCGAGAGACATAAAATAAAAGAAAATATTACTTTATCTGACAGAGAATTAAAATGCAGCCTGTTTTTCAAGAGGCTGCAAACTTAGCTATAGTTATTCCGTGTTTGATAAAAGCAATGTCCCTGAGAGTATGTTACAAATTGAATTTGGGGAAATGTTGTCATATTAAATGTACTAGGACTGCTGGCTATGTGAAGTTAACCTTGTCTATTTTGCTAAAGAATCTCAACCTTTTTCACATTACCAATTTTCTAAATATTCCATTTTGTATAGGAGTGTCTCATTGTGAAGCATTATTATAGATTTAAAGGCTTGTATAAAGTCATAGAACAATTGGGTCCTGACAGGTTATAAAGAAGAAGGGTGGTTTGGGACCGTCTTTCCCCCCACTTTGGGATTTGCTTTCTCAGAAGGCTTCTGTGCCCTTCCAGAACATCCCTTTAGTTCTACGTTAGTAAAGAAACCACTGTCCAGGACCACTGTGATGCTGAGCATTTTTGCTGTGTAGTTTGAAGCTAATTCTCAGCTCTTTTATTTCCATGAAAAGTAAGAAGAAAAAAAAATAGTGGATGGAGATCCTTACAACAAGCAGATTATCTTCCCCCGGGTGAATTTTGTAACATGAGATGCTTTTGCCTCACCACAAACGCAGAAATGAAAGAACAGGCGTTTGGACCTTTTACTGTACACACGGATCCACGTGAAAGGGATTCTGCCAATTCACATCACTTCAAATGCAGGATCATTCCAGACAGTTGCATGTGTTGCCTTTTCTAAAATGTCACAACTGTAAATATTTCTAAAGATACCCTGCGCCGGGCTCCACACGGCTGGCACGGCTTTATCCTCCTAAGAGCTCCACGAGGCGACTTGATGTTACTGTCCTTTGACAGAAAACTGAGGCTCAGTGTGATTAGGTTTGTGCTGCTCAAAGGTGACTAAACGCCAAAAGTCTTGCTGTATCTTATTTTAAAATTTTTATTTATTTTTTACTGAAGTAGTTAATTTACAATGTTGTACTAGTTTCAGGTGTAGAGTATAGTGACTCAATTATACATATACATAGATACACATTCTTTTTCATATCCTTTTCATTATAGTATGGTTATTACAAGGTATTGAATATAGTTCCCTGTGCTCTACAGTGGGACCTTGCTGTTTGTCTATCTTATATAGAGTAGTGAGTATCCGCTAATCCCAAACTCCTAGTTTATCCCCACTCACTCCTTCCCCTTTGGTAACCATAGTTTGTTTTTATGTCTGCAAGTCTATTTCTGGTTTGTAAATAAGTTCATCTGTATCATTTTTTTAGATTCCACATGTAATTGATATCATATGATATTTTTCTTTCTCTGACTTACTTCACTTAATATGTTAATTTTTTCATATGTCCATCTATGTTGCTGTAAATGGCATTATTTCAGTCTTTTTTATGGCTGAGTAATATTCTATTATATATATACACACCACAACTTCTTTATTCAATCATCTGTTGATGGACATTTAGTCTGTTTCCATGTCTTGGCTATTGTAAATAGTGCTGCTGTGAACATTGGGGTGCATGTATCTTTCTGAATTAGAGTTTTCTCCAGGTATATGCCCAAGAGTGGGATTGCTGGATCACATGTTAAGTCTATTTTTCATTTTTTAAGGAGCATTCATTCTGTCCTCCAAAATGGCTGTGCTAATTTGCATTCCCACCAGCAATGTAGGAGGTTTTCCCTGTTCTCCAAACCCTCTCCACATGCTGTTTCTTAAAATGCGGTCTTCAGACTCTCTGGATTAAAAAGCTCCTGATTTTTCTTAAAAATGTAAAATGTGGACTCCTGCTCTCTGTCTCTCCTCCTCCCTCCCCACATATTCTCACATGACAGGTCTGGGTGAGGCTCAGGATCTTATTTTCCATAAGCTCCACCCATGATTCTTCTGTGCCTCGAGTTGGAGAACTACCCCTGTACCACCCACTTTCTCACTTGGCCGCCCCTCTCCTCTGTGTCTTCTCTCCCTTTTCACTCACATCAGCTCTCATCTGTCGCCTCCCGCTTTGCCAAACAGGCAGTGCAGGGGGAGCATTCCTTTTCTGGAGCAGCTATGAGCATCCTCGTGCTGGTGGACAGCACCACCGAAAATAGGTGGCGTTGACCCAGCACCAAAGCCTCAATTATAAGAAATGAGAAAAAAGATCGAACTCATGCTTCCAAAGAATATTTCAAAGAAACTGCTTTGCGTCCTTCTTTTCCACTCCCACCTGCATCACACGGCCCTGCTGTTGGCCGATTGCAGGGGGCACGACTCACACAAAGGTGAGAATCTCTTCAGCTGCTCTGGTGATCTGGTGATGACCGGTTTTTCTTGCTTTTGTGTTCACTTCCTGGCTCTCGGTGGACTTAAAAGGCAATCATTTTGCAAGAAAAGGATTTTTTAACATTAAGTGAATAGCATGATCGTAGATGCGGAGGCTTTGCGGAGGGGATAGATAACAGACAGACACGGCAACATTCAACAACAGAGAAATGTGAGTGGATGATGGAATAAATTGTCACCACAATGCTGCGGAAGACACAGTAAGGAAAATCTTGGAGGAAGTAATGGGAGACAATAAGTGAGACTGGTTAAAATTGTAGGCTTCTACTGGTGGAAAAAAGACAGCAGGGACGTTCAAGCAGGGGAGAGCCAGCATACGCAGAGGCGCGGTGTGGAGGGTAGGGTACGTGGTACAGAGAGAGGATGCTAAGGAAACAGAACTGGTGGTGAATAGCCGAGGTCAGAGCAGTCAGCAGGCTCATGGAAGCCTCTGTCTAGCTGGCTGTTCGGAGCAAGGCCCTTGACCTCTTTGGGTGGAAACGCTACACGTGAAGTCCTCGGGCATCTGGGATCGCAGTGGGAACCCGTCAGTGAAAAGCTGGAAGGGGCGCCCCTCTCCTCCCAGGCGTGGCTCCTGCTAAGTCCCGGGGTCTGCGCACAGGGAGGCGGACCCCGTTTCTTGTTAAGGCCTTGCGGTTGACCACAAATCATGATTTACTGGTTGGTGAGCTCTCGCCAAATGCTCACTCCTGAGCAGTGTTACTCAGCCTGCCGTGAGCTAAACATGCTCGGCTTCTCCAGTGCCCTTCACTTCTGGTACAACTGGAACTTCCAGCGGAAGTGGGGCAGGAGGGAGGGGCAGGGCACAGCCACGGAGAGTGACACAGCGGTCAGCACCAAGGTGGCGGAAGGCTCACCTCCAGCAGACCGCGAGCTTCAATACACGCTCGCTGAAACAAAGCTCTAAATGTCACCCCCACAGGTGCCAGGACAGTTTCAAGACTGACCATAAAAGGTCAGACAGTGGGTGATGGCCTCGTTTCTGGGACTCCCAGCCCCTTCCCCAAAGTAGCTGGATTAATCCTCCCAGTTGCTAGGATGTGAAGTTACCAGGCCCATGAAGACTAACCACCCGCACCTCTGGGCCCTTCTCGCTTTTCCTCGCCGACCCCATGCTCTGAGGCCACCGCGCTCCCCTCTGAGTAAGACGGCCCACGTTCTGCCTGTGGTGTGTACATCTCCCAGCCTCCCTCTTGCCTTTGGGGAAGGTCTGCAGTCTGTCTATGGAGCGTGCCTCTCCCTGAATAAATCTCCTTTTACTCAACTATGGTTCGCTCTTGAATTCTTTCCTGCACGAAGCCGAAGACCCATGCTTGGCAGGGTGCGTCCCAGGGACCTGATCAAGACCTGGGACACAGCCGTCCTCTCGCACCCCATTTTTTTTCCTGTTTCAGAAGCCCTTTAGCCAAATTTTTCATTTATGCTTAATGAAATGTTAAAGGATCTTCTCTGCGGTGTAATCTGCGTGGTTTTCTTCATGCCCTAAGGGTAAGTAGGCGCTTCCCTTTTCCCACAGGTGTTATCACTGGCAAAGAAACTGGCCTACACCTGCGAGGAAATGAAAGACATTTAGCTTTTTAAAGCCTATTTCCAGCCTTCAGGGAAAAAAAGAAAAATCCATCCCTCTGGTAACACACTATGCTTTCAAGAGAAATTCAATATCATCATTAGTTAATGGGCAGCTTCCTTGCTCAGCTGACGGTGACCTGCTGTGAAGATTTTATCCTCAGATTCATCCAGAAACTATTTAACTCCAGCCTGCGCTGCACCCCTCAGCCACTCATTATCCTCTTTACGGAGCTGGTGAATTCTCACCTCCCAGCGGTCAGAAGACGTAGCCCACTCCACTCATTACCTGCGGTGCAACCTGTACACTCCTGCTCAGGTTAGAACCTGCCGTCTCCCAAACAACTCTTTCCGTCCACGAATGTGAAAGCAGTGCTGTCCTCAGTGCCAGCCTAACCGCCTGTGGACGCGGCAGAAGCCGTGGAGCGGTGTGCTTGGAAGGGGCGGGAAGTAAGAACCTGCAGAATTTGCCTTCTATTGCAAAAGATACAGTTAGGTTAGGGACCCTAAAGAATGTGCTTGTAAAAGAGAGGCGGGAGATTGGACACAGACACAGATGAAGGAACGTGAGGACAGAAGCAGATCGGAGCACTGTGGCCACAGGCCAAGGAGCACAAAGGACCGCTGAGCACCCGCCAGGCATGGAAGAGGCAAGGAAGGGAGCCCCTCCGTGGACCTCCCGGGGATGGTGGTCTGCACATGTCTGGCCTCCAGGACCAGGGAGAGAACAAATGTCTGCTGTTTTAAGCTACCAAGGGTGTGGGCATTTGTCTTTGCACCTCCAGGAAACTAAAATGAGGAAGAGTCAACATTTGCTACAAGACTCTCCTGACAGCAGACAAAACAAAGCAAAATTCCACTCGACCTAGCAGATGTTTCTGGAGTAATGACTAGGGGCTGCCCCAGGTCAGAAGTTTTAAGATGAATAAAGCATTGTCCTCCCTTTTAGGAGATCACAGCATGGTGAGCGACGACAGAACACTTACACTGATCGCCGTGAAAGGAGGCAGATGGGATCAAGCCCGCGTTCAGTAGCACAAATGAAGTCTTCTAAAGACATGGAACCATCTGTGTCCCTAGCAGATCCAGGAAACCTTACTGACCTCGTTGGAAGATGGCAGGGTTTGAAATGGACTCTGAGGTGTGGACACTGGAAAGGAGGGGTCCCAGGGCAAAAGACTCTTCTTGAGTGAACCCAAGACAGTAGAAGGTAGAGAGGAGCTCTACTACTCCGGTCAGAACCTAGAATCGTGGGGGCTTCTGAGTGCCAGGTGAGGAATTCAGATGTGGTCCTGTGGGCCATGGGGACTCATGGCCAGTGTCTGAGCAGGAGTGCAGGGGACCCTTCAGCTCTCTGTTTATGGTGACAACCCTGGTACTGCATGGGGCAGAGTATGGTTAGAGGGTACAAGAAACAGTGGCAGGCAGGCAGTGAAGGGATTATTGCCATGATCCAGAAAAGGGCTGAAATGCTGAACACAGCAGCGGCCGTGGGAATCAAAGGAAGAGGATAAACTCAAGGGATGTGACAGAGTGGAGTCCATGGAATAAGAATTCTGAATAAACTTGGGGTGAAAGAAAGAGTGAAACATTTTCAAACCTGAGTAGCCGGGTGTTCTGCTGTCTATTATTGCAAAACAAACCATCGCAAGCCTTCGTGGTTGGAGACGACAGCAAGCTCACTGTGCTAGTGTTCTGAGCATCTGCTGCTGCATAACAACCACCCCAAACTGGGTGTCCCAAAACAACAACCATTCAACTGCACTGCTGGGATCTGGGTCGGGAGCTGAGACAGAGCACAGTGGGGACGGCTTGACTCTGTTCCGTACTGTCTGGGGCCCCAGCTGGGAGGTCGCGAGGGTCTGACTTGAGCAGCTAGACATAGAGCTATTTGTAGGGTTACCTATCCACAGTCTGCCCAGTGGGCTGGGGTGACTCGGAGGCTGGACTGGCCGGGATGGCTGACACAGCGCCCACATGTGGTCTTTCCCTGTGGCTTAGGCTCCTCTAGGCACGAAGGCTGGGCTCTGAGAGGAGGAATCTGAACGGGGAGCATCTGGAGAGCGAGAGGCCAAGAGGCCAAGGCAGAAGCTGCAAGGTGCTCTCCGGCCCAGCCTCAGAAGCCACCTCGCATCACTTCGTCTGCGCTCTGTGGGCTCCAGCAGTCGAAAGCCTGCCCAGATTCGGGGGGAGGGGACACAGACCCCACCGCTCTGCAGGAGGGCCACGGCAGACCGCATCTGGCAGGGGACTTTGCTGCTGTCATCTCTGGAAGACACGCTCTGCCCGCTCATGAACCCTGTGGGTCAAGAACTCAGGTGGGGCACAGAGAGCGAGCCCAGGCCTGCCCCCCACGTCTGGGGCTGCGGCTGAGAATTGCTGAATGAATGACTGACCTGATGGCTGGCGCTGGACTCACCCGGAAAGCTTCTTCACTGTCAAGTCTGGCACCGAGACTCAGCTGCCTGATGAACGTCTGGGGCTCACGGGGTCTCCCCCCCCCTCTCCCCCTTCTCCTCCTCCTCCTCCTCCTCGTCTATCTAGATGCCTCTCCACAGCTGCCCCTGTGAAGCCACACTTCCTACACAGCCCTCAGGGCTCCCAGCAGCAAGTGCCCCAGTGTAATACGGAAGGGATTCATGGCTTTTCAGGATCCAGCCCCGAAAGGCACTGTAGCATCGCTTTCACACATGCTCTGGGCCCAAGCTCTGTTGCCTGCCCAGATTCCAGGAGTGGGGGGGCGGGGGGGTCAACCCCACCCCTCAGTGGGAAGAGTGGGAGGAAATCGAGGAAATGTTTTAAAATGGCCAAACTGTGCAAATGGCTATAACACTAACCAAGGTCAAGGACAGCCAGGCTTAAGATGATAAGATTTGTTTTGTGAATGTCAAATTTGTGATGTCTAGCAGAATCTTGGCAATACAAATCTGAGGTTAAAGAAAGGGTCACTCCCAGAGAAACAGTCAACTTGTGAGTTAATGAAAACAATGAGAAAATTAACAGTGAGTGACTTAAAATTCAGTGAGAAGGGGCCTGAGACCACAGATCCCTGTGCAGCGGATCCTGTGGGCTAGTCACCGGTGTTCATCCCCTGCTCCTTCCTTTCCAGGGCTCTGTTCCTGGACTGCGACCCACATCCAGGGCGGAGCCTGGCTTGTCTCAGCCAGTCACAGACCTGACGGCATCATTCTTGTCCGGAGACAGGACGTGAAGTCTGTTGGAGCTTCTAGGAAAGATCCCCTCCCTCCTTATAACTAGGCAGGAAGAGATCGGCCCTTGCTCCCCCTGCGTGTAATCACACCGAGGATCTGACAGTGAGCAGAGGAAAGAATGCCAAAGACACTGGGCAATCCAAACCTGACTGCGGACCATCTGCTTTGTGAAATAACCAACAGCCTGTGGCCTCAGTCAGACTGAGCTGAGCCTTTCTGACACTTTGAGCTAAATCATTCCAACCTAAGTACCGTCCCTGCTGATACCCCCGAACTCCAGAGTTCCCAGGACACACCTAAACTTGACCTCTGACTCAAGGAGTTAAAATAACCCAGTTAAAAAGACTTTCAAAAGCACTTCGCATTACTTAGTATTATCCAATTACAGATGTCGTAACAATGTCGGGCATCTGTACGGTGCTTGCCACATCCTCTACCACGTAATCAGTCCCCTGGTCCTTCCATCTTTTGGAAGTAAGCAAGGTGGGCATTATTTCTTCCATTTTCTTTTCTTTTCTGTTTTTTATTTAATTAAAAAAATTTTTTTAAGATTTCACTCTTTTTTTTAAATTTTTTGTTGAAGTATAGCCAGTTTATTTCTTCCATTTTCAAGTGAGGTAAGGGAACACTCTGCCTTACATCCCTTTGTGAATTTAGAAATGATTTAATAGTCAATCTTATCTCACTATGTCAAGCTCTACTTTGCTTTGCAGATAGTACCTGTTCACTGCCTATTTGCATATCTTAAATTTATAGCCCCCACGAAGATAATTTTGAAGGCAGAAATAATGATTACCTTCCAACACCCGCCAACGCAAAGCACCCTGGCGAGGTTTCATGCGTAGACAGGCAAAGAACTGCAAGGTTTGTTTACGTTAAGTGCTCGGTCGGCTTGAAAAATGGTGGTAGGCTTTCTTGGTGCCTAGTCACCTTATGCTTTATGGAAAGAGGTCAGAGAAACGGGAGGAGGTTGAAGACATTATTCTTGGAGTCGAGCATAGTACCGGGAGCTCCAGTGAGCCTGGTCGTATGATTTCACTGACAATAAATTTAAGTACTGGGCCATTTTGCATGAAATGAGCCTTTAGAAGCATGTTTCCCATTTTAAATCATCTGTTCATGGTGGGTCTTTCCTTCACTGTTACTGATAGTCATGGTAAAGGTAAACACTCGTTCTAATGGCTAGGTCTTCTGTTAACATTTTTCTGAGTCAAACTCCATCCAATCTGACAAGCCAACTTGTATAAAAACATATTGTTCCAACATGTCTGCTAAATTACCTGGTTGCTAGGCATTAACTTAAAAGATGACTTTAACTGTTACACCAACAGTCAAAAACAGATGGGATTCGCAGGATAGTGCGCAGAGAGAAGCTCTTGGGACATCAACTGATTTTGTTGTCTTAATGAGACCTATTTGGGAATAATTCTGTTTTCAAGTCCTTGCCACAAAGGAGAATCATCTTTTTCTATTTACAGAAAATGTGAAAATTCTCAAACCAAAACAATATTCTCTAGTGGAAAGGTGTTACACTAATCTTAAAAAAAAAAAAAAAAAAAACCAGAATTATTCAGAGAGCATGTTCATACTACCAGAAGTCTACATGGATCTTGAAAGGAACATTGCTCTCTTCAGGCAATACTTTTGCAAGCATTTGCAAATACTTTTTAATGTAAAAAAGGAACGAGATGGTGGAGGAGATGGAAAAAGAACGCAAATGAGAGAAACGCTGAAA
Source organism: Camelus ferus (assembly GCF_009834535.1). NCBI lineage: Eukaryota > Metazoa > Chordata > Mammalia > Artiodactyla > Camelidae > Camelus > Camelus ferus. The sequence continues at coordinate 10,260,659 of NC_045718.1, read as the reverse complement.
AGGATGGGAAATCAAAACGTAACAGGTTTCCTCCCCATGCTTCAGTTCTCCAGATGCTTCTCTGCCTCCGTGTTTCTACAAACTCCACATCCAGGCTAAGCAGAGTTTGAGACCAAGGCTTCTGACTCTACAAATCATTTGTTCATTCATCAGACATTCATTAAGCATCTTCCTTGTGCTAAGTGTTGTGGTAGGTCCTGGGGGGGGAATGGTGAGCACAAGCAGGCACTGCCCCACCCGCCCCAAGCTTACGTCAAGCAACCAAAGCGCCTCTGTCCTACAACCCCGAACGGCACGGTCCTGCGGTGTCACACCCTGCTGTAACAGTCTGTGCAGCTGCGGTTTTGGTTTGGGCTTGTCCTCATTGGACCATAGCCCCTACCGTCTGGATGGTTTTCAGGGCTCTCCTCCCTCTATCCATCCATTTAGTTTTCCCTGTTGCCTCTTACTGTCTGTTTTCTACCCCTAGTGGAGTCTCCTAAACACATCCTTAGTACTTTTCTCTTCAGGAGATTCATTTTCTACCTACTCAGTGTTCTGAGAGAGTTATCCCCATCTTGATCCTCCAGCCAGGGAACACTAGGGTGAAGATCGTTCCCAAATAAAGCCGCTAAAAGACACCAGGGCATAATTCCAGCTTGGGATTCCGCGCCTTTCAATGGTACAACTTCATCCTGCCCTTCGTTTTATCTTAAATGTTTGAGAATAAAAGACCAGCTATGGGTACCATCTGCTTAAATCCCTCTACCCTGTCCAGATCATTAATGAAGACAATAAAAAATAGTTCTCGTGAGAAAAGAAGCCATTATTAAGAGGAAATGAGATACCGCTATCCACACACGTTTGCTGCTTCCTGTGGGTCAAACATTTTAGATGTAGCAAACGTCATATTTTCACCTCAAAATGGATATTTCGTGCATCCTGGACATGAAAGGCACTTGCTATGATGCCTGATAAACTCTGCTTTCAAGGACCACGGTCTTTGGCACGGAGCTGAAGTATGTGTAAAGCCCTGGCAGTGAGATGTGAGCTGACGTGTGCGTGCACATTCATCTACGTGGTGCTTGTTGTACGCCGGGCTCGCAGTGTGCTCAGGTGGATGAGACGCCGTCCCTCGGAGGTCTAGGGCTGCTGGAAGTTGTGGGGGTTCGGTTACGTAACTCTTACAAATGGCGTCTGGCTGTGCAACTCTGCATTTCATTTTCCTGGATTACCCCAAATGGATCTCATTTTGTTATTTTACTGAAGCATGACGCGTTTTCCATGAGACATCCTACAAGACTTCCTGTGTCACATGTTTAAGCCTGTGGGCTTCGTGGGGTGGTTGCCTGCATGTCGTTCACAAGCATTCAAGGCACGTTGGTGGGCGGGGGAGAGCCAATGGGAGGGGCAGACACATCACAGAGGAGGAAAAAATCCTATTTTAATTTATTGTTTTTAAAAAGTTGACTTCAGTGTTGATAGGAAACATTAACTGCCATAGGATAGTGCGCAATTTTGACAACTAGAGTTGCTTAGCAAGCACCTGGACCCTGGCACATGCCGAGTCAGAAAGCCAGCTTTTCTGTTCGCTTGCTAACCAGATGAGGGCTGACAACCTCGAGAGCCTAACTAGCACTTCACATAAAACTGATGTTTTGTTAATGGTGGAGCTAATTACTATGCCACTTCCTTGGCTTAAATGTCTTGAATTCTTCTACTTGCTTATGCCTGGGGCAGAAAGAACAACAAAACCAAATACCAGGCTTCCTATGAGTTACATTCGTGAAATAACCCAGCCACGTTTTAGTGGGATTGTTTGTCATCAAATATACATGAAGGACCGGGTGCCCTACCTGATGAGACACGACGGTTTAACTCAGCGTTTTCCATTGTGGCAACAAGATCATAAACATATTAACAAGTCCCACAGTGTGATCAACAACAGATGTAGAATTAAAAGTGTTGACAAGTTTCATCAGGTATTTGGGCCTCATGCATTTTCCACCGCGTCTAAATCCCATTGCTCCTAAAAACTGCCCAAGCAACTGTTCCCTCAGAAAAGCTGTTTGCTGTGAAAACATTCCCCTTTGCTTCACGACTGGATAAGCAGACGTGGATCCCCCTGAACTGGCTTTGGGGGAGAAAAAATCTACTTTACAATGCCAGTGACTTGTCACAGAATAGCTTCTAAACCATTCTCCAAAATTTGAGACAGGCATCACTGGACACGTTTTTACCATGCACATCTATGGAGAGAAGAAATGTTTTTAAAAACAAGGTTATTGAAATAAGCTCAGTGATTTGATTAACAGCTATTAAAATAAAATAAAATAGTCTTTTAAATAATTGTAAGGGTGGGGTTTCAGTAAACAGCTGATGCTTTTTGTCTTCTAGCATCTTTCCCTTTGGGGAATTTCCCACTACCCTTTGTGGGGCTATGCATCCTCTGGCCTCAGGACCTCAGATACAAGGGTGAGCACGTCACCCAGGCTGGCTAGTTTGAATCCTTCACTTTCCAGGCCCGGTAATTCATTCCATCAATGAGCAGGGTTCCTCAGCAGAGCAACTGGAATTTTCCTCTGGGCTTTGGCAAAAGCTCTTGGGAAATATGTGCTTTCTGGGTTCACCGGCTGTAAGAACAACACAAACCTAGTGGTATATTTGCTACCACCTGGGAAGAGCATTCCTGACAACGAAACTAACTCAGACCTGGAGGAACCCTTGATTTTGGACTTCCGGCCTCCAGAGCTGTGAGACAGCAAAGATCTGTTGTTCTTTAAGACACCCCTAGCTCATGGTAGTTGTTTCCGCAGATCTAGTGAACTAACACACTCCCAAATGAACGTGTGTGCAAACCCACCTCTCCGTTTGCTAGTCAGTTGCAGCTGGGGACTGGGCTCCCATCAAGGGGTGATTAAGGATGCAAGAAGCTGCATGAACAAGAGAGGCTTTCTAGCTCACATGGACAGAAGGAGCTCTACACCAGCGAAAGAGGGGAGAGGGGAGCTGGTTCACACCCAGTTTACATCCAGATTTCTCCCAGTGCCTAATTTCTGACGGGAGCCGGTGCAAGCATTCTACAGCAGCCTCTTCGAACCTCTCCAAACATTAAGCTAGGCTCTTAGTGAGGGCGCCAGCCTGACACAATGATCGGCCATGGCACATTTTACTTTTTTTCAGCCTCCATGCTAGCTATGAGCACCTACTTTTACAATAGCACCTAATTTTTGGCAGCAGGTCCCGTCCAGAGTGCGTGGCAGCGGGTCCCGTCCAGAGTGCGTGGCAGTAGAAGCTCTCATTTAAGTTCCCAGAGAAGAGGGTCATGAGCAAGGACTTAAGTCATACGAGGGCAAAACAATATCAGAAAAATTGTGAAACCACTGCCTGGCATAGCCAGTGAGACACAGAAGTTCACTTAGCTGCCTCTCTGATACTGGCCTAGGAAAGTTGCGGGCCATCTGTGTGAAGTAAGTCCGTCAGAGGTTAGGAATTCACCTCCCTGGATAGATAAATCACATCCTGAATGATGAACTGTACTTAAGGAAAATGGTAACTTCCCTTTGGAAACTTAACGTCCTTTCTGAGCTGAAACGGCAAGTAGCTAGAAGAACTCAGTCTGCAAGCTTTATTTTTGGAACACAGCAGAAGGTCATTCACGTGTTGCCTAAGATTAGAACTACAGTGAAATCCATGCCCTTAATGTCTTGATGGATAGATTCGCAGAAAAAGAAGGATGGTGCCTCAGCAAATTCTTGAGATGTATCAGCCAGGTATATCGTTGACTTTCCAGGGAGGCAGAAAAGAAATTTTGACGATTTTTATTTAAACTTCATATTCTAGATGAACACTAAGGAAATTTCCACAGAACACAAACCTACAACCGTAAAACATGCCCACCTCGAGAGGCATCAGAGATAAGATAATATTTGGGTTTACGACTGCACGGAAGTGGGGAATAATCATTCTGTTAATCTCTTGAGGTCCTGAAAAACCCCATCCATTGGGGTTTTTTTTAAATTGAACTTTAGTTGATTTACAACGTTGTGTTCGTGTCTGGGGTGCAGCACAGTGATTCGGTGGTGCTATATTCCATCAGGGCTTTTGACGTGGAAGATAGAAGTACGACCACAGCTGTGCAACACGCAGCGAACACTGCACCGCGTAGGCTCTTCAGCGCCTAGTTAAGACGGCGTAGTGCAGGTTAGAGAAGGGGGTTAGATGAACCAATCTGAACCTTCGTGTGTCCAGTTACAATAAACCCGCCTATAGCAGTGGAAATTTTTGTTCCCGCAAAACCCTATTCTTCCTTGAGGACTCAAGTTTGGGCTTGATTTAGACATAAAGGTGCTGGTAAATCAAAGTCCAAACTAGCTATGATGGCATTATGACCAGGGGAGCCTCAGGGACGACGACGAAGGAGCCCCCAGCACTTAATCTGGCGACAACATTTGCACAGTGAATTCCTCACTGTCAGGTTAATGAGTGTGGTGTCACAGAGGAGGAAGGAATAGTCCTCGGGTGAGTATTCAGTGGTGACAGTTCATGGCTGGGATGTGGAAAACGTCTCAGGGTTCTTAGCGATCTCCCTGCCCTGGCTAGTCTGTTAACTCTGAGGTTGAGGTTGTGTACGAGCGCAGGATTTAAGACTGATTAATCTATTGGGGCGCCTCTGTCAACAACAACAACAACTTTGCAAGCTCGTCTTTTTAAAATTTAGACAAATTTCTCCTTGTGGATTTCAGGGCAAAATGTGAGATTAGGTTCTTGATTCTCCTCCAATACATTTTCGGATCACTTGCTTCACTATTTCCTTTATTTTCTTGGCTGACAGAATGTAACTGTTTCCATCAGGTCCTCTGTGTTTGCAGTTTCTAAATGTATCTATTGAGAGACTCTCAATAAATGACTCGGGTGGGAACACAGGGTTGTTTTATGTATAAATTTATCAATTTATTCCAAGTTCTCAAGCTCTTTCAGAATGCTTAAGGAGATGCTGGAATTTGGACAATGGGGCTGATTTCCCTTTAGAGTTTATGCTCACCATTGAATCCTCTGTCTGGGGCTGGATGTCGTCACAGAAAGCAGGCGAGAGCCGGAGTCCCACCTGCTGAGCATCTCCCCCTGAGCGCTGCCTGACAGTATGTGAGAGCCTGCCCGGGCGTGGTCCCCAGACCATCCCTTCTGTGCTTGCAGGGCTGGACTGCGGTCTAGTCCACTTCCCCAGAATAGACTTTAAGGAGCATCTCTAACACCTCTTGGCCACCATTTTTCTCAACCCCTCCAGCTTCCTATGCAATCCGGGTCTTCTAAGTCACCCTTCTCCACACAACGTTTAGCATATGAACTAACAGGGATAGATTTGTGAACGTGGCTTACAGGTTCCTACAGCTTTTCCAAATTCCCCTGAGAATGGCTCTTTATCCTGCCTAATGACCTTCAGCTCTGATACAACCAGGACTTAAGGTCAATTCCAGAGGTTTTGTCTGTTCTGATGGGTGATTAACTTTAGGAAGTAATTGAGTGTTGGAATTTTTGACAGTCGAGGCAGGATGGGGAAGTGTTCAGAGGGAGAGATCAGGGCAGAGGAGACTTCCTGACGCAAGCAGGTAAAGCCAAACTCCTTTTCCCAGATCTGATCTGACCCTGCCCACCTCAATCTCAGCTTCTTACGACCTGTGCCCCTCACTCAGCTGCTCCATCACCCCTTCTCCCTGACCCCAAAGCAACAAGCACCACTGAATCTTTGTCTTCTGTTTGCTTGCCCCACTCCAGGAATCTCCTCCCAGAGAACCGAGTCTTCACCAGAGTTCAAATCTCTTCTCGAGCATCTTCTCTTTGGCAGAGATTCCCTGACCACCTGCCAAAGCTGCTCCCTCCAACACTAACCTGTTTCATGACCTTCTTATTACTTCTTATTCTGTTTTTTTTTTTTAATGTATCGATTTGTTCTTATGTTTACTTTCTGTCTCCTCATGCCAGGATGTAAGCCTGCCTGTCTGTTCACCCCTGGATCCTCAGCACATAGAACAGCGCCCACACTACACGATTACTTAATAAATATTTATTAAGGGAGTGAGAAAACCCAGGTAGACAAACGCTTCTGGGAGTGAAAAATGCAAACTCGAGTATCCGGAGAGACACTCCGTGTTTCCTCACTAGAGGGATTCATGTAATAAAGACCCCGATTCTCCCCCAAATGTAACTGCTAAATTAATTCCGTTGCAGTTCCAATTCCAATCAATGCAAAGATTCTAAATTTTATCTTAAAAAAATAAATATTTGGGAAAAAAAATTTGCTGAGCAGTCAAAACATTTTTTAAAACAAAGCAAAACATTCAAAGAAACCATAGGCAGAGGGGACCTTCCCTATCAGACAATAAAACGTATGTTTAAGGCACTAGGGTTGGAAAAAACAGAAATCCCAGAAACAGGCATATATACAAGGGCTGCCTCTATAGTGTTGGGGAAAAAAAATAATAAAATTGTCCTCTTAGAGCTAATAACTTTTCTATAACAACAAAACCCACCAAATTGAGACATGAAGCAGGATAACATTTACAAAATGCATTATATTTAAAAGATTAACTTCTCCATTTGTCAAAAGCTTTTCAAATTAATGAGAAAAATGACAAGTGCTTTAACAGAAAACTGTAAAAAACAGAAAGCAGCAATGAACTGTAGAAAAAATACAAATGTCCAGTAAATGCACCAAAAAACTTCCCTCTGTTGGTTTGACAAATACACATTAAAACATTCAAGATGAAAGTTTCATCATCAGATTGACAAAGATTAAAAATAATCCTAACCAGAAAGTCTAGAGGAATATTGAGAAATAACTCCACAGAAGTCAGTGTCCTACTGTGATTCAAAACCTTGAAAATCTGCAACTTTTGCCAATTCTCTTTTCAGTAATGTATCAAAAAAATTTAACTAGACAAGAATATGCAAGAATGTATCTCACATGTACAAGAATGTTTCTTGTGCAATTTTTTATGAGATCAAAAATTAGAATCAAAGTGAATGCATATGTCATGTCAGTCCAACAGCAGAATATTATGCAGCAATAAAGAAAGATTGAAAAAACCAAACCAAAAAAAGAAGACTGCCTGGGTACCATTATGAGCATTAAAAGATGTTCATAATATATTGTTGAGTGGGGAAAAGCATGTTAATAACAGTTTGTAGACTTCGAATTGTTGTGAAATGAATATAAAGATACACAAGATCTAAACTATTTTGTTATGTTACATTATATCAGGAAAAATGCTAACCACTTCACAGAATGTAAACAGCTGTTGTCACTGATGATCTTTCTCTTTGTGCTTACTTATATTTCCTAATTTTCTATAATGAATCTTCATTGATTGCATAATAGAGGGAGTTCAGCGGATGTGGAGAGCAAAGTTAATTACTGTTGTCTACATGGCCGCAGACGGTGTTTCCAAGCCTATTTTTCATGAGCAAAATTTAGGTTAAAAATACAAACACCGTTTGAGCTGGAAACATAAACTGTTCCCCACATATAATTTCAGCACTCTACCCACATAAAGGATTAGATTTACAATTACAGCGGCCCTTTTGTGTTTTCTGTTACCACCAAGTAATGCAGCCAATAAAGAAGCTTTGAAAAGCAAAAATTAAGCAGTAAGGTGTGACAGATAATGCAGCTATTGTATGGTGATGAGCTCCAGAGGCATCAGAAGTTTGATGTATTGCTGAGTACGACTATTTCCCTTGGGTGTAATTAAAATCTGCAAAGCTGGCCCCAGAATCACTGATATAAATAGCCCTCCTTGTGGATAAATATGTTTCCAACTGTTGTCTGTGTGCTTGTGTTGTATTCAATTATACCGCACAATAAAAACATAGCTAAAACTGATTCTAAATTAAGGTTGGGGAACCATCAGAGCAGCCCAAAAGATTAATCCTAATTCTAACAGCAAAACTACACCAAATTTGTAAAAGCCACTACAACAGCAATTACTAATCCAAGTATCACAATAACAGTAACTGCCGAGACTTCTGCGAAAACACCTGTCAGGCCAGACCACCGTCCATGTCCCCGGACACCGAGAAGACAAGCCCATTGAATATTTAACATGCAATATTTCAACAGAGGTCGGCTAACCAAGAAGAATCAAAGCTGGACTTTCAAGCCTATTCAATCTTACTTGGGTCCTAATTGGAACACACGGTTAAAAAAATAATAATAACATTACACCGTCATTGGGGCAAAGTAAAGAGTAGATATTTGATATTAACCAAATTTTAAACTTTTAAGTTGGTATTGTGGTTATGCTTTTTAAAGGAATTTGTAGCATTAACAGATACTTTCTGAAATATTCAGAAATAAAATGTCATGATGTTGGGGGTTTGTTCAAAATAATCCAGTGGGGATGAAGGCTACAGATGAAACAAGACTGGCTTTGAGTTGGTAACCGTTGAAGCAGGTGGATGAGCACGTGTGGGTCCATGTATCATTCTCCTCATCTTTGTAAATGTCTGAAATTTCCCGTTGAAAGTGCTTGTAAAAACTATTTGCTCCAAAAATAGTTCCTATACGCTAATCACTCCACATCACGGTATATTACATGCAGTTTGGTAAAGAAGTCATTATAAGATAAGGTTATTTTTTTTCTTTAAAACTGAGCTTATTTGGTGATACATAAACTCTCATCTGGTTCAAAGAAGAGTTTTACATTATTGAAAAGGAAGCAACAACAATCATTAAAAACATAAAATTAAAGTACAGAACGTTGAGTGAGTCTGGATTCAAATGTTCAGAGTTAAGATTGTCCCCAAGACAGTGGGGAGAGATGGGGGCAGGGAGACGTCCTATTTGAACTGAACCGACATACCTGCTGAAAGCAGTGGTTGTGAAACATCGAATGCCTTTGGAAAGACAACACTGTCAAGCAGGAGGAGTCACGGCAGCTGTTTATCAATGAAGTAGAAAGAATTCTACTAACACAGAGAATAAATAAGAGGGCAAGGTGGAGGAATGGGCACATCCGTTTGGTTTCAGAGATAATTTGAAAGATGGTCAAATACCCTGGAGGCCAACAAAGAAAGGTAGGAGGGTAGAAGCCTCCAGAGTCCGAATGTAACCTTTTGCTCATTATGCCTCCATTACAATAAAATTAGCCTTGCAGGTTAGAATTACCTGTCACGTACCAACACTGTGTCACTTCCCATCCAGACTAAATACAGACAAAAATCCCTCTTCCCCTCGGGAAGGTGGAGCTGGGATGGAAATCAGGGAACACGACCCCAGACCCCTCCCTCCTAGTGAATATTCCACCCACTCATTTTTACACCCCATGTAAGCAATTTGCCCAAGAAACCCAGGGCCACTGCTCACCTGAGCCTGCCTGCTCTCCCCTTGAGCATGTCCTGTCCATCCCTTAATAAATCCTCACTTGACTTTCTTAACCTCTGTGTCTTGTCTCTCAGTTCTTTCTGGGACGAGACAGAAGCCTGGACACCGGTTACATCCACCGGCAACAAAGTCACCAAAAGCCAGGTAACTAAAGTAGTCATGCATGACCTTACTCATCACATCTACCAATTCACAGATTACTACATCTTCAAGATAAAATATTTTTAAAGTACACAGAAATTTATCCTGGAAGTTTCGGCAGAGGACTAAGAAGTGTGTAAAAGAAAAGGCCCTGAGACATCAAACCCTCCTCCCTACCTAACCCTCAGCCTCTCCTCTCTGGCCTTCCCCTCCTCCTCTGACCTTCACCTCCCGTCTCTCTGACCCTCAGTCTCCTCCTCTCTCAGAAGCTCAGTGTCCCTGCCTCTGCTCCTCCATCCCCTGGGCTCCCGCTCCTGGTCCCCAGCCCTGGAGTCCCCGCTGTGTCTGTGCCCTGCATGTGGAGTGGCCAGAGGCTGAGCCAGAGGCAGATTAAATATTTAAACCTAGTTATGGAAGCCTCTCAACTAGAACTTTAAAAACTTCTCAAAAAAAAAAAAAACACACATTCTAACACATTTCATTCTATATGAATATCTACGCAGTGTATGATCATGTTTCTTACACGCATTTTGAAATGAGTAGGTTTAGAAAATTGGTCCTTGGGTGAATTGATTCTTTGATGAATTGGCTTTTGCACATTTGGCTTTTGATGAAACGTCCTCAGGCTCATTACATGGCCTCTGAGCTGGGAGAGCTGTGCAGGTAGCATAAATCCCGCCCTCTCAGACCCCAGGCCCCGCATTTCCCCACCAGCCCTGGGCGCATCTCAGGCCCCAAGTCAAGGGGAGGTGAAGACCTGCCTGTTCCCGGCCACGCAGCTTGGCCGACCCCACGCAGGCGCATGACAGCCAGGCGCCTGCACTGAACTTTCTTCCTTTTTCAAATGATGTGTAATTGACATATGACAACATTTTTTTAGTTTCACGTGTACAGCATCATGAGTCAATATTTGTCTATATTGCAAAATGATCACCCCAGTAAGTCTAGTTATCATCAGTCATACAGAGTTACACATTTTTTCTCTTGTGATGAGAACTTTTAAGACCTACTCTCAGCGACTTTCAAATGTGCAACAGAGAACCATTAACTATAGTCATCATGCTGTGCATTACAACCCAGGACTTACTTATTTCATAGCTAGAAGTTGCACTGAATTTTTTTTGGGGGGGTAGGGGGAGTAATTAGGTTTGTCTATTTATTTTTTTAACGGAGGTACTGGGGATTGAACGCAGGACCCTCTGCATGCTAAGCGTGTGCTCTACCACTGAGCTATGCCCTCCCCCCTGAATTTTCTTATATTCAAAGCAAAGCTCTTCTCTGGAGGTGAAAAGCTTGAATCAATTAATATAGGGCAACACTTCCCAAAGCATGTTATGCTAAGCATTGTCTCTATTAAGATGCTCTGCTGAAAATTATTTTAACCTTAAATGAGTCAGGGGAATGTAGAACACAGCACCCTTCTTTCTTGATGCTTCATAGTGCGTGTTAGTGTATTAAATTCCTGCAATAAACTAGGGGAAAAGTCTCTAAATCCTGTCTTATTGCGATTTTTTGTTGCTGTTGCCGGAGTTACTTTACTCCTCTCTCTGATATAATTTAAGTAACTCTGTGAGTGTTTAGGGGTCACTCAGGATGTGCTCTACCATTTTGACACTTTGGGGGTTAGTTTTATGGTCTCATTTATCCTAAAGTTTCTTCAAGGAGAGCCTTCACCCCCGGGTAGGGGGGTGGGGCTGGAATTAGCTACCCAGAGCTGAGGTGCGTGATCCTGTCACCTAAAGTCACGAGAAGCTGAACTGTAAACCAACCAGGGAAATCCCGCCCGTGATGTGATCGAAAATTCTGAAATTAACAAATTGTAACTGATGCCGCAGTAGCCGCAGGCCAGCTCGGGGGAAACTCTCCGCATAAGAAGGTGCTAATCCCCTCTAAGGCCCGAAAACCCTGATATTAGGACTTGCATTGAACAACTGAAGCAGAATCAAGGCCGAAGAGTCACAAGTAAAAAATAATGTCAGTGAGATTGTCGCTTTCTCCAGGGGCCGATGAAGACCCAGCTTAAAAATGAGTGAGGTTTGATCTCGCTGCTCTGCTGTTTATCCAGCTCAACTCGGGCAGAAATCCTGCTGACAGATTCAGGGCACACCTTCTAGCAGTTAGAAGTGGCGATTTCTCCTTTAGCATTGTTCCCCGTTTCACTCCAAATGCTTATGACTTCCACGACCCCACTCTGTCTACACCTTCCCAAAGAACTCCAGGACACCTGTAACAGACAGGCAGCCCCCATCAAACTTATTACTTCCCACTGCCTCCTGTATCTAATCACAAGTATTCCAGACTTTCACCAAGTCTCCTTTACTCCTTCTTAATTTTCTCCACCCAGAGCCACTTTTTTTCTCCCCTTCTCTTCTGAAAGATTTAGTTCCTGTGTGACACTGGTTTCTACCCCATACGACTCAAAGTGATGCATAAATAAATCTACATACCACTAAATCAACGCATGAACAAATAATCAGGGTCCTAGTCTCAGTGTTTAATTCCTGGCACTCCTATGGTGTGTAAGTTTGTCACTTTAATGTTTCCAAAGTTTCTCTCATACCTATTTTGCCCATTTTTTAAAACCATGAAACCTTAAATGAGGAAACAAGAAATAAGCAAATGTCTCACTCTCCCTACATTGTCCCCCACCTCTTTTTTTTAATTCAGTCTCAAATCATATCAATGTAGAATGTTTTTGAGATCTATGTCATTTTAGTACTACATTCTTTATATTTTGGGATTCCAAGTAACCTCCCATAATACATAATCACCTTATTGTTTTACAACATGGAAATTTTTGTGCTAGTATGAACTGCTCTTATTTATGTACCTGAGCAGGGAAAAAAAAAAAAAAAAACGCTGTAGATATTCAATCCTGGGGGATGGAGGTCAGACTGTACTAAAATACCTAAATAAATCTATAAGTGGCTCACAAAAAATTGAACCAACCAACAAGCTAGCTCCATTATACAAAAAAAAAAAAAAAAAAAGATTGCTCAGTACCCCATATTATATCATTTGTGGTAAAAAAGCATTTGAAGTTAAATATAAATGTAAACCCACTTACCACTGTTTATGGTTTCCAAAAAGGCCTGTCTGGTAAGGTGAAATTTTCCATGCTTGGTTTCAGCCCAAAGGGGAAACACTGATGGAGAACTGAATGTTCAACAAAGACTAATAATTTATGAAGGGTAAAAAAACGTTTTTAATTTTATCATAAAAAAAAATTATTTTAAAATACATAATTTAAAATCTTCATGTTAAAATCTCTACATGAGCTGGTTACATCCTAAGAAAAGTTATTAAATAATTTGAGGAAATTTATTTCACTCTTAGATGAAAATCCGTGTTGGTGTACACTGAGGAGGAGACCGACTACTTTTGGAGCAACCGGACAAATTCTCTAAAGCTGGTAGACACATGAAGCTTTGCTACCAAATTATAAAATGTATCTCGGCCTTGCCTACATTTTCTTTGGTTTTATTTAATCAGTTTCTGCCTTAAGCAGGTAGTAAGACAGCCAGCTGCTATGAGAGTAACTCTTGACCTCTGATTCATGATCCAGAGTTTGTTATAACAATGCACTTCCCAGTCCTCCAATTCCTAAGTATATTTCACCTCCTCCATGAAGCCTGCCCAGATTAACTCCACCTGAGAGGTGACATGCTGTCTATTCTCAAGTGCTCTTTCACGAAGTAGCCTTTCACAGGGTAAAGCTCTCCTTTCGATCATAAAGCTTGCCAGCCCAGGAATCAGATCGATTATGAATTTTACTTCCTCCTTAAACTCCCAGACTGGGAGAGGAGACCTTGGTAGACACATATTACGTGTACCCACTGCATCTGCCCCCTCACTGAATTTAGGAAAAACAGCCGTCTGACCACGGAAAACATCCTTGTATCTTTTGTACTAGCAATATTATAATTGAATTAGAAAAATGACAAAGAAACAGGATTTAATGATGCTACCTAGACTGTGATATTAGCTACCTCCAAATATAAGAAATCTGTGTATAAGGAGATTCCAGTTTATTTAGTGTGCTCCATAGCAACTGGAAGTAATAAAAAGATATATATATTCTTAATTAAGGAAGAATTTATGAATAATTTAGGAAGTCCAGAAAAGTGGAATGAGTTTCATTAAGAGGCAGTAAACTTCCTCAAACCTGGGCTGACTTCAAGCAGAGGCTAGAGTACCAATCAAATATCACAGAAGAGACTGCAGCCTCGGGTGGCGACTGGACCACGTGTACCATCCTGGAGGTGCTTCAGACTGACGTTCTTGCCTGGAAGACTCACGCTCTGATTTTTGAAACACCTCTGCTCGTTTATTTCAGGCCTCTGGTATTCAGACAATTGCCAACACCCAACATTCTTTTAAAGAAAAGTTTAAATCCTCAACAGAACCATTTTTATCTCTTCTTTAAAATGCCATCTTAAAACATGGTTTAAAAAACCTTCCTTGAAACAGCCACTAAACAGCTTTGGGTGAAGAGCTTTTTCTGGAAAGACAAGTACTCAGAAGACAACTGAACCAGGAAATCAGAATTTTTCCTCAGCAAGGTATCGTCTTTCAAAAATCAACCTAACATGGTCAATTAATGAGCTGGAGAATAACACGCCTTCAAAGAGATAAACTCTGGAAACTGTCTTCCCTTGAAATAAATGGCATCCTAATGCTCACGGAAGGTTCCCAGGAAGTTTTCTCTGACACTGAAATAAACATGTGTGATTCATCTCCTGAGGATTAGGAACAAGCACTCAGCCCCGTGGTTTACTTCTGCTGATTTTGGTACCCGTGGTGGGCAAGATGCTGACAATGGAAGCTGTTCTCCAGAACCAGCCCTCTGCGTACCTGGTTGGAAAAGAAGGAAGCTTTCCTTCCCTTTGGTCTCAGCCCTGTTAGCAGAGGGAGGGGCCCCTGAATCAGGAAGCCCACCAGAGTGTGTGTTCTCGCCACCGGCTGTGAAAGAATTAGCGCAGCAGAGGCAGAGGCAGGAAGCGAACAGCCGCTCTGTTGCTCAGAAGGGGAGAGGGACAGGAAAGTGCTGGATCAGGGAGAGGGGAAGGAAAGCACTGGAGGCAGGAAGAGGTGCTCGAGCGGAGCCGGCCGTCAAGACGGGCGGCAGGGACAGCTCCAGCCCGGGTCGGGCCACGGGGACTTTATGACAGACTCCCACCATCATGTCCTCCTTCTGAGTGTGATGGAGCCCATCAGCCCTTGTTCAAGTTCTTCAGTCCTTGTATGAGCTTTTCTGGTGGTTGTCATGGCAACTGGCAACTGGCACGGCACTGGTGGGCTTGTCACTTCGCAGCTAATACATCACAGTGAGCATGTAATGAGGCTCAGTGTCCACTGGACGTCAGATCCTCCACCATCTTGGGCTGGGTCCTAACTAATTCTTGTTTCTTCTCTGCTGCTGCCTCCTGAGACTTAGATAAGAGTAATTGGTTTCTATTTGAGGGAGGGGCAGGGATATGATCCTGGTGGGGACAGCCTTGGTAACAAAAAGGAAAGTTGCTTTTAACCAGAATGCTTGCCATCCGGTGGATCCATCATCCCCCACCAAAAAAAACCATCTCCAAAGATTCTTTTCAGCCATGAAAGTTTTAAAGAGAAATAAAGGAATAATCTCAGTTAACGGTTGAGACAGGTCAGAGTCGTCGCCGTCCCCCAGTGCCTGCAGGCTTGTCCTCAAAAACTGCCTGAGCTTATTCTAAGACTTATAAAGGCCTCGGAGACTTCAGGATGAAGGCAGGGTTTGGGGGGCACAGGGAGGGGCACAGGGCCCTGCTCCCTTTCAGCCCACCATCCTTTCTCCCCAGCTCTCATCTTTGGCTTTCCTAGACGCAAAACAAACGTACTAGAGCCGGCTGAGAGCACCCAGCGCTATAACACGGATGCTTGGGAGGCACTGGTTGGAACAAGCCATTCAACTATTGGCGTCTCCTGCTGTCTCTGGGTCTTCAGTGCAGCAAAAATGCATCTTTATTTTAGACAACAGCTAATGATTTTTTTTTTCTAGGAAACCTTCCCTGATAAAGGCTACTTAGTTCATCTCCAAACTGCTGGCACTAATTTTAATACTTTTCCTTATTTCTCCTCAGTGAATTCATATAATCATGTAAGTATTCCATGTAGCTGGCCCAGACGTGGCAGACTCACAGTCACAGGTCACATCTGCCAAGTCTGATGTGGTCAGTGCTTTGTTAAAGTTTTTTTTTTTTTTCCTTTCAGTCTTCAGTTTCACCACAGGTCCCATCAACCCCAGACGCCTTACACAGGCTAACATTCACACCTTTATATTACCTGTCTGGCCCCTGGAGGCATGTGAATTTGCATCCCGGAATTTTATGCAAAAATACTTCCATATTGACCCTCAAATATGTGTGCCTCCCCATTATACTTCAGACCGAAGGCAGGGTATGTCTCATCTCTCCTGCATGTTTTCCAACATCTAAAACAGTGGTAGGCATTGAGCAGTGTATGGCTTTGGCAAATACATCATATTTGAGGAAAAAATGATTATCAGAAAAAAGTCTGCTTCTTAGAGGTCCTTATGCATGTGTGCAGGACAGAGAAAAATATGACTTTATTCTGCCTCCACACTAAATAAAACGCCTGTTCCTTATTATGCCCTAATAGGTGGAAACATTTTTTTATAAACAGGTTTAAAATTTTTATTTTATTTTTTACAGAGGGCAAGGATTGGTGGAAGAAAGAATATGACTTTGTTAAGGCTAAAAAAAGCTTTTTTTTTCTCCTCATCTAACTGGGTCCTGGGCTTGATTATAAGCTCCCTGGAGGAGAATGCAGTGGCTATTTGACATTCTCAGCACACACAGGAAGAGATATTTTAATGAGGAGAGCTACTTGAGCACCACCCCCCCTTTTTTTTAATGTCCCAAGAAGTTTCATGGAAATAGAATGTCTGTTTAAATAAATATGATCCGAATCTGTTGTATGAATTTGGATGTGCTTCTCCTGAGCAAGATATACCTGAAACTGAAGCATCTTAAGTAAAATTTTGAGGATGGAAGGCTGAAGATTTATAATGGGCCAGAGTCAAAAACAAGGAAAATCTATAAATGCAAAGAGGTCTGCTGAATACATGAGGATGGATTTCAAACTCTTAAAAAGATATCGTTTGAATTGGAAATTCGGTATTTGCAAATACTAATTACTATACGTAAAACAGATAAAAACACATTTTTTCTGTATAGCACAGGGAACTATATTCAATATCTTTAGTAACCTATAATGAAAAAAATATGAAAACAAATACATCTGTTTATGTATGATGGAAACATGATGCTGGACACCAGAAATTGACACATTGTAAAACTGACTGTACTTCAATTAAGAAAAAAAAAAAAGATACTGTTTGAAATTGGACTTTTTCTTCACAAGTATGATTACATGTTTTGGGCACATCTCTCCAGTTCTTTTCAACCTCCTCCTCAGCTTTCTCGTCCCCGTATCTTTTCGATACGTTCCCCCATCTCCTCCTCATCATCCTGTTGTTTCTCTGGCTGCATCGTTTTTCAAAACGTCTCAGCATTCATGCCTCTGTCCTCACCAACACCCACCCTGCTAGGACGGCTTCCATTTAAAATGCACGCACATCAGATACCAGTCCACAAAAGCTATTTTAGGTACAATGTTCAACCAGCACATTAAAAACAACAGAAACAAGCGCAGGCCGGGGAACTTTTATGGAATGGTAAAACATTTGGGCAACTACTTCCACAGAAGTAAGCGGGCTCGGGGAGGCCATGTCTGCTCGCGCAGGAGCTCAGATGTTCTTAATTCTTTTCCTCTCAGCACATTGGATAGCATGCCTCTTTCATTTCTGTACCCAACTGCCAGGCAGGAGGCTAAATCAGACTCTCAGGGCCAGGCTGTCTCTGAACTCACTTTCCTTTCCTTCAGTCTTAGCCTCCATCGGCACAGGGATATTTTTTCCAGCATTTTCTGCAACACTGTTTCTATTTAGTTGCCATGTATTCTGTACGGTTGCACGCCATTCCTCTTGATAAACTTCTGCAGTTTTCATTGCTGTAACTTAGCATCTGCAGTCTTTTCAGGGAAATGGCTAACTTTTTAGAGAAATACATGGTCTGGCTGTCATCGCACAGAAGTAGACTTGATCACGTGTCCGTTGAGAATTTTCAGACAACTCCCAGAGCAAGTATTGTGACGCTTCCTCTGCCTGACTGAATTCTATCAATAGCCTTTCCTGGGGCCCAGGAAATATGGAAACTGATTAGAAATTATGAAAACAGTGTGTTTAACAATTTTTAAAACACCCTCAAAAGAAAGGCACTGTTTAATCCATTGTGCAGATAGCTGGAGACACAAAGAACCCAGTGGCTCAAAGGACTGTCTTGCATGATGTTCAGGTTTCCTGCCATCTCATCAGTCAAATGTCCGAAGGGAGCTGATGTAATATTTTTAAGTGGCCTAAAATGCCAAAATGATCATTTTTCAAAGAATTATTTCTTCGCTTAGACACACTGCCCGGGGTCCTTTCATGAAGGGGTCTCTCATTACTGCTAGAGAGTATTCCTTTCCAAATCTGCTCTGAAAGAAAAAGATTATTCATGAGAAACTTCTAATATTTTATAGTGTATAAAAGTTTTCATGGGATTTTGAATGACTTCAGATCAAGAAGGCTGCAGAAGAACACATCCCTGTTTAACCCTAATTAACCCAGAAGAAACTGGGTTGAAATGTTTCTTGCTGTTTTATCCATTTGGATGCAATGAAATTTGAGACAAATACATGGGCTTAGGAGTTCAGGCTCAGGGTTCAGCCAACTACTGGGCAATCCAGGACAGGTTTCCTCACCTCCAGAGCTTCAGTTTCTCCATCTGTACGCTGGGGACAAGACAAGCCTTGTAGACTTGCTAAGGAGATAAAATAAAATAACACACTCAAAGCAGGGATCACAGTGCCTGACACAGCAGGCATTAACCAGTGGGGTTCACGTTACAGATTTAAACCAGAATGTCCCATAATTAAAATGATTTGGCCTCGACTTTCAAAATTGAGAGAGAGATTTTTAAGAAAACCTTACAGGGCTCTAAGCTTGGTCTATCAATATGTTCATAAACTTCTGTATATCACCATTATAACTTTTATATAAAAAGTATATGAAATAAAAACAAAACTGTTTATCTGTGGATGAAAAATGTCGCCTGCCTTATCAGTAGAAAAGGGTGCTGCAGCCATCAGCCATCAGCCGTGACCACCGCCCCCGATGGTGATCCGGAGGGAACTCCGGGCAGAGACAGGCAGGGAGCCCAGCCTCTGCAGCCACCCCCAACGGTGCCCCGGGGGGAACCCAGGATGCGAAAGAACAGGGGACCAGCCCTGGGCAGCAAAGGTGCACATCAAAGGGACGATTTCAACAAGTCCAGACTTTTGCGTCCTCCCATACACAGAAAAGCACTAAATTCCTTAACTTGAGGTATCTGATTTTCCTTAACTAACAGTAATAGAGACACAACATTGTAAAGTGACTATAACTCAAAAAAAAGTTAAAAAAAAAAAACAGTAATAGAAAACAAACTTATGGTTACCAGGGGAAGGGGGTGGGGAGGGATAAATTGGAAGTTCAGGATTTATAGATACTAACTACTATATACAAAATAGATTTTTTAAAAAAAACAAGATCCTACAATACAGCACAGGGAACTATATTCAGTACCTTGTAATGGCCTATAATGAAAAAGGATATGAAATGTAATATGTCTGTATGTATGTATAACTGAATTGCTCTGCTGTACACCAGAAATTGACACATTGTAAATCAACTATAATTCAATAAATAAAGATAGATAGAATTAAAAAATGGTAATTTTTGGTGATCTGACTACCTGGTCTTTGTTGCCAAAGCCTGTGCACCAGGACGCCCCCCCCCTTTCTCTTCGCAGCAGTCTCTCGGCGTGATCCGAGAGGCTGCGCCCCCGGCTTGAAGTCCTCAGAAGCGTCCACCGAATAAACCTGTCAGCCTTTAGGCTGTGCATTTTTTTTTCAGTGGACAGTAATTGAGCCCTAATTCCAAATGGTTTGGTGTGAGAAGGGGTCCCGTGGAGAATCTCCGGGTATTCCAGGTACGTGTCCTTGTCTTAGGTGCCCCAGAAGCAGACGCCGCCCCGAGATGAGGAAGTTCGTACAGGGGGTTTATTAGGGAAGCCCTCCCAGAAAACAATCCAGGGAGGCGGGGCGGGGAAGCAGGACAGGACCGGACCCTGAAGCACAAACGGGGTGTGGATGGGCTCGTGCCTGCGCGAGGCGAGTGGGCGGGGCTGGGCATCCTTCGGTCTCTGGCCGCGGGCTGCGGCCTGAGGGTCAGAAGGGAACGTAAACTTCAGGCGCTTCAGCCTCTGGGACAAGCGGACAAAGCGGCTCCAGTGGCCCACAGGCAGGCCGCCAGGAAGAACGGCAGGTGAGCTGCACAAGCCCCAGACACGAAGAAGGGGGCGGTGGGTCGTGGGGGAGCGGGCAGGGCGCGGAGATGGGCGCTCAGATGGGGCGCAGGGATGCAGGGATCGAAGGGAACCTGGCGGGGCCTGACGGCGTCCACGCCCTTCACACGGCTAGCCTGGCGCCGGTGAGCCCAACTCATAAAGGAGCAGATTTGCAAACATAAGAGGTTAACTGTTTAAAAGTCAAATAAGGAAATAAAGTAGCATATTTTTCCTGGCTGTCTGCTTTGCAGTCCTTCAACAATGCCCTCCCTTAAAGAAAAGACTGAAAATAAAGCCGGTTCCTGCATCCACTCTGGCCCCGATGTGCCCACTTCGGTTCCATTCCAGTCCGAGGATATCAGCCAAGGTGCACGGCAGAGCTCTGGCGGTGACACTGGAGCCTTCCCATTGCAATGCGCTTTGTAATTCACAAATCATCACCAAACGTGTTACCTGACCGTCAACAACTCCATGAAACGGGTGTGACAGGCATGACACGCTACGCCATTCCCCATTCTGTAGATGCAAACCGGAGGCTGGGAAGTTAAAGGCTGTGCCCAAGTCCTAGGGCAAATAGAAGAACTGGAACTCAACCCCAGGCTTGCTAATTCCAGCGCTTTGTCTAACACACTGGCGTCTGAGTGGGGACATGCCAGGCAGCTGTAAGGCAGTGCTGCAAAGCAGGGAGGGTGCAGCTCAGTGGTGGAGCGCCTGCTTAGCATGCACGGCGTCCTGGGTTCACTCCCCAGGCCCTCCATTAAGTAATAAATAAATAAACCACATTACCTCCCCCTAAAAAAAACATTTTTTTTTTTAATGGTGCTACAGTAGGGAGCCTCTGCTGGCTGCCTGACTTTAGATCCACTCTGGGCCCTAAACAGTCCTACTGGTTGGAGACTCTAGATTGAGTTCACTTGTAGACGTGAGAGGGGGTCAGGTCCTCTGGGGCTTCAGGGTCCCCTGTGATGACCCCTGGTCCTTCACCTGCTCTTTAAAGGCAGGCTTTCTGCCTTTATCTCTGGCTCTGGGTACCCTCCTGAGGTCACCTTACCTACTCTCAGCTCTCCACCCTTTCAACTCTTAGCAGTCATATTTTGATGACCTCTGAATCCATTCTTCTTTAGGTGAAACTACTCTCTGGTCCTTAAGACTTGTGTATCCAGCCACCTACCAGCTGGTCCAGTGGTGCCTAAAATTTAACATGGCAAAATAGCTTTTTGCCTTAAACCTGTCTTCATCCCGAATCCCCGCTGTCAATGACTGCCGCATTCAGTGACTCCAGGCACTGAAGCCACAGACCTGGGAGGCATTCTCAACTCCTCACCCGCAGGAGGGGATCCACTGCTTCAGACGCTGGATTCCACACTTCCAGCATCTCACTCATTTATCCCTTTCTTCCCACCTGCAGTGATATTTGCCAGAGCAGCAAAAGGCAGCTCTGGTCATTTTGTTTCCATACTTAAAATCTTGAAATTCTCAAAACTAATTCAGAAAGACACATGCACCTCAGTTTTCACAGCAGCACTATTTACAATAGCCAAGACATAGAAGCACCTAAATGTCCATTGACAGATGACTGGATAAAGAAGATGTGGCGTATACATATATATTATATATATACAAATGGAATATTACTCATCCATAAAGAAGAATGAAATGCCACTTGCAGCAACACAGATGGACCTAGAGATGATCATACTAAGGGAAGTAAGTCAGAGAAAAACAAGTATCATATGATATGACTTATACATGGAATTTTTTAAATGACATAAATGAACTTATTTACAAAGAGACTCACAGACATAGAATACGAACATGTTTACCAGTGGGGAAGTGGGGGTGGGATAAATTAGGAGTTTGGGATTGGCCGATACAAACTACTACATATAAAAATAAACAAACAAGTTTCTACTGTAAAGCACAGGGAACTATACTCAGTACCTTGCAATAACCTGTGATGGAAAAGAACCTGAAAAGAATATACACATGTATAACTGGATCACTACACTGTACACCTGAAACTAACACAACATTGTAAACCAAATATACTTCAATTTTTTTTAAAGTTTTTTAAAAAGTTAGGTACTAATAAAATTTGACTTTCTTTAATAAAAAAATTAGAATTCTCCATTGCTCCCACGATCTAATGTCCGGACATGGCACATTCTCCAAGGCCCTCCATGGCTGAGCTTCCGTCTACACCTCCAGCCCCAGCTACATACACCACAGACAGTCCCCAAACACACCTCTTCTCACACTGCGCCTCCTCTGATGGTACTCCCTGCCCTCCCTCATCTACCTGAAGAGCTGATTTTGTGATTTACTTTGAGGAAGTGTCCTTAATGTATTTCAACATAGGATGAATAGCACCTGTACATTTATTTAGTTCACAAATCTGCCTCCTCTTTCCTCTCGTCTCGTTCATCTGTTGTTCCTTCCAAGGTGGGAGTTTAGTCTTATTTATTCTTGCACTCCCAGTGTCTAATGCAGTGTTGTCATTGGTGCCTGATAAAGTTTTATTGAATTAATGACTTAAACATCAACTTAGAAGGCTAGATTGGTTACATAAACCATCTGATGAAGATGTGACATGTTACAGCCACGGTCTTATCAAAGTCTGCATTCTGTCCACTTAGAGGAGAAATATCCCCGTCCTCGTAAGGGACCGTGCCCATGCAGGGGACCGTGCTAAATATCTGAGAGATGCTTGGCGTCCATCTCCCGGTAAACAAATTCTTTTTCTAAGAAGTCACTCTTGGTTTTCAGGTGGCAGTTCATGATGAGAGAGTAGAGAGATTTTTAATAAACATTTCTACCGAATGAGATAAACACCTCTACAACATCAACTCCAAGCCACAGCTTCATCTCAGCCGACAACAAAGGCTAGACCCTGCCAGTTCCACAAGACTGCCATGTGTCCACGTCCCTGCTCTGTGACAGACCACGTTAGTCATCCAGTTCTTCAGACACCACATGTTATAAAAATTATGAAAAACTTGTGATTTCTTTAAAAAAAATCATATAAGTTGGGGCCACTAGGAAAGCGTTAAGGTGTGTTTATATGTTTCCCAGTGTGATTTAACTTCACTTTCACTGGGGAGTGGGGCATCTGAATGGTCGGTTCCCCTCTTGGTCCTCTGCATGGCCCTGGTGCCCAGCACGTGGCTTTGACCTCGAGCGCTCCCTGCAGGAGACGGCAGATAAATTAAGAGCCATAAGAGGAAAGTCAAACATTGCCCATCATAACATGCGTTTTCAAGTATTTGTCTCTAGTGGAGGAATTAGGACAGCTTCTAATGTATCTTAATGATTAATTTATCCCAAATCTTGATTGACCCCAATTTTGTTGAACACTGTAATTTCTCACACTATACGTCAAGGCTAGACCTCTAGTCGGGTGCCGTGTGGGAGGGAAGACGAGTCAGCCTCATTCACACAGTGACCCAGGCCTGTTCACATGTCCCTTCACAGGGAAAGCAATGACTTTGTTTTAACTAAGACCCCATTAGACAAACTCTTTTTCATTTCCCCAGTCTTCTGCCCTGAAAGTTCTGCAAAGACATTGCAGTAGGATAGTGAACACCCGTAGAGCCTCACCTAGGTTCACCAGTTTCCAGCGAGGTGGTATTTTGCATTATGTCTCTCTCAAATATTTATGTGTAATTCATAGGCAGATATACACACACATGCACCCATACACATGTTTCAATTTTTTCTCAACCATTTGAAAATAAGTGGTAAACATAATTCACCTTAAGTTCCCCAGTGTTTCCTGAGTAAAGACATGATGATGACACCACAGAAATACATACACAGTAACATGTTCAAATGTAAGTCCTCGCTCAAACTTCCCTATTGCCCTCAAAATGCTCTTTATAGCAGCGTGTGTGTGTGTGTGTGTGTGTGTGTGTGTGTGTGTGTGTGTGTGTGTGTGTGTGTGACATCCAGAACCCAATCAAGGAACACACCCTACTTTGGCTGCCACGTCTCTTTTTAGTCTCCTTTAACCTAGGGCAGTCCCCTGCCTCTCACTGTTTTTCATGACACTGATATTTTTGAAGAATCCAGCTGACTGTCTTGTAGGTGTAGAACGCTGTGAGATCTGGACTTTTCGGATTCTCACCTCATGACAGCGTTCAGGCTGAGCGTTCTTTGGAAGAGCACCACGTGGGTGATGGCATATACTTCCCACGCATCACCACAGGAGACACGTCGTGTGAGTCAATCTCATCATGGGTGACCGCACGTTTGATCTCTTCTCTAACGTGCTCTGAGCCAGACTTATATCCATTTTCCTGTTTGTATTTAATTCATCATCTGTAGGTCACATGTTGAGACTGTGTGACTCTCATGTTCCCCTACACACGTTCACATAATGGGTTTTCTAGCCATTGATAATCCGTGCCCGAATTGCTGATGTAGGTCGTTGCAGAGCAGTGAGTTTTAAAATTCTATCGTTCATTTACATTTGTAAGCTGGCCTCCGTCTGCAGAGAAGAGTCCCTCCCACCCGTCTCTTTAAGCATCCCTAGGCACCCACACATTCTTTCTCATTCGAGGCTATGACACAGCACATTTTCCTTTTTTGGATGCTCAGCTTGTCCTACGTTTGGCTTGTTGGAGCCTTGTCCCACCAGCTCCATGTCCCGTCCACACATACCCCTCATTCTCCGTGTTCTCTCTTGCTTGCTGAAACAACAAAATGTTCCGCATCACCCTGTGCTTTTCCCTGTTCCAGGCATGGAGTCAGCCCTGTCTCAGCAGAGCCCCGATTCCTTGAAGAGGGTAATGGAATCGGGAAACCAGGAGCTGCTGGCGTGCTTACTGCTACCACTTACACTCCCTAAAAACAGAGAAGGCATCTGGTTTGCGTGTCTCACCAGAGCCGAAGCACACAGACTCTACAGCGCACAGCGCGCTGACATCCCAGCGAGACGGGCCCGCTCGCCACAAGCGGTGCGTGTTTCCTAAGGGCATCAGGGTTCGGAATATCTTTTGTCCTCAAGGTCTCTGATCACACTTCCCTACATGATGCCAGCAACCACAGACTTAGACTCTTCAATGACCTTACTCTTTCTTTTCATGAACATCAGTCAGGTCACAGGTGTGCTCCACCGGGAGCCATTTTTAACGACTTTCTCTATAAAAACACAAACATGTCAATACAGGGGACCGGACGCACATGCAGCAAAAACCAGGCAAAAGAAATCTGGGATTTCATGTTAAATTGTCTCCCCCCCAAATTTACAGATTCTAGCATTTGAGGTCGCCCATTCGTTCGTTGTCTGCTGACCCTCCTCTGTCCGGATACAAGTGACAGAATGGTATCCGTTTCCCTTTTTTAACAAGAGCTGAGTTCTTTAAAATTATTCAGTTCGAACGGCTACTCTGGAGGCTATGACGAGCCTCCGCTTCCAACAAACGTTGAAAGGGTTTTAAAATAGGAATCTGGCGTCTTTTCTGCTCGCCCACTGCTGCTGTCCTTACCTTACACCTCGTTCCAAGGGGCTGAGTGAAATGGCTTACTGGGGTTTTTCTTCTCTCAGAAAGCTGCAGCTTTCCACAATGGCAGGCTGCCATCTAAAGCAGGGCTGTTACGCGTCTCTCCTGTGGATTTAAACTGGCTGCTGATAAAAGCTAAAAGAGCCATTTTTCAAGCAGCCCTTAGGTTTTAGGAGCCAAGAGGGCCCTAAAATCTAAAGTGTCTCTACTTTTACTGGCAGAAGAAAGCTAATTTTTTTTTTTTTTTAACCAGGAGAGAGGAGATGTTTTCCCTGGTATTTCTTGCTCACAGTCATCATAATTAAGAAAACCAGTCATCACAGGGCTGGGCTGGCCCCTCCTGGCATTATCAATATACTTTTCTGAAAATGCCACCAGCTTATAAGCCATTCTTCACTATTCCTGTCTGAAGCCTGTATAGGGCTGCTTCAAACAGGCAGCTTTTAGGATTTTGATTTTGCCGAGAATATTTTGTGTAAAACTTCAATATATAAATATAATGCATTTTAATTGCTTATAAGGGCCTTCATTTGTAAGCCAACAAAATATACATTACTGACATTATAAAAAGCATTTTGTTTACATAAGGAAAGGTGCAGCCTATAATGCTAAAACAACATATTTTAAATAATGTTTTTGCTGTAATGTACTGCCTATAGCCCACAAGTGACCCCCTAGGACTTCAACACCTTATGAAAGGAGCGAAAAGAGAGCCTCACCTTCTTCTAAAGAAGACACGGAGATGACTATGATTCTAGGCCAAATACATTGATGCCATGCTGTTATGGTTAAATGATTTGAAGAAATCGTTGCATGCATGTGTAATCTACAAACAGCAACCTTCATTAAGTCTTCTGGACAATTCAGCTATTCCTGGTGGTGTGAGTCAAGACATTGCCTGAGCAGAGGTGGCTCAAGGTTAGAAAGTCATCGTTCATACTGTCGAGGAACTTCTTCCTGGGTTCAAATGTCTCTTATCAGAAATGGCCTCTTCTGGGGGAGGGTAGAGCTCAGTGGTAGAGCACAGCTTCGCATGCACTAGGTCCTGGGTTCAATCCATTAAAATAAATCAATAAACCTAAATACTCCCCTCCCAAAAAACCCCCCCCCAAAAAAAGTAATAAGGTAAAAGAATTTTTAAAAATGGCTCTTCGAGTGGTATTTATCTCCTGGGACTGCTCTTTCTTGGCCCCTATCTCTCCAGATATGCCTAAAAAAGTTCACTAAAAAAGGCTGTAGTTGGCAAGAATCTATTGACTATCAACAGGTACATCCACCTGCACCAGCTGCCTCTGATCTCCGTTGCTTCTTTTTTTACTGCAGTGAAACTGGTCTGTCTGCTTTAGCTAGAAGCACTCTGCACTTTCTAGTGATCAAACGCCTGTCATCCAAGGGGAGTTCAGCCTGAGCCTTAATTATAAACCCCAGCAACAGTGGACCAAGGGCTGAAACGTCCTATTACGACTTGCTGAGGATGAGATAATGCTTCTTGATTATCCTCAGTCCACTTAGACCTCTCAGAATCAATCTAACACGTGGTAGGTTGGGATGATTCAAACAAAATTATGCAATAGAAATTGGGATTGGTTTATTTTTTGTGACACACAGAAATGATAAGAAACAAACATTCTAGGAATTACAGAAGGAGTCTCTAGGGACTATATTCCACCTGAAATGCTGTCATTCACGCCCAAAATATTTGATCAGCTATTCATTTGGCAATCTTCGCAAGAAAAAAGAATTATTAATAATGCAAATGTCCATCTGTTTATGGTTAATTCCTAACTATTAATTGAGACTGATTCATGAATAATGGTCTACCACACAGCCATGGAAAAATAGCTCTATATAAATTGACTGGTTCAAGGTACAGTCTGTAGTGAAAAATGCAATTTATTAACTAGCATGTATCATATGATCTCACTTCTGTTATTATATGCGTATATAATTATAATGCATATTTTAAATCTGAGATCTAATACACAGTTAGGACATACATGTATACAAAGGCAGTGCTTACTTTCCACACATACACATAATGAGCATGTATTATTATCATAATCCAAGGCAGAAATCAGTTAAGATTTTATAAAGAGGATTCTTTAGTGTCATGATAAAATACTGACAAAACATCAACGCAGGGGGAAAAAGTCACACAGCAGCACACACGGTGTGATCCTAACACTGCAGAAGACACGTGCAGCGTGCGTGTGCACATGCGTGCAAGCAAGCAGAGGTACCTACAGCGAAAAAGCTGAAATAGCCACCAAGCTGTGGGAAGTGTGGGCACTTCCGTTTCCGGAAGGTGGAGTGCAGTCAGATTTTTCCCCCTTCCTCGATATTTTCGTCTGTATTTTTAATTTATTTTCTTTTTATTTTCCAAAGCTTCTATAATAAACATCAATTATTTTGCAATCAAAGTAACTCTTTTTAAAGAAAAAGACCATGTGCAAGGGAGTTTATTGAAGTGTTGTTTGTAAGAGCCAAAACCTGGCCAAGACATACATGAGACAGGCAACGCTGGTTACCTTGACGGGGGGGTGAGGACCGGGATGGGGCAGGAGGACAGGAAGGGCAGAGAGAGATTGCACAGTGTAGGGGTGTGTGTGTGTGTGTCTGTCTGTCTGTCTGTCTACCCTGTATCTACCCTGTATGCACACATAATGCATGTTTCAGCTACAGGTTAAACACGCCAGGGCCAACATGCTCTATTCTCTCCGCCCTGCACACTGGAGTCTCCCCTTCCTAATAGCAGGGGTAGGAGCTGATGAGGTGAGCTGGCTCAGTCTGCCCCTGGACCGTCAGTCCCTAGAAGTCTTCCTGATGTTCAGGGAGTCAGCATCTCCAGGCAGCCCCCTGCACAACTCCCACCAGCCCATCTGCTACCTAGCCGCTCCTTTTCAGCGCTCCCACCACACTGGGAAATTCTACTTGATGGCCGGCCCAGCTTGTACCTTCCCCAGCACACTGTGTCACCTTCATCTTCGTTGGATGCCCACTACCTGCACGGTGCAGTGCGTGGTAGGAGCTCATTAAAGACAGGTGTGGATTGATCGATTAACTGAATAACTGGATTCATTCATGGAGATGCCTGCCAGAAGGTGGGGAACTCACAATCACTCGTGACAAATTTAAATGCCAAAGTCCATCCCAAAAATCATGCCTAAAATCATGACCTGATATCTCTCTAAATAAAGACACCAATTCAGATGTTACACGTCAAGGCCTGAAGTGCTTTAAAGTATGTGTCCTCACCTGGGGAAGCAGCATCCCAAGAACAAACTCTGCTCCCGGATAGGGGTGAGCAAAACATCCAGCTGTTACAGCTTCCAGGCTTCCACGTCTTCATTCCACCAGACAAAACCTTATTCCTCTCAAGAAGAGGAACTTAAATTAAATGTATGTTTAAATTAATTTTTAAGTTACTTTAATTGATCAACTTAATTAGTTCTCATGAAGAATCACTGATCTAAAGTCAGCTGCACTCTGCCTGAATGAGGACCAACACTTCCCTCCATGGTAAGAGATAAAAAGTAAATTGCCTAGTTGATGAATTCCCACGTAGTTTACTTTAATTAGAAGGAATGTAGACTCCAAAGTGTAGATCTGGATCTACAAAGTACTCGTGCATTTTGGGGGAATCTCCTTGTCACACCTGCCACAGGGGATCAGCAGGACAAAGACAGGGACGTGGAAGAGGCAGGAGGCGGGACTCCACAGAAGCAGGAACAGAACACAGGAATGGAGCAGTGGGCTGAGCAGACGGTCCAGTGAGAGATTTGTGTGCAAACGAAGTAACAGGACAGGGCTGTCCTGAGGCCAGCCCAGGTGTTCCTTGGATCATGTTCGAAAATATTACATTAGGAACCATGTTGTTGCCACTGTCTTGACTTCAAGCATCAACTCTGCTGGGAAGCCGTGTTTCTATACGTCCCGCTCCAGAGTGGGCCAAGAGGAACGTGCACACCACGGGGGACCAACACTCATTGGTGTCTCTGACACATTCCTAAGGGGACAATGCCAGTCGTCTGGCCTGATTGTTCCTCTTGGCCTTAATTCTCCCTGGTCTTGGCTGCTTCCTCTTTTCCCCCTGCCCATCCCTGACATCTCAACAGTCCAAGTCTTGGCACTTGAAGGCCCTTCCAATTACGAGATGTTTATTGGGTGATACGTTCCTTGGTCATTTCATACCACGCGAACTCTGCCCTCTTATAAATGATCATGTGTTACTCATTCCACACATTCTGGATGTTAAACAAGTGAGGGCTTACGTTCGTCTCAAGTTCGTTATTTCCCAAACTGTGTTCTGCCGAGAAACGTGAAAGGTGTTTCTTCAGCACAAACAAAGGACGTGTGTGCTAGCTACCTAACGGGCAGTCCTGAGGACACCCCTCATCACACGGGACCACAGGAAGAAGCTGTCCAGGGGCCCCATCTCCACGTTGTTGTGATTTCCCAGATGGTCGTGGGCAGATCCCTCTCCTCTCTGGCTCCTGCTTGCCTGCTGCAAAGTGACAGCTTGAACCAGGTCCTCTGTGGTCACATCCAGCCAGGAGTCTCCAGGCATTTGAGTAAAGTCCAGGACAGGAGCTTTTCAGATATCTTTCAGATAAAGAAATTTTTTTGAAAAGCTGTGTGTAGTTCCCACAAAGTCCACTAAACATCCTATCAGAGCATCTGATCTTTAAAGAGCAAAGCGTGGCCCTTGAGTAACAAAAAGAAATCTGAAAAGCGAGTAACCAAAGCAAAAATGTGTTTTCCGTGACGTATTTAAATTAGTCTATGAATCTAGATGTAATAAATATTAACTGCTTGGTCAAACCCTTGAATTTTCTGCAAGCCGTGAAGTTTTAAAATCATGTTTCTTTCTTAAGCTCATATAACGACGCTATATCCAACTCTGCATCCTAAAAACCAGATTTCAGAGAGATTTACCCAGTCGCTCATTAATTCATTTGAGAACTAGAAGTGTGGAAAACTGGGTTTGATTCACAAGTTCTTACACTTGGGAAATCCATTCAATTCTTTCCACCCAAATATCATCATTGTAGGAGCAACAGTGTCAAAACCTGGAAGAAACTAGCTGAACAATAAATGGTACTTGTTTAGACAAAAAAAAAGATGCTTCTTCAAAGAATTATGAAGAGATTCAAGATGCCCATATTGTGGGAAAGTTTCCATAAAGTCTCAGGGTGAAGAATTGCCAACCCAGTGATTCTCAAGCTTCTTGTTTATTAGGAATAACTCTTCTTTAGTGCATCACCTAATACCTTATGGGACGCGAGGGTGCCTTGGAGCATCAACTGGAAAACGCAGTTCTAATTTTGTCACATAACCATAAGCTCAGGCTGCTGAAGTCCAGGCCTCAGGTGTTGACAGGGCAGGGGCGAAAACCCTTAGTACCATCCCAGACTCCGCATCATTTCAAATCCCCTTTCCTATTTATAGTCAATCTCCCTGTAAAATATGACCCACTATCCTGACAGGCCAAGAGTAGGAAAGATTACACTAATAATATTCTTATGCAGGTGTATTAATCTCGGTATCCTAATCTTCACACTGCATTGGAGTTGGTTAATAAAGGAAGGGCTACCCTTTACCTTCCCGCTCTGATCCTGCCTGAGACACTTTCTGACAACTCATCCCCCCACAAGAGATGTTTTAAAACTATTAGACGAAAAACGGAATCTAGCATTCCATTATTTAAAATATCATCACATCAACACCATCAAACACAAACGAAATGCCTTCCAAGCATTTGAAATCAAAGAATGAAATCACAGGGAATTTCACAGTTTATGTCTTGCTTGAGGACAATGTTTCAAAATGTGGGGACCATTTGGTTTTTTAAAAGCTTCTTGGCAAGATAAATAGATGAGCCAAAAGGCGTGCAAAACTTGGAGAAGAAAAACAATTACTAAATTTTATTGCCAAAATCTACTAAGTGAAAACATACTCTATTACGAAAAGAGACACTCCCCTCCCCAGCTTACTCTCAGCAGAGAGGGTGTGTGAAGCATCCCAGCCCGCAGAGAGCAGTCTTTGACTCACAGCAGACTCCACGGTTTCACACGTTTGTCACCAGACTAATCCAAACAGACGCAGGAGCACAGCTACTTGTTTGGTGAAGGGTTTCAAGGTTATTTAGGAAATCCAGAAATCTTCCATTTAAAAAAAGCAATGTTTTTGGCTTTTTGTTTCTCATGTTCATGGCATAGAAACATGCTCCTAAGTGGGCCTGTGGTCAAATTCATTGAAAATCTTTTGTGCTGCAGTTTCCTCAAATATTTAGAAATGTATTGAAACTGACATATTTAAGTACATGTTTAGTAAATTGGTGACAATATGCTCATAGATAAAAGAAAAATGAACTTTCCCTCAGTGCCATCCGTGAACCCACATCATTGCACTCGAGGGGTCGGGGTAGGGGGGTGGTTCCAGAAGGCAACCGGACCCTTGTTTACTAGGGGTGGGCTCTACGCATTAAGACCATGTCACCCAGAAGGCTTCTGAATACGAACAGCGACGCACTGGCAAAAGAGCCCGGCCGAAGCAGCAGTTAGCCACGACCTACGGCACCCCCAGTCCTCGCAGGTCTCAGGAGAGCTCGCTCAGCACGTCAACAGGATCGGAGTCGTGCGAGAATCGAAGCACAGTGCAGACTGTGCATCTGCCCAGGTCCAGTTCAGACCAACCTAGTGCTTTAGAGGCATCCACGTTCTCGCTCGTGGAGTGTCGCCCACCCACCTACAGGGAGAAATTCAGCCTCTGGTTTGCACCATGTGATCCTGCCTCCCTGGTGTGGCCCTGACCACAGTGGGTCCAGTCAGAATCTCTCCCCTCGAGTCTGGAATTGGGAGACAGGTGAGTCGGCCGGCCACTCTGGTCCTGGATCCCAGCACATGCACACACAGGTGCATGTTTGTCACATGTCCAGCAGCCAAAACCCAACTGGAGAGAGAGAAGCAGGGGCAGAGGCCGCGACCTGCTTCCTGGCATCACCCCTATCTACTTCCGGCCCCCTGACTCCGTCTTTCCTTCCTCCACTCCCACCTCCCTGGAGCCGCTGGCCTGCGTCCTGCAGCTTGGTCCAGCGCAGCTCCCTTCCCCTCCCCTCTGAGTCCTCATCCTCTCCACCTCCTGCCCCCGGGTGAGGCACATCACCTTGAAATAAGAGATTCTTCTTTCCAACTCCTGCCTTCTCATCGTTTTTTGCTAGGAAATCTTTAAAAAGGTCCCCCTGGGTATCTATTGCTACAATGAATGAGGCCAGTTTTAAATAATCAATCTTTGTCTTCACTCCTCTCTTGCACTGGGGGCTGTTTGGACCCCTTCACTGAAAAGTATTTCCTTTTCAAATCGACTTAAGTTGAATCCAAACCAGAAACCTGCAAACACCAGACCACAACCACGATCCCAGCAGCAGCCACAGGGCCTTGAGAAGCACTGCTCCCCTTCCACTTTGATTTCTGGTTAGTCTGTGTCTGGGGTGCTTGCTGCCAGCCTTTAAAAAAAAAAAAAAAGGAAAAAGAAAAGACTCTCTATCTAACTTTCCATGTTTTTTTTAATGATTTAGCACATTGACCTGCCAAAAAGCCCAAGGCTCAAAACCCTAATAAGGCCTTATAATAATAGAGTTTCTTCTCCGAACAAACTTCCCCTCAAGAGCACCTGACTCAGCTCGCTCCCTCAGTAACACGTCCCTAACAAGCTGTCCCGCCACACATCCCTGCAACCCCAGAAGGAGGGATGTGTCCCCAAGCTGGCGACCAGGCAATTCCAAGGATAACTCAGGCGGATGCCAAGAATTAGCAAAGAGACAGCTCCAAACTTTGACACCATATGCATTATTTTTTAAAATATAGTAACATTAGAGTTTTAAACATTTGAATCTTACCTTTTTTTGAGACATGGGGCCTCTTGATTTTTCGGAGTGAGAGTTCATGCTATTGTGAATGCACCTGAAGTTCATGAAAGTGTTTTCTGTTTTAACAAGGAGGAGTGAGGCATTCCCAGGTCAGAGCCGTGTAATGAGTTTCCTCTTGGGCCTTCTGCCAGGAGAGGGCTCACTCCACCTCTCGGCCAGGTGAAAACCTTCTGCCGGGTAACGAGCCGAAAGAACCAAACTCTAATTGGAAATTGCCTCCCGGTGTTTAAGGGCTATTAAGCAGATAAGAGCCTTCTCTTCTCTTGCTCCCCTAGAAGGAGAAAACATCTGTAGGCTTTAACTTCAGTCAGAGCACTTTACAAAAGCTATAACCTCAGAGACTTCTAGAGAAAGGGACTGAGTGCGGTGTGGCCTCTCCTTGCCAAGGCGTTTGGCGTTGGTGGGAGGCTGCGAGCTGCCTGGCCCCGCTGAAGCTGCTTCCGGGCATGCGGTCTTATTTTAATAACTTCCAAGAATACATTAACTGGTTTTTTTGCCTGCCCTCTGTGGAAATAGTCACAAATAAGAAGTCAGAGCCATGGGGCACTTTTAGATGTTATTTAAAACTGGTCTTAGTGAATGAGCTTTCCCTGCTCCTCAGAGGCCCTCCTGTAAACTGGATGTGGAAGATTCTCCATGTCATGCACACCATCTCCATTCTAAGAACCTCGCTCTCCGGCCTCCACCGCCTCTCACACCAGCTGACTTCCTCCACGACCAGGACTCCGACGATTCTTTGCGGGGCCAGGGAACCTCAATCTGTTGATTCTGCCGCCTTTTTGAGGTCCCTCAGCCCGTCCTGTCATCACTCTTTCCCTGTAACAGCTCAGCTTTCGTGGTCCATTGTGGTCCTCACTCCCCTGGCCAGGCCTTCTGCCCTCCCAGGACCCACTCTCACTTCGCCTTCCTTGGCAAACCGCCAGCTCCCGCCTAATCCGCGCCTGCACCTGCCCGGCTGATGGTGTCTGAGACAGGCCGGGCTCTGTTTCAATTCACCACCATAACCTTCGGGGTGGGGGGCCCTTCCGGCCAGCAGGCGAGGCTCCCTCACTTCCCAGCCCACTCTCCATTCCCAGCCCCCGTCTCATATCTTCTTTTCCAACAAGCGTCCAACACCTCCTTCCCTGGTGTCTCTCTCCGCTGGGCGCCTCACTTCCTTTTCCACTGAGAAGGCTGAGCTGATGGGTGGAGAACGCCCACCGTGACTCACCCCGACACGCGTGCTCCAAGCCGGCCTGCTTTCCCACGCCTGCCAAGGCGCCGCCGGGCTCCTCGCCCCGGCCGCAGTGTCGCCCCCAGGCCTCCCACCCCCACCCCGCCCCCGCCGCCGCCAGCGTCCCCGTCTCCGAGAGGCGTTCCCGCCAGCAGACATGCAGGACACTGGCCCCGTGCCGCCCGCGCAGCGTCGGTGCTCCCGCAGGCGCTGCGCACGCGGCGGCCGCACTCGGGCGTGTGGTCCAAGTCCAAGTCCAAGCGCGCCCCAGGCCCGGGCACTGCCCCGCGGCCGCGCCAGCCCAGCTGCGGCTTCCCCCTCCTCTAGCCTGATGATGAACATTTTCAAGTAACTCCTGACCCCTTGCCTTCACACCCCTTATCCAACCTGTCGACCCGTCCTTTCAACCGACCGGAACACACCGCGCCTGCCCGCGTCGCCCCGGCCCGCCGCGTCCGCCTGCCTGCGCCCGCCTGGCACCCCAGTGGGACGGTCCCGGTGGTCTCCGGGCGCGGCTCTTCGCTCTTGCCCGTCCCTCTCAGCGTAGCAGCCCACGCGACTGTGGTGCAGCGTTAGCCGCGGACACCTCTGCTGCCAGCCCTCCCGCGGGCCCCCCTCCGCTCCTTTCCGCGTCGGGGCGCACCCAGGGCGTCTCAGGCCAGGAAGCCTCTCCCGGGCAGCCCCGAGGCCCTCGCCCTCCCGCTCACAGGCCTCGGTGCGCCCCCGGCTCTGCGCGCGGCCTCGGGGTCCCTCCGGCCCTGCCGGGGCCCCTTCCTCGCCGCGCTCCTCTCGCAGACGTCGCCGTCCAGCGCTGTCTCCACGGGGACCTGTGTTTGGGTTGGTGCCCTCTTCGGCCCCAAGAGACAATGAATCGGAGTGCAGGCTTCCCGAAGGCGGGGGTGCTGGCTGCCCGCTGCTTTATCCCCGGCCCTGGATCCCAGCCTGACTCAAGGAAGGCCCTCAGCAAACGTTTGTCGAGTGAATTAAGAGGCACGCGAGGTCACGGCCTCCCCTAGTTTGCAGGGTATCCGTGTCCTCCGGGCTGCCCTTTCGTTGCCTTTAAAGCAAGAACAGTGAAGTGTCACTCCCACCAGCTCACCTGGGCGGGGGTGGGGGGCGGGATAGACAGAAATTAGAGCAGAGGGACGACTGGGAATGTTGGTGCCACGTGGCCGTATTGCACGGCCCCGGCTGCCACAACGAAACACCGCAAAGTGGGTGGCTTAAACGACAATCTGTTTTCTCAGTTCTGGTCCACGACTGAGGTTCTCGCTGAGTCAGTTGCAGGCGAGAGCTCGCTCCTTTTTGCCTTCTCCCTGCAACCTCACATCCTCACCGTCTGTCCTTGGTGTGGCACTTGGGACAGAAAGCCGTTTGGTGTCGCTTCTTTATAAGGGACCCCAATCCCCTGGAATCAGGGCCCACCCTTATGACCTCATTTAACCTTTACTTCCTTAGACTGCTCTGTCTCCAGTGACTGCCCCGCTGGGGTCAGGGATCCAGCGTGTGAACTTGGGGGGATAAACGTTCGGTCTACGACATGGCCCCGTTGAATCATCTTGCCTCAGGTCTAGGACAGAGTAAACCCACCTCGATTTTTCTTCGTAAGTCTCCATGCGTGTGCGATTCAGTTTCTGGGATGTACTTCCATGTGTCCTCACACACATCTTTTTAATGGACATGATTACGCCTTTCCCTCCTGATATGACTATTACGGGTCTATTTAATATTCAAATCTGTCACAACGTCTCATTCAGAAAAACAAAACAAAAGCCCAGCCTAGTTGACTGATGAGGTTGGGGTCTCAGTCTCTTTCTGCCTCTAGACGTCAATGGAAAGGCAGTGCTTTCTGGATCCTGAGTCTGCGGGCTGTCAGACTGGCCCGCCCACCGTCAGCCCTCCAGACAGTGGGACTTGCCAGCCTCCCAAATCATGTGACCCATTCCTTCTAATAAATCAGTCACCTTGTCGCTGTCTCTATATCTTATTGATTGTTTCTCTGGAGAACCCTGACTTGTACACTCATATATTACTTTTTTCGAGTTTTACTGAGATAAAATTGACATATAACAGTTGTATTAGCTTAAGGTGTACAATGTAATGATTTCTCTTGCAGAATGATCACCACAGTAAGTTCCGTTAATATCCATCATCTCCCATAGTTACAATTTTCTTTCTTGTGACGAGAACTTTTAAGATCTACTCTCTTAGCAACTTTCAAATATATAATTAAGTATTGTTAACTGTATTCACGCTAAGGCTCATTTTAAGTCCTATGAACTGTTTCTATAATCAAATCAATCTCAAATGATCTTTCCTTTTTATAAATACCAGTAGCAATTATTGGCCCTAAAATTGGTCCAGCAACCAATAACATGCATCAAAATACACAATAGGAGGGGAGGGTAGAGCTCAGTGGTAGAGTGCGTGCTTAGCATGCATGAGGTCCTGGGTTCAATCCCCAGCACCTCCATTTAAAAAACAAAACAAAACAAAAACAAAACTTAATTACCTCCCCCCCAAAATAAATAAATAAATATATTTTTTAAAAAACAGCAGATCATGACATGTCTTTTCCAGTTCTGCCTTCCACAATTTTTAAATTCTGTATTTTTAATCAAACTTCTCTTATCTGCCACTTGCACCTGAACAAAAATTGTAAATTTCTTGAGGACAGTTGACCATGTCATAATCATGCATTTAATTCCCTAAAGCAATGGTTCTCAAATTGTGGTCCCTGGCACAGCGACATCAGCATTACCCTGGAATTTGTCAGAAATGTAAATGCTTCTGTGACACCCATGGCCTGCTGAATCAGAAATTCCGAAGTGGAGGCCCAGCAAACTGAGCTTTAACAAGCCTCGAGATTATTCCCTGTGCTAAAGTTTCAGAACCAGTGCCCTAGAGCATCTAAAACGGTGCCCTGAAACTAGTATTATTTATTCAATCCACATTCATGCAATAAATATTTATAGAGTGCCTACCGCATGCCAGGCATGATGCTAGGGATACAGTGCAACAGTAGAGACGTCCCTGACTTCATGAGTTTGTAGGCGAGTTGGGCAGACTGACGTTAATTAAGTAATCTCACAAATAAAAGATGGCAGCTGTCACAAGTCGTATAAAGGAAAGGCACATGAAGCTAGGAAACCTCACGGTGGAGAATTGATCATGTCTAAGGTGTGCTTCTGAGAATGCCACGTACACTAAAAATAAAGGCTAAGGATGTGTGGGAGGGATTGAGGCACATTCCAGGCTGAGGGAACAGCATGTGCAAAGGCCTGCGTGGAGGGAGGATGTGGCCAGTGGGGCTGGAGCACAGGAGTCAGGAGGAGAGCGACAAAAGATGGGCTTCCATTCCCAATTAAAAACCAGTCTTTTTTCTAAAATAATGTGCAGCAATATGAGAAAGGTCTACAGCAGGAGGACAGGGGTGGTGCCAGGGTGGTCACGTGATTGGAGTTCTGTGTTGAGAGGATCACACGACCTGGAAAATTAATGAGGGGACAGGACCTGCGGCAGGACCCGCGAAATGCAATTGCTTTCATCCAAAACAGGGCAGAGCTTGGACCACAGTGGGGGCAAAGGGGAAGGTGGGTTTGAAAAGTATTTTGGAGTAAAAATTGACAGAATGTGATGATGGTTTGGATGTTAGAGATAAAGAAAACTAAGCATTAAGAAAATGCTGGACAAAGGAAACCATAAGCAAAACAAAAAGACAACCTATGGAATGGGAGAAAATATTTGCAAAAGATGAGACTGACAAGAGCTTAATCTCCAGAATATATAAACAGTTCATATAACTTAATAAGAAAAAAACAACCCAACCCAAAAATAGCAGAAGACCTAAACAAGCAATTCTCCAAAGAAGACATATGAATGGCCAATAGGCACATGAAAGAATGTTCAGTATCCCTA
The DNA here is from genome assembly GCF_009834535.1 of Camelus ferus. NCBI lineage: Eukaryota > Metazoa > Chordata > Mammalia > Artiodactyla > Camelidae > Camelus > Camelus ferus. The sequence goes on along the minus strand of NC_045718.1, from coordinate 10,222,123 downwards.
ACTATCAGAGAAATGCAAACCAAAACTACAATGAGGTACCACCTCACACCAGTCAGAATGGTCATCATTTAAAAAATCCACAAACAATAAACGCTGGAGAGGCTGTGAAGGAAAGGGAACCTTCCTACGCCATTGGTGGGAATGCAGTTTGGTGCAGCCATTATGGAAAACAGTAAGGAGATTCCTCAAAAGACCAAAAACAGGCTTACCATATGACCCAACAATCCCACTCCAGGGCACATAGCCAGAGGGAACATTAGCTCAAAAAGACACATGCAGCCCAATTTGCACAGCAGCACTATTTACAACAGCCAAGGCATGAAGCAACCTAAATGCCCATCAACAGATGACTGGATAAAGAAGTTGTGGCATATGTGTATATAATGGAATACTGCTAAACCATAAAAAAGAAGAAAATTTTGCCATTTGCAGCAACACGGTTGGACTTGGAGGGCATTATGCTGAGTGAAATCAGTCAGACAGAGAAAGACAAATACTGCATGATATCACTCATATATGGAATCTTAAAAGTACAACAAACTAGTGAAGCAGAAAGAGCCAGATGCACAAACTAGTGGTCACCAATGGGGAGAGGGAAGAGGGGGACATTCCAGGTGTAAGGGGATAGGAAGTACTGTTGGGTGTAAGACAGGCTGAAGGATGCAGTGTACAATACAGGAAATACAGCCAATATTTTGTAATAACTGTAAATGGAAATTGCATAAAAAATTTAAAAAGAAAAGAAAACTAAGCTTTCAGGTTAGTCCAAGTTTTCTGGCTTGCATAATGGATCAATAACAGTGCCATTCCCTAACATGAAAAGACATTCAGGAAAAGGGGGTGTGGAGGGATAAATTGGGAGTCCAGGATTTGCAGATATACATCACTATATGTAAAATAGATAATCAACAATTTTCTCTACCATATAGCACAGTGAACACTATTCGATATCTTGTAATAACCCATAATGAAAAAGGATATATATGTGTATGACTGAACCACTATGCTGGACACCAGAAACTAACACACCGTTGTAAATCAACTCTAATTCAGTGAAAAAGTAATCACAATAAACAATCAGATAATTTGACAAGCAAGAGTGAGGAGGAATGAACTGTTGTGTACCGCCCCTGAAAACACAGAGAATATGGATCCACAGATGGAAAGGGAAACCTCCTTTACTGTGACAGGAGGGAAGGGAGGCTGAATCTTGATGTGGCTTGGTTGGTTCGTTTTAGCGGGGGTTGACAGAGTTCCCATTCTAATGGATTCCATTTCTAGGAAATAAGCCAGGTCTTCTGTTTATACAGAGTGGAATGTCCAGTGGGTAGTGTCCTGGGGGAGGTGATGTTAGAGGTTTGACAAGAATGGAGCAGCTCTGTAGAGTCATTGCAGAGGAGGAGGGAGGAATTCGATCACAGGGATTCTTGGGCGGCCAGGAAATACTGAGGTTTTGTTGTGAATTTATCACAACATCCATCTGCAAGATCCTATCATGCAAATTTCTCCAGCAGGGCTCCACTGTTGAACTGTGATCATGGGGGGAAAATAACACAGTTAGGCTCAAACAAGCTTGACTTTTTGTCACTCGAATATGATGAAAAGACAGAGAGACCTTGGAGGATTAGCAGAAGCATGTGGATGAGTGGATGAAGGAATGAACGAGTGCATGATGGAAGGGTTCTACTGCATAAATGTTTTAAACTTGGAAACTGATGTATGAAAATAACCGTAGCCAGAGCGCATCACATATGATTGTATGTCATTGTAACCTCGCACTCCATCTTCTAACCTTGCTGGCAGGCAGCCCTCATCTAACTATCCCATCATTTGCTGGGGATATTGGCTGTCACCTCCCCTCTTCATATATTCCATCTGATGAGCCAAAATTGCAGTGAGCTGGACTTTAACATCGGGGGCTGACCCTGGGGAAAGGTTCCAGGATCTCATTACTGGTGACCTGATTGGGAATGAAAGGGCCTTGTGGCATTGATAAAAGCCGCTGTGTCCCTTCCAATGCTGCCCACATCTCAGCAGGGGTTGAAACCAGCCTCGGCCTCACACAGGTTGTAGGCAGCTTCGCTCTGAGTGAGAGAAAAACAGGAGTACAGCCCTAGAAAAGTTTTTTTTTTTTTTTCCTTTTTTAAAGTTGAAGAGAGAGGGATGGGAAACCCAACAGGCTAGGGATCACCTGAAAATTCATTAGGCAGATACACAAAAGTACAAAAATTCAAGTTCTTGGTATACTCAGTTCTTCCATCCCTTCCTTCTGTCTGGCTCGCTCCTGCGATGTGAAGACCCAAGCAGAAGACTTGTTTTTGAGAGAGAATATTCCAACTGACAAGGCATTTCTGAGTAAATGTGGGGATTGGGGGTGTTCAGCTTTCAGAGCACAGCTTCTAGACTCCACAACAGCCTTCACACGCCGGGTCCTCCTCTGAATGACCTTCGGGTACCACTACTGTGGCTTATGCAGTGATCTGGGCACATCCTGACTCCTCTGGGGTCCAGACAGCACAAACCAGAGTCATTCCGAGAAGAGTTTCCTTCTCCCTTCCTGTGGAATCCCCCCAGCCCCTGTGCCCATGATCACCACTGCGTGAGGAATATAAAAGGGTGGTGGGTGGAACCTCTCTTCTGGACTCTTGGACCACCCTCATTGGACCAATCCCCTCCTCCACTCCTCCGCGCCACGTCTACTCCCAAAGCACTGAGATCTCGTGTAGATTTCCTAAAGATTGCCCTTAACTGAAGCAAAACGCATACAAGTTTCCATGAAAGGGAATCATGTCATAGCTGCAAATAAATAAAACAATAAGAACCCAAAGAGTCCTACAGGCAGGGCAGGGTGGTCACTTTTCGCATTCCTGATGGACATTCATGTGACAAATGGTCACAGAAACGTAGAGTCAAGGGAGGAATGAGAGCGACCAACCTGCTCGAGGAGGAAGTTTTGCTACGTTGGTAACCTTTTAGAACATCTGTTCTCAGACTTTTTGGTCTCAATCTTTCACTCAATATTTATGAAGGACCCCAGAGGTCTTTGTCTTTTGCAGGTTTATATCCACACTTACTGTGCTAGAAATTAAATCTGAGTCTCACACTTGCTTCCGTTTTCAGTTACAGGATGTTGTTTTGGTTGCAGTAGATGAAGAAAATTTGGCCTCATTAGGATATGTAACTGGAAAAGAGGAACATTTTAATAGCCTTTCAGAGCATTGTAAATAATCTTCTTTGATCCAACCCCAAAACTTAACAATGGTAGTTTCTTAGAGGTTAGCTGTGATGCATGATTAGTTGCAATATACGCTCTGAAAACATTACCACGAATTTCTCTCACTCTGTACACTTGCGAGAGAGTGAGAGTGAAAATGGCAAATGACATCCTAGTATTATTACGCAAATAGTTTTGACCTTGTGGTCAAAGCAAGCACCTAGGGAACCCCCAGGGGTCCCGGCACCCCACTTTGAGAACCACTGCTTTAGCATTTCCCTAAAGAGTTTGTGCAGTTCTGACCTGGAGCAGATGGATTCAACTGTAACATAACACATTAGGTATCATCACCTCCGTTTCTAAAAGGCAAGTTTTCACCGACTAGGAACTGTCATAGAATTGTGAAGCACTAAAGTTGAAAAAAACATTGAGCTCATCCCATCCAGATCACTGTTTTTAAGAGGAGAAAATGAGTGTTGAGGGGGGTCAGAGCCGAGGTAAATGATAAACGTGATTCTAGCCTCTAATTTGAGAGACTCAAACCCACTATCCAGTCCTGGGTGGACTGTGGAAAGAACACGGGAAACCATGATTATGTGGAGAATTTTCATTGCCTTTGCTACTCTGTTCACACACCCCAATGAGAAAACAACACACTCTGGTGTTACTACAATCCTGTAAATCCTAGAGGAACAAATATTTCTTTAATTCATATCATTTTCAGCCATACCCATTGGTGTAGGTCTGACCCTAAAAGAAGCCAGCTTAGAGTTAGTTCTGAATGGCAGGAAAACTAAAGGAAAAGTGGGAAAAAATTAAGGGGGACAATGTGTTATAATCATAATGTTCTCTGAAAGTCTTGTCCTTGGACTTGCACAGTGCACAGCCTGGACAGTCATCTGTGACATCCCTTCCAACAATCTGGACCAACAACCAATCTGGACCAAGCTTCCAACAGTGACAAAATGTTTATAAAATAGCACAATGCAAAGTTACAGCTTCCAGATGATCACAGCAGTGTGAAAACATCGCGTCCCTGTGTGGTTTGTCCAGCAGAGACACGTTCCCAGTCTTACTACTCCATTAAACAAGCCTCAGATAAAATCGCGCGTTTGAGGGACCAACCGCGTCGCACTGTGGGCTCCTAGTGAGTCTACCTGGGAGTAAGGCTGACCAGGCTGTTTTTGCATCTGCTCCTGCTTAGCCGTGCCCCGTCCTCCCACCCCCTTCTCCCCTCACCCACCCACTCCATCACCCCAGAGTCCAAGAGTTTTCAAACCACGTTTTACGAAACCTCCTCCGGGGCCGTGAACAGAGGTGATGAGGAGTTGGGGGCTCCCCAGTTCCTCCACTCCCCCCTCAACCAAACTAGATTGCATCTTACGTAAGAGAATCTTGGTGAGCTACTGTGAGATGAAAGCGATCCATGACAAAGTATGTGTGAGGACCTCTCCCAGAGCTTGGACTTGTGCGGGTGGATTTAGGGTCTACATGTTGCTTTACATTTTCTGCCCCTGAAATTTTCTCTCTTAGGTTCAGATCAGCATGCTAACTTCGGTATCTTTTCAGTTCGGATTTTGCCGTTTGCTGTATTTTCTGTCCCTCCCAGCTCTGCACCATCTGCAAGTGTGGCTGTCTTGACAGCTCCGTCCCAACTCAGTAATGAAAATGTTGGGAAGAACAGAGTCCTTCAACAAGCCCCCAGGCACCTCCCTCGGAGGGGGTAGTAATTCGTTAATTGGCACTCTCTGGGATTGATTTTTCAAATCAGTTCTCAGCCCACACAGCTATGTACAGGGGCTCTCCCGCCCTGAGCCCAAATTGAGATTCAAATATGCCAAATCAGTTCTGGCAAAATGGGCTCCAAAGAAGAGGAGATTTGCAGGAGTTGGTTGTCTCGGGACTTTTGTTGGAGGCTAAGAAGGAAGGAAGGCTTCGCTCATCACAAGTGTTAATGAAGACAATTTTCATGGAGATAGAATTAGAATAATTTAAAGAAATGATAGTTTTGAGGTTCAAATACATTGCCATTTATTGATGCTTATCATGTGCCAGGTACCATATGATAAACTTTAGCAAAATTAGTGTAATTTTGTAAAAACAACAAAAAAACAAAAACTGGAAAAGAACTTGAAAAAAATAGAGAGAGATATTATATGATGGTTTGGAGATTGTGGGTGATTGTATTTCTTCTGAAAAATTATTCTTTACTTGTATTATAGATGCCGTAAGGAAGGAAGAAAAAAGAATTTGTAAGATACAGGAAGATAAGAAGTAATGGGAAAATTTTGTAATTAGAGAAGATGCTGTGTTCAAAAACAGGACAGGATACAGCTCATGCTACAGACAGGGAAGGGTTAGTTTTGGGGAAAAATAAACCAAACAAGTAAGGCCGTCTTTGTCATAATCACTGAGGCCCTTGACTGTCTTGGGGGGAGGTTATATTTGATCACATGCACACAGCGAGCTCATTAAAGTTCCCGGGAAGGAAGGCCATAGCTGAAAGACATGCTTAGGAAGACTGCTCTTACAGTGGACAGGAAAGTTTTCAAGCGGAGACACATCAGAAGTAAAGGACCCACAAAGCTGTGATTGCAGCTTGAGGAACATGAGCAAATCAGAGTGTGGACCAGAGCTTCGTGGAAGAGGCGGAATGTGGACTTGGGCCCGTGTGCCCGGAGTCCACGCTTCTACCTCTTCTCACACCTGCCCCATGTGGCTGGAGCCACAAAGGACCTCGGAGACCGTCACCTCCTCTGTGTCTCAACTCGCCCACTAAAGCACTCCTAGGGACCTGAGCTACAGCCACGTGCAGATCAGAATTTTCTTTGAAATAGAAGATTTTACGATTCCAGCAACACTGACTTTCTTCTATTGCAGATCCCATTTGTTTTGATATGAAATTAACATTTTTTGCCACATAAAGTAAATGATAGGTGTGTTCTACTCTGATTATACACTGACTGCAAAGCCCCCTCCAGCTGTCCGAATAAACGACAACTGGGGTCTTTCTGAATCCCCACAGAGAAGAGTCATTATCTTCTAGATCATAGGATTCTACGTTAGTGAGCAAGCTATTTCTAGAATGAGTTTAAATATAATATTTTAAAAATTGCTGACCATTGGTTCTACTCATATGGGGGATCAGGGTGCAGGGATGGAGAAAGCAAAACAATGTCTGGAAGAATTCATGACTTCCACAGAGTATCTTCCTACGAGTCAGTTCTGGTTCTCCTCCCCACAAGTTCTGGTGAGTAGAGAGGTGGCATGACAAAAAAAAAAAAAAAAAAAAAAAAAGTCTGTGAAGAGGGTTGATCAAAGACATAGAATACAGAAAGGATCAGTAGGATTTGGTAACAGAATGCTACAAAATGTTGGGTTTTGTAAGGGAAAAGGTAATGGAGAAATTGATGATGGTGACTTCCAGTCTGGGTGATGGGAGTAGAAATTAAAAGGCCCAGGAACTTCTTAGCCATTAAAAGGAATAAAATAATGTCATTTACAGCAACATGGATGGACCTGGAGATCGTCATTCTAAGTGAAGGAAGTTAAACAGAAAAAGAAAAATACTATATGATACCACTCATGTGGAATCTAAAAAAAAAAAAAAAAAGACACTAATGAACTCACCTACAAAACAGAAACAGACTCACAGACATAGCAAACAAACTTATGGTTGGGAGAAGGGGATAGGAAGGGATAAATGGGGAGTTCTAGATTTGCAACCATTAACTATGATATATAAAATAGATTTTAAAATTTCATCTGTATAGCACAGGGAACTATATTCAATAACTTGTAGTAACCTATAATGAAAAAGAATATGAAAAGGAATATGTGTACATATATATGTATGACTGAAATACTATGCTGCACACCAGAAATTGGACACATTGTAACTGACTGTACTTCAATTAAAAAAAAAAAAGCCCAGAAGTCAAGTTTGCTAAAGAGAAAAAAAAAATTAGTTCAACATCATTTCTGCTGCACTTCAACTGAGAGAACAGTCTGGGGAAAATAGCCCAAGAGATATATTTGGAGTCATCAGTAAAACGATGAAACTTTAAGTAAGAAGGCTGTTTCCAGGGAGGCCCACCGAGCCGGGCAGAGAGGCCCAGGAGCTGCACGGGAGTCAGCGAGCCCAGGCAGCGTCAGCAGGTGCACTGCCCGTGGGAAACACCGGCCGGGCATCATTATAAAGAGACGTGAATAATAAGGGCATAAAATCTGGCACAGAAGCAAAGGTGAATAAAGACAGGGGGGATGCCATGATTTTGGTAAGAAAAAAAAAATCCCTGCTAACTTGAAGAAAGATGGTTTCAGGAGTGTGATGGGAATGGAAGTGAGATGAAACAGAATTTTAGAGGCATCGGGTTGAGTGGCTGAATAGATGCTGTGAACGGTATAGAAAATTCCACGAAGTAAAAACCATCCGTATTCTGTTACCATCGTCATCTATCTAAATGGCACGTACGTTGCACTAACAAAGCAGCAGCAATAAATAGGAAATCCTAGTAGTGGCCAAACTGCGGCAGTGACAATGTTTCGGCATTGGTTGGAAAAGAAAAAAAAAAAAAGTAAACCTGCAGAGATTAAACCCAAACTCTCGATGTCCACATCTTTCTGAGGGATGCCCACCCTTGTCTCTGAACTAAAAACAATGCACATCTGTCCAGGTGCTTTCTGTTTCCACCGCAAAAGAAGGTGTGCGTAGGATTTGAACCAATTTACCAAGATTCTTTCCAACACACAGTGATTCCATGCATTTATTCATGTCTGAGTCGAAACTAGAACAAAAACAAAGCCTACAGTGATCATTTTTGTTGGTGATACATTCTAAAGCAAGGTACTCTAGAAAAATAGAAAATGCCAGGGTTGATACCAAAATTTCATAATCCAGCCCTTAGCAGGTATTCGGGCCACGGGAGTTGCAGAGGTGGTGAAATGGCTCTTGGTAAGCCTCAGAGTCCAGCTCTCTCACACGATATGCATACTGAGCAGACTGTCATGGATATTTACACGTCCCCAGCTATGAATGTATAGAAACTTCATGATCCCTATTGAACGCATTGAGGTCTAGCCCCTTTAACAGACTCATCCTGCTCAAACCAAAATATCTTCTTTAAATTGTAAAAGAACCTTTTGTTTCTAATGTGCCTCTTTTAACAGACGAAGGTAAGTTAAACTATTCATTCCAACAAAACTTGCCTTTTTGGCTGTGGTGGTGGTTGTTTGTGTTGAAACGTAAGCATTAGTCAAACTTTGTTGAACAGAAAAGTCCGAACCAGCAACATAATTCCAGTAAAAAGCTAAGTTATGGCCAAGCTCAGTGAAGACTGTCACCTGCGTGGACCCCACAAGGGTCACTGGCATCAGCAGGGACGCTTCCGGGAGTGCAGCTTCATGTGAGGCTAACAAAAAGTAGCCTATTACAGTATCTCCAACTTAAGGGAAATGGCCATTATTTTGCCTTTTTGTTTTGCTTTTAACTAAAAATTGCTTTGAAAGAGCTGAGACTTGTTTGTTAAAAATATATGTCTTTTCATGGGTGTTAGGAAGAAAAAATACCACATACACACTCACACACTCATGCTGCTCAAGAGAAAAACTGGGTAAAGAATTCTATTAGAACCCTTGGAAATATAAAGATCTCTTTGCCATTAAAATATTTAGGGGGAGAACTCAGATCTGCACTGAAATAATAAAATCACCATGTGATTTTATTCATAAAATAAGCTGTCTCACTTTACATGACAGAAAAATACCGCCATTTAAATATTTACATCATAACATTTTGGAGGTCTTTATGGCTCTTTAAAATTCCTACAGAGTATCCAGGTACAACCTGGTAAAATGCTACAAATATTATATTTAAAATAATTTTCCACTATATTTCTCTTCTGGAAAACCACTCGACTTGTTTGTAGAATTCGAACTGCTTCAGTTGCTTGAGGTGGTGAAATACCTTTGTGCTTTGCAAAACTCACGTTTCATAAAGGGCATTTACCTCTCTATGGAATTAAAGTTTACCGAATAATAAATATGACTTTAAGTGATGCAAATTGTCAAGACCCCTGAATGTCAAAGTTAAAGCAGGGAGCCCTCCATGATTTCCTCTGCTTTCAAAAAGGAAAAGGCGCAGAAAGAGAATGATTAAAGAAAGGCAACCTCACCTTTGGATTTCTTCATCTTTATGTATTTATCATAAGTAACAATTTAAATATCCTTTGAGGTCAATATTTTCTGGTTCAGTGGGAAAGTACAGGAAAAAATTAATCTATTCATGCATAATAGGAGACAGCAGAGACTGGTGTGTCTTATTTGTAGCAAATTTTATTTTCAAATAACCATAAAAGGTATGCAGTTACTCTTCAGATTAATGTATACAGGATCATGCAAGGTGTAAACATGGCATTCCAAAGGAAAGTTGTTCCCGACAATTTCAGTAGGTGAGGAAAAAGCACACAGAGATGCACCAGGGACTTCCTATGTGTGGCTGAGACCTGGGTCTTCATTCTCGCCTGCTTTTTGTCATTTCAGCACATGATAAATGCAGTGCAAGGAAGCAAAAATTAATAATCCGAGGGAAGAAAACCTTGTCAATGTGATGCACGGTGAAGGAGGGTTTACTGTGTCAATATTCACAAAGGAATGTTGAAAGCAGGGAGTGATATTAGATAAAAATATCTAGTTTGCAACACTGTTAAAAAGAGTTAGTTGTAGTGATTCTACTGCTACTTACGTCATATTTATAGGCTTTCCTGTGAGTGCCATGCACAGTTCTGATTTTTTTTTTTTTTTTTTTTTTTTTTGCTATGGGGACTGATCAAATGAAATGGAAATCTTTCCAGAGGGCATTCAAAATATCAAAATAACATATTAACTTAGAGTTATAATTTATTTTGAACATATGGTAGACGGTAATATTATTCTAAAAAATGGTTTGTGGGCAGAATAGGTATTATAAAAATATTTTAAAATCCACAGCACACTGGAAAGAAAATCACTTCCTATTTTTGACATTGACTGCAACACAAAGGTGTGCAGCTTTACATCAGAGGGTTTTTATTTAGTTGAATATCCAAGTCGGTTCCTAATTACTAAATGTATAAAATAGATCCAAAAGGCCAATCCAGAGTCTACCTATCGATACGCATGGTTTCAAAGAAAACACAATGCCACTTCTGCAACTTGGACTAAGTCCCAGTGTCCTCATCTAACCCCAGTGTCGAGCGATCATTAAATGTAAAAGGTTCTAAATCCCCTCGAGAGGACGCAAACTCTCCACAGGTAAAGCTGGCTTGGTTTGCAACATAGTTGAAAATTAAATAGCAAAACTCCACACAGAATCAGTTGTTTACATTGATCTTTATAACATTATCCCTAGAATGTTAAGGGATTATTATCCCTTAAGACCCTAGAATGACATAACTCCAAGTTTCCATTCCAGAATTTCCCACTTCGAATGCTTCTCCCCATGACACCCTTGTAAGCACACTGCAGCCGAAAATGAGATGTTATTTATATATGTGGCTTAGAAAACGCTCCAAGTCCAAAAAAAAAAAAAAAACCAACAAAGGTTATTGTAAAATAACGTGCAGTAGGTTCTACAGGGATTTGTTAAATAAAACTGTCTACTTTGTAGGTGATGAAAAAATCACCGAGGTTTTAAAAGTGTTTGCTTTGGGTCCTTTACTACGGAATTTTGTCCTTATCTGAGGTATTAAAAAACCTACCCACTCTGTAAAGTCGCAACTCACCAAAGCTGACAGACGCTCTCAGTGATGCTTTTTTTATTTTTTCCCCCAAGATCGATTTGCAAGCAGTTGGGCTATTCCAGGCCTCAGGGAAGCAGAAGCTATGAAAATGTAGTGCCCTGCTCCCAACTGAGAAGCCCACGTGGTTCTCCTCCAGGTCAAGGCTCAGTGCCAGCTTCGGGAACTCCGGCCACCATGCTGTCCATCACAGAAAAGCACCGCGGACCTTCGAGTATCAGCATCCTGGGCTTTGTTGCTCTTCTCGCTCACCTAATGAGCGCTCCTTTCTTTGACACTTTAAAAATGTGCCTGTTTCAAATTTGTCTCATTTTTTTCAGATGTCTAATTTCAGTCATGTTCTTTCCCTCTTTGGTCTCTTCCCACATTTCACATACCAGACAAATATTTAAAGGTCTGTAAAACCAGGCGAGGTTCCAAAATATTTCTAAACGAAGCTGCCGTAGGTGACAGTGCAGGGAAGGAAGGCAGAGCTGTAGGACAAGGACTGGAATGAACGGGCTGGAAATGTATTGGAAAATCTATTTAAGTTGCTACAGTCATGGAGGAAGTTTCAATGAGGCATAAACATTCAAGTTACTGACAAAACCAACATGTTTCATGAACACTCAAAATAGTCTGTCATGGTGTATTGCTTTTTTTTTTTATTAGAAAGTTGCTGTCTATTTTTTAAGTTCTTTTTCCTTTTTTAGAATTCAGGAAGTGAAAGCACTGATGAAAACATTCAAAATTCTGCGAATACATGTCAGTGAAATATTTAATGTCTATCATTCATAAAAGTTACATCATTTACATAGGGTTCATTTGTATATAATAAAAATTTCATCATACTGAAAAATTTTCTGGAAAGTTATGTTAATTTGTTTAACATATGCTTTGGATACACAGCTAAATATGAATAGTTTAAAAATTCTTTCTTCAAATATTCCCTTTAACAGTTAAAAAACCTCATTCCTAAATACTTGTTTTTCCTCCCACTCACTCATTTGTTTGTCATGTCATATGTAATTTGAACTATGTAAAGACTGAGTCTTGTCATAGTTCAGAATATATTTGTATACTTTCAATAAATTTGCTCATTGCATAGTGAACATGTAAACTTAGAGAGGATCTATAAATTTTACCCTAATCATCTAAAAAAGTGAAATTTTACATGACAGCTTATTCTGAGGTTTATTTTTGTTGTAATTTGGGTTTTCTTTGCACTTTTTACATTTTTAGTCCATGTGTCAATTGAATACAACAAATAAAAAGCATGAGAAGTTAAAAACCAAGTAAATAATTTTATCCTAGACTACCAGAATTTAACCTCATTCTATCCTTTGAATTTTTTCCTAAGTGTAAGTTGGAAATGTGCTGCCTCTTAAGACAGTGTTCAAAATTAATTTCAACAGTGTGTGTTTAACATAAAGTTAACTATATTTGCATCAAATAAAATGTTTATTAAGGAAAGCTATTTATCATACAAGAAACAGCAAAGATAAGTCATCATACAGAGATGTACACTGGGAGTGACAGATGTCAAAGTGCATGCAGAGGTTTCTGTTTAAAAAGGAAGTAATAAACAATAATACTCAAATTACTGGGGTTTGATCCCTATGCTCTTAAATGAGTGACAGCTTTTCTTTGAATTTACAATTGGAAAATGCCATTAGCAGACAGGACTAGTACACATTAGCAAGCAGGTGAAATGGATGTTTTTGGACTTTATTTTACAGTTATTGTGCTTGACAAATGTGTGGGATTTTTTTTTAATAATAATTTTCTTCAAATATGGGGTGGGCATATTACTGCCTGGTTAATCTGGTTTATACATGGTTTCTCTAATTTTGTTTAAAACCACATAATTTTAAGCCTCCATTTGTGTTAGACACCATAAAGAACAGAAGTTTTGTTAACATTCAGTAAATGACATTTAAGTCTCTCTCTCTCTCTCTCTCTCTTTCACTCTCTGTCTCTCTGTCTTTTTTTTTTTTTTGGCTCAATAGATTTTTTAAATGTATGATTATCATAACCTAATATTGTCTTTGTCTTCACTGCAGTGGATTTCCGATCAAACTTTTCCCCTTCTTTTAATACTTTAGGGAATTTTCAAACGTCGGGATGTTTGGCTGTAATGCCCCAAGATTTGTTCTCCCTGAAAAAAATCATAGTGACAATTTATTAACTACAGAGCAACTTGGCTTTTAGGGGTCTGCAATTTCTATTTAGATTTACAAATATCCATTTGTGCTCAATAGACCTAACATTAAACTTAATCATATTTAAGATTTCTTCCCATGCAATTACTTTATCTGCTAATTATCTTTTTTTTAATTCTAAAAATTGGACTGAGTCAAATCAGTGGGGCATTACTTTTATTGCAGGAAAATATATTTAAACGTAATTCACAGTTGAATTACATTGCATTGCAATGGTGTATAACTTAAAATGAATCAGAAGTTTGGAAATCTAAACACTATTTGTATGCTTGCATATTTAAAACTTTTCTGCATTACCACTTTAGTACCTTTTGCAAATAGGTATTAGAAATACACTAGTACAGTTAAGCTGTAAATAAAACTGATGGGAAATAAAACTCCTTAGATTCAAAATGGTTTATTCACACAAATTTAATAGGATATATCACAATTGATTGGTCCATAAATATTTAGGGGAAATAGTTTCTATACAATGCATTTATCAATAAACAAAGAAACATGGACAATTCTGCTAGACCACTTACTGTACTATAAACACGAAGCTCAAGATATAAGAGTATTGAATTTCTCAACTATATTGGAAAGAGTGCACAGCTGCTTTCTATGACACGTTTGTCCTCTCTAACAGGTACACCATAAAAAGAGTTTCAGAAATAAGAGGTAAACCAGTACAAAACTAGTGAGGTGTCAAAAGGGCTTAAAACAGTTAATTTAACAAACAACACATATATCCTGATTTTTCACAAACTTACTTCCAAGTTATATCATAAGGCACGTAGGAGAACTGAGTTATAATCAGTCTACTTAATAAAGTAGATCTATAGTACCATATATTGTTCTGTCAAAGAACAAAATTTATAAGTATCAATATTTTACCTGTAAAAGTGTATTAATAAGATCTCAGCCTTACCAAGGTTGTTTGGTCTGGTTAGTGGTAAATGCCCAAAATGTAATAGAAATATGAAAAGTCAAGATTTAAGCTCCACAGAAGATGATAACCACACTTGCTAAATATATAATGGCAAACACACCTTTCTTCTGTTACAGTGTTAACTTATCTTCCATCATCTTTTTTTTTTTTAAAAAATAAGCTACTTTCTGTGCTAATTTTCTAAAGACCCTGAGCAAAAGTTACAATAATGCACTTTAATGTGGGCAGTGAACCTCAATATGTAACCACACATTTATACAGCCAGAAGGACACCTTTAAAATCTATTAAATAGCCACTTCGACCGCCAGAGGAGATTTAAGGGGTCCAAAAAGTGGGGAATATGTGCAAAGTTATTCTTAACAATCCACTAAAGCAAGACATTTATCTTGACTTCTTTTTTATTTTTTATTTTTTTAGGAAATCCACAATCTAATTGGTATTTAACTACAACAGAAGCGTATACATGAACATTCACCACTGCCCAGACCGTTAAGATTTTAGCTTCAATTAAAAGGAAAAAAAAAAATGCTACTGTAAACTAGGAAACATATTCAGATCCGCATCCACGAGGCTTCTGAGTTTATCTAAGTTTAAAACTAATAAGTTCAAATCTCTGATGTCAGAAAAGGGTTTTTTTTTCCTGACAAATATATCAACCTGTGTCAAAGTAAAAGGAAGCAAAACAAAACCAAAATAAAATGTTCACTGTTAGTGTTAGTCTAAGTTCTTTTGAACATTATTCATATGGAATGCCAGGTACAATGTCATGGTACAGCGGAAGCCAATTAAGAGCTATTAATTACACTATACTGATTTTTTAACTTCTTAAAAAATTATATTTTGCTTATTTCCATTTTCCCTGGGGAAAAAAAAAATTTAGAAAGAATGGTTTTGTAACTATCACTTTTAGCTTGAGAAGGTTAAACGTGTAGAATTTCAAATTCTATTTGGAATTTTCATGGATACACGAGTTTTAAGTATTTTTCAGATGTTGAAAAGCAAATAATTAAAAATGTTTTGTTGAGATGTACATCTGTAAGAGAAAAAAAAATCATATTCCTGGAATAGATTTCCCACCTAATTAGTATTTAGATTTGCTACAGTTAATATTTTTGTTTAGTCATATTCCTCATTTGTAACAAAAAGAAGTGATCAACACATTTTTTTCAGTTTTAAAATTTTAAAAAAGCAATGTGAAGGTTTCCAAATTCCGTCAGTTCACATACAATTGCAAGATCTGAAAAAATAACTTTAATTAATTTTTGGATTCTTTATCAACCTAATTATTTAACTGCAAACATGACTTTTTTTGCCCATCGTAATACCACTCTTTTTTTCTTTTTTCCTTTGAGATTCTGGAAATAAGTAACATACAATTTTAAGAGGCACTTATTAGATTCCAAAACTCCCCTTACCGACTGAAAGATCTAATTAAATTTAAAAGGAAAAAAATCCAAATACACTTTGTAGACACCTCCCCCCCCCAAAAAAAAACACTTCGTAAAGGAGACAATACTGTAAACTCATTCGCCAAGTGGCTGCAGACGCTACACACCAAGCTTGTTGTTTTTATTTCCCAAATATCTTGTGGGTTAGGGAAAAAAAAAATAGTCTCGTAAATAATAAAATAATTCGAATAATAATAAAAAGAAGAGGAAGAATTTAAAAAAAAAAAAAACCAATGTTAGAAAAGGTTCGTTAAGGTAGTTTGTGAGGGGCTTCCGGATTCGTGGCTGTCCATGTTAGAGGTCACGGCTGTCACTACAGTGATAGTGGGATTGGTCAGGTCTGTTAAAGTGGTCGCAGTGCCGGGTGGACTGAGAGCGCCGCTGTCTGCTGAGGGCGGGGCGGGCAGCGAAGGGCCATCGGCTTTATCAACACCCCCGTTCTCCTGCCGCAAAAGGTTCCTTCTGAATTTGGCTCGTGCGTTTTGGAACCAAACCTGCAAACCAATCCCAATGTATTTCTTTACCGATGTTTATTTTTAGACTTCTTTCTCGCTCTTTCTTTTTTTTTTTTTTTTTTTTTTTTTTTTCTTTTGGGATATAAGTTTCTCTTTTTAAATATAATTATTTGCTTGGGAGAGACGTGCTTTTTTTTTTTTTTTTTTTTTTTTTTGCTTTCTTTTAAAACAGGAATTTCAGTACTACTACGGGGAGCCTGTCACCTGCACGTAGGCTCCCCTCCCCCAACATTAGTAAGTGCCACTGGGGGCCACAGATGTCTATGTGGAGATACCATGGAAAAACGAAGGCGCAGAGAGAACGAGGGGAAAATACAGCCTGATTCCTCAGCTGCTGTCTTTTGAGAATGAGGACCAGCGAGGTCCTGGAAAGTTTCACAAAGTAAGAGTCACTCACGTGAAATGAACATCACTGAAACAGACTTCATGCTATTCTGGAGTCTGACACGTGGCAAGTACTCCTTGCAAAGGAAATACCTCCAGGGCCACAGACTCCAAGCAACCTGAGACTGACTGGTGGGCGGAGTTTAAAATGCCTGCTGTTTGTCGCCGGGAAGTGACCCACAGCAACCCGCTACCATTTCGTTAGTTGGGCATTCTTACCACGGTGAGTTTAGGAAAGGCATCGGACAGCAGATCTCACTCCCAGCATTTAGTTGCTAAATGGGGTTTGTTAAAATAGAAAAATACTGGCTCCAGTTGGTTGCCGAGACCCTGACCCTACTTGTGGCTTTTCAGGAGTTGAGGGAAAGGGTCGACTTGAATTTGAAACCTCATAATACGCAGTGAGGCTGCCAAGAGTTGGTGAAGTCAGACAGCACCGGAGGGTCCCCCCCACCCCCACCCAAGTCTTTGCACTGAGCCTAACGCGAACGGAAGTCCTGCAAAGCCACAGCTCGCGCAGACAACGTCCCCTGCGTTTGCAGAGCAGTGAGAGGAGCTGAGCTGGCTTTGATGGACCCAAAGCCTCCCATCTGTCGGGAGAATGTGGCTGCATTTTAAAGGACCCTGGGTCTCTCTTTGGGCACTCTCCGGGAAGCCCCTGCAAAGTCTCAGGACGCTCTCTAGGGAGGTCACTAAGGGAAAGCAGCGAGAAGCAGTGCAGGAAGTATCTGCAGCACTCCAGACCGGGAGAACTGTTTTCACAGCAAGGGGAGGTGAATGAACGCACAGCTGACGATGGAGGTTTCTTACCTGCAGAACTCTCTTGGTCAGGCCTGTTTTCTGAGCAAGCTGCTTGAGGTCCTTGGCATCAGGGTTGTGGTTGATGGCAAAGTAGGATTTCATGGTCCGCAGCTGGTGGTGCTTGAAGGAGGTGCGCATGCGCTTGGTCTTCTGCGAGGGCGGGTAAGGCTGCTGATCCCGGTCCAGGTGGTCCGCCTCGTTCTCGTTACAACCTGTTGCAGTGACAGTGGACAAACAAGCGCTCAGTGGAAAGTCCTGCGTTAGCTGAAAGGATGGCAGGTGGCACAATGATGCTCTGACAAGACAGAAACTAGGGGAAATGCTGTCGACCCAGTTGTGAGCGGGATCCGGACAAAAGAAAGAAGTTAATTGCCAAAGTCCATCAAGCTAGTCTGTTAATGTGGACATAACCCAAATTTACCTAGTAGAAGAGTACTAGATAAATCCTCTCTTTTGCTTAATGGTTGCTAGAAAAACTTGAAAAAATGAAATAACCTGTAAGTGTCAAAGTGAGAGAAATCTCAAGAGTAGGAAAAAAAAACTTTTCTAATATATTTATGGAGATCAGCACATCACCCCTCCATATACACAGTTTTGAGAGACTCCACATTTTGTCCTTATTTGTGAAATGAGATATCCTCTCTGAAAGTATTGCTTTTTTGTCTTGTGGGGTATGCAAACAAGTAATTTCAGCTTTCTCTCAAATCTGAAAGTTGCAGAGAGAGACACTCCTGCCCCTCAAAGGAAGAGTGTAAGTCAGTTCCAGTTTTTAGCTTTTTCTGCTATTCCTGGAATCTTTTCCATCAGGAAAAAGTTAAAAAGTGGCTGCAGGAGGGAGAAAAGTTACAAAACAAAAAATTTGCAGGAGTCTTATGTAACCATAAGAATATTACTTTTAAGGGCTTTTAGCTATAACTGGTTCCCATAGGGCTAACCAGGGTGAAAACCATTTTCCCTTGAGTTATTTTAATACTTATTTCTGAAAGAGAAGGAGCCCAGACTTGTCTTCACTCGGTTCGTGCCCGAGCACTCCCCACAGCTCACAGCTCAGAGGCACTGCGTCCAGGCTCAGATCTTGGCCCTTTCTGCTCTGGCGGGGGTGTGGGCTGTGCCCCAGACTGGGGGGCCAGGAGGAGGGTGGCATCTCCACCCCCACTGTGCAGCCCCCTTAGCACTGAAGGCCAAACAACCCAGCCTTTGAAGCCAGCCTGAAAGTCATTGTCCCCAGGATGTGGAGATGTGCATTTGAAAGGTCACCTCCAGTAACCTACTGGCTCTGCATAGGAAATATGATTACAAAATGAAACTGTTTTGCTAAATATTTACTGATTCAGCCAACTTCACAACTTAAAGGGCATGGCAATTTTGTCCTGTAAAATCTTACTTCAGATGTTTATCTGATGTACATTCAGTCTGCTCATCTTGCATTTTAGTGCATTGTAATGGAATATCTAAAATCAACCTGATGGGTCCCTGGGGGAGGGGTGGAGAAACTTGGATCTCAAAGAAAGTGAGCCATCCCTTACTATTAGCTCTTCCCTTTTGCTTGATAAAATATTATTTGCCTGCTATGCTCTGGTTAGAATTACTTTTTAAAAACCCTTGCAGGGGGAAGGGTATGGCTCAAGAGGTAGAGCGTGTGCTTAGCATGCACGAGGTCCTGGGTTCAATCCCCAGCACCTCCTCTAAAAAATAAATAAATAAACCTAATTACCTCCCCCTGCCAAAAAAAAACAAAAAACAAAAAACAAAAAAACCTCGCAGTAAATCAGTATATATACAGAAAAACAGTAGTTTTATAGTCCTCAACAGGAGGTCAGCTGCATCACAAAAATCCACTTAACAAGAAATTCTCCCTAATAACAAGACTAGGCACAAACTAATGTCTCCTTTGTTTATATTTCCATAAATTCCGCAAGGAGGGCACCCTTGGCCAAAGAGCAGGTGCGTTCATTAAGGGGAAGACTATATCCTGTTCACCGCTGGGTCCCCTAAGCCAGAAACAGGGCCAGGAGCTCAACAAACATTCAATCAAGATTTTGAATCTTTGTTCATCCATAAAATCATGAGCGACTATTAATGCAAAATCAAATAAACTTCAAATGGAATGCAAGAGAGAGAGATGCATCCAAATGTTGAACAAAGCCTTCTTAAACTCCACCAGAAAGGGTGACGGGTACCCAGAAGTAGGAGAGAGAATATGCTTTACATTTTATGTTCTTGCATCCCCGTGGAGAGATGTCAAGTTCAAATATTCTACAGAATTGCACTCTCATAGCCTCAAATGGATGAAATGGCATCTTATGACCTACTATAAAACTGTACTTATCTCCAGTAAACTGAGCTGCATCTCACAACCAGATTATAGATGGAGCCACACCAAAACAGTCAAAGAGGCACACCTGAGTCACTGGAGTCTTCTTCAAATAAGATTTCAGTCCTATCACAGCTGCGTAACATGTAACCCTTCCTGAACTGTATATTAAATCTAATGTTACACTTGAGGTAAAAGATTTAATTGGGTACTGAAAAATGCCCTTAGCCATCCCCCTACAACAAGTTAATATTTCTTAAGAAATGAGCGTGATTCCTAACTTCACTATATACTCATTAGTCTTTAAAATGAAGTTTATGGAAAGTAATTATAGGGAGTTTTGGTAAATTTGCTTTTCTGAATATGCATTCTATATCCATTATAGATGTTTCTATATTTCATTATAGATGAAAAACTCAGCAGAGAATTTCAGCTTATGGGACTGGTTTTTACATAGAATACAATTCAGTGTGTACAAAGATTGTTAGGACTTTATTAAACGGATATTAAGATAAACAGATAAACCATGCAATCAGTTATATGAGGCAACTTGATAGAGCAATCTGTATCGTCTGCAGAGTAACTGAGTGTGTTATCCTAAATTACTTATGTTTAACTACAAATGCATTATGTAAACTTGCAAGTGACTGTGGTTCCCCAGAGTCTACTTTTAAAGGTGTAGGGTTTTCCCCAAAAATTATGAGACAAAATGACAAACTGCCTTAAACAGACACCTGTAAGTACACATCTGGCATTATAAAGTTAATGAGAAAAATATGAAAATGAATATATGTATGTATATGCATGACTGGGACACCGTGCTGCACACAAGAAATCGACACATTGTAACTGACAGCACTTCAATAAAAAATAAATAAATAAAGTTAATGAGAAGATCTAAGTATCTTATTCTCTGGTCACTTGTGAAGTGGTCCCCTACACTGAAGTGAGTTTCTGTTCTGAAGCTGTGTAACCTTCTGAGAACTGATCCCTGAGAGACCACTAGGGGTCAGTGCCAGGCTAATTTAACAACTACCAGGAGCTTTTGAAGTTTGGAAGCGAAGAAAAGAACCTGAGGGAAATTTTGAGAAGCGGCAAAAATTCAGGTTCTCAATCAGTGCTAAATTACCCAGACAAGAGCTGCCTGTCCTGGACGAAACCTTTTCACCTTGCAGGGCTTTGCTTCAATACCGCATTCCAAATAAACTTTCCATTTCTCTTTCTAAAATATCTGCCTAAAATCTCTGCACAAAGAGAGAGAAGCTAAATTAGGAATATTCTCATTTAAAGGCATGTGCCTTATATCAAGCGCTAACTGATCTTTGCCAAGTTTTACATCTCCGGAACTCTGAATCACAAACATATTTTGTGTACACGTTTTTGAAAATACGTCCATGTGTAAGTTATATTTGTTTCATATCGTTATTCTTTTCTGAGACTAGTTTACGTTTAAGCAGAGACAGCAATCGAAGATCCAGAGAAAGTTAAAATAGGGAGCTAAACCTGTGGGTCCATTTTCTTCTCTGCCCTTTAACATGTTTTTAATTTACTGAAACATTTCCTTGGCGAGTTTTCTAACAGCAAGTTGGTATTTGATTCATAAACTCTTTTTAGATGGCGGGTTGATTTCTGGTCAGGCATCTCTAACCCAGTTTCTCTAGATTATTTTCACCTGATGTTAAAGAAATATATGCTATTTACTCATATCTCTGGGCAAAAGTCCAGAGAGGATAGAGTGGCCGTTAGCTAAGAGACCCCGGCTCTGCAGTGGTGACGTGCGAACTCCCTGGGGGGAGGGAGGCCTTGGCAACTTTTCCCTCCTTGACGAACAAGGGCCTTGTAGCAGCAGTAATTTACAAACTAAAGATCTAAGTGGAAAGAGATTTTCATTCTTTTTAAGAAATAAATTTGTACTCTCTATTTCTCCTCGGAGAAGCAGGAATAGCAGCATTTTATTGTCCTTCAGTCTCCTCAGATCTTTCTAACATAAAGTAAGATCCAAGGTGAAACCAAATTTAACTAATTAGGTTAAACAAACAAGCATAAAACTCGGCTTGCGGCGTTTGGCTAGAAGTCTCCCCACACTTCTGGACCTTCCTGGGCTGAGGGCCTCTCTGCAAGGACTGGCTGTTTTCTCTCTCTCTCTCTCTCTAATTAGGGCCTTGGTGAGTGGCAGAGATTCCAATGCCATCTTCTATTAATGAAGAACAATTAGTGCCCTGCCCGGCCTGCCCCGGGGACCACGCATCAAAGGAGCCCAAGTAAGCACACTGGGAAACGTGGCCCTGAACCAGAGCCCCTGCCAAGGCACAGCAGGGGTGAGTGCAAGGCCCCGACCCCGGGGCGGGGGGTTGGCAAAACCGGGGGATGCGCCTGCCGGGTGACACAAACCCATCCGGGTGGGGTCTGCAGCCAGCCAGCGGCCCTCTTCCTCTGTCTAGTGACCGGGGCATGAACTCCCTCGGACAAGTGCAGGGTCCTCACTCTCCTTAGGTCCCCATCCATGGAGTCTTTTCTGTGAAATTGGCTGGAGAACCCAGGAGGGAGCTGAGGGGAGGGCTGGGCTGAGCTGCTCAGCCTGCGGGGCTCCCCTGGAAGCTGTGGGCTCCCAGGTGAACCCTGAGTTCCAGATCATTCACAGTGGCTGTGTGACCTTGAGCACATCATTTATCTGGCAGGACAGGGTTCCTTTACCATTGGGCAACAGCAGGCTGGGTCCCCACATCAGATACTTGGGGTCCAGAGGGAAAAACAGGCAAGATCGATGCTCTGGGACTCCCACCTTTGGCTGGTATCTGGGTGCTCCAAGTAACAGAGTGGGGTTGTCGCCATGAGGTCCCTAAGGTTCTTTCCAGCAGAAGGGACTCCTCTAGCCTGAGCCTCCTGCCTGCTGAGATGCCAGCCTGGGTTGGACAGGAAGTCAGAGCCAGGAAACCAGTCCTTAGGTTTCTGAAAAGTCAGCCCAGGGCATTCTGAAACCTCCTTTCCCAGTGGGTAGGACTCCTAAAAAGAGTTTCCATCCTGCTTGGAGTTAGACTGTGGTCCTCAGGGTCTGTCACCATCCTCACCTGACGGGTGGCTGGTGGGAGCAGGCTGCCCCCAGTGGGAGATCGGTGAGTGAGAGATTGACAAGTGATAGGTGCGCCCCTCAAAGCAAGGAAGAAAGCATGCTCTCGCCTGCTGCCTGCATTTTGTTTTTAATTAAGAGAGAAGGCTGGCAGGGGACAGCCTGGGACACCACTAAGCCTCTCGGAGGCCCTGACCTGGAGGCTCTCCCAGTCTTCTGGGCGGTCTGGGAGTTGGGAGGGTTTATCACACAGGGGATGAGTTGGCTGGACCAGTCCCCTGACCCATGGCACGGGCAGGCCAGCTCAGCCGTGGAGAGTGACTCCCGCCCCGCGAACTGCTTTCGCCAAGATCAGGGATTTGGTTTTTCAACACTCTTGCCAACTGTTCCCCTGATTAACTCTGGGCTGGTGACCACAGCCTCTGCCCCCTCTAGACAGACTGGGGTTGGGCTCTGAAGATTTCTTTTCTTTTCTTTTTTCTTCCGTATTTAGGAAAACCTCCTTCAGGATCTATAATTTGGCCTCCACACAGGAATTGCCCTGGGGCTATTTTGCTCCAACTGAGAGCCAGAAACTAATGGGCTCATTAACTAACAGGCAGCAAGGAGTTGGCGCTGCCTGTTTGGGGGAAGTCACTGCAGCCCATGGTTATGAATGTGTTTTTTGCCACAAACTAAAGAAAGGTCTTTCTCCTTCTCCCTCACCCTCCCTCCTCCACCTCTTCACTCCTCTCTCTTTCCACTCTCCATCTTTCCTTATTTCTGAGTGAAAGGGAGTGAGAAAGGGGACATGCTAAGGAACACACCCTCTTGCAGCCAGGTCTTGGACAGGGAAGGAGCTGGATGGACTTCCCCCGGGCAGAGAAGGTGGGGGCTGCGGGGCGGGGAGCGATGTGTGCCCACCTGAGTTGTAATTGACGATGTCCACTCCCAGCGCTGGGCTCTTCCGCTTCCGGGGCCGCCCCTTCTGCACGGTGCCCGTGCCGTTGAAGTAAGGCAGGGCCAAGCCGCCGCTCTTGGCCGCCAGCTCAGTGTAGCTCAGCTGTGGGGGGTACTCCCCTTGCAAGAGGGTCTCGAAGTGGGCGCGGCAGTACACCAGGCTGTCCTTCATGCCAAAATGGTCACCCGTGGTCAGGGTCTTGTTGCAGGTGGAGCAGGTGAAACAGCTCAAGTGGTAGACGGAGTCTCGGGCGCGCATTACCATCTCGGAGGCGGAGATGCCAAGGTGGCAGCGGGCACATCTCTGCACAGAGAACCTTCTGGAAGGAAACAGTCGAGTCAGAGCGTTGGTGGAGGCAAAGACAACTGGGTCTTGGTCAGCAGTGGCCCAAGTCTGAGACCTGGGAGGGATCCGGGAGGGGGAGACCTGTGCCCACTTGGACATCAATTTGATTTGCCTATTGACCTGCTCTGGTGAACAAGACAAAGAACCCTTACATTAAAATCAGAAGACGCAGGGAACTGATCCTCAACTTTCTTCTCTGTAAATTTTCAAAAGCAACCCCCCCCATAAAACTCTGCCCTGGCTAACTCACTATACTATGTTAAAAATATTACATTGCGATGCCAAGTGAAAACGTTACCTCGATTACGGAGCATACAAACGAAGGGTGCTGTAATTATTTATGGAAGTGTGAGTGTGCCTGAAAGCATTCGGACGGACAGAGCCTTGGCAGGGGGCAGTTTTGCAGAGGAAAGCACGTTCATTTTTTTAACCACTTCTCTGTCTGCGGCGGAGAGCGGAGCTGGGTCACCTGCACGTAGCTCCCGTTCCCAATCCAGAAACAGAACTGGGAAGAACTAACAAACACGCGGCCACCGAGTTTGCTGTCCGGCGTCTGGCGTGTGGCGCGGGCAGGTTCTAACCAGCGGCAAGGGCAAATCTGAAGAGTGGCCTGGGCTTCGGCAACGGGAATTATTCCTTTCATGGTCATTTACTCGATTTCCCACCACCCTCGCGAAAACCTGACAACCAGTTGCTGGTGCCCTGGCCACCGGTTCAGTTCCAAGGCACCGGCCTTGCCCAGTTCGTAGTAAACGGAAAACAAAACCGCTTTAGTCTCGGTGGACGCAGACGTGTTCATTTACCCTCGCGCGATTTCCCCAATTCCCTCAGCTGAGCTGCCAAGGGCCGCCAGTGAAGGACAGTCACTGATCCTTGCTCTAGACCTGGGGTGCGCCCTCCCCGCCCATCCTCACCGCGCATCTCGGGGCGGGGGCTGCAGCTTGAAGGCTTACGCGGTGGACTTCCCCGGTCTGGGGACTGGCAACCGTACCACCGAAGGGGCAAGGGGCAGGGAACAGGGAGGGGACTCGGGGGCTTGGGCAGGTGGCCCCACCAAGTGTGCCATAAGTGGTAAGGATGGAAATACCTGTAGTAATCCTCCTTGCAGTAAATGCTACCGTCCTTGGCGAAGCAGGTGAGCTCGGACTCGAGGGCCAGCTTACATTCACAGCACTTCAGGCACCTCAGGTGCCACTGCTTGTCCACCGCCAGCAGGTAGTACCTGTCGGCGATCTTGCCCCCGCAGCCGGCGCACAGAGCGGGCTTCTCCGGGCTCAGCGGGGGCATGCCCTGCAAGGAAGCACGCGCACGGTCAGCGGGGCGCGGGGCCGCCCCACGCGGGTCCCCCCAGCGTAGCGCGGGTCCTCTGCACCGGCGAGCATCGCAAGATCAGGGCCACTGCGCAAAGGCAAACGTCCGGGGAACGTTGGCTGTTATTCCCTCTTCGACTCTCACCCTCTCTGCCGCATCTGCCTGAACCCGGCATTCATGTCCTCCTGGGACTTAACCTAAAGACAGGCCGGCCACCTCCAGCCTTTTTAAAAAGGCTAGGAGCTCATAGGTTAGAGTTTGGTGGATGTTCCCGAATTCGAATAATTAAAAGCTAAAAATCGTGGCTTTCAACGCACACGAAATAAAAACAACGGAGATTGTTACTGGAGAGTGGAAAGGAGATCTGAACAAGCATGTATTGTTTTAAAATAAACGCTATTACATTTCTATTTCTCTAAATTCTTACAAGCAACGTTGAAATTGAAAGGAGAGGTTTTTACACTTGTATTCATAATTCGGTCAACATTGTTTTGATCGGGTTGTATTGGGCAGATCTTGCTAGTTTCAGGGATATTGGCCCTTTTCCTGGTAAGTGTGTGCAGTGCCTGTTCCCGGGGACAGTCCGTTGTCACGATCCCCTCCGCATGGTCCCTCTTTCCCTGACATCGCTATAGGCAGGAGATCTTTGTCCTGAAAATCTGTTTAATGCCCAAATTAAGCTTCCCTCCTGCGTCGCCACGAGGCACGAGGATGGGGAAACTTCCCCGTAACAAGCGCAGCCCCGCGGTGAAATTCAGGTTTGGATTACTGCTTTTTGTTTTTAAACAGTATAGCCACAAAAGAGGGGGGGGGGGCTTAACCGCTGGACATTTCCCTCAGGACTAGCTGGAATGGGTTGGACTTCCCCCACGGAACTCTGGCGGGCCTGGAAAAGTAAAGTCTCCCCCTGTGATCGGACTGGGCCTCCGCACTGAATTCGTGTTGCAAACGTAGAAGCGCCCACCGACTCGCTACTTGTGGACGCAAGACACCGCTGACCCGCCCGGGGCCGCCTGCCGGGTTAGTTTGAACTACGGTTCCCGGGCGATGCCTGAGGATCTACTCGGCTCTGTTTGGCAGAAATCATTTCCGGAGACCTTTGCAGTTTCCCCCCTCCGGCTCGTTAAGTGGGAAAGGCAAGCACATAGATTATTAATTGGTTTTCTTTATTAAACAGGCATGATTTTTGTTCTTATGAATAGTAGTAACAGAGGTGGTCGATGACAGCGTTTAGGGTTAGAAAGTTCTCGCGCTTGGGGTGGGTGCCCCGCTTCTCCGGGTTTTCTATTAGATTGCCCTGCACGCTACAGCCACCCGGCCCGGGAGCTGAGCGCGGTCCTGTCTCACTCAGGGGCCGAGCCAGGCGGTCGGAGACCCGGGAAATTGCGATGTTTGGAGGTTCTGCGTCCCGAGCGTCCGGAGAACTGGAGGGAGCCCCATCGGTCCTAGTCGGCTCCAAAGGTCCGGCCACCAGACCCAGAGACTAGAGGCACCGGGCTTCAGCCCGGCCCAGACGCTCGGCCTCGCGCCGGGAGGCCACTGCCCGCACCCAGCTCGCCCTCGGGCTGCAGATCCTCGGCGGGGAGGCGCCGGGAGCCCAGCCGGCCCGGAGACCGAAGCCTGAGGTCTGCAGAAGAGGATGTCCGCATCCTCCCGCGCCGGGCTCTCCCTGCTTTCCCGGGACCAGCTGCGGCAGAGGATAGCGAGCTCGGGGTATCAGCAGTGCAGACAATTCAAGGCAGAAAGGGGCCGTTTCTTACCTCGCAGACTGGCAGACGGGAGATAACCCACCCGCCCGTCTGGAGCGGACGCCCCTACGACCCGCCATCCTCGCTCGGCCGGCCCGGGAGGCTCGCCTCGGCTTCCCAGCGCGCGCGCGGGCGCCCGGCCACCGCCGCCGCGGGCCCTTCCTTACCGCGTCGCGGCCGTTGAGCTGGGCGCCTTTGGCCAGGCGGGCCTCGGTCTTGGATCTGCGCTCCATCTCCTCCATGATGCCTTGGATGTGGCCTCCGGAGATCCCGTGGAAGAGCATGGCTGGTGGGCGGAAAGGACACGAGTTGTCTTCTGCTCGGCACCCCACTATTTCCATATACACACGCCCGGGGCTCTCAGCTCATCCGAGGGAAGGAGCAGAAGGGACCGAGAGGCTGCACGATGCGGGAGTGCGGAGACGCTCGGGGACAGAGGGGGAGACGGAGAGAGGGAAGAAGAAAGGCAGACGGAGTGGAAACTGGTCTGCTCGGAAAAGAAAAAAGGAAGAAGGGGGGGAGAAGCCCCAGCGGCTCCCTGAAGGAGATGTGCAGAAAACAAACAAGCACTGGCGGAGGGGAAAGGAGGCGAAGGCAAATCTTACTGCTCTGAGAGATCGAGTTACTAATGAGAAACAACTGCCGCGGGGGGAGGAAAACAAAATCTGGTGAAGAAAGAAAATAGTTTTGAACACAAAGAAAGAAAAAGAAGTGCTATTTTCAGCGGTCCCTGCTTGCTTGCAAGTTCCCAGTGCCTGTAGGTTGGGTCGGGGACTGCTCCTGCCGGAGCTGTGTCCAATTTGTTAAGAGACTAAAGCCAGCCCATTTTTGATAATTTAGTAGGAGGAGTTCTCTCCCTGGAGCTGCCACGGATTTTTATTCAGACAACAAAGACCTGTCATACTCCTCTCAACCCCCTGGTGATGGGCCAGCGGGGACAAACATGGGGGGGAGGGGGAAGGCAGGAGGAGGGGGCATTTACTTCCCCCCAACACACACACACACACACACACACACACACACACACACACACACACACACACACACAAACATCCTTCCAAGAGTTCCCAGCAATCACGTTTTAAAGGGGAAAAAGGAGCCCTTATTGTCCACGCCCTGGCGCAGGAGGCAGAGGGCCGGCCTGTTTGGTCCAAGTTCAAGATCAGATCCTGGCTCAAGTCGGACAGAAGGTCAGCTCCAAACTTTAGGTCTCCTCCTTGTGGACTTTCTGGTCCCCAGCTGATGGGGACCCCAAATAAGTACATATTTGGGGACAGATATTTCTTTCCTCCCCACCACCGCTGTCTCAACTCACTTTTTAAAAGCAGAGTGGCTTCACCTCCTCCTAGGGCCCCCGACTCTCCCAGGGGCTGAAGCCACCTCCAAAGTGAAAAGGAGCTAGAAGAGCCTATTATTTCTAGAGTTTCCTTTTGGCCAAAAGATTTTCTTTGAAAAATTAGAGGCCAGGACATGGGCTTGGAGACGTGAACCATGACCAAGGAGCGATGTATTCTCTTACCCAGTTCAGGTTTGAAGGGAAACGGCTGGCGATTCCACTGCCCCATAGAAAACTTGTCAATGTGGACAGTGACTCGGAGACACCCACGAGCTGGGCGCCGCCCCCGCGGGACCGGGCGCGCGCCCCACGCCCCGGCTGGACAAGGGACTTGTAAAGCTGGACGCACTGCACACTTGGGAGGATGTGAAGGGGGCTCCTCGCCGTGGAGGAGGGGAAGGTGCGAGCTGACAAGCAGAATGGCAGCCCTGAGCCTCACAAGAGGAGGGGTTGTTCGCTCTCCCTCTGTTCCCATTAGCCTGGGCCCCTCCTTGGCCCTATTAAAAAGTGGCCACAATACTCTGATATTGTCGATTCATTCAAACCACCTGAAGCCCCCTGGGGACCCGAAGCGGGGAGCAGCGGCAGGAACCCACCCAGCTTTAAGCAGAGAGAGGAGGAAGCTCGAGGCTGCGCTCCGTTCGGTACACCCCCCACCCCCACCCCATCCTGCCTGTTTCCCACCGCGCCCTGGTGGCTGGCTCTACCAGAACCACCGGCTTCTATCCGGATGGTCCTGGACACCTCGAGGAGGTCCCTCGTGGCAGGCTCGCTTCCCCTCGGGAGGAGCTCGACATGGAACAGTGTTCAAATCTAGAGAGATGAAGGGAGAGAGGGAGGGAAGGAAGGAAGGAACCAGAGAGGGAAGGAAGGAAGTAGCCTGGAAGGGAAGGAAGGAGGAGAGGAAGGAAAGAAGGTAGAGAAAGCATGGGGTGGAAGAGGGAGTAGAAAGAAGGAAGGAGACAAGAATGGTGCAGCCTGACTTCCTGCTTCAGAGCATCCCTTCTGAAGCTGCTGGAGTGACCTCTGCCATGAAACCCAAAACACCACTGCTTCCTTCCCCCTTGCTCTTTTATCAGGGTCAAAAACAATGTTATTTGCAGACTGGTCGCTGTTATGGTCCTCCGGGTGCCAGAATACAGCTCATAAAATACAATTTCACACAAAAATGAAGCCAATCAAGTGAAGTAAGCTGGAGATCTCCCCCCTCACTTTGGCAGCTCTACTGGACAGCAGGGCTGCTATTTACTGTAAGTAATGTAATTAGCCCCTTTGGATGGAAATCAATGAGCTTTTCAAACCCACGTGCACAAACGCAGGGGCTGGGGGCAGCAGCTCTTTCAGAGACAGCAGGTCCTCTCACAAAGGGGCAGACTGCCTTCCCACAAGACGGTGACTGGGACCCGAGGAGGTGGGGAGGAGGAGGAGAAGGAGGAGAAAGAGGAGGGGTCTCTGAGAAGAACATCAGTCAATTAACCCAAGGATGCTCAAAGGAAAAAGTAAATATGGGACCTCAATCCAGGGACCTGCTTTGTCTAGTTTCCAGGCTAACTTCTCCCCGCTCCTCCTCATGGGGATGTCTGGAGTTGGGTTTGGCTGTTGTAGGATTTGGGTCCTGCTCGGCAAAACCAACAAAGAACCTAAGAACACCACCGCCTCCTTGCAAGGGATGAAACTTTGGAGACTTCCTTAAGTGAAAGTTTAACTAACAACTCCAGGGAAAAGCCAGAACTTTGTGAAGAGTCTCCAGCGAAGCCAGGCACAGACGCCCTCCCACTCTTCCTTCCTTCCTCTGTCTACTGCACACATATTCGTTAATCACGAATCAGACACAGGCAGGTCAGAAGACCTCGCGCCATCAGCTTCCAGGTTGGAGCCCAGCTATCCCTGCTTTTTCTTATAAAACTCGGGTTATAAGATGCAGCACCGGGTAGGATTTGCTATTTCCCATAAAGAAGTGAACTGCCAGGATTCTTCCTTCTCAGCCAATGCAGGAAGTTTGCAGAGAGCTAGGGGGTGGGACAGGGGGCCGCTGGAGTTTGGGAGGTCCTTGTTAGTTCTGCAGAAATCGGAAATCGCTCCGCATCGGTCCAGCCTCTTACAGTTCCGGAAAAAGGAAGCCCATAGGGAGGTCTGGGTAGGGGGGATACTCCAAGAATTGGGGGTGTGACCTGGGACGTCCTAACCTTTTTGTCTTGCAGCCTCTGGGAGGTTGCGTGAGTGCCCCCACCCCCACTCCTTCACTCTCAAAGGACGGTAAGCACTTTAAGGAGAGCGTCTTTGTGGCTCTTCCTTCTTCCGTGTCTCAAGAGGAGGGGCTAGGGCCCCGGCCCGCGGAATAGCCCTTGAGGGCTCGGTAAACGTTAGAGTGCTGGCTTGCTCAGTTTCTGGGGCTGAGCCGCCGCATCTCTCAACGGGACAGGTGCAGGGACCTCCCCGCCCGCGGCCTGGAGTGAGAGCTCCGGTCCCTCGTCTAAACACAAAGCTCTGTTTGGAGCAATGCGGCAGAACTCTGGCCAGAGGCTGCCCCCCCTCACGACTGAGCGCACTTCATCCACTCTTTTTTCTGCTCCGCCAGCCACCCAGCCGGTTACTGTTGCCGCTTTGGAAAAAAGCAGGCGGCTTGGACCCCGGGGGCAGAGAGCAGGGATCGAAGGTCAGGGTCCCGGAATCTCCACGAGGGCGGCAGCCTTGTCCCGGACTCCGGCTCTCGAGAGGGGATAAGAGGGAAGTAAAGGGAATGCATAGCTTTACCAAGGTGCAGAGGAAGCTTTCGTGTCCGGAGAGGAAAACCCGGCTCTCTTGAGAACGTTGGCGATTCAAGGGCTCTTTAGAGGATTTTGGAGGCCACGATCCTGTGTCCTGAATCTGCCCTTAAAAGGGCAGATGGCACCTCTCCTCCCTAGTAAGCTGGTTGAAGAGCCTCCTCGGTCTGAAAGGCGCAGCTCTTGAAGCGGTGTCCAGCTTTTGGCACCGTCCTGAGCACCCCAGGGCCCTGTAGAGTCGGCGCCTTCCTAGGGGTGGGAACCGCTCGCCCAGCCCTGGATGCCGGGGGTTCTGCGCTGGGCGGGAGGCGAGAAGACGACCGGAGGCGCGCCAGCCTTTCTCTTTCCTGCGCGCCGGGGCACAGGAAAACTCTGCATGCGAACCTTCTCCCACCACCCAGGGTGACAGGTCCGGACTGGCGCCGCCGCGAGGGCTCACCTCGGATTCAGTCTTTCTAGGAGGGCCTCCCTCCAGACCAGATGGGAGCGGGCCGAGCGGCGCTGGGACGCGGGAGCAATATCGCACCGAGAGGCAGGCCCGCGGCCGCGCCGCTGCGCACCTTGGCCGGGAGCTGGTTTCGCGCGGCGGGCGCAACCTGCCCTGCCCGGGGTGCGCTCTGTGCCCAGGAACCCCCTTCGCCCCGCAAGGCCTCCGGCCCTCTTCGTGCAGTGCTCCCTTCAAACCGCTTCCTCCACCGCCCTCGAGCTCTTCTCCAAGGGACTGCTGCCCAGTCGCCAACACCGCGCTTCTGAAATCTGAAGCCCTTTTACCTGTGTTTTGCTGGGCGGCGGGCACGCAACCGCCGCAGGAATAAAGGGAGACGTCCCGCCCCGCGTCCGCGGAGATCGCCCGCAGAAACGGCTGCGGGACTTCAGCTTGAACAGAAAAAGGGGGTGAAGGTAGTTTCCAGTTAAGGCCTACACGGGTGAGAAACGGTGTCTTCCCGACCCCCGGCCCCATCGCTTCCAGTGAGGAGACACCTCCAGCAGCTCCGCGAAGGACCCGGAGCGCATCCCCGGCGCCGCCGGCAAATCGCGGCTCAGTGGCACCTAGACCTCCGCCCCCAGCACCTCCACCCTGAGAAACTCAGACATTCGAGAGAAGTGCAAGAGGAGGGAAACCGCAGGTTTCAGGAATCCTGAAGGAGACCGTGTATTTCAGAGCCAAGGAAGCAGTTTAATTGCTAAGACAAGCGCAAACCCGTCTTCCTTCTACCCAACGAAGGCGTGCACACGCGTGTGCGCACACTCACACACACGATATATGTACTGGCTTAAGAAAAAAAGCAAGAGAAAGAGCCTGGCACGGAACTCACCTGCCTCTAGGGTGGTGCCGTTCAGCATTCTGACAGAGGGAGTTGATCACGCTGTGATGGTGGCTGCACCGCAGAGAAATCAACCCATCAGCTCAGAGGTGCGGCCCCGGGCCCCGAGCGCCTCCCACCACCCGGGGGAAGCGTCCCAGCCGCTCCTCCCTCCGAGGCCACGGGTACCGAGCGGCCTAGAAGGAAGCCCGGCAGCCTCCGGTTGGTGCCCGAGACGCTCCTGGGCGCCCGGCGGTCAGGAGCACACCCAGGGTAGAAAACCGCTCCGACTAGACAAACCCCATTGGTACCTTGAGGTCCGGAAGTTCCCCTCAAGAACCTGGTCCCCGGCGAGGGAGGGCGGGAGGCCAGAGGTGCGGGCGGGTCCCAGGTCTTGCCAAGGAGTCCTCTGCTAATCCAAATAAATAAATAAACCGGTGGATCGTTCTCTCTCTCTCTCTCTCTCTCTCTCTCTCTCTCTCTCTCTCTCCTCTCTCTCTCTCTCTCTCTCTCTCTCTCTCTCTCTCTCTCTCTCTCTCTCTCTCTCTCTCTCTCTCTCTCTCTCTCTCTCTCTCTCTCCGCCTCCCTCTCTCTCTCTCTCCCTCCCTCTCTCTCTCCCTCTCTCTCTCAGTCTCTCTCTCTCTCTCTCCCCACCCCCCACCTCTGTCGGAATTGACCCGAATCCCTCACCTCTGACCGGCAGCTCCCTCCACCTGTCTTTTATTTTCTGTTTATATATGCTTCCAGATCGGGAGGGGGAGGAGGAAGGGTTGGGCAGAGGGCACAGACGCGGACCGATGCCGGGAGACAAGCTCTGAGGCTGCGTTCAGCCCTTCCAGCCTTTCAGTAATCAGGGGAGGTGTTAATGGAGGACTCGGCCGTAAGGGAACCTCATAAAGCCGTGAGCATCTTGAGCCTTGGGCGCAG
Source organism: Camelus ferus (assembly GCF_009834535.1). Taxonomy (NCBI): domain Eukaryota; kingdom Metazoa; phylum Chordata; class Mammalia; order Artiodactyla; family Camelidae; genus Camelus; species Camelus ferus. The sequence goes on along the minus strand of NC_045718.1, from coordinate 10,188,796 downwards.
CGGGAGAGCTGGAGTCCCGCGGCGTGCCCTGGGCTCCCAGGGCCCCAACCGGCCTTGGCCTTCCCGGTGTTCGTACCTCAAAGATGCTGCTGCCAGCTGGTGCCTGCATAGACGGTGAACAGGCGGCAGCTCCTGCGGGGAGCTGGGCTAAGCCATTGACTGCTCCCTCGCCACATCTCCGCCTTTCCCTCCCGGTCCTCCCTCCCACCTCGGCGTTCCCGGGCTGGGCGCCAGGAACCCAGCACTTTGAGGTGCGTTCTGCGCTCGAGAGTGGCGTTCTCGGCCGGGTCAGCGCGAGGACCCGAGGTATCTTTGCAGCCCGGCTCCGGCTAGGAAGTGGGAATGGCCATCCATCCGGGAGAGAACCAACTCAAACCCTCGGAGACGAACGTTCGCGGGGACACAGACTCCACACCCGGGACTGGGCGGGCGCCGGGTTACCTGGGCTCAGCTTCCCGAGGGGCTGCGCTGCCCCAGCAGCCCCGGGCGCAGTCAGGCCGCGGTGAAGGGGAGGAAGAACCAGGAAGCCTGGCCCCTGGCCAATTATTTACCCGCTCCCCCAGCCAGTGCGCCCCTCGCAGTCGGGGTGGGGGCGGGGGACTCCTGGGAGGCTCCTGCGCGGATGGGGAAGGGGTGTGAGCAGCGAGACTGACCTCTCCAGCGCGCGGGTCCGTGCGGTGCTGCCGCCCTCCCTACCTGCCCCTTCCCCGGGCCACAGCAGAAGCTCCTCTACAGGGCGTGGGCCGAGCGCGCAGGGGGCCCGGGAGCCGCCGGGGACCCGTCCCCGGGTAGGGGCTCGTGGGGCTGCGTAGGGGCAGACCCACCTCTTCGCCGGCCCCGCAAGCTCTGACACACTGTTTAAGCGGGCAAGGGATCCAGCTGGAGCCTCTGCCTTTCTCTTTCCGTCCCAAATCCCAGAATGGAGCTCAGAGCAACCCAGGGAGAGCCCCTCTTTCTACTCAAACCCTTGGTTTCACTAGCCAGTCCCACCAGCCAACTAGTCCTACTGGTTTACCGTCTAAGTTCCCCTCACCCCCGACTCTTCCCTTCCCATCCCGTCCTCTTCAGTTTTTTTCACTCCTCGAGAACCCTTCGAACCGCGGTTCGTTTTCGCAGCCGGGGAGGGGACCCGCCTCCCGGATTCAGCTCCTCCGCTCGCTGCCGAGGCCATCGAATGGAAGGACGGTGACACCGCCCCGAAAACGTTCAGGTGCTCCCCCTCATCCCTGTCCAAAGCAGTGGGTTTTATCCTCTTTGGGGTCATGAACCATTTTAGGCATTTGACAAAAACATGCATTCTACACACACACACACACACACACACACACACAGCCTGGAGCTCACTGAAGCGCGCAACGAAGCTCACACTTCAGAATACAAATTTTGGGTGGGAAGATGCTGTCGCCAGGAATCTGCCAATACCCCAGAGCCCATGATTCCAGGTTGATAAGCTTTTACACCCACAGTCTCAGGAAGGGGGTGGGGCGTGAGTCTGGAGGTTTCGTGTTAATAGCCCAACCTGGAAACCGTTTGTAGGGGCGAGGATCAGCCTGCGCGAGGCTCGGGCACCCCGCGGGACATCCCGCGGGCCTGGGTGGGCTGCGCGTCCCAGTGACCGCCCACCCCCAGCAAGAGATAGTGGCAAGGTCTTCCACGACATTTTCTCAGCAATCGGGTTTTCCAGAGGGTGCCGACCCCGACCCCGCCCCCACCCCCAGCCCAACACACAGACACACACACACACGCACACACACGCACACACACAATGACTTTCTTTTGCCTGAGGGGAGGGGATAGTTGGGGCACCCAGAAGTACCTTTTAATTGTTGCAGGGTAGTGGAAAAAAAAAACAGCACCGAGTTTTAATCCTCCATCACGGGCAGACAACCCGTCCACAATTCAAGCCTTTGCTAGGAGGCAAAGATGAAGAGGCAGGTGTTGGCAGGCAGTGGAGGGGGGCTCCTTCGGGGAGGCCTGAGAGTGCTCACGGGAAGGCGACATGCCGATGGCTGTTCCCCGGGGTCCTGAGCCTCCTTGCCCAGTCTTGTCTGGAGACCCCGCTGGAGTCTGGCAGAGGAACTGGACGCGCGGGACAGACTTGGCGATCGCCTTAGGACACCGCGCGCTGGCGGAGGAGAGACGCGGTGGGGATGGGGGGACAAAGACCCGCATCGCATCTCCCCTTCTCGAGCCCCCCCCCCTCAACTAAACACACTGGTGTGGGAGCCCCAAGTTGCACTCGGGGCGAGGGAAAGCCCTTCCCTTCCTTGCTCAGCAAAATCATGGGGCCGGTGTGGCTTTTGAAGAGAGAGGAGTGTGCAAGTCATCCACCTGCTGCGAGGACGCCCCGCAGGCAGGGCCCTTCCCGGCCAAGGGAAGGACCGCCCGGCAGGAACCCATCACCAGCCTCCACCCTGCTAAACCCCGCACAAGACCCCCAGTTTCCCTTGGGTCTTTCCGCATTAGAAACAGTCTGGAAGTCAATCTCCCTTGGTTTATGGTGCCTGCCTTGCCGAGGCAGGAATCTCCAGGAATCTTGAAGGTGGAGTAGCACCAGAGTCAGGCTTAATCTGCGAAGTCTCTATTTCTCGGCGTCCACATGCGTTTGGACACACAGACCCCACAAGAACCCTGACTTTTTGCTTTACAATGTCCGAATACAGTACAGCTCGAAGCTCTTGAAGGGAGGCCCATCTATGTGGCCATATTGAGTTTAATGTGGGAGGACTCACGGCCGCCACCCCTGACCTATGGTTCCGCAGCATCTCCCCAGAACCTCAGACCTTGGCTCTCTGGCTCCAGAAGCAGGAGCGAGTAAAAGCGTCACCCCTCCACCCCCAGCAACAGCTCCGGAGCTGTTGATGTCAGGAAGGCTAGAAGTTCCTCCAGGAAGAGCCAGGAAAGTCCTATATAAAGATCCTCCCTGATGGACCTGGAGTCAGTCCTCTCTTCTTCAGCCAGTTCCCCACTGCAGGAAGTGTCCTGGGACTGGGAAAGAGCTGCCTCCAGGAGGGTGGCACTCCTCACCGTCTTTCCATCTGCCCAGGGGCTTACTCAAAATACACTGTCTTACAAGGGGGTGATCTTCCTTTCCTTTTTCTCTTGTTTCTCCAGAAGGATGGCCTTTAAGACTACATTTCCTTCTCTTTTTCCTCCTGGGACTGCTGGAGCAAGTCCCAGCCAGCCGGCCAGCCCCTACCCAGAAAAAGGCTTGGGTAATCTTCAAATCTATTGGGAAGGATGGAGCTAGCCAGCTGCTCCTTGACCTAAGAGTGGAAAGGAAATTGGCTTCTGGGAGTCCATAAGCCTTTCTGGAAACACTGACTGCCTCCTCTGTCACAATGCCAGGCCCCTAATCCTTTTCTCCTTCTTTTCTCTGTTGCTGGAGAGGGTGACACCAGACCACGGGGACGGCTCTTCACATCCATGGAGGCTGCTGACACTTCACAGAGTCCAGGGAGGGTGTTGCTTTAGGGTACCCAGTTAGAGCATCAGAAAGACTGGGGTACCAAAACGGCTGACAATTTTGGGAAACAATTTAATTTTTTGATATAAAATGAACAACGGAAGTCACAGGGCGTATCACTTACTGGGCCCCTTTTCACTTCTACAGTTTAGAAGGGCTTCTGTTTTGAATTGAACAAGGGAGCAGGCACCAGACCCTTCATGTCTCTTCCGATTGTTAGAAATCTTTAAACAAAACCTTTACTGGGGACCACAAGCAGAGGCTAAGGCAGACCCCTGAGAAGTTGGAGAACCATTCAGATTCTGTCAGGAGAGAAAGCTGAGGGTTCGCTCTGGGTAAAGCCAGCCTTCCATTTCACTGACCAGCACAGAAAAGGCGTCCTGGGTGTTGCCGTCCTCAGAGGGAGCAGAGGAGGAGGTGTCGACATGAGTCCCAGAAACCGGGTTGAAGACTGAAATCTAGGGGCCTCGCAGCAGTGAATGCAATGGGGGTAAAGCTAATAAGATGTACCAAGACAGATTTGCCTGCAATGTGACATCAGAGCTGGAGGAGTAAAATGTGGGGGAGAGAAAAGAGAATGGTTTAATCGAGGCATCTTAAGTGGCCTGACCCTCAAGTCAGAATGATTTAAAGTTTTTATTAGGAGAACAGATGGAAGATGAGAGCATTGCTGGACGCAGACTGGCACTTCTTGGGTCCTCACATGCTGCGTGGTATAGCCTTATATCCACCTTCTTATAGCTCCAGATATAAATAAAATGAAGAACGTATTCAAACTGTTCTATTTGCCAGCAACCTCCCTTGGGTTGTTAGCACTGAGGAGAAAACAGTAGGAGAACTGAGGCTATAAAAAAAAAAATGAAGAGCTACTAATGTGACCCGACTGCTACCATTTATTTAGTGGAACAGTCATTATTTTCTGTCTTCAACATATGTCTGATAATGAAGCAAAAAGAAAGGAAAATAACTATCAATGTGCCGCTTCAGAAACACACAAACATTTGCTAGCTTTTTCATTTTATTGATGTTCTTTTCGTATATGGACTTCTGATTATGCTAGTTATCAAGTGCTAACAGCACAGAAAGCAATCCTGGATTAGGCTTTTATTTATTTTTTTAATAAGGCTCAATTAGATGGAGAACAGAGATGAGACTGTTGTCAAACATAAAAATATGAATTGAATTGCTTCTTTTTAGATGGGTCTTTAACGTTGATTTGACCATATGGACACTGCAAAAGAAATAAAATACATTATTGTTGAATTATTTCACAACCATCTTGAAAAAGTACACTTCTCACGGTGAAAAAAAAAAAGAGACTGCTAATAATGCTGTATAGAATATTTGATCCATCTCCTGCAGGCTAAGAGGAGAATGATGGCACCCTCTGGCAAATGATCCTAATTAGGGTCCAAGAATCACCTCCTAGATGCATCCTTCCAACGTTAAGAATTCTACTGTCAAAAACTCACCCTTCAAAAATCCTCCAGTCCTCAATTCAGGTGAAGCTCTTACACATTTGATTAGAAACAGCCAATGTCACAGGCACAAAAGTGAAGGCTTAATTTTTCAATACTGGTTACTGTTAATTACCAGCATTTAGTGTCTACTCCTTGATTATAAAGTGGGTAAGTTTAAGGAAATAATACCTTCTTGCCCCAAAACATACAAAGTGGTCTACAATCAGAGGTTATCTGTTTCTAATCTTAACTATATCACAATTTAACTTACTAGTATGCTTTTAAAAAGTTACAGTGAAGAACCCGTTCCCATTTAATTTTTGCTCAAAATAGGGAAGGATCACATAGTTAGTTCATCTTAATCAGCGAGCTCAGAGGTAGATGGTCACTGAAATGTACATTGTGGGAAATGTATGGCACTTGAGTTTAACGCAGCGAGTTTCATGGTTATTTTAAAGGCAGAGTAGAAACAACCACAGAAAGATGAAATGGGGTGGGGCTGGGGGGGGGAAGAAAAGGAGAAGCGGAAGGGGAGGGGGAGGAGGAGGAATAATAACAACAACAATAACGATAATAATAAAGAAGGAGGAGAAAGAGGAGAAGAGGAAGGAAGGAAGGAAGGAAATCATTATCATTTAAAGAAAACCCACTTCTCAATGTTGGGCAAGTTTCTATTTATTCAGCTAAAAAATGAAAAATAAATGCTTCCTGGAATAGTTTGCAATATTCTGAATTTCTTTTCCTGCCCTCTTTGTACTTGCCCAGTGAACACAACTTATTTGCAACCTTGTGAAAAGTTGCCTTGTAATAAAGACCTGCCATAAATTTCCCATCACAGCCTTTCAAGCAACTGATGCTCACAGTGAAATGTTACTAAATTTCATTAACTTAAAAAAGTCCTGTGTTGATCCTAAGGACTTCAATGTCCTGAGCTAGAGTAGCTTGTGAAAAGTGCACTCCTGGTCTATTTAGCCTGGTAAATATTTGATTGGTTTTTCAACTACTAAGTATTTACGAAGTCACAGAAGCACCTAAAACGGCCATAGTCCTGCAGAATTGGTACCCACGTGTCTGCAGGCGGAGCCGCAGCATTCGCCTCTCTGCAAGTGCGCCAGCTGTGTGAGCACCAGGTAGCCGGTAGCCGGGTCCTCATAGTTCAGCTGGCCGGCCTGCAGAGTCAGGAAATCAAACCATTCATTCATCTCAGTACTCATCATATCTCGTCACCAGAACCTCTACTCATAAAACGCCGCCACATTTTCTTTAAACAATATTAAACTTCTTCCCCAGAAATTTTAGTGGCACTTGCAATTAAAGACGGAATGCATTCCAACACTAGACACAACCCAACTTTATGTGACAGAAGGAGAAAATATACAGTTCGAGAAAAATGAGAAGTTGATGGAAAAACAAGAAAGCCTCTATATCCAATAACTATACAGCCGTGGCTCCGGTATTTTTCATTCAGTTTCTAGGGAACAAGTTTAATAACAGGTGATTTAGATGACTTGAAGAGCTTAAGAGGCTGAAAATGAACTTTCACTCAGAAGTTGCAGTTGCAATTTCACTACTTAAAATATGTGGATAATGATTTAAACTTACAGAAAAGGTGCTAATCAAAACCAACCGTCCTCACAAAAGAGTATTACCCTCGGTTTTATGGAACACTTTTCCTTACCTTCATGATGTGTTACTCCACTGCACATTTTAACACTATTTTCTTTTTTTTTGGAGTGTTGTTAGTGCCGTCTTTAAGCAAAATAAAAGTATTGTTTTAACATGTTAACACTCACTGCTTTCACAAGTTTGATCAAAAGCAACTTTCCCTGCAACACTTCAGATGCCAAAGAAGCAGGCTCTACCTACACTCAGACATGGTTTTTAAAAGGTGTCGCAAGATAAAGTAAATAACGCAGGCTCTTCTGTGGATCTGGGCCACGTGGGTGATGTTATTTAGTTTAGCCTTGAGATTCTGAAGAGAAACTTTCTCCTGGGCTTTTCATATAACCCTTCTACCACGCAGTCACTCTGCACGATTCCTGCATACAGCCTCTTCATTAAAGCACATGTGACACTCATATGTCTTCTAACATATATTTTTGCATGTGACAAACTACATCTTCAGGGTGTCTTCCTTAATGTCTGGATATTTTGCCCTAGTTCGGGTTTTAATCAACTACGCTTCGTGAATAAAGCGTGGAGCAAAAGGACAACTGGAGTTCAAGTCTAGGTCTCCTCTGAGACCCTCCAGCAGAGCGAGCCCAGGGCAGCAGACACGCAGCAATCAAGCCCCAAGGCCAGTCTAAGGGGCCTTTGTGACCACAGAGGCAGATTACTTGAAACCAGGAGCACTAAACACTACTTTAGAATGACTGATTGTCAAGACCTCACTTCTTTATTTACCAAGCCCGCCTTGGAAGACTTGGAAGAAAAACAAAAGAATACTAGGAACTCTGTTAGCCAGCTTCTTTCCACGTGTCAGGCTGGGGGTCTTCGGAGAGCAATTACCTGGAACCCGGGAGTCTAACCAATTGCTTCTGAGCCTGGGCCTCTCTCCTGCTTTCCATGTTGATGGAGAAACTTTGAGCTCACTGGTGGCCCACACAAACTTAATTCATCCTCAGTAAATGAGTCTTAGGTAATGGCAGCAAAGATGTGGCAAGAATGCCAACAGTTTGACTGCAGAACAGACGTTCAGGGATGCACGTCAGCCCAGGGAGACAGGTAAGAGAGCTGCCTGGAAATGTGGAGGAAGGACCACTGGGAGGGGGCCCTGATTTGTGGACAAATAAAAACAACCTTGTTATTGGGTTTACTTACGGTCTCCTGGATGGTCATTTAACCTGCAATACTGACACTGATCAAGTAAGTGTGGATTCCCCGAGTGAGAAAAAGTTTCTTTCCTTTCCCAGGCTGATTGAACCTCTTTCCAGGCCACTGGTGTGTGCTCCAGGGAATAAAACTTCCTGCTCTATTTACCACATTTATATCGTGAAGAATGGAAGCAAATTATACATGTTATTTTTAAGAGTATAAAAATTAAAGAAATAAAAAAGTATAAACAAGAACAATCAAAAGCTGTCAGTCATTTTCTAGAGTCTTTGTGCGGAATATTCAACACTTGAATGAGCCCAACAGTGGATCTCAGGGATTACTGTCAGTTAAAAAAAAAAAAAAAAGTCAACTTTAGGTAACCTCCAAGGTTTTCTTCTCTGCTCCTTTGGCTCAAGTTGGACCATAGAATACTAGCCCTAACAAGTACTGGCCACACGCAGTGTATTCAACAGGCTACTTTCATATCTCTTTTGTGTCTATATTATAGAACTCACTTGCTCTCTCAAAAGGATAAAAATATAAACACGCTACCTTTAAACTTATTAGTCTGAGGTGTTAGAAAGCGTGAAGGAAGATGGTAAGTTTTGATACTAGTGCTAACAAGCAATTGTCAAATCCTCAAAACATAAGAAAACATAGTTCAAGAATTCTCTGGGAAGAATGGAAAGGCCTGATTACAGTGTCCTTTGTAACTGTGCTCCGTGAGCGTGGAAAGGACAAAAGGATGGTAGCAAAATTAAAATAAATTAAAAATAAGAACTTTTTTCATTATTGAAATCACTGTAGGCAGTGTTTAACTGATCCTGCAGATAAACACACGACATATTTTTCCTGTGACTTCTCGGCTCCTCTGCCTCCTCCCCCAGTGCCACACACACACACCCCCGCCCAGAAACAGTCGCATTCATACGAGTCGAATTCATACTCAGGACGGATACAAGTTAACTCTTTGCGCGGAATAGGAAACCGTGGCCAGTTTTCAGGCGAAAAGTTCTGAGCGGGAAGCGTGCGCGCTGTCAGAGGCCTTCGGCCAGGACAGTCCAGCTCGGGCCTCCAGCAACCTCTTTCCCCGCCGGTACGCGAAGGGTCCCTGACCCAGGGGGTGCTGTCTAGGCGGGGCTTCCAGGAGGGGCGGGGCTTCTTGGAGGGGCGGCACTGCCTAGAGGGGCGGGGCCGCTGGGGCGGGGCAGGGAGGAGGGGCCTCACCGCGCAGGCGCACGGCTCCCCCGGCAGCCGTCCGGGGGGGGAGGCCTGGGAGGGGCGGGGCGGCCAGGGAGGAAGGGGCGGGGCCTCACCGCGCAGGCGGCCTCGTGAAGCTCCGCGATCCGCCGCTCCGCCGCTGTTAACTCTTCGCTCGCCAGAATCCCCGCCGTCGGCTTCGGGCCTCCCTGCGAGTCGGGCCCGGAGCCGCCTCGGTCCCCCTCGGAAGAGGAGCAGAGGGTGAAGCTGAGGTGCTGTCGGAACTTTGCTCCGACCCGGGGAGGTTCTGCTGGCGGGGCGGCGGGCGGCTGCCTCCGGAGCGCGGCGCCCGCTGACGCCGGGACCCGCCTGACCGCCATGGCCGCCGCCTGTGGGAGGCGGGGCGCGGCGCCGGGGTCGCGGGGCGGTGCCGACTGCGCCCGCCAGGTCCTCGTCCCAGGCCCCAGCCCCGGACCCTGGAGCCCGCCCCTGAACCTCGCCGCCGGGCCCTTGATCCCCACCCCGTCCCGGCCCTCTGGACCCGGACTCCGAGACCCGACCCCGGACCTCGACTCCACGGCCCGACCCAGACCCCGCCCTCGGGTCCTGGATCCCGACCCCAGCCCGGGCTCACTGGATCTGAGCCCTGACCCCCTAATCCCGCCCTCCGATCCCTGACCCCGACCTCCTATCCTGGACCCTTGACCCGGACCAAAGCCGGCGCCTCTGGACCCCGCCTTCCCTGACCCCGCCCCGCCCCCGCCCTCCGGTCCTGGACCCCCGATCCCATCCCCGCCCTCTGGACCTGGACTCGAGCCCCCGCCTCTGCATCCGGACCTCGACTCTCCGGACCCCGACCCCCGGGCTCAGGCCCGGCCAGCCCTACGGGGCGGTCGGCGAAGGGCGCGCGGACCCGGCCCTGCCTTAGAGATAAAGTGCAGCTGGGGAGGCTCCCACAGGAAGCGGGGACGGGGAAGAACGTGCCATTCCCACTCACGGGACCTACATTCCAAGTATTCCATTGGTCTTCTGAGATGACACGTGGACATCTTTTCTCTTGTCAAACTGGACTTGGTATCTTTCAGCATAATCGCCACAACTATTAAGATTCCAGAAAGTGATCAGAATACCCCAGGTTTGTTTACCACCAGCTTGGACATACCCAGAAAGGCTGAGTATTTACAGGTGGTCTTTGCCAGGAATGAGGCTGGGAGCCGAGCCTTCCTTTGCGGCTTGGTTCTTTGGCCCAGAGTAAAGTGAGGACCAAAAGCGAGGGCTAAGTATTTGCGAAGTCCAAACTAAAATCATATTTCCGGTCTGAAAGATGAACGTTATCCTGCTACCCCCACAAAACAGTATTCGAGAAAATTAGCTCAAACCCAGGAGGTAATTTCAGGCGTTAGAATTAAATTAACACCACTCCCGCCTCCCACTCTCAGCCTGCGTTTCAGGCTTGAAGAGTAGTCGGTGGTTAAGTGTTCTTCAGTTTTGGAGGAACCCAGCGCAGGAACTGATCCCTGAGGACAAGGGTAGACTTGAGTGATGCAGGAGAGGAAGAAGAGACCATCAGCACCCCTTTTCTGACACCAGCATTTACCATACAACCCCATAACCATACTTGGATGTTCAGGAGGTGCAGATTAAACGGCCCCGTTGGTCCTTTGTAAATCTCACAGTGAATGAATACATTGGAATCCTATTTTGCAAATCTGTTTCCTTTGTGTTAGAATAAAAAATCAGCTCTCAGGCTCTGGAGACAGCTTAGTGATCTGAGAAGAGTTTAAAACCTGGAAGGCTGAAGAGGGACCCTCAGTAAAGCTAGGGAAAGAGCAGCTGTGAGTAGAAAAGGGAATTCACCATAAATCACCTGTGTGTTTTCTGTGTTATTTTGCCAAACCGAATTCTCAAAGGAAAAATCTAGAAGTTCTGATTGATTGTATTGTTTTTAAAATTGAGGATGAGGACCTATTAATAGTTCATGACATTAATTCAAAGGATGGGAGCTGAATTTTACAGAGATGAAATAGAAGTCTTGTTTAATCGTATTCATTAAACAGCATTGGGCCCTTTTTCTGACAAACTGGACAGGTGCACACATTATCGGACTGTCTGATCTAAGCCCCAGAAAAGATGCCTGCCTGTCTCGCAGAGTCAGCTTTTGGTGAGTTACAAGTGTTAGCGTGCTATCAGTGGGTGAACTGGTGCTGGAGTCACAGAGTCACCCGAAGACATGTTGTCCCCATACTGCCTGTTTTGCACAGTTGTTTTTGGACACAAATTTATGTATTTGATGTTTTTCAAACAGCCGAATGGTGTGTTATGACCTGTTATGCTCCTCAGCCAGCGCATTTCACTCCCAGTTCTTGTGATTGAAAGCAGATGTTACACGCCCCCAAGGTTGCCTCTAGGGAACCTTTGTTTCATTTAATGGGACTTCCCAGAACACACTTTGTCACAGGGCCAGTCTTAGAAAAGTCTTTGGGGGAATGATAACCATTTATGTTTGCAAGCCCCCCCCCCATCTTGGCAGGAGGGCTGCTCTGCCTGCCCAGAGCTATCTGTCCTTGGCCCCTACCTTCCTGCTTTGTGTCTGTCCCTGGGATGTGCTGTGTATGGGCCACCTGAGCAGGTGATGCAGCTGTCTTAGGTCCTCCTCCATCCTTGGGGTCATTCTCTACCGAGAACTGGACTGGCTTCCCCCCCACTGCCCACAGAAGGTTGCAGGCTGGACTCCATTGTTAATTCTCACTGTACTCCGGGTCCTTACCTGGTTTCATCTTCACTTCTTATCTGTTACCTGTCTGCTTACAACCCCCAGGTCTCTGTGTAGGGGTCGCCCCTACTGCCCATCTACCTGCTGTACTGAGCCGCTTACATATGCCCCCAAGCTCAAAACGGATTCAGTCATCATTCCCTTCAGAATCCTACTTGCCTGTTTATTTTCTCTTCTAAAGGCACAACTAATTCAGAGATTTTTTTCCCCAAGAGTGGTCCTTGACTCTTCATGTCTCCCCATCCAGGCGATCACCAGGTCCTTCCTGCTCTCCCTGTGTCTCAGCTCTGTCCTCCTCTGCTATCATCATTGTTCTAGTTTGTTATCATTTCTCTCCCCACGGAGAGCAGGGCTCATTGATGTAAATACAAATGACAGGGACTTAGTCTGGACCAAACCCCTCTGCTAAGTGCTGGGGATACCTTGTTCATACTTGGTGCGTGACATTTATTCTGACAAAAATCTCCCTCATCTCCTTGGAGGGGTGAAGTTATACCCGTCCTTAAAGCCTCAGCCCCCATGCTCCCTCCTCTGGGAAGCCCTCCGTGACTGCTCACTTTCCTCATTGTTTCTTCTGCAGGCCGGGCTGGATACCACCACCTCGGTGCTCCCGTAACATCCAAAGCATGTCTGTATGTTTGCCCTTTCTTACTGTATGGTTTTGTGTTTGTGAGGGCTTTTATAATGGCAGAGTGTGAGGTCTTTAAGGGTGAAGGTCTATCTTAATGATCTTTGTGTCCCTAGCAGCACAAGGACACAGAAAATGCTTAAAAAAAAGAGAGAGAAATGCTTGTTGAAATGAACAGATGAATGAGTAAGGGCAACCCACATCTGAGTCGCACAGTAAAGAAATGATACGAATGCACCTCCCCCCCAATATTTTATGGTTAAGAATCAGCTTTGGGTTTTGTTAACACATCAGTTGATCTCAGTCTATTGTTTTCTGAGACACAATATACTAGGATAACAAGGTAAGTGTGATTTTATTAACAATCTATTTAGTAAGTTCCCCCCAAACAGTCATTGAATTAATGGTAAGTGCAGTGTACGGGCTGCATTTCAAATGAAGTCAGTTTATGTTGACAGCGAAGTACAGCCTTGTTAACCCTGAACAATCACTCCAATTATAAACTCCATGCACCGTCACTGTCACAGAAAATATCCAGACTAATGACTTCTGGCCCCTTTGTTATGCAAGTATTCGAGAGGAAACCCACTCTTACGTATATTCAGTATTAACTGTATTTCCCAGAAAGGACACTGCCAGAAAGCTACCAAGAATGTAATTCCATTTGTGCCTTCTTACAATACATGGATTAGTATCGTGCTTTCAAAATTATACGGGCAGCCACTGTTTTGTAGGATTTCCCACATACCAACACAGGGGCACAGAGATCTCGGCTAAGGCAGTAAATACAACATACAAATCAGAGCCTTGTTCTCTGCACTCGCTGCTGCCTGAGGGAGAAAGCACATCCACTGTTCCATGACGGAATGAAAGGCACACTGACTTTCAGGTCAAATACCCGTGACATGGACGCGTCTGACTAGTCGGCTGAGTACCATCCATGTTAATATCTTCCCAGTGGTGGGCACGGGGCTGCGCCTCAGTGATCAGCACAGCACAAGCATTTAGGTCTCCTGCAGGTGTAAACTCGATGCACCTGTGGAACCCCGTGGACTGTGGATCGGATCTTGATGTGCAGTCTAACGGCACCGCTGCTGTGTGAATGGCTGCGTTTGTATAATTCTGTACAGATGTCATCACCACGATTGCTCTATCGGATGCTGTCTCTGGATGGCACATTTCAGACAACATTGTTGTGAGCTAACCCTGTTAGTACCACATCTTGGGACCAAGGGTACCCGAAAAAGCAAAGCATCATGACTGAGCATTGCAAAATCACAGCACTCGCTCCATAGCAGGATTTTTACATCGCGGCACATTTGGAACACGGGTGGGTGGGGTCATTCACCCACGAGTCTAATCTCCATGAGAGTAGAAACATATATACTCTGCCTGACATTTTATTCTGCCATCGAGAACAGTGCCCACCTCATAACCCAGTGAGTAAATAAATCCTTCAGTGGTAGCAGGGCATGTGGAAAAAGCACTGTGTGTGAAGGCACACAGACTGTAGTGGAACCTTACCCTATCCCCATTCTAGTTCTGTGACACTGAGGTGGTTGAAATTCTCTAAGCCTGGGTTTCCTACTCTGGAATGTGAATAACATCTCAGAGCTGAGTTCTTGTGAACCTTAAATGAGATGCTGTATATAGAAGACCCAGCACAGTGCCAGGCTCACAAGTGTTAACCTGTGTCATTACTGAGCCGGGAGGCCACACTCCTGCTTTCAGCCCTTCTGCATGGCAGCCCTCAGCTGCTTAAGGGTTCAGTTGCCTGTTTTCGCATCAGTCCTTCACGACATGAGGCTTAGCTTGGTCGAATGATGACTAATTTTTACTTGTAAATGACAAAAACTTGCCAGATCTGAGCATAATTAAACAGATTTTTCAATGAATTAAAAGAAAAACCTACCTCAAACGAAAAACCTTCTGTACAGCAAAGGAAATAATTCACAGTATGAAAAGGCAGCCTGCGGAGTGGGATAAGATATTTGCAAAACAAATATCAGATAAGGGGTTAGTCTCCAAAATATATAAGGAACTCATACAGCTCAATAGCAAAAGACCAAATAATTCAATTAAGAAATGGCCAAGGGCCTGAATAGGCAATTTGCCAAAGAAGACATAAAAATGGCCAATAGGCATATATGAAAAGGTGCTCAACATCGCTAGTCATCAGGGAAGTGCTGGTCGGAACCACAGTGAGCTATCACCACACACCTGTAACAAGGCAAGAACTACCAAGCGTTGGTGAGGGTGTGGACAAAGGAAACCCTGGTGCACTGTCGGTGGGAAAACAGTATGGCGTTTCCTCAAAAATTAAAACTAGAGCTACCATAGTATCCAGCACCTCCACTTCTGCGTATTTACCTGAAGAAAACAAAAACGCTCCACGGAAAAGACACACGCACTTCCACGTTCCCGGCAGGACTAGTCCCAGCAGCCAAGACGTGAAAGCAACTAAGTGTCCACCGATGAATGAACGGATGAAGAAACTGCGGGCGGGCTGTACACAAGCGGAAGACCACTCGGCCGTAAGACAGAGGGAAATCCTGCCATCTGTGACAACACGGAGAACCCGGAGGGCATCCTGAATTCTTCCGTTACCTTCACGAGATTTGTCCATTAATTCATGTGGCTCCAGAACATTCATCTTCATCATGTAGGGGATCCTATTGTCTAAATAGACCTCAGTTTATTTCATCGTTTCATGTCGATGGGTTTAGGTTGTTATTAATTTATAGCCACTATAAAATTATAAAAAAGGCTCTTTGGAGTATTCGTTTCCCTGTCTCCGTAATGCATTTGTGGTGTGATTCACACAGATCACACGCCTCCGCGTGAGCGGCGAGCTTGCAGGTCTGTGCGTCTGTGACTTCCCTGGTTATGATCAAGTTGTTCTCCTAAATGGTTTGCTACCTTACCTTCCCACCAGCAGTATATAAGAGCTTAGAGAACTTACTAGATGTGAGGACGAAACGCATACACATGCTACTGGTGGGTATCGCTGGGCGGTGGGGATTGTGGGTGACTGCTGTCTTTTAATGTATGCTCTTGTGTGTTCCTGATTGTCTGCAGTGAACATGTATTGCTTCTAAAATTTGAAAGAAAAAATGTCATTAAAAATGAAAAACAAAAGAATTTAGGTAGCCCTGCATATTGTCAACTCAAAAATTTTTTGCTTATCTGATGGGTGTAAAATAGTGTTTCAGTGCAATTTCAATTTACATTTCCCTGATTTCCAGTGGGATTCAACGTCTTTTTGTGTTCCTTTGTCCCGTGTGTTGTTTTTCTGTAGAATACTTGCACATAGTCTTCACCTATTTTCCTGCTGTGTTGTCTTTTCCTTACTTATTTGGAGGCATCATTTACATATTTGAGATACTAATTCTTGGCCAGCTTTATGTGCATGGATATGTGATCTGTTACCTGTTACGTGTGTGTTCGTCTGATTGTCTCTTTTTAAAAAATAGCATTATGAGGTACAATTACCCTACAGTGAACTGCACATACTTACCGTGTGCAGTTTGATAAGCTACACCCATGAACCTGTCACCACCCTTGAGATGTATCCATCACCCCAAATTCCTGGGGCCCTTTTGTGGTCCCTTCCCCCCACCCCTCCCTCCACCTCAGACTTGAAGAGATTGTGGGTTCTGCCTTGTTATTAGGTGGATTGCTCTATAAATAACCATTAGGGCAAGCTATGTGTTAGTGGGTTCAAGTCTTCTATATTCTTCATAATTTTCTATTCATTCTACCAATTACTAAGCAATGAGGACTGAAATCCCTGGAAAGAGTTTTGGATTCCTTGCGATTTGTTCAGCTTTTCCTTCATGTTCTTTGAAGCTCTGTTTTTAAATGTGTAAATATATGGGAATGTCATGTCCCCAAGATGAACTGACCCCATTATCATTGAAAAAGTTCCTTTTTATTTCTATTTTTCTTTGTCCTGAAATTTACTTTGTCTGATATTAATATAACCACTCCAGCTTTCTTTTGAGACGTGTTGTCATGGTATGTTTTTTCCTATCCTGTTTTGGGGGGGAGGGTTATTTATTTATTTAATTATTTATTTATGTATTTATTTTTATGGAAGTACCGGGGATTGAACCCAGGACCTAGTGCATGCTAAGCACGTGTTCTACCACTGAGCTATACCCTCCCCCATCTCTTTTCCTATCCTTTTAATTTATTTGTCTTTAAAGTGTATTTTTTTCAGATTCTTTTCCATTATATGTTATTACAAGAAGTTGAATATAGTTCTGTGCTATACAGTAGGTCCTTGTTGTTTAGCTATTTTATATATAGTAATGTGTGTCTGTTAATCCCCAACCCCTAATTTATCTGAAAAGAAAAAATTCATAGGTATGTATATGTATAACTGAATCACTTTACTGTACACTTGAAACTAAAATTGTACACACTTCAATAAAAAATTAAAAATTTAAAAAATAAGGTGTGTTTCTTTTAGCATCAAATAGTTGAGTCTTTTTTTAAATCCAGTTTCACAGTCTCTGATATGCCTCTTCCACCAAAGTACATGTCCAGGTTCTAATCCCTGGAACCTGTAAAAGCTACCTTTTTTGGAAAAAGCATCTTTTCAAGTATAATTAAGCTAAGGATTTTGAGATGAGGAGATTATCCTGGATCATGTGAAGTGCGAGTGCTAAATCCTCGAACAGGTGTTGATAGGACAACGGAGTCAGAGATTGAGGCCAAAAGCCCAGGAAGCTGGAAGAGGCGAGGGACGGGCTGTCCCATGGAGCCCCTGAGGGATGGCAGCCCTGCTGGATTTCGGCTTCTAGTCAGTCCCCCAAACTGTCACTTCATGCCTAAGTTACCACGAAAGACTCCTAAATTGTAATTACTGCCTCTGCTCCCAACCTCCTCTACTTCATTCTTAACACTGTCGTCAGAATAGCAGTGCTAACACACCATTCTCATTGTCATCTTCTGGTTCAAAAATCCTTAGTGTCACAACTTTACATGTAGGATAAAATATGAACTCATTAGCCAGGCATTTTTGGTACTCCTTCAATTTGACCCCTGAAATACCTTTCTAGTCTTGTGTTCTGTTACTCTAGGTCAAGCATTCTGTAGTCAGACTAATTTACCCAATCTCCCCTAAATTATCCACATTTCAGGCAGGATATTTTGTCTCCACAATAGTTCTTTCCTCCTTACTCCCCAAATTTGTTTCATTGTCCATTCCTCCCCCGTGGGGCTCTGTGATGAATTCTGACCAGTCTAAGGCAGTCTCGGAAATCCCATTCTTCCTGCGCTGATGGATTTACAAAGGCTCCCAGCCAATGAGATGTGAGGGAAATTCCGCAGGAAAGCTTCTGGGAAGGTTTTCTTTATAATGAGACTAAGGGGACCTCAGTTTCCAGGCATATGACATAGTAGAGATCTTTAAAAGTATTCCTTACAAAAAACCTAAGTGGAAATATGAAACAACTGTACTTTTAAATGCACTGGTAAGCCTGAAAAAGGAGGAAAATTCTAGGTACCAAAACCTGAAAACTGAGCTGAACACCAGGGTTGTCATTTGTCCCCGGCACTGCTGGTGTCCCGGAGAGCTTTCCAGTCTTGGTCCTTGAGTTTTGTGGCTGCATGGAGTTGGGAGATGTGGCCTTGGCCTGCACTGGATGAATGTTTGAGCCGAGGTCCTGCTGTGGAGTTGGGACATGCTGAGAGCCGTCCCCTCAGGCCCCTGCCGTTACTAAATGGGTGGACCATCCAACACGTCTGCCCACCAGAAGGGAGAGAAGGCAGGGCTCCTGCCTGCCTCTGCCCAGACTTCCTGGGAAGCTTGTAAAGAGACGTCTGCTCACACACAAGTCAGAGGTTAAAGTTTTGCTTCCTAAGACGCTAGTCCGCCAGGATGGCCATGATGAAATTCCACAGACTGGACGGCTTAACCGAGAGAAGTCTGCCTTCTCACGGCTCTGGAGGCTAGAAATCCAAGTCCAGGTGTTGTCAGGTTTGGGTCCTGCTGAGACCTCCCTCCTGGGCTTGTAGATGACTATCTTCTCCTCCCCCAACCCTCCCACCCCCGTGTTCTCACACGGTCTTCCCTCTGGGCGTGCAGCCCTGTGTCTCCTCCTCCTCTTGTAAGAACACCAGTCCTACTGGGTTAGGGCCCCACCTTTATGACTCACTGAACCCTAATACTTCTTCGAAGGCCCTGCTACAAGTACAGTCACAGTGGGGCTTAGGACTTCAACAGAGGAATTTGGTGGGGGCACAATTCAGTCCATTATACCTACTAAGTCCAGTAAAACCCAAGCCAGGGTAAGAACAAGAATTTGCCCTAATACAGTACAACCCCTGGTTGCCTAATGAAGCAAAAGGAGAGAAATATGTTCTTTCTAGAGACATAAAACCTCAATCCTGGTTCCATAAGATTCCCACAGAAGAAGTCCTGCTGACCAGGACGTCACAACACAAAATTATGAAGCAGAGGAGGAATCAAGGTATTGCAAACAACAGCAAACACAAATAGCAAATGATACGATCTGACCAACCAAGACTTCCAATTATTGGTTAGAGGATACAAAACAAGGCCTAAAATGTTTAAGAAAATAAAAATTAGAATCGAAAATATGAGATGGAAATAACACAGGAGGTTAAAAAGCAGAACAGATTGGAGAGACAACTGAAGGGAAATTCACAAATGAAAAATGGAATAGCTAACATTTAAAACGCAACGTGTTAGACAAACTACAGAATGGGAGAAAATATTTGCAAACGAAGCGACTGACAAGAATATACAAACAGCTCCTACAACTTAATAACAAAAGAACAAACAACCCAATCCAAAAATGGGCAGAGGACCTAAACAAGCAGTTCTCCAGAGAAGACATACAAACGGCCAATAGGCACATGAAAAAAGGCTCAATATCACTAATTATCAGAGAAATGCAAGTCAAAACTACAATGAGGTATCACCTCACACCAGGCAGAATGGCCATCATTCAAAAGTCCACAAACAATAAATGCTGGAGAGGGTGTGGAGAAAAGGGAACCCTCCTACACTGCTGGTGGGAATGTAGTTTGGTGCAATCACTATGGAAAACAGAATGGCGATTCCTTAAAAAAATAAAAATAAGTCTATAATCCAGCACTTCCACTCCTGGGCCTATATTCAGAGGGAACTCTGATTGAAAAAGATACATGCACCCCAATGTTCACAGCAGCACTATATACAATAGACAAGATATAGAAACAAGCTAAATGCCCATTGACAGATGACTGGATAAAGAAGTTGTGGTGTATTTATACAATGGAATACTACTCAGCCATAAAAAAGAATAAAATAATGCCATTTGCAGCAACATGGATGGATCTGGAGAATATCATTCTAAGTGAAGTAAGCCAGAGAGAAAAAGAAAAATAATATATGATATCACTTATATGTGGAATCTAAAAAAAAAAGACACAAATGAAGTTATTTACAAAACAAACAGACTCAGACATAGAAAACAAACTTATGGTTTACCAGTGGGGGAAGGGGGTGGGAAGGAATAAATTGGGAATTGGAGATTTGCAGATACTACTATGTATAAAATAAATAAACAACAAGTTTCTTCTGTATAGCACAGAAGAACTATATTCAGTACCACAGTAACTTATGGTGAAAGAGAATATGAAAACAAATATATGTATGTTCCTATAGACTGAAGCACTGTGCTGTACACCAGAAACCAACGTAATATTGTAAACTGACTAGACTTTAATAAAAAAAAAGAGAAAAAACCCTCAATGTGTCAGTTAAAGGGTAAATTAAGCATCACTGAAGTGAGTGTTTTATATACATATACACATACATATATATGTATGTATGTATGTGTGTGTGTGTGTGTGTGTGTGTGTGTGTATCTCCTAAATAAATGCATAGAAAGATCAAGAGATGGGAATTTGAAATATAAGGAGACACGGAAGACAGAATCAGGAGGTCTATCAGATGTCTAATTGGAATTCCAAATGCAGATAACAGAGTTGATGGGAAAGAACAATAAGAATTGTTTCCTGTAACTGATAGAAAATGCAAATTCTCAGACTCAGAAGTACAATGAATCCCAAATAGGATAAAAAAAAAGTTGTGATGAACATCATGGTGAATGTCCAGCACAAATGTTAAAACAGGGAGACCTTGAAAATGGCCAGAGAGGAAAGTCACCTCCCCACTCAGGAATCACAATTAGACAACAGTCAGCTTGAAATCAGCAGCCTTAGAAACCTGAAGGCAACAGCTTAATCGTTTCAGAATGCTGGATGAAATCCCCGTCAACCTGGAATCGTACATCAAAGCACACTAGTGTGTGAAACAAATATTTTTTCAGACAAAACTCAAACTACTTACCATCAGTAGAAATGTAGTGAAGGAACTCCATGACAACGTGCTGCAGAGAGAAGATGTGAGGAGGGAAGATGAGCAATGAAACATGAAAGTCTCTGAGTAAGGCAAGCTAAGCAAGGACTAAGTATTTGCAGTTATGATACTAACGTCTCATTAATGCAATTTAAAAACACTATTGAATAAAGCTCAAACAATGGTCAACAGGAGGCTGTAAGCCAGGTGGAGGAGAAGCAGAACTGATGTATTGTGTGGGAGGAGGAAAAAGCTCTAGAGTAATCTTGATCTAGTTAAATATGCTTACCAAATTCCAGATAACCACAAAGAGAATAAAATAGAGTGTATAATTTTGAAAAAAAAAAATGACATAAGGGGAAAAAAATCAATCCAAAATATGGCAGTAACAGAAAGAAGCAGAAAAAAAAAGTAATCCCTGAAAATAAAATTACAAAAATAAACTCAACTGTATCAATAATCAAATAGAAGTGAAGTAACCTCTCACTTAAAAGATAAAAATAATTAGAATGAATTTTAAATCTATATACTGCTGAAAAGAAACATAGTTATATTCCATATCTCATAGCAACCTGTATAAAAAAGAACATGAAAATGAATATATGTATATATGACTGACACATTATGCTGAACTGACTATACTTTAATAAAAAATAAAGGAAACATAACTAAAATATTAGTGCAACAAGGTTGAAAGAGAAAAGATAAAAATATGTATCAGACAAATTCTAACCAAGAGAAAGCTGCTGTAGTTACATTAACATCAGATGAAATAAGCTTTAAAGCAAAAAAGAAAATTAGAATGTAAAGGGATATTACATAATGATAAAAAGTCTAGTTCACTGGGAAATTTTAATACTTCTAAAACAGTAGGCACTTGGGCTTAGAAAATCACTTTCCAAAACTGTTTAAATGTAGCTCTAGAAATCTACAGCAAATACGATACTAGATGGCTAAACTTTAATCTCCTTTGAAATGTGAAATAAGAAAAAGATGTCTACTATTGCCACTTTTATCAACAGTGTACTGAAAGCCCTTATCAACATTAAGACAAAGAAGAAAAATAAAAATCATAAACTTTGGAAAGAAGTAAAATATTACAAAATTGTCATAAAAAACAACATGAAAGTTTCATTTCATTATGAGAACTAATGAGAGAATTTAACCAATTATGATCAAAATCAATGTTAAAAATCAACTTTATTGTTTTTATGCATGTTATAAACAATTAGAAGATAAAATTTTAAGAGAGAGATTTATAATGCGTCAGAAATATAAAGTACTTACGCAGACATAGTAAACAATCTTATGGTTACCTTAGGGATAAACGTGGGAGTTTGAGATCTGAAAATGTTAGCCACTATATATAAAAATAGATTTTTTTTTTAAAAAAAGCTTCTTCTCTGTAGCACAGGGAGCTATGTTCAATATCTTGTAATAACCTTTAATGAAAAAGAATGTGAAAATGAATATATGTATGTATATGCAGGACTGGGACATTGTGCTGTATGCCAGAAATTGACACATTGTAACTGACTGTACTTCAAGTTAAAAAAATTTATATAAACTACCTAGGGATGGATATAACAAAAGCTGTGCTAGACCATTACCCCATAAGGGGTAAACTATAAAACTTCGTGGAAAGAGATAAAAGGTGACAAAAATTACTGAAGAAATATTATGAACAGAGACTCCATATGACAATATCAGTTCTTAAATTGATCCCTATATTCCATGCATTTCCCATTATACAAACCAACAGGGGTTTTTATTGAACATGAAAAGCAGATGATTGAAAAAGAAAAAGGAATCATTTTAAATAGAATTATTTTATAGGGAAGGAAAATGAACTGATTACCACAGAAAATTTTGAAAAGAGATGTGGATGGGGCTGTCCTATCAAACACGCAGGCAGATTGTAAAAGAAAGCTATTAAGACCATGTGGGGTTGGAGAAGTGATGGGCTAGGAGTCACAGGAACAGAACAGTCCGCTCAGAACAGCTGGACACAGATACTGGGTACAACACAGACGTGGCTCGGAAGATCAGCAGGGAATATGTGGACCAGTCAGTCAACAGTCCTAGGACATTTAGATAGGTGCATATATGCGAAAAGCAAAGTAAGATTTCCATCTCACACCATGAGCAAAAGTCAGTTTCTGATGAATAAAATACTTCAAAGAACTTAAGATAGAAACCTATAATGAAAAAACTATGGACAGGAATATATGATGTATATACATGACTGAAACATTATGCTGTACGCCGGAAACTGGCACAGCATGGTAAACCGACTATACTTCAATAAAAGTTAAGTGATAGTAGTTATTTTAGCTACTATTTATTTCTGTACATATCATGTGCAGGAACTGTCCCTGCTTAAAGTAAGGGCTGTAAAACTGTGCTGCTCAAATCTCCAGGGAGCACAAGATGGGGCGCTCAGTCGGGCATGGATAGTCCTTTCCATAACGGTGGCCCAGTTGCTAAAGATTTCACCTGTAGTGACCTTGCAAGACATCACCAGGGAGGGAAGTGCCCTGGCAGGTGTCCTGATTCAGGTATTTGAAAGGTCTGGGGGAAAATACTCACAGGCAGTGGTGCTAAGCTGAACTGGTGCTCTGCAGAAGGAAAATGAGAAACTGAGAGCCATTAACAATGGGTTAAAGGCCGAGTGTGAGAACCAGAGGGACTGTGGACGGCTTCCTTAGGAAGAGGTCCTTATCTCCTGCACTGGAGGAGCACACACAGCTGAGCAACAGGCTGCGGGTCTCAGGAGCCGGTTTGGATGCTTCGCCCAGGCGGACTGAAGTCAGTACTCTTGCTGGGGATCCCCGGGACCCTGAGACACAGGGCGGTAGTATCTCCGTGGGTGCCCCTCTGTGCTCAGCAAAGCAACCTGAAACCTCAGCGCTTGCAGAGGAGCCCGTCGTTCTCCTGTAAGAGCTGGCAGTTCCCTCGCGCTGGAAGATGCCCTAGGAGCCTCTCCTCCACAAGGCGACCGCGTCCCCTGCCCAGGAGCTGCCCTGCCTCCTTTGCTGGCTACCAGGTTGACGTGCAGGGTTACACTTCAGCATAACCCAGCTGAGGACAGCCTGATACGTGAGGAGAGAGGCTACATCCCAGGAGGTGAAGAATTGTTGACAAGATGTCCCAGGAGAAGCCAGGTGAGTATCCCCGGGACTGGATCTTCACTGCCAGAAACAAGACTGGGTAAGTAAGAGTCAAGTCATCTTTGACTTGAAGGATGACCCTTCTTGGAATTTAACACCCTGTCAAGGAAACTAGGATGTGGCAAACTCACCAAGAGGGTGGCTTTTAAAGGCCTGAAAAAAAAAAGTGAAAAACAGAATAAATTCTCATGAAAGCCCAGAAAAAGGAATAAAGCTGAGGGAAGTGAATGAGTTACCGACCCTCCATAGTCGGTCCCCAACAAGGGTCCTTCTGCTCCATGTCTTTCCAGCCCACAGAACCAGACCGAGTCCAGTTCAGAAGCAAAGGACAGCTTCCTTCTTTGATCAGAGGATGGGGAACTGTCAGCTGGGGATCCAGAGCACGGGGTCTCCCCACAGGCGGGGCGGGGGAAGGGGCGGGGCTCCCCGGCAGGCGCAGCCGTGCTGACCACGCTCCAGCGCGCGCACACGCGGTGCTGTGCGCAGGCGCAGCGCCTCTGCACCCGCCCACCGAGCAGCCGTCCTGGGCACAGGCGCGCTGCCCGGGGCTTCTGCCCGCGGCCCAGAGCCGGGGCGTTCGCGCCATTTTGCACCGGGAACTCTGGTCTGGAGGGCGGGGGCGAGGCTTCTGCGCACGGCCTCCTGTGAGCCAATGAAACTAGACCAGACACAAAGGAAAAGAAAAAAAAAAAAGGTTAGATTTCTTTATTACCCAGATTCTATTTTTTTTTCCCGGGGAATGGTGAATGGGCTTTGCTGGTGACAGATGTGCGGGAATGGGGATATTTTGTGAGGTCAGAAAACCCAGGAGAAGAGTGTGTTCAGCGGGGGTGACCAGAGGACACCCTGTTCCCGGAGGCGTTGGGCGTGCCGCTGGGGGGTGGGGGCTTGGCGGCTGTCCTCTGCGACCAGGGGAGAGGGAGTGACATCCCGGACCCGCACTGCTGAAGTCGGCGGAGACGGAGGCGCTGTGATGCAACAGAGCAGCCAGCGCTGATGCTTAAGCGCCCGGAGCCGCAGCGAGGTCACGATTACGGTGACGTCTGGCCTGGCTGCAGGGGCAGCCCAGAGGGTGTGAACCACAGGAAGTGGTAGAGATAGTTGCTAGAACATAGCACCCAGAGGGACAGGCAGCCCCCAAACTGCTTTTTAAAATGTACAAACAACAAAAAATGACAAGAGCGGAAGGGAGGAGGCTGAGAGTGATCACCCCAGCAACATGTTCCATCTCTTGCTCAGTCCCTGGACCTGAGCCCAACTTGTATCCGGAGTTCATTGATGAAGCGGTTGCCAGGTTCCTAGGAAGAACCCTGCAACCCCATGACAGGTGTCCACTGTGATGACTTGTCCTCCCCCCATGGGGCCATTTCCTTCAGTGAGAGGACACTGGGTAGACGTGAAGGTCTAGAGATTTTTGAGGTCTGGTGGATGCAGGGTCTGAACTGCCTTCACTAGGTAGATCTGAAGTGTCGTCGCTGTAACTGGGGAGAGTAACTGCCCGACAGCTCAGCTGCTGAACTCCAAATCCACCCCCATCTTCCCGCCGAAGCTGTGCTTCCCCCGCTGCTTCCAGCCAATGGCTGAGCATGGCAGCGATACGAAGGCAGGACCACTCCTGAGAGGTGTGGGACTTCTCCGAGAGGCCACTTTTGGCTCAAGGATCCCCAGGGCCTTGCCCACTCTGCTTAGGACTGCAGGGCTGACACTTCCACCAGCTTACCTGCCCTCTCTCCTTCCCTTGGCGTCTCGGCTTTATTGTCTGATGGTTCTCCAGGCCTCTCCTGGCTCCCTCTCCATTTTTTTTTCCTTACAAGTTGTCTCCTGAAATAAATTTTTGGCATTTTTTAAATGTGTGCTTTAATTTAAAATATGCATAACATAAAATTTATTATTTCAAACATTAATTTTTTAAAATTGTGGTAAAATACAGGACCATAATATTCAGAATTTTACACAGGCATTAAGTATAATCGCATTGCACAACCATTACTGCCATCTGTCTCCAGAACTTTTTTCATCTTCCCAAATTCCATTCCCGTTGCCCCGTCTCCCCTGCCCCAGGCAACTTCCTTTCTACTTTCTGTCTCTGTGACTCTGCCTACTCTGGGTATCTCATGGAAGTAGAATCATGCAGTATTTGACCTTTTGTGATTGGCTTATTTCACTTAACCAATAATGTCTTCAAGGTTCATCTACATTGCACGTGTGTCAGAATTTCCTTCCTTTTTAAGGCTGAATAATAAACATTGTATGCATGCGCCACAGTTGGTTTACCCACTCATCTGTCCATGGCTGCTTTTTGGCTACTGTGAATAATGCTTCTATGAACTTTGGTGTAAAAATATCTCTTCAAGAACCTGCTTTCAGTTCTGTTGGGTTTGCACCAGAAGTGACGCTGCTGGATCATATGGTGATTCAATTTAAATTTTTTGAGGAACCGGCATGCTGTTTTCCACAGGGGCTGAGCCACCAGCAGTGCACGAGGGCTCTAATTTTTCCACATCAGCAGCCTTTGCTATTTATTTAACAATAGCCGTCCTAATGGGTGTGAGGTGGTATCTCACTGTGGTCTTGATTTGCGTTTCCTTGATGTTTAGGGACGTGGGGCATCTTTTCATGGATTTATTGCCACTTGTACATCTTTTCTGAAGAAAAGTCTACCCCTTTTTAAATTGGGTTGTTTGTTTTTGTCACTTACTTGTAGGAATGCTTTATATTCTGGATACTACGTTTCCACAAGTCCCCACCCTCCAATGGTTTAAGATAATAATTTATTTCTCTTTCATGTATTTTTTTAAATTGAAATATAGTTGGCCTGGAATATTCTGTTAGTTTCAAGTGTATCACATAATGATTTGATATTTGCATACTTTATAAAATGATCACCACAATAAGTCTAGGAACCATCTGTCCCTGTACAAAGTTATTACAATATTATCGGCCATATTCCTTATGCTGTGTATTACATCCCTGTGACTTCCTCATTATATACCTGGAGGTTTGGACCTCTTAATCCTCTTCACCTAGTTCACCCTCTCACCCCTCTCACTTCTAGCACCTACCCTTTTGTTCTCTGTATCTATGTGTCTATTTTCATTTTGTATTGTTTTGTTTTGTTTTTTTTAGATTCCACACTTAAGTGAGATCGCACAGTATTGTCCTCTGTCTGACTTATTTTATTTAGCATAGTACCCTCTAGATCTATTCATGTTGTCAATAATGGCAAGGCTTCCTTTTTTTTTTTTTTTATGACTGAGAAATAGTCCATTGTCTTACATCTTCTTTATCCATTCATCTGTCAACACTTAAGTTGCTTCCATATCTTGGCAGTGAATAACTGTGTAATAAACATAGGGGTGCATGTATCTTTTTGTATTAATGTTTTAGGGTTTTTTTGGTAAACACTTAGGAGTGGAATTGCAGGATCATATGGTAGTTCTATTTTTAACTTTTTGAGGAGCCTCCACATTGTTTTCCATAGTGGTTGCACCAAATTACATTCACATCAACAGTGTAGGAGGGTCCCCCTTGTCCACATCCTCTCCAGCATTGTTAACTGTGTTCTTTTTGATGATAGCCATTCCAAGAGGCGTGAGGTGATATCTCCTTGTGGTTTTGATTTGCATCTCCCTGATGATTGGTGATGTTGAGCATCTTCGTATGTGTCTGTTGGCCATCTAATTTCTTGCATGTTTAATACCATCTTGGTTTCTGCTTCTTGGAGGAATTGTACCAACACAATTATCATGTTTCTGTTTGAGTGAGGACATTTATAGGAGCTAGGTGGCTAAGTGTGGAGTCACGGCTAAGTCTGGCTCACAATGGGTCTGGTCCACTGTGGAGACAATGGTCTGAAGATCCATCCAATAATCATTTCCCCTAGCCGTGAATGTATTACCAGCATTGTTGTACTTGGCAACTGGAGTAACGTTGGGTTCTAAGTCTGTGGGGTAAGAGCTGTTACAGTGATGAAGGCTAAGTGGAAAACTTTGTAACAAAGCCCTCTCCACTGAAATAATTAACCAAGAATATTATTGTCAGGAATAAAGCTCCATGAGCCCTCAGCCTCACATGTGTGCAATTAATTCAGCAGAATAAAAGAGCTACAATGTTAATATGGTCTGGATTCCAAGAGATTAATTTTATTTCCCTTTCTAAAAGTGCAAAAAATAGAGGAAAATTAAGAAAAAATAGTCCTCTGATATAAGAGATTATAAATGAAAAATACAACCTAAATCATACGTGTTTTATCAGTGAAAGAAATATGGTTAGAGAGAGGAAAACTTTACGTTAGTATTTCCTTGCTCAATTTGACCGACATACCAGATACTCATGGGTGTATTTTACCTCCATTGTGCCATGTGATTTTGCTTTCAATTTAAATTTCCACTGAATCGACTCTCTTGTGATAATGTGGAAATTTTTGTGCTATGAATGAATGCTACTTTTATTATTGTACTTCCCATTATCTTTGAATTCCTGTAACTGAACCTTATTAAACTTGTCCCTTGTACCATACTGTCACTTATTATTATTATATTCCTAAAACATTTAATCCTAGATACATACAGAACATCCCATCCCAAAGCAGCAGAATACACATTGTTTTCAGGTGCAAATGGAACATTCTCCAGGTTAGATCACAAGCTAGGTCATAAAACAAGTCTCAGTAAATTTAAGAAGACTGAAAATGCAATCATTAGGTATGTGAGGTATCTCATGGGGGTCTTTTTAGGAGCATGCATTTCACGGATGGATTTGACTGAGACTTCAAAAATATAATGGTATTATGTTCATCTTTCCCATTAATGTTTTGTGTTCTATTGCTGGGTACTTGACCCTTCCTCTGGAAACTTTTAGCCCTGTATCTCATAAAGACTCACAGTTGGCTTGAATTGGGGTCTGTAATAAGTAGGAGTTACAGGCATGCCATTTTCTCTCTGTTGCCATTGGGTGAGTTCTGTGAGCTGAGCTTTCTCAGGTTTCCATTAAACATACTCTGAAAATATGAAAATGAATATATGTCTGTATATGCATGACTGGGACATTATGCTGTACACCAGAAATTGACACATTTTAACTGACTATACTTCAATAAAAAATCATAATAAAATAAATAAACACACTCTGGTTTCTAGAACTAAAGGCTCATGGAGAACCTCATAGCAGCTTTCAAATATTTGTAATATTTTCTTATGTAAAAGATTTTAGGAGAGTTTGTGGAAATTAGAACTAGAAGCAGTAAAACAAAACTACAGGAAGAAATGTAGGTCTGTAATGAAAAAAAGGTTGGCGTTCAGAATTTTATAAACCTGCCTCTGGGAGGCAGTAAGGTGCAGAGATTGAAAACGACTTCTCATGGACTTCAAATCAACTACAACCATCGCTGTCCCTGTGACGTGTGCCTTGTTGCGTCATGTTGTTCCCTGATGTTCCAAAGTCAGACTTTCATTCTCTGTCAGGGACAAATTACGTCAAGAGCTATTTCTCAAAATATAGTTGTTATTGCTAAACATATGTGGCTTTGTTCTAAGACCTTGGGAGTCAACCTTAGAAATATTTGCTCCAGTGTTTGACAGCAGCATTGTACCTGGTCATAGACTCTTGAGTACAATTAAAGCTTCTGGATCGTAAGGACCCTTGCATTACATTTTTTGTTAGGTTTTCATTTGCTCTGGGACTCATTAAGTCTTCAGCCTTTTGGTCAATTCAGTAAATGGATGGGGAGCAGTGTACTTAGATACGGTATATGTTGCTTCCAGAATCAGAAGATATTTACCAAGCACTGCGCCTCTTTCTTAATGTAGACGGTGAAAAGGTGCAGGAACTTCTTCTCTTCAGAGAGGACAGATAGACGTGCTCAGTTCCACTGGATCCCCAGGGATTTTACTGGAGTGGCTAATCTCTGTATTTTAGTGGAACCCATACCTACCCCTCGGCACACAAGTATTTTATCAAGACA